>NC_142190.1:26343333-27020416 GCF_026936395.1 Plectropomus leopardus | reverse complement strand
TACATCCATAGATATCAATGAACTGCCATTGCATCGTTTAAAATGTTCATATTTCTCCACATATTATCCACAATTTCTTCCACTTGCATGTAAATATACTGACTTCCTTATCAAAATGGAGGCAAACTCCTGACCTTTGAAATGATGCCTCACTTGAGTTAATGAGAGCTTCTATGCCTGCTCCGTAAGCCTGTTAGCCAATGAGGGCCTGTTTTTCACTTGTCCTGCCAAAGAAGTGCCAAAATCAATTGTGGCAAACTATCATAGACCAAAAGTTGCTTTATAGAAGACCATAAACAAATGCTTTCTATACGCAAACACTCTGTTGTACATCGACCATCATCAATTTGAGCGTACCCAAAAGTTTTGTCAGGCCGAGCGCCTCTGAGGATGTGTGAAAAAATCCCCTGAGTGAACATCATACCTTTATTTTTAGCAGCGCGGGGTGTAATCCTCCAACGTCACAGCTCAGTTTACACTGAGCATGCATCATACCATGTCCCAGCCTCCTTTGCACAGCCTCGAGTTCTGCCTCACCTCTCAGGTTACTGAGCCAATCAGTAGCCAGCAATTGGCCCGATGGCTTATGGCTCTTGTAGTCAATGACACTCCTAAACTTCAGAGCAGTTTTTAACCCCTTAGTGCCATCATAGAGTGTTATAAATATACAGAAATGATAAACTCAGTGCTCCTCTGTTGTCTTAAGGGAAAAAAAACATTGTTCACATCAATGTGGGCTCTCTAGGAGTGTTTTTATTTACAGTAAGCTTCTAATTAGACATTTTCTTTCTTTATTCCACTCATAGTCACACATTCAATTCATTGTTTTATCGTCTGTTTTAAAAAAGAAAAATGGTGAAAAAAAGCTCAGAAAAACATGTAAAATGTTTATTTTCTGTGATATTGTTATCTACTGTGAATTTGGACTCTACAAGGTTGTATGCTGTGGCCCCTTGTGTTTTCCAGCTAATATGTCCCAGTTTGAGTTATCCGCAGCATCTTTATTCAAGAAAATTTTCTTAGATAGAATTTTTTTGTTGATTATTTGTAGCGGTTAATCCACATAAACTGAGTGAAAAATTACAGGAAGTGTCCAACTCTCTGCCAGTGATACTGTGTAATTGGCAAAGACTTTAAAAAATGCAGCATTTACAGAAAGTCTAAGGGAACAGATTCTCTGCTTAACCCTGGTTCTTTGCCTTCATCTCCCTCACTAATGCCTGTCGTTTGCTCTCTCTCTCGTCTAAAGGACGAACTGTCGCAAAGGCTCGCCAAACTCCGAGATGGAATTTGAAGGACGACTGCAGTGGACTGGCACCGTCACGCAGAGTTCCAGAACACTACCTGAATATTACTCCCACACACCTTTTTATTTACATCATGTCGCTTCTCCTTTTTACATCTGGTGTGTCTCTGACAAGGAGCTACTGCATCATTGAGGTTTTTTTCCCATCAGTTGTGGCCCTTATTGGTTGTGTGGTTATAATAACCTTTGGATTCTGTAAACTAACAGAAATTCTAGTTATGGAAAATGTATATTTCTTAAATATACATATATACCCGAATGGATGGTCTAATGTAACATGATTATTTCACATGTATACTTAAGAATTTCTCACATTTTCTTACAAATATGGAGCGTGGCACTTTTTGTTCTGTATTTACAGGCCGATGTCATAAAGTTAAGAGGAATAAGCTGAAGATTTTGGGCTATAAAATTCAATTTCTTGTTCTTACCCCTGTGTGTGCAGAAAACATGTATGCATTTTCTCTTCTTGGTTTCAGTGTGAAAGACCCTCGTACCTACTGTTGACTGACTTCTTGTTTAGACTTGTTGCATTTTACTTCTGAGGAATATTTTAAGAAGATACGGGATGATTAGCCCTGTGTGTTTGTCTGGTCATCTTCAGTATTTTCACTGATCATTTGGGTAGGGGTTACTGTTTGATGACTACATTCTGTAAGTACACAATAAAATTTTATAATACTTTTATCTTTGTGTCTTTTCATTAATTTAATGAAATTCATTTTACTTGCTTCATATATATTTCTGTCATCGGTAGTGAAATATCCATCTTAAAAGTGAATTACAAAGACATAATGTATATCCTTGGTGGAAATTGCAGTGTGTTTTTATGATGAAGTATCGGCACCTCCAGCTCTCGGGGTGAACGGGAAACAAATGGTCTCATTTATCAGCATTATGTAGGTGCCAATATTTTGGGAAAATATGCTCAGAGAAACCAACACAATAACGGTTCAGACTAAAAGTGCATTCAATAAGAGATTTTGTCAGAAATATGGTGCAAATAAACAAGACAAAGGACAAAAATATAAACATGCAATCTAATCATATAGAAGATGACATCAAGTATATCAGGTGTCTATAAAGTGGCTTTCCTCACTTTATTGTATTATTTCTGGCCATGTCATTGCCAGCGTCTTCTCTAATTTCGCCATCAACCCAAAGGAGACAAGTGGTCCAAATTAGCTGCTCTCTGTCTTTGACCTCTGTCTGTTACCGCTGTGTCCCTCTTGGTTATCATTCAAGAGGAAGTCTTCACTTCAAACCTTTCAAACACTTCAAGATCTTCTGCAACACTGCATGCAGATGAGACCAAAATAATCCATCAGTGTGGGCTCTAAAAAGTCTATTTCAATGAAAAAAAAAACAACCCAAAAAACAGCTAAAAACAAGACATCTTACTTTGCTGTAACCAAACCATCTTTAGTGTAGAGTGTTGTCAATGACATTTTGGAAGGTTGTCATTTTAGCTGTTAACTGAAGTGTACCGTGGTTCTAATATTAAGTGCATGAATATGAAGTATTTCATCAGCCTAGTTAAGGACAGCACATTAGCATTACAGCCCAAGTAAACAATGCAAAATTGTGAAAACATGAAACATGTATGCAAAATCTTGCAATGTTTGTCTACAACTGCTCATAATATATTTCACTTATAAAAGTATATACTAGAAATATAAACATATATATCTATGTTTTGCGCCTTGGATGTTGCCATACTGGTTGCCACACAATTAATGTGTGTATGTTTATGTGATGGTGTCACGCATGAACCGAAAAAGCTGGGTACGTTATGGACAATAAGGGTGCCAGCACGTAAACACTAATGCGCATGTGCAGTAAGCTGCAGAAGACACTTTACTCCCCTCTTCTGGCTGCTGTGTGGAACTGCATCATGACGTTATACACGCGTAACATCCGACTTTCTCGATACATCCATGGTAATAGTGGTGTATTAACATTCGTGTGACTTTACACGTAATAATGATACTTTTAATAACGAGTCGTTTGTTGTTGGTTTTTTCTTTTCTTGTTTGGTCAATCTAGATATGAATTCTCACACAGCTTGATCAATGATTATTTATGTAATTATAATTTTTTTTTTTTTAGATTTTAGCTTTCTGTGGGGGTGAGTGTTTGCTTTTCAACAGCAAATGTTGACCTGATGGGTCTTATTTAAACTGCATATAGAAAAAGTCATTTTTTTTTACCTATTCATACAAACAGTTTTACCTTAGGATTTTAATTAAACTTCACATTTTAAACTTTGTCAGAGACCCAAGTTGAAAAACATGTTGACGTTAAGTACTTATATTGATTATTGTGTACTTGTTAATGAGTTATTCAACATAAAGTTGTCCTGAATTATCCCGCCACCAACTAAATTAAACAATATAGGAACAGTATACATTCAACTTCATTTTGAGTCACAGGATAATTTTTTTCTTTTTATTTTCAAAAACAATCTGCTTTTGAGTGAAAAAAAAAATGATGCGATTCAAGCAAGTGAATATCATATTCTTGAATTAAATAAAATGAGTTTGTCTATTTTATTGTCATTTTTTGTTTTCCTTTTTTTGATTAACAACAAATTGTTTTCAATGGCTTAAACAGAAGGATTATATGTTTAAGAGGTGAGATTTACTTGCTTGAAGTAAAGAAAATGGAACTGTACAAAATAAATAAAATAAGAAAAAAAATACATTTACAAAGATTTAGAATTCATACTGTTTAAATGCCATCAGTAGTCTCTTTTAAATAGATGTCCTGCTGTTGTTAGTAGCAAACGCTGTATACTTGCCGTTTTTAATGTTGGCCTTTTGAAATTTTACTGTTATCTTTATTTTTCATATTACTATGAAAAAAAAAGTATGGAGGAAACTTTGTTTTTCTTTTAGCTTTTTCAAAAACACTCTAACCCTATCTTCTGTCCAAAGCTTAAACTTGAAATATTTGCAGCCCTAAACTAAACGTACATTTGTAATCTGAGGTCGTTTCCTGAGCATAGGTCCTGGGTGTAGGCAGAGAGCCTTTGTGGTTAATGCATCGATGTATCGTTAATGCCACCTGCCTGTGAGACAAAACTCGGGGCATACAGCCATTTATGGCGTCATGTGACTTTGTCGTAAACAGGAAGCAGCTGATCTTGACTCACTGCCTGCTTTTATCAAGTAATGTACACAACTGTGCTCTTAAAAAAACAAATAACAACTATAGTCTAAAATTGCCTCGGTTTAGTAACCGTTCGACCCTGACGGGGTAAGTAGACGATACATTACTGAATTATAACTTAGCTAGCTAGCCGTTTAGCTCGGCTAAGCTACCTGACATTTATCTGGACTGTTTGTCGTGTTAGCTAAGTTAGCATTAGCTTAGGTTTTTTTTTATCCGGAACTGAGAAAGGAGTTTTAATAAAGTTAATAAACTGTTTATATATTCTTCTGTGTATAATAAGTTAGTTACTGGTGACACATGTTTGACCCGTGTGCCTTTAAACCGTTTAAACGTGTCCTCGGTAGTTAAGTCTCGGATTTTGTGTTTCAGGAGAGCTAATGTTAACTGCTAGGTGGAAATACTTGTGTTTGTTGTGCAGCTGAAGGAGAGGAAGAGAGGAAGAGGAGAGCTGCTGCAGACACTGACAAAAGTCATCTGACTTGCAGCTCAGAGAAATACTCTGCATCGTGTCTGCTGAGGGGGATGTCAAGCACAGCAATGAAGAAAAAGGTGAAGCAGGGGATCGTCAGTCTTTGTAGCATCTCAAATATACTAAAGCCCAATACTGAGGCGGCACTAAACTTGAGTTCCTACATATTGTGTAGACCTTTGAAGTGACCTTTATCTGTTTTCTAAAGGTTCCTGTCAAATGTTGCATAAAAATGGAAATTTGGTATTTTACATTTGTCCTATAATAAAAAAAAATAATAATAAAATAAAAAAATCAAAAGCCAAAAGGATTGCTCAATCAAATTAGTTTTATTCTCGAATTGATTTGGCAATATAACAACCCAAGGAGGAATTTAGACCCTACAATCACAAACTTATTCTACACAGTAGGCTTTTTAAGGCTGATTCTAAAAAGTTTTAGTGTCAGTTTCTTCTTTAGCAAGTAAGATGAAATTCAGATAAATCAAGGAGTTTTAATATTTCTCTTTCAAATTTATATTTCTGGCAGTGTTTGTTCTTTGAAGTAGCATTTCAGAACATTGTCAGATACAATTTACAACTTATCAAGAAAAATCATTAAAAAAATAAATAAATGTCATTTTGTGATTTCATGTCCAAATATATTATCAGTTAACAGAGCGTTATTAAAGATTGCAGAACCAAACAGTGTATTAAACATGTAAAATAATCTCTCTCCATTAGCTATAACATTGAAATGTGCTTACATGTTAACGCACATTTAATCACATAATATAAAACCTGAGGGGCACTCTGTTGAATTCTCAACAAAAGTTAGAAAATATTTAGTGTTTCCAACCCACATAGTGAGTACGCTGGCTTTGTCACTTGAGGCACATGACGTTACTTAATATTTACTTACTATAACAAAAGTAGAAGTATAAATTGAGGACTTCTTCTAATGAAGTGTTTGTAATATTGTTTCTTAGGAGTCTCAATATTATGAGTAGAGGGGAGATGAGATTTTTCCATCAGTGATGAGTGAATCTGTTGCCTTTGTGCTTTCAGGTGTTACTGATGGGAAAAAGTGGGTCTGGAAAGACCAGTATGAGATCAATCATCTTTGCCAATTACATAGCTCGAGACACACGCCGCCTTGGAGCTACAAGTAAGAGTTCTTTTCAGAAAGGTGCTATGCGAGGACACATTTTTGTTGCTGAGTGTTTCTTTAATTTCACCTAAAAAAACAATTTTTCATCCTTTGTTAAATGTAGTTGATGTGGAGCACTCCCATGTGCGGTTTCTTGGCAATCTGGTTCTAAACCTGTGGGACTGTGGAGGGTAAAGAACATTTGTTCATTATTTACAATCTTTGGAGCAACTTCCACAGTTCAGAGTCTTACTAATCTGAAACCCTCTGTGAAACACTTCCTTCACCCTTCAGACAGGACACGTTCATGGAGAACTACTTCACCAGCCAGAGGGACAACATTTTCAGAAATGTAGAGGTGCTTATTTATGTATTCGATGTTGAGAGCCGCGAGCTGGAGAAAGACATGCACTACTACCAGTCCTGTCTGGAGGCCATCCTGCAGAACTCCCCCGACGCCAAAGTGTTCTGCCTCGTCCACAAAATGGATCTGGTGCAGGAAGACCAGAGAGATTTGGTAAGCAGAACATTTTTTTTTCCTGTTATTTGTAGTAGCCTTCCTCTCTCACGCGCACATTTTTGCTGTCTCACACAGCAGCACATAAACACACAGACATTTTGACAGCCATGTTCACAGTGTCACCAGAATCACTGCAGCTGTCTTTCTTTGGCACATTTGGTGCTATTTTTGGTAGAACTTTGTTGTCATTTTACCTGAAACTAACACTCTTAATATAGATTCATTACTAGCATGAGAATGAAGTGACCTTGAGCAATTTTATTTAAGACATTATATAAGGGATCTACCCCAAACAAAAAAGTGTACATATATTATGGACTTTCAAAATATCAACTTCTACACATATTACCAATGCTCACATTTGTACATCTGCATAAGATGATGATGATGATGATGATGGTGATGATGATTTACATATGCAAAACTATTTAAGCTGTAACAATAGCTGCCACAACCTTTCACCTCGGCAAAGATTTCACCAAATAAGCGGACATGTGTGCACTTTGGTCATCTCGTGATCCCTTACGTCAGCAACATGCACAGTGCATTCCCTTTTAGGAAAAATATATTTGACTTGTTTTTCTGAATTGACAAGAGAATTATATCAGAATTCTGAGAAAAGTTTCCACGGAAAAAAAGTCTGTTCTTGTTATTCTGAATTAACAAGTAAATAATACTGATGGGTGGATAAATGAACAATTTGAATTCTATTGGATTTCCGGATGAGCTTTAAAATTATAGTCTCGAAGATTTTCATTGAATGACGGTAAAGTCACTATTTATCAGCCAATTATTCACACACACACACACACACACACACACACACACACACACACACACACCCCATCTGTGTGTGGTAAGCCTATCAGGTGCAGGGCTAATAAAACCATCTGATATAAATAAATTTACCAGCCTGCTTTCATCAGCCAACAAACACACTGCAATTACTGCTTGTCACCTTTGGTGCCACCAAAGAGACTAAAACAGAGATCTGATCTGTTCTGATCAACATT
This sequence comes from Plectropomus leopardus, assembly GCF_026936395.1. Taxonomy (NCBI): domain Eukaryota; kingdom Metazoa; phylum Chordata; class Actinopteri; order Perciformes; family Serranidae; genus Plectropomus; species Plectropomus leopardus. The sequence goes on along the minus strand of NC_142190.1, from coordinate 27,012,806 downwards.
GCAAAATTGTGACATCTAGTTGAAATGACAGATGAAAGTTACACTTTTCGGCTAATTTTTAATCTTTTATTCTTTTTTTTATATTATATATTATATTATTATTTATAAGCATGTTCAGTTAGTCCAGTGGTTCTCGACCTTCTTTAGTGTCAAAGATCCCTCAGTTGTGACAGATTAGGCCACAGATCCCATCTGAAAAGATTGTGGTTGTTGAATGAATAAGATCATAATTCTATAGTTGTGAATTATATTTGAGGAGATAACCGTGGAGGAAGTGAAACCTGAGATCAAAATAGTCAATCTCATGACTCTCACTCACATTGGGCTCACTTCTGTAGTGACTTCAATAATGAAAATAAACTATTTGCCATTTTTTTGTGGGGTCCACTGAATAAGAATACCAATTGAAAATAATGACTTTTGTAAATGTATTAAAAATCCAGTTGCTGAATGGTGTCCATGTGACTGACTATACTCACTGTTTTCACAGATCTTTAAGGAGCGTGAAGAAGATCTTAAGAGACTGTCCAGACCTCTGGCTTGCACATGCTTCAGGACATCAATCTGGGACGAAACCCTGTATAAGGTTGGGAAATTTGACTGGTTGTATACTCGCGTATCAGGTAACAAAAACGACACTGGAAGAAACATTTTCAAATGTCTCTGCAGGCCTGGTCGAGCATAGTCTACCAGCTCATCCCAAATGTCCAGCAGCTGGAGACGAACCTGAGAAATTTTGCGCAGATCATAGAGGCAGATGAAGTTCTTCTGTTTGAGAGAGCCACCTTCCTGGTGAGAGCAGCTGCTTCCTCTGACACGACAGTGTCTCAAAATCTGGATCTAGAAATCAAAGTCTTTTTTTAATGGTGGTTTTTGTTTTTAATAAAAACAGGTGATCTCACACTATCAGTGCAAAGAGCAGCGCGATGCTCACCGGTTTGAGAAGATCAGTAACATTATCAAACAGTTCAAACTCAGCTGTAGGTGAGTTCACTCTGCAGAAACCTCACCGTCACTCCACACATCTCCTGCCGACTGTTTTTGGTTTTTACTGTGGTGGGAGCTGAAACCATCTGTACATTCTGTTCTCGTAAACGGGACATCTCAAGAACGCCTTGAGGGAATTCCCTCAATTTGACACAAATGTCCACTTGGACTCAACGATTAACTGATTAGATTTCCGTGGTCAAAGGTCAAGGACACTGTGACCTTGTCTGTCTCATTCTTTTGAACACAATATGTCAAGAACACATTGAGGAAATTTCTTAAAATTTGGCACAAATGTCCACTTGGCCTCAACAATGACCTGATTTCAGTTCGGTGGTCAAAGGTCAAGGTCACTGTGACATCACTGAACATGTTTTTGGCCATCTCAATAATTCATATGCTAATAATGACAGAATTTCATACAAACATCTAATAGGGTAAAATGATGAAGTGGTGACATTATATATCCAAAAGGTCAGGGGTCAGCTTCACTGTGACATCATAATGTTTAGTAAAAACTCTTTTTTGGCCATTTCACATTGTCATATCTCAGAAACAGAAGGGGAGATATTTGGTCAGATACAGAACTGGTGACTAATCTTGGGTGTCCATCGTGAAAGTGTGCTGACTGTATAAATCTTCTGTTCAGCCGATGAGAAGACGTGCATGAAACGTCCATGTTTTCACAGACATGGATGTAAACTGTAACTGCAACCTGATTGATGTGCAGAGGCATACACCCGCAAGGCTGTAATTCAAGTTTATTTTTTATTCCAGTAAACTTGCAGCCTCCTTCCAAAGCATGGAAGTGAGGAACTCCAACTTTGCGGCCTTCATTGACGTCTTCACCTCCAACACATATGTCATGGTCATCATGTCGGACCCCTCCATTCGTAAGTAGCGACAATGAACATTTCTCTACAGAGAATGTGCAGTTATGATACCAGAGCAATACAATAAGGATCCATATCTGCATTTTTTTTCAGCATCTGCAGCCACTCTCATCAATATCCGTAATGCTAGGAAACACTTTGAGAAGTTGGAGCGGGTGGATGGACCCAAGCACAGCCTGCACATGCGAATGCGCTAGCCGGTGCATTTGTCCCAGTGGACACTCTCAGCCAATCAGTCCACAGACTGCAGACGTCGTGTTGCGGTCTTTCAGCTCCGATACATACGAGCAGCCCTGCACTGTTTCCTCTATATCTTCACATTCAATCACAGTTATTACTGGAGAAATCATATTTTCTTTTGGTCTAATTTCTACAGTGATCGTAAGTATCTTGAACAGCGATACATTGTGTTGGAATATTTGCCCTAACTCGACACATTGAAGTAAAATGAAAAGTTGTGTTTACTATGAAGGGGGGGGGGGGGCTACCTTTGCTGTCACACTTTGTCTTACACATTAGACTCATTCACTCCATGCAGTGAATCCCAGTGATCGGGGGATGTTATCTCCAAGTGATTAGCAGCAGATTCTGTTTGATTTTCAAATGCAGTTTGTAAGCTGTTACACTTTGAAAGTACGAACAATATAGTTATATTCAGAAAAATATCATATGTCGTGTTTTTTTCTTCTCTGTGTTATGTTTTAACAGTGCCCCTCACTTGATTCCTGTTATTCACTGCAGTGTCTGTGACCATGAGGCCTTTTGACACGCTGCACCAGTTGTCCTTTGCAGATGACATACCGGTGGCAAAAGTTTGATGTGGGGTGGGTGAAGGGGGTACGCAACAGTTCAGTGCACCTGTTGGTGAGTTTAGTGGAGTTGACAGCAGTGTATGTGCAGATGGAGCAGCATGCACAACACAATCAGTTCATTTCAGAGAACTTAACATGCTAAACAGCTGAGTTTACGGATCTTTTGAAGTCGGGTTGTATGAGGTTCTTATCCATAGTCAGTGTATTACACACAGTAGATGTAAGGGGTCAGCAACAAAACATATTTAAGTCACCTAAAAAAGTCCCACCCCCCAAAAAAATCAATACCAGTTCAAGTGTACACTATATATTTAAAATACTTTTTTCTTGCTTTACTTCCATATCAGTCAGTAATTTCCTGATGAGGAACTGAATCTGTTACATTGCTCTCTTCAAAGCCAGATCCTATTAAGAAAAAATATTTAAAGCAACAAGAGGAGCACAGAGCAATAGCAAAATAGCAATATTTAAGGGAAAAAACAGTTCTATCCGTTTTTTGAAAATTGTGTGTTAACTATTACTCATCCATTACTTACAGAAAGAAGCTAATTGAGAAAATACATTTTCAAGGCCTTTAAGTTGAGAGTAATAGTCGTAGTTTAATTAAAAGCAAAACTTGCACCACATTTAAAATGAGAAAAGACTGAGCCACCATAATGAAAAAGCCCTTGTCTCTTTAAACTGACTGCTAACACTAACCATTTCTGCTGATGAAGACTTTGCGATTTGGTTGAAAACAGTTTACAAAAGCTAGTTACTGGACTTTGAGTTGTGTTTTGTCAATACAACTTATCTTTAATGGTAATGCTGGCAGAAAAAAATGTGTTCAGCACAGCTTATCAAATCCCACTGAACTGATGGGACAGACCGCTGTCAAACACTTTGTCTAAAACATAAAACATCTGGCTTCCACATTATACAAATTCTTTTTGAATCCAATGTTTAAAATTCTGATAATATGTATCACTGGATTACTCATGAAATACTCAGCCCACTGCTATGCTCTTATTTGAATCATAAAGGACTGGATTTCCTCAGACAGTTGCACATGCACAGCTGAAAATGGTGGAAAGTATTTAGTTTTTTAGTTGAATTTGATGTAGATTGATATCAATAAATACATTTTTTATACATTTTATTTATATTAAAGCATTAATTGAGACTAAATTTTGATGCAAACCAATCCACAAAGCATATGCTGCTGAGAATAATTATGGTGATTTGCTGGTCAAAAGACATCTATATATCTTTATTTAAAATGGGGCAAATTTGGTTTAAAGTGGAGGATTTTTACAAAAATAAACATTGCTTCAAACATATTTCACTAATACATATCAGTCGAGTTATTCTTGACACTCGTTATAATTAAAAACTTTCAATCAAATTTATCTCATGTAAAAATGTTTTTTTGATTTGCAAGTCGCTCATGTTTACTTAGAAATTCATATCTCATCTTAATCTCATATTAAGGTTATATTTAGGTCAAGACTGAGATCTTCATGTACTGCTCGCAACAGAGGTTTCATATTTGAGCCTATCAAGAGCTAGATCTGTCATTTCTTTCTAATGTGATACAACAGAGAGCCTTCTGAATGTTGTTTGACCGGCCTACAGTAGGTAATTGGAGATTTGTCCCCGGTACTTGATCACACCCACTCCTTCAGGGGCTGCAGGGTACGTGCACTCATTACCTCCTGCCCCTTTATCACAGCCAGCTCTGCTGCAGCATTGTTCCAGCTGCGCTTATCGACATCGCTCATGTGGTTGAATTGTATCCTGGAATGCAGATGGCTGAATAACTGGAAAATCCCCAGTCCCTCTCTGCAGAGAGTGAGTGTGCATGACAAAAATGGGAGTAACTACATGCAAACATACAAAGTGGCTTACTCATTTTGTTTTTATATTACACTTTTGTAGCAAATAAAAATGTGCGTGAGTCAGTTCATCAGAGCCAAAATCACTGTCAGTGCAAGAACTCCTCTTACATGTCCCACAACTACCAAAGTAAGGAAGATATTGTCAGAAGGTTATTATAGTATGCCTGATTCAGATCTAAGGACACTGGAAAATAATTGTTTGTGTATGTGAACTCAGCAAATCACCTCCTACCGTCTCTCCTTGGACTTTTTCCCCAGGAGGAGAGACGAGGTGTGCAGGGCCAGAGCATAATATACAACATGTCGGGAGAACTGAATCCCTCTGCTGATGCAACCGAACACAAGATGTTTACAAGTGACCCAAACACCACAACAAACAGTCATTTCTAGTGCTTTTCATCCTGAATTCTAAAGTGATGTTTAAGCTCCATTAATTTTTACTGTGTTCTTACTCGTAATGTGTTCTCTATTTCATGAATTAGTACCTGGAAGTAACTTTAAAACCACCATTCAAACATACATTCAACTCATTGGATTTGGCAAACACAAGAACTCAAAGACTGCATGGGTGTAACAGTGTTATCCACTTTCTCCTTTTTGTTTATTGACATGCACATTTCTTTACACTCAACTAAACTCATAAAATATTCTCATAATGGATGTAAAAATCTAAAATGTCCTTAGTGTGACAGTTAGTGTTTTGTTGGGCTCCTTTTGTCCTCCACTTGCACATTACTCCGATGCGGAGACTCATCTGTATGGGCAACAGGCCCGAGGTCTGCCTCATTGACCGCGTCCGCATCTGCACCCATGTCATCGCTTGCATCTGCGCCGCAGTCCGTTTGATTCAGCTGCCGCTCCAGCAGAGTGATGCGCTGCTTCAGCCGCAGCTGAGTGTGTTTGTATTCGTTGAGCAGGCGGGCAAAGCGAGTCTGAAGGGTGTCCAGAGAGGACTCCAGCCTCTCCACCTTCTCCTCTGTGTCCTCTTTCTGCAGCCCGCCGCTCTCTGCGTTCTCATCCAGCAGACCCTCCTTCAACAGGATCTCCCGGCCCCTCTCCTCGAGCACAGTCTTAGCATCAGGATACTCTGTCACTGCCTCCATTAGATCGTCCTTTGAGAGGCAGAAGAGATCGGAGTATCCCAAGCTGCGAATGTTGGCTGTCCGCCGATTTCCCATTTTACTACCTTTAATGTTGAGGATGCTGATTTCCCCAAAGCAGCTGCCAGCAGTGAGGAGAGCGTACTGTGTGATCCCGTCATCAGCCACTACAGCCAGCTTCCCCTCTTTAATTATATACATCTCCTTCCCGATGTCCCCTTTCCTGCAGATGTAGTCCCCTGGACTGAAGACCTGTGGGCGTAGTTTGAGCACGAGCTCTACCAGCAGGCCTGCCTCACAGTCTTGAAAAATGCGTACCTTCTTCAGGGTCTCTAGGTGTACATTGATAGCAATCTCAGCTCGCAGTTTGTTTGGCAAATTCTTTAGCACCTCCTTCTCATCTACTGCTTTCTTGTTGGTCCAGAGGTAGTCGAACCATTTAATGACACGTGTCTCCAGTTCTTTGCTGACTTTTCGGAAGTGCATGTAGTGTTTGATGGCGTCGATCCGGGCTTGGAACTCGGCACGGGTTGCATTCATGTTTGCGATCATGGAGCCAACATTTCCCACAATTGTGGCAAAGATCAGCACCCCAACAAGGAAGTCAAAGACCACAAACAGGTACTCCTCATCTCGCACAGGTGCAGGCATCTCTCCAATAGTGGTGAGAGTAAGTGTCGACCAGTACAGACAGTAAACGTAACTCCGAGTCAGCGAGGAATACTCGGGTTTGGAGATATTTGGGAACACCCAAGTGTCCGAACCAAATCCCAAAGAATTTGATATAGCATAGTAGATGCAGGCATTCCAGTGAATGATGACCAGGATGTAGAGCACCAAGTTGCCGATACGAAAGATGTTGGGGTAGTTGGTGCGTGTCTCAGTGCGGTCAAAAAATTCAAACATGCGCGGGAAGCGAAGCAGACGGTTAAACCTGAGCTGTGGCGTGTGGATGCCAGTGGAGATATACGCCAGGTCAGTGGGCAAGATGGATACCACATCCAGCTTGAACTGCAATGTTCGTACATAGCTGTCTCTGAGCTTGGCATGGTCCTTTACCAGCAAACCTTGTTCCAGGAACCCTGAGATAAGAAGAATAGAGCACACATTCAGATGAGCAGTAGAGCTAAAATGATCCATTGATGTGGACTGATATGTCAGTTCAGTTATCAACAATGATATTTGATCCTTTTCTGACATGTCTGTATGTTTGTATATGTTCACATTATCATTCTCTCCTTTCTTTTTTTTACATGATCAAAATAAATTTCAATTTAATCTATGCTAAGTAAAATCATCAATCCATATTATCATTTTTAGAATGCCACATTTTTAAAAAAAAAATTATTTTATTTTTTTTTAATTGTTTGTTAACATCAAACAGGCAGAAAATGTCAACCAGCCAAGAGAAAGAATATGATGAGGATAATGTCATTTACTCAGCAGGGTGGAAATATTTTGGAAAGTTAGGGTCAATATACAGGGCGCATCTCGTACGTAAACAATGACGTCATGGGATTAACGACGACGTACCTGCCTGGACAGCAATTTACTAAACTAACCTCTGTTAGCAACACGGAAACACGAGCTGCTCTATTTCAGTAATGTCAGACTGAAAAAACGTGCACACAGTCTGAAGTTTTGTTGCTGTCCTGTCGGGAGATGCAGTGACTTAAACTAGCGGTGAGTACGACAAAATATAAGTAATACGTGTCAGTTGTAAAGCTAAACTCTGCTATCCGCTAGGCTAATTCACACAGTGTTAATGTGCTTAAGCTAGTGCTATTAATTAGCCATCAGCTGTTTTGTATGTGCACCTTTGCAGTCATTATTGAGCCGAAGTTTGTACTTCTTTTACATGGTGTTGTTGTTTATTCATGTTTTATAAGGGTTTGGAGAAGTTTGCCTTGAGAGCTTTTAGCCAGTTTCCCATGAAGTGACATAAACAATGCCAGTTTCCACAAAGACTGTCATATTTTTTCCACAAACAAAAATGATAGACTTTGAAAGATCCAGTGGCAGAGAAAATACTTTACCTAAATAAAAGTACTAATACCACTCTGCATACTCATAACTCATACTGCATAATTTAAAGTGTTACTTTAATGAAAGTAATTAAGTATGGAGCATGGACTTGAAGTAATAAAAGTAAGTTTTAAATGCAAAAACCTTTATTTATTAAGTAACTGGTAACTCAAGCTTTCAGATAAATGTAGTAAAGTAAAAAGTACAATATTTCCCTATGAGATGTAGTGGAGTGGAAGTATAAAGTTTCATTAAAAGAAACGTACCTCAAAACCTTACTTAAGTACACAACCTGAGTAAATGTACTTAGTTACATTCCACCACTGGAAAGATCACATTAAAAAATATACACATGGGGCATTTAAAGTGTAGCCTTCTGGTTTTAATGTACTTAGAATATGTTTTGATGCCAGTAGTTGCATTTTGAAATATGTTACCTGTGCGAAGTCGGACACAAGTATCCATTATGTACACAACGTCAGAGAGGTAGTCCAACACCAGCCAGCAGATGTAATTGCCCACCTGTAACTTTTCAAAGCATGCCCTGTGAATACAACAACAAAAATTAGTTATCACTCCGGTCTAAGTAGTGGACAGCACACCTATTTTCCTATTTCTGGAGGTCGCAGAACAGATAACCACTGTGGTGGTATTACCTTGCTACAACAAGGAACCAGTTGTAGAGCACCGCTGTGGCGATAACAAATAACCAGCGGTAGTAGGCATTATCGGATGGGGACACCACAAACAAATCCCACTTTTTCCTAAAAGCATTGAGAGATTGCAAATAATCAGTTAGACACAACTGTTGCTTATATTTCTGAAGAGTTGTGAGTGCATACAGTAGTGCTGCAAAGATATATAGAAAAACAGAAGAAGCAAGAAAGATAAAAAGCAACGCAGTACAAAAGCTCTGCAATAAATGCTATTATTAACAACTGACTATTAAGGCAAAACATTTGGAAACAACTGACAGTATATTGCAATCATGTAAAATTCAACTACAACCTTAAAACCCTCACAAAGTTGAATCATGACGTCTGAGTGCTGATCTTCTTAAGCCTTTATTTTAACAGGACATGTCTGTGACCTAATGGACACTTTGAGGCTTAATCAACCCTCCCAAACCAGAGTTCACCAAACCAGAGTCGGGGATTCTTGGAAAGATGAAGAGACGAACCAACATGACTTTTTGTGAGTATAATTTTTCTTCAGTTGACTTTAAATGAAGTGTGTTTTACGATGATAAAATTACTGTTTTGTTTTTGTAATGGGTACTGGTGGGTTTGCCAATTGTGATTTCTGGGATGTTTCTGGTTAAACAAACCAAAAAAGGGTGTTCTCTGTAGGATTCCTTTCTATACTATTGTCAGGCATCTAGAATAACAATCTGAGCCTGTCAGTGGCTAAAACGATCACTTTGAGGGGACGTAAATCAACAATGTATAATGGTGGTTACATGGCAGCCTGTTGTGCAGCTGCTGGCAACAGTGCTTTTTCTCAGCACTTTTTTTTGTCACTTAGGCAAAAGAAAAAGTTCCTGCAAAACCTTAAAAAGTCTTAAAAGGCATTGACTCTATTGATCTAAAAACAAGGTCTTTATCTGCAAATGTCGTAAATCAGGCTTTCAAAAGTCTTAAAAATGCTTAGACATTGGAGATGGGATTTTTCTGGATTTTCTTTCTGACATTGTTTTCAAAAAGCTCAAAATAATGGGCAAATTCAAAATAATAATAATTTAACATCATCATTAACATTACTGAACAGTCATGATTTATGTATAGATATTTGAAAAATAAAATACATTTCCCCCTAACCATAACTTATTAATATCAGTAGTTTTTTTTTTTTTTTTTTACTTCAATATTGACTTCTGTCAAACTGGTCTTAAATTTAATTCCAAGTGGCATTAAAAAAGTCTTAAAAAGTCTTAAATCACACACACTTGCCTCAATCTGTAGAAACCCTTTTAAAGTTACCCTTTAACAGAAGAGGTAGTCCTTGTAAAGTCTGGACGAAAACGATGTTTTCCAAAGGCAGCATGGTGACCAAACTTTTGTACTGGATTGAGTTAGGATTTGGTGTTTTGGTGTTTCTGTTCTTCTGGTCACTCAGTGCATGTAATGTATATGAACATGCATAGTAATGGTTTAGGGTGACCGGCAGGCAAGCATACCTAAAGGTCCCTTTGGCATTGTTGCCATTGGCATCTGGTTGCGTGTTGCTGATGCGGCTGGGGGCCGTTCTCAGCTCAGGGCCACGAAAGCGCTCCAGGAAGGAGTCTGGCCGCTCCTCCTCCTCCAACAGGCTTCTGTGTGCCCATTCCCTCAGTCTCACCACCAGGCTCACCAATCTGACACACACACAGAAGAAACATTCACGATATTTTAAGATTTTGAATAACTTCATCAGCATATATAAAAATAATTCCATGATAGTGACACAACATATACACATCACCAAGGAGTTGCCTAACAACTGAAAACATATTTATGTTGTTAGAATCCATGAAATTACATCTCACAAGTAAGATTAAAACAAATTAAATTGTCGTGAAAAAAACCCCATAAATCCTCAAAGAATAGAGCTTATATCCAGGATATGTTTTTGGTTACAGTTACTGCCTTTACTGTAAAATATTTCCAGCTGATGCCTCCATGCCAGCTATAGTTGTGGCCAGAGGCATTATTTTTTTTTGGGGTTTTCTGTCAGTCTCTTTCTTTTTTTAAAATGATATCTCAAGAACACCTTGAGGGATTTTATTCAAATTTGAAATGAATGTCTGCTTGGCTTCAAAGATGAGCTGATTACATTTTGGTGGCCCTAGGTCAAAGGTCAAAATCACTGTGACCTCATCTGTCTCATTCTTGTGAACTCAATCTCTCAACACCTTGAAGAATTTTTTATTTAAATTTGGCACAAATGTCCACTTGTATTCAATGATGAACTGATCAGATTTGGTGGTCAGAGGTCACTGTGACCTTGCGTCTGTTCCATTCTCATGAACATAATATCTCAGGGACACTTTGAAGGAATTTCTTCAAATTTGGCACAAATATCCTCTTGGGCTCAAAAATGAACTGATCACTGGTCACTGTGACCTCACAAACCGTGTTTTTGGCCATAACTCAAGAATTCATACACTAGTTATTACAACATTTTGCACAAATATCTAATATGATAAAATGAGGAAGTGATGACATTTTATATCCAAAAGGTCAAAGGTCAACTTCACTGAGACATCATAATGTTCTGCAAAAACACTGTTCTTTCCTTTATTCAGCGTCATATCTCAGAAACAGAAGGGAGGCATTTGCTCAGATACTGAATTGGTGACACTAATCTTGGGTGTTCACTGTGAAGCTGTGCTCTTTGTTTAGGTTGTTTGTGCTGCCGAGGGGGAGGGGGATGTACATGAAGCCCCCATTTTTTCACAGACTTGGATGTAAACTGTAATTGTGTTGAGTTGACTGGTGCGTGAAGGCATACAACCGCGATGTGATAAATACAGTTACAGATTGTTTAATCCACAAATTAGTCTTAAAATTTCTAGAATTCTATTTAATTGCTAATTATTACTTCTCTTTCTTTTCTTTTCTAATTTTCTTTTTATTCGTGACTTTTACAACTACAGCTTCACAAAAACAGAATCTTTTCCAACACTTACAGTCACAACAATGCAGAGCTACTTTCATTTCTTTTTTCCTCGTTTTCATAAAATATATATATATATATATATATATATATACATACTGTATATAATACTTCTTTATCCATCATGTGCTCTTTTACTCAGCGTGTGACCTTAGAGAGACTTCCTGTAAACTTTGCCTGAGTCATGGGTTGCTTTTAAAAAGCCACAGAATCATTGCTGAAAAAAATATGATAAAACAGCTGCAGAATAATGTTTCACCTTCTCTCATCAGTCACTTTTCTAAAAGCTTATTGAGGGAGGCTGACGTGTAACAGCTGGGTTGTTACCTTGAGATGGCTCCGTTCCTTTGAAAAGAATTTCTGGAACTACGTCCTTGAGGGTCGAGAGCAGCGACTCTTTGTAGCTCTGAGGATGTGTCATCACACACAGATGGCACCCTGAAAACACACACGTGGACTTTCACTTTTTTGCATGTTTTGCTTCTCGAAAACAAACCTCTGAGACAAATGCATTGTAACGCATGATCTAATAGTTGCCCTCACCTGCTGAGAATACTCTCGGCTCTCTCAATCTCCTCCTCCAAGGTGGTTTTCACTGACAGATTGTGTGGCGACCGATCTCTCTCGGCCACCTGTCCCGTCATCTTCAGACCTGTTGTCAAATGCTCATGTTACAGCCTCTTCTGTGAGTGGCGGTGTTGTGCATGTGTCCTGCAGTGTGGCAGCAGAAGACAGTTTTCATGGTTTGCAGGGAGTCTGTGGGAGTCTGTTTATGGTGCGTATGACAGATTATAGTCAGGGGACGGGGGGACGACTGGGACTGTCTGCTGCACTCCCTCACCTGGCCCGTCACACAGCAGCCGGTTGCTGTGGTTACTAAAGCCGCTACAAGAGAAACTGCAGAATTCTGTTTCTGCGTTGCTTAGAGTTCAGTTTAAATGTGGTGGTTTACCTAAAACTCACCCCCAACCACAAACCAGCATCCTCGCTCCCAAAAAATGTGAGGGCAGTGACAGCTTTTGCCGCGTGTAGCGTAGACACGAGGAGGTGATTAGGTGACTGTTACCATTATGTGACTAATTGGTGGATCATTAACGAAAACACACACACAGTCGGCCTTAAGCTCTGAGGCTGCACAAGCCAATCAGCCGTTCTCCCTCAGGAGCAGCATCACTTAGGAAACCAGGGTGCTGAGTGAAAGTAAAGTGTCATGTATGTGTCATACCTGCGGGGGGCTGATGGGTTCACTAATAGGGCTGTAAAAGTGGTCAATTAACTGCAAACAGACAAACCACGTTTTACTCCTTTTTTTTTTGGTAATGCTTTATTTTATGTGTCCGAATATTTAACAGAAAGTTTCTTAGAAAACCATTGTCATCTGGTACCATCTATAGGATTAATTCCAACCAATTGCTAATGCCACAAGTAGCACACAATTTAACATATAGAGAGAATACACTTCACTTTAATAAATCAAAAATGAATAAAGACTTATTTGGGTTTAAATTGAGCTATTCTTTCAGGGAATTTCCTATTTTCTTTATAATTTGAGCCAAATTACACTGTTATTTTTAGGAAATTATTAGTAATTCAATATATATTGCATAGAAACACATTTTTTAAAACTACTAGATTATGAGACATGTCAAAAAGAGCTTTGCCTTGTTTTTATTTATTTTCTTTTTCTTTTCCATTTCCATTTTTTAATATTTTAACTTAATACACTGACACCACATTTCCTACCAATGCATATAAAGAAGAATACATAAAAAAAATTAAAAAATAAAATATATATATACATATATATATTAGCTGCTTGTTTTACTGGTAACACAGTGCAACGTAGTTGTTTTTTTTTTACTCAAACAATATTAAGTTAACATCATTGCTCAACAAAAAAGTTATTGTTTTCTTAAAACAATACAAGATTCAAGATTCAAAGTGTTTATTGTCATATGCACAGTATGGAAACATGTTTCCCTGTACAATGAAATTCTTACTTTGCTGTCCACAGAATGCCTAACGTTTAGCAAATGTGGATTGCTAGCAGTATAATAATTGTTTGCCAGTTTTTCAAAAAAAAAAAAAGAGGAAAAGAAAGTAAATCATAGGGGGGAAAAATCAGTTCAAACACACACATCTTTATCCTTACCTTATGTTTCCTTCAGTAATTCCAAAAAAGTCCTTATAATGACTTCATACAGACACACCCAGAGCAGCTGTCTCCAGGCCAGTCCATCCTCAGTGCCTACAGTGGACGTTATGTGGGGAAAAACCAAACAGCATCCAACGCTTCTTCAAAGACAATCACAAGTCCGTTCTTGCAACACTTTCTGCGAGCCTTCCTCTTGGAGTGTGTTTCCCCTCAGGAGCACGTGATCCCACCTGATCCTCAGATGGACCGAGCACATGCAGGAGAGCAGCAGGATGGGAGATCCAGGGCGGGGAAATCTTTGAATGGTTGAGAGCCCAGATGTCAGCTTTAGAGTGAGGAGTCTTTTGGGAAAAGCTCTTGGCAGTGCTTTTCCTCTGCATGTCTCTTACACTGGAGAATAATGAGAAACTGCACAGAGCAGGCAGATAATTCAGGGTAACAGGTTATCTCATTTTAGGGTTTGGTTTAATCTTTTCTGATAAAATGTCTTAACAGTTTATTTTACATTCTTCATTAATAGTACAGTGATGTACAATTTGGTATGGAGGTGCAATATATGTTTAATGTAAGACTGTTTACTTGAAATTAACTGAATACATTTACTCAAGTTTAGTCAATTTGAGGTACTTGTACTTCACCTGATTATTTCCAGTTCATGTTAATTTACTTTATTGTCTTGTATTATGACTCCAAACAAAGAACTAAGGGAAAAAATAGAAATGGGAATAAATAAAAATATAAATAACAATAAGTACAGAAAAATGCAAAAAAGTAAAATTATAAATAAAATCAAATAAATACAATAAAAAATTATGAAAGAAATGTTTGAAAATCTATTTTTGTCATTATAATGATCACGGGTGCTCTGTGATATGGCTCTTTCTATTTTTTATTTTTTATTTATTTTATTTTTTTTACATTTTTTAATAATAAATCCAAGCTCCCCTTGTAACACTAAGCAGACACACTCCCTGATGCAAATGGAGCGTGAAAATCCAGATGATGACGGCCTCAAGAGACAGCCTCCTCATCACCCAGCTCTCTGACAGACCCTGACAGTCTCTGCTTTAATCAGTTCCCAGAGACTTACTGAGGTGGCCATCAGGGAGCAGAACCCAGAGGACTTTACATTGGACTGAGATTCAGGCCAGTGAACAGTAAACTACAATCTGTCACCACTGTCCCCTGTTGCACTGCAAGATCGTTGATGGACTGTAAAGAAAAATCCTGCCTGTTGACAGGGGACAAGCGCTGACAGATAACAGATCAAATGTGTCAACAGAAATCTTTCATTATTATGCATTATTGTGTATTTCCTCCTGGGACTTCACAGTCATGCATCAAAAAACAGCAGGGAAAGGAAACCCAAACAATAAATGTTATATTTTTATGAGGTGCTATTTACAGCAGGTGCTGTATTTTACGATGAAAAGAGGGAAGAATATAAAAGCATGACGGCAGTAACAGACAGATATGATAAGAGAAAGGGGAAGCAGGCAGCAGTAAAAAGTAAATAAAGTAAATGCTTGAATGATAAGATGGTGTTAAAGAAGAAGTTAGGACATCTTCCATTCGGTCCACGAGTCTTAAATGTGGACACAGATCACAACCAGCAGCAGATGGAGCTTGCCCAATGGGAATATAGATTATATATTCTGTTCACTTAATTTTAATCTAAACATTTAGATTTACTTAAAGTTATACTTAGAAACTCAGAACAGTTAATGTGGATATCATGATGAGATTGTTTAGGATGTATACTATTTTTTTCAATCTCAAATTCACAGCGTCTTTTTTGATGAATCCTCATCAGAAAAGGCATATTAAATCTACTGCGATTCAATTTTGTAACAAACAAATAAACAAAAAACGTATGGTGTCTGGGTGGGGATGGGGGAATACTTTTTAAAGGCACTGTAAAAAGAAAAAATGAGAGAGAGTTACACTTCCAGTTTACATCCATATCTGTGGAAAACATGGATACTTCACACATATCTTTACTGTATCTATTATCAGCACAGCTTCAAGTTGGGCACCCAAGATTAGTATCAACAATTCTGTATCTGACCAAATGTCTTCTCTTCTGTTCCTGAGTTATGATGCTGACAAATGGCAAGAAAAGTGTTCTTGCAGTACATCATGATGTTTTAATGAAGTTGACCTTTGACCTTTTGGATATAAAAGGTTATCAGTTCATTTTATCCCATTTATGAAATGTTGTCATAATTAGCATATGAATTCTTAGTTCTTAGTTATAGCTAAAAGGGCCTTCTGAAGATATTGCTTTCATGAGAATGAGATGGATAAAAAGGTCACAGTGACCTTGACCTTTGATCAGTGACCAACAAAATGTAATCAGTTCATCACTGAGTCCAAGTGGTCATTTGGACTAAATTTGAATAAATTCCCTCTAGGCGTTCCTGAGATATAACTTTAATAATGTGAACTTATACATGACACATTGAAGGAGTGTCATGGAGAATCTGCAAGCCCCTAGGAAGTGCGCCAGGCTCTGATGCAAATTTTACTTAGTGGCCAAAAGTGGAATTACACCATCTTCATCCACTGCCCACTGAAAACAAATCTCACTGTCTAGATTGAAGCCATCCAGTTTGATAACATTTGGGAAGTCTAAAAGAGCCGCAAGATTAATTTTTTTAGACCACCATCCAAACTAGCAAGGCATTAAACCAAAAGTCAGTCGCTCCGCCGCTGTAAGTTACCTGCTTGGGCACACTCGGCCACACTCGGCTGCCCAAGTCTCTAGTGCGCATGCCTCATAGGCCAATAGAGCTGGGTATTTTACACAGATTCTACAACCAGAAAAAAGAGCTGTTTTTGCTTCAAGCGTCAATGAGCATCTGTTAGAATGAACGCGCCCCGCCTCCATGTCTGTATCCAGACTTCCTATAATACATCCATGAGAAAGTGACACCAAATTTTGCAAAAACGTATCCAACCTTCAATGACTCAAAACATGAAAATGTGTCAAGTCAAAGGAACTTGTACTGTGAAACACATTTGGATCACCATTACTGTTCAGTCAGAATAACGACTGATTAGCACAGTCATTTTTGCACACCTCTATTTCTACATAACAGCTTGAAAAAAAATAAGATAAAACTCATGAGCAGTTTTCAAATTCATATTTATTGTTACATGTAAAGCAATTGGAGTAGACATGAACATGAGACCAAATACAATTTGGCCATTGTCATAGAATATCATAAAACTACCTGGAATGAAGTTATGGTTTATATTTGGTAATGTTGAATACAAAAGGAAAAAAAAGGGGGAAACCTGAAAGCGTGAGTACAAGTCGTCTTTAAGACAAGTAGAAGGCACAGCAGAAGCCAGTAGAGTCCAGTCCACCTACTCCTTATCCGACGTAACAGACCAAAAACACAGAAGTCCAAGACAACACAGACTAGACGCCCCAAAATAACAGCATTTACCTCGAGTATAATCCCAAGAAACGAACATATGACGAGAACGAGAATACAGACAGCACGCCAGGGGTCACGACTACAATTTGACCGTATGGCTTCTGTATACAGATATGTGGAAGTTTATGGTGCCAGTTATTAAGACATGCTTGTACTTCATTAAGTGAGAGGAAATGTTTGGGTGGTTTTTGAATGTGCTCCACCTGAACATCCTCAAACTTTTATTCTTTTCTTTGCCTTGTCAAGCATTTATTTATAAGCGTGGTATTCAGGAATGTGTTGCTTAGTCAAGGATATAATTTACTTTATCAGTCCGAGTAAAAAATATGTAAACAACCTTGCAGCTGGAAATATGAATGCTCACTTTAAAAGATAGCATTCTTGTACATTAATCAAGAGTTCTGAATATCAAAAGTAACAAGTTGTCCTCTGTAACACGAGACCCATCTCTTTAGAAATTTTAGTGTTGTTGATTCGCCTTCAATAAGAACACATTCTTCAGTAAACACCTCAAAAAAGGGCAGGGATGCATGCGAATTTCTGATTTTGACAGCATGTTATTCTCATACAAAAAAAAAAAAAAAAGTCCTTCTTCAGTTTGGGGAGCTCTTCAAAGTCTTAATGGCTTGTGTGTTTTAGTGTCACAATGATCCCAGCCAGTCTATTAGACTCTCTTCATCCCCCGACCCATCAAGCAGGCAAAAACTGTCATCACCATTTTGGGCTTGACCTCCACAAGGTCTTCTGGGAGAGCGTAGACGCGGGCGCCGATCTTCCTCGCCATAGAGACGGCGTATCTAAGGACAAAGGGGTCAACTCATATAAAAACGGTTCACACAGTTATCAAAATAATGGCAAAAGGTTGCTTCTCTTTCCGTCTGTCGAAGAAAATCTTACTTGGCGTTCTCCAGCTTGTCGTCTTCAGAGAGAGTGCCGGTTTTGACCAAATCATGATTGATGCTTCCGGGCTGGATGGCGTCTATCAGATCCAGTACTGCAGCACTGCTGCTGATCTCTTTGTCCTGATGGCCACACAACACACAGACTAAGACGATACCACAGAAGCTTACCTGACTGACAGGTTTTTATCACACTATCTTTATAGAAATTATATTTAAAAAAATATGTCACCTGCAAAATGACCATTTGTATATCACTCACTGCATTACCTTGAATTTGTTAAGAAAACGTTTTTTTTTCTTGCATACCCCCATGGTGAACAAAGAATCCAAAAAAGGCAAACATTCTTCATGTATAGAAAATCAGGTCTGCATTAAACAACAAAACTATATCAAAAAGTCATTTTACAAATTCTCACACAACTCACACGGTATAATCCATGTCTCATTTATCCAGTTGTATACTCAGTACTTCCCAAACACGCATTTTATCTAAAACTTACAATTTAACAACACTTCTGCTTATGAATAGTGCATGAAGAACTGTGTCTGGGCACACACGTTTGTATCAACTCTCCTTGAGCTGAGTTCAAATTCACATGTGTTTCCAGGTACACTACTTTGCTGTTCATGAGACTGTTTTGCACTGTCATGTTTTGCATGTGTTTGGGAAGTACTGAGCGGACTTTGATTATACTGCACAAGATGTTTCGGTATAGTTTTGCTGTTTTTTTTAGTGTGGTCCCTGTTTACATCATTTCATCAAGAATGTTCGCCTCTTTTGAATTCTCTGTTCACACTGGAGGCATGCCAGGAAAGTTTTCTTAAAAAATTCAAGAAACAGGCGTTGAGTATTTGAAAAACATATGTTCATTTTGTGGGTGCAGTATTCCTTTAGACTCCCCGATTTAGTTCATAGCATTTGATGCAGCAAATATTTAAAAGATGCTTATGTTTCTCACTTTGAAATTGTGAGATGCAGTTGAAAATTCAGGAGCTTAGATTATTTGGTAACTCTTAAACTCTTGTGTCAAAGGTCCATATTACAATAACTGAAAGCACTCTGCTCATACAGTTATTGTCACAGAATTGTACTAAAAGAAAGAGAAAAACAGGTTTACCTTAAAGCTTGAAATCTTGGTTGATTTTCCAGCTTCCGCCAACGTTTTGTTCACCCACTTTATGATCAAGTCATCATTCGCTTTCTCTCCATCACCCAGTTCCTCCAGCACATTCAATGTATATCTGAAAGATATAAGACGCGTAATGTTTCTTCTAGATATGAACTGAACAGTGCAGTTTAACGATTTTAGACTTGGGATAAAACATCAGGGCAGAAACTTGAATGATAAATCATTTTGGTTTTGTATCAGAACCATGGGGTCCTTCTGTATTGTGATTTTTAGACAACCCAAACAAAACACAAGTATGTGGAAATACTAAATATGTCAACACACATCCTGGCAACTGAGTTTATGGCAATGTGGTCTCAATCTGGTGGAACATACACATTAACAACACCACTGGCATGAAATAGAGGTCACCAACATCCCACTGCCTAAAAACTGTTTACAGTAAATATACAGAGTTAACACAATGAATCTGACAATGGAGACAATAGTGATTGTTTCGAAATGCCACACACAGATACTGACTGAAACACAAATACTTATTTGGATCCAACTATTTTAATTCAAAGATCAGTCCATGGTCATGTACCCAAATATCCTCTTGATTTGTTTGTTTAACACCCCAAAATCTCAGTAATTCCTTGCTAGTAATCTACTAATCTGGAATCTACTGGTTCCAGACCAACTACTGTAGTATAGCCACACTTTTGAATGCTTTGGTGGCATCTTAGCAAGCTGAACTGCCAATGACAGGGCTAACTGTTGGCATCAGTGCCTTCTTTTACTAATGTAGCAAAAATAAGGCATATCCCATTTTGTAATAAAAACAGAAAAAATGGTACAATCCTTTGTTACTTCTAGGCTGGATAATTAATTCCTTATTATCATTTTGCTTCAACAAGTCTCTAAAGACTCTCCAACTGATCTAGATTGTTGCAGCATTTGTTCTAACAGCAACAGAGAAAACAAGTCATATTTGTCCTGTTTTAGCTTCTCCACATTGGCTCACTGTAAAATCCAGAATTGAATTTAAAATCCTTCTCCTCACTTACAAACCTCTAAATGGTGAAGCTCTGTCATATCTGAGATAGGTCATAACACTATATTCACCAGAAAACTGCATTCCGAGAATTTAAGGTTACTTTTGGTTTCTAGAGTCTCCAATAGTAGAAAGAGGCGCCAGAGCCTTCAGCTATCAGGCTGGAGCCATCTTTAAGTTTCAATCCAAGGGGCTGACATCATCTTTACATTTAAGAGTAGCGTACAGTTAGGACTGGCTCAGGCTTGCCTTGGACCAGCCCCTAGTAAGGGTCCAAAGACAGAGGGATTTTGTATGTATTAAAGCCCTATGTTACCTAACGGTTATTAACAAGTTTAACGACAGAGTTGAGTTGTTTCGGGACTTTTTAAAAGGCTCAATTTTGGATGCTTGCTGCTGCTGCTGTATTAGCTTTTACGAACTAGGAAGACTTGCTTGGAGGATAGCGACTATGGAAATGGCAAGAGAAAGTTTACTGATTTGGCAGAGAGTCAAGACTCAACAGAATCAGATCCCTAGCGTTAATAGGATTAAATGCAGGTATGCAGAAGTTTCGATATTACTTGGTACTGGGTTATTCAGATCAATACCTTAAAGTTATTGAGTATCAATACCCAGCCCTACCAGGGTATTTGAGTTTTTTACTCTTAAGGACCAAAATAAGATGTTTTCTTGAGTGATCATAATGAAGCTGTGTTTTACTTTCTCATCAGCTGCCACACCAGTGCCAAAGTCAGGGTAGATGTGCCATTGTACAGGTCCTCCCCGCCGATGCCAACAAGGGAGAACTTTGCGTCGTTTTTCCCCAGTTCCAATGCATAGTTACAATTCTCCAGCTAGAGGCACAAATAAAACAGTTGTCAAAAGAGAGTCAAAACAGTTTATTTATTTATTTTTTGCATAACATAGATTTAAAGGATTTACCTTTTTCATCATAGATCCATGCTTGGGGTAAGGCGGCTTGTTGACCTTGTTGCTCCAGTCAACATACACTTTAATCTTCTCATAGAGTTGAAGGATAACCATGGCATCCTGTAGGTCTCTGCAAGACAAGATTGTGTTTGATAATCAGTAACATTTAATAAGTTATGAAATCTTTTTAGATGTAAGTGTACATGAGAGTGAGATAAACTGTGTCCTACTTATCTTGTTTGTGATACGTACCCATACAGATGATTGACATGTGGGTTCACTCCCAGAGAGTTCATCCAGTTTCTGAATGTCCTCTCTTCCCGCGTCTCACCTAGACGGCAAAGAATCATGGGATTTAGCTGGCTTTCAGGTTGCGCAGCTAGAGGTTTCATAAATAGTTAGCATAGTTCTAAACATGTAGCTTGTTCATGTCATCAGAACTTCTGCCACTCTGTTACCTATACAAGACAAATATCTGGTATCTAACCAACTATCACTGACTGTTAAAAAATATACAGTATGTTCTGCATACTAAATACTGTATCCAATAGGAGCCAAAGTTAGGAGAGGCTTGTTGTCACACTGTTAAAAATGAAATGAGTTGCCTGTAGGCCAGTTAGTTAGCTAACAAAAAGCAACTGTTTGTTCAGAGCTCGTTCTTCTGAGGCTGTAGCGTTAATCTTTCTGGCTGTCATTTGGGTATTTAAACCTTATTTTTTTCACAGTACATTCTCCTGCACGATGGTTGCGGTCCTGGATACTGGGAAATTTGTGAAAACTAGAATTATCGCCACACAGTTGTATGTCTTCCTCTCTTTTCCTGAGATATGATATTGAGTAATGGCCAGAAAAGGGTTTTTTGCTAATCATTATGACACTGTGTAGATGACCTCTGACCTTTTCAATATAAAAAGTGTCATTACTTCATCTTATTACACATTTGTGTGAAATTTTAGTAGATAATTTATTGTTGAGTTGTGGTCAAAAATCTGTTTTTATGAGGTCACAATGACCTTGACATTTGATCTTGCAGAACTTGTGGAAACTCGCTCAAGGCCTTCTACAGATATTGCATTCACAAGAATGACATGGATGTAAGGTCACTATGACCTTGACCTTTGACCATCAAATTCTTATCAGTTCATTGTTGAATCCAAGTTTGTGTCAAATTTGCAGAAATTCTATCATCTTATTGAGATATTGTGTTCATAAGAATGAGACAGATGAGGTCACAGTGATCTTGACCTTTGACCTATGACCACCAAAATCCATCAGTTGATCTTTAAGTCCAAGTGGATGTTTGTGCTAAATTTGAAGAAATTCCCTCAAGGCGTTCTTGAGATATTGTGTTCTGGCTACGACTATTGCTACAAACTAAAAATCTCTAATAGTAGAAGTTAAGAATTCAATCTCTGCGCGTCCTCACCTTCAAGAAGTCCCCAGTCTATGTCCTCATTCTCAGGTTTGGTCAGTCCTGGATATTTGTTGAACAAATTAGCCACAAAGGCAAGGTTGAGTTTTGGGTTTCCGCTGACGACATCAGCTGGGGTGACAAACTGTCGACAGTCGAGCCTGTCGGCCTGCTGCAGCATGGCCTCTGCCCTCTTCAAGTCGTCTTTCTCCTGAACACACAGACACATGCTCCGATCAGAGACACAGTACAGCTGTTACCATGTACTGAAGACACTCAGCTGTGAGTGCTGACTGTTAGACTGCTTACATTGAAGCCTGCCATGCTAATGTCTATGCGTGGCTGATCTTCCTCTGTGCCTTTTGGGGAGATTTGATTGAGGAGATGGAAATAGGCCCTTGAGTCCTGGAAAAATAATACAAAGAAAGACAATTAGATTTCTACAAATAAAAATCCACCCTGTAACATAGTTTTACTTTTTGTCTCATTATAGTAACTGTACTATATAGAGTATCGATAAACTTGTTATTGCTTTTGAGCAGCTTTCACTGTGCACCACCTCTAACCACCAAAATCTGAGGTCATTGTGGAGTTCCAAGTTGATTTTTTTCCTTCAAGGTGTTCTTGAGATTTCGCAATCATGAGAACAAGATGGGCAGACAACCCAAAAACATAATAATCAGACAGGTGCAGTAGCTTGTCATATACCTGCTTGGTTGTTTTTCAACGTGGCACGGCACCGCCCAACAGTGTAATGTCATTTCACAACCAACAAATACTGTGCATCTGACATACTTTCACTTTTATCTGAAGATCCTTAGTAACTGCCATGTTGCAAACAATAAACCCCCAATCCACTTTTTACCACTTTAAACCCAAAATGTGCACATAATATGTCCAGTGCTTACATACACATTTGCCAGTGTTCCCCAGAAAGGGACACAAAATGTTCAGTTCCATTTTAGGAGCGGTGGAAGCAGTTGTGCAAACACAAACAGTGCCTGGCCTAGTGTGCTGATAGATAACAGTGTTGGTGGACTTAGTAGCTACAGAAGAACATGGAAAATGAAAGGGGTACAAACATCACATACCCAAAGAACCTTAGAACCGAAACTTTTGATCCTTACTATATCTCTAAAATGTTTTAGTGGTTTCTCTTTACTGCTAGACTTTATATCCACCTGCTGGGTTTAATGTCAGTGAGTGGGCCCACCTTGATGTCACCGCTAAAGTTGTTGATCTTCTGCCAGCCAGCATTTTCCAGATGAAAGTTTGCCCAGCGCAACAGCAGTTCTTCTGGAGACAGCTTCATCAGGTCCTCCAGGGTTTCCCCGTCTCTCAGCAATGCTGCCAGTGCTGTGGCGGGGTGTTAATCATCAGTTAGGATACTTGACAATAGACCAAGCTTAATGCATGTTATGTAATGGTCCAATCAACTATGCCCAGTACCTTCATTTCTGCTGAGCTCAATGTCAGCAAAAAGACCGATCTTGATGATCTGCCACAGCAGACCAAGCACCAGATGGGGCTTTCCCTCTTTTAAGTCTAAAGCACCGATGTTCACCACATGGCAGCCAATAGCAGAAGCTGAGTTAAGGGCCAAGTTCAGATTCTCCTGCAAGGTACAAACACATCAGTTGTTGGAAAACCCCAATAATAAGCAAGAGAAAGAGCAGCCCTGACAGTAAATTCACCTGACCTGCATCGTAAACGTTGTCAGCTTCGTCGTATTTATGACCCTCTCATCGATAGTGTCTGGCACTGACAGGTTAATCATTTTGCTGTGTACAAAACCAGATGTGAAATTTCATCAGACATTTGATGCAGTTTCCTTGTAAAAAAAAAAAAAAATGTTAATTGCTTGCAAAAGATGCATTCTTTCAAAAAGTGGCATTAAGCAACTTGGTGTCCAAAATTCGTCCTAATGGCCAAGCAGCAACTTTGCAGCTCTGCAGTTTCTCTTATATTAATCAAAACTCTAACAGTGTTTGGCAGCTAAAAATCTGCACTTTGTTCAAAATACAGCAGTGTTTGCAAATTTGATTGAGTTACTTTCATTTTAAGGGTGTCTACAGGTATCAAAAACTTCAATTTAATGCTTTTTAAGACCTTTTCAAGATCATTTTTAACCAAATTTAAGACAGGACAAACCCTCTTGTTCTTATTCAAGCATTAAAGTTATATATCATGGTGAGTATTATATATGTGGTCCTGTGCAGAGGTAGATTTTTTTATGTAGAGAATGTGGTTATTAGAGTGAGTTAGATCAATCTACATTTTGCCAACAGGTGAGTGCAAGTATAAAGTGAAAAGACTAATAGTTTAAGCTTGACTCGTTTTGACAAAAAGTAATTAAAAGATGAATTGATTAAATTAGATAAAACTTTCTGCGGCAATTGAGACCTCACAAATTTAAATATGATACTATTTAATGACTTTTAAAGACTAAAATTATTAACATTTTCAATTTTAATTCATTTTTTGGATTTTGAAGATGACCTGCAGACACCCTGATTTTTTTTTCTTAATTTTACTTTTTTTTAAAAACTAAACTTTTTGTTTCAAGTGATATACAACTGCAGAGCTTTTTAATCAAAGTAGTAGTATTTTTAGTAGTATCACTATCTTCTTGGCAAAGCAAAGCAAGAAGTTGTTAGAGTTGACTGATATCCCAGTACAGCCTCACATTTGTCTTTTCTTCAGTCAGCATGTGATCACAACATTAAGTGCAGTGAGATGCAGGTATCTGACATTTAATTATCGGGGTGAGGGAGGAGGGAGTTGTGTTGCTGGCTTGAGGTGAAAACAGAAAAACTCACCAGAGTACGATACCGTCTTTGACAGATGTGAAGAGAGACTCTGTGTTGGGATCCATGGGCAGGACGTGTTTGCAGTCACGGTCTTTTTCCAGAGCAGTGTTGATCCAGTTCACAAAGGCAAATCGCTCCTCCTCTGTAAGAAACAAAACACACACAGGTATCGGTTAAAAGCCATAACACCAACAATATAATGTGGCAGTGCTGCTCATTATGAGTCATTTCAGTGGGTCATATTGTCCATTATGGGTTTCTTTTTTGGTAAATGGAGCATCTGCTGCTGAAGTGCATAGAAAGTGAGCAGTTTATGACAAACATGAGTGGTAACAGGAGAGACGAAGGGGACGATGGACAGGTGTCCTACCAGAGTATGAGTGTTGTGTGCCTTCACTTGACAGCTCCGATGTCCCTCCAATAGCCAGGATGCCTTCTTTTCTGTTGATGGCCTTGCGGAAAGTTTTTGCTACTTCACTGTTCTTCAGCTCGTGGATGATCTAAAATGAGATAAAAGAAAACTCAGACACCAACTGCCACTATGCCTCAGAAACTCTGCGTTATTGTTTTAGGCTGAAATTTATGGATTATTAAGACGTGTTTGTGTGTATTTTGATTTGTGGATAATAGATTGCGTTGTAGAGGTTGACCAATTGGCCCATAATCACTGGCAAAATCGTCTTCTGTTGTTCAGACTTTTCAATTACAGCATTTCTGTTGTTTCAGCGTCACATCAGTTTTAACAAGGAAAAGATCACCAAATGTTTTACAGGACTAACTAAATCATTTTCTGACACATAAACTCAGTTGCCACTTTATTAAGTACACCTCTCCAATCTGATGTAATTCAGTTCAGTTCGTTTGGTGGTGTCGCACTGGTCATT
Source organism: Plectropomus leopardus (assembly GCF_026936395.1). NCBI lineage: Eukaryota > Metazoa > Chordata > Actinopteri > Perciformes > Serranidae > Plectropomus > Plectropomus leopardus. The sequence continues at coordinate 26,986,772 of NC_142190.1, read as the reverse complement.
ATTTTAGGAGCAGTTTCTACTTTTTCGTCCTCCCTATTTATATACCAGAAGGGGTCACAACTAAAAATACATCTATATATAATGCAGTTCCAACACCACCATTAACTATGACCTCAATGCTAAAACATATAATTTAAAAAAACAAAAAAACACCTTAATGGCAGTGTCAACAAAAAAAATCCCCACAACCTTAAAACATTACAGAAATCAGAAAAAATGGACTTAATGGCAAAACATCTGTATAAAATTGCATTAGACTGTACAGATGAATGTAATCAAGTGTCCACTGAAAGCATAGGTCAATCACAACCAGGTCAATCACATGTTGTGTTATTAAACTATGATTCTGGTGATTGGACTTGTAAAACCCTTCACATTTTTGCTACCACAAATCGCTCATGATTTGTCATTTATTTTTAAAAGTTTTGACTCTTCGGTTGCAGCCATACTTATGTGTGCAGGCCTCAATCTTCCTCTTGTGACTGCATCTCTTGTTGTTCTGTGGAGCTCCTGGCTTAGAAGATAAGTCGAACACTGAGGCTCATATTTGAGTTATGCAGTGTTCATTTAATATGAAAGATCCAAAAGAGTCAGGTTGATGTGTTCATAAAAGTGACTGATGTGTTCACTACACATTTAAATATTACAGTGTTGAGTGTGTGAGTGCCAGTATGTCATTATCAACAGTGACAGTAAACCGCCAGGGCTACGGCTGTTATCATCCTCCACACTAACACCACTCTCAGGCTTGTCCCAACATCAAATAATAGAGAGGTCTGTGCTTTGAGTCCTAAGCAGCTCTGACAGAAAGTATTCTCTGATAGTGATAGTATGTGCGATACTTCCTGAATGTGAAGTTATCGCTGCTGCTTCATCAGTGACCTCAGCCCCAAAGGCTGTGGTGTGACCACAAAGAGCTATTCAGCTCGACTGTAAACACAGCACTCTTTACCACAAATATGCAGCAGGTCATAGTGCACAAGCTTGAATGTTTTGACCACTTGAAGCAAAACAGGTAACACAACATGACAGTCATAGATGATAAGACAATTTCCATTTAATTCTACAAATGAGCAAAAAGCTATTCCTTTAGTTTCACATTCACACCCATGGGCAGTTAGGCGGATATTCATATTCATTTCCACATGCATTTAATCTGCGTTGTTATCATTCATAAGGATATTTTGTAAACGGGGGTTTTATCAAAGCCTTGTGAGGAGCACACACCTCTCTAACACAATGGCACAATGCTGTTTAGCTAACTGGAAAGTCCCAGATGTCCCCCTTTCCTGCCGATACATGAACACAACATAAGACATTGCAACAGTCAAATCCCTCTTTTGCATTATCACAAAAACAACTGATTAATCAGGTGATCCTTGTACCATAAATCATAAATAAGGTGACGTCAGGGCTCGACAATAAGGATTGCTCAGATACCCAGGGCAAGTAAAATGCCATGTCTAGGCTAGTAAATCTAGCAACTCGTGCTTAATGAAGCAGGTGGTCAAAAATAAGTGAAAACATCTTTTTTCCTTATCATCTCTCTTGAGAGTTGCACATGTGTAGTTGTACCCATCTGGCACTTGTGAGAATATAGTGGTGGGAAAGGAAAAAGTTTTGAGCTGAAGCATAAGTCCAATTGGATGTTTGTGCCATCACATTCACAAGAATATGACAAATGAGGTCACAGTGACCTTGACCTTTGACCTCTGACCACTAAATTCTAATCAGTCCATTGTTGACTACAAGTGGACATCTGTGCGAAATTTGAAGAAATTCCCCCAAGGTGTTCTTAAGATATCGCGTTCACAAGAAAGGAACGCACATACTGTATGTAAAGAGACAAACAACCCAAAAATAGAATACTCCAGGCCTCTACTACCGCCGGCGCCGAGGCGTAAGAAACAAACACAGCTACAGAACATTTTGGTCAACACTCCTGATCTTGAATCCTGCTGCACTTCTGTACCAGAAGCTGCTTCTATGAATGACTGCTCTCTCTAAATGACTGCTCCCTCATCACTGCTGAAACAAAATACTGGAACTCACACCACTTTGCTGACCTCACTTCCACATTCCCTCTGTGTGTGTGTGTGTGTGTGTGTGTGTGTGTGTGTGTGTGTGTGTGTGTGTGTGTGTGTGTGTGTGTGTGTGTGTGTGTGTGTGTGTGTGTGTGTGTGTGTGTGTGTGTGTGTTGTGTGTGTGTGTGGTTTGAGAGGCCTTTCAACTTCATCGTTCATGGAGCTGCTAAAAGTTGCTTTGCGTAGCAGCCCCACCCAGCTGGGCGAGTTGCTTTTAGGGCAGAACAGGAAACAAAGACCGCCTCAGAGTGAGAAAAAGCTCTGAACAGAAGGTGAAAACTTCTTGATGGTACAAACTGTTCTAAGCTCCCTTTAACTTACCGACAGAAACTCATCGAAGCTTATCTTATCATCCTGGTTGCGATCGAGTTTCTGAATGATCTCTCGAACCATGTATCCAGGTCTGGGATAGCCGCTGTCTTTAAGGAGCTCGTGGAGTTCAAAATCACAGATGTATCCATCGCCGTCCAGATCTACACAAGCAAAGGAACTATTAGATACCAGGACATATGGTACATCTATGGCTAAAACACCTTTGACATATCAATAATGAAAATAATGAATTATGAATGAAATAAAAATACTGGGGTTTCTATGGCTTAAAGCAAGTGGGATTTAAGACTTTTTAAGCCTACTTGGAATCAAATTTAAGACTAATTTTACAGAAGCCAATACTGAAGGGAAAAAACATGTACTGACATTAATTAGGTTAGCGGGAATTGTTTTTTATTTCTAAAATATTTATTGTAACATAAAACATGACTCTTTGGTAATGTTAATGCAAGATACATTTGGAAAATTATTATTATTTTGAAGTTACCTATTATTTTGAGCTTTTTGAAAGCAATGTCAGTAAAAAAAGATTAACAAAAGTCCCATCTCCAATGTCTAAGCATTTTTAAGACTTCTGAGAAACTGATTTCAGACATTTTAATGCTGATTAAGGCCTTATTTTTAAAGTGATAGATTCAATGCCTTTTAAGACTTTCTAAGGATCCGCAAGAACCCTGAAATACTGTCATGTTAACGTCGCTTTTACTCACCAATTTTCCCAAACATCTCTCTCATCTCCTCCGTCTCCTCTTTTGTTATCTTTCCAGTCATGTTTCTGTGATTGACCTGAGGTGGTCAGTCAGAGAAAGGTGGGACTGTGGAGAGGAAAACAGCACAGAGTTATCAGCCGAGTCTAAAAATGACAGGACAGAACCCCAACTTCATCAGCCTCCCATAAACCTGCTTTCAGGCCCTGAAATCTACCTAGACCGCTCACTGTTCTGCTCCTCAGATCACAGACTGCTCCGAATGTTTCTGCCTCCTCCCCGCCAGAGAAGTGGCCTTTCCTCCCCAGGCACAGAACAAAATTCACTCCCCATCTTCTGTCAGGTCTAAAAAAGCTTAATGTAGTACCTCCTATATCCGTCTGCTCACTGTTCCCGCTGATCTCCACCCCGGCTGATCATATCTAATGTTCTCTTTAGTTTCTCTCTTTTTAACTCTTTTCCTTTTCCAAGCATGTCTCTCTCCCATAATCAGAGTAATTTCCTGTTCCATTGTATAGCAATGAGCACACGCTGTTAAAAAAAAAAACTGCCGGAGAAGCTGAGACTAATGCACCCATTCTGCTTTCTGCAACACATCCTCAAAATCCACTTTAACCAGAATCTGTTGCTTTTTTTTTAGCCCTTTTAATGGCTTAACAAATCAAATTTAATAATTGAATTTTAGTGTTAAAATAATCTTTCGTGCAAACTTAGCTAGCTGTAATGAGAAGCGATGAAGCGGGCTGCTCCTCCTGAATGTAAAGCCGATGATAATGTTTTATTATGAAGCTGTTTGGGTTATATTTTACATTTTAGCAGAGAAAGTATCCTCAGCCTGCAGAGAGAATCAGTTAAATGTGTATAAAGACTCAAGTCATAGAACAAGACTAAAGCAAGCTAGACTCAATCTGTTATTTTGCTCCACTAAAAACACAGTGTTCCCGAACTCCTCTGAGGCAAAGCAGCCATGTGAAAGTCACTGAAAATGAGGAATTCCTCAGAGTCCCTCCTTCCCGTTCTGTAGTGGCGGAGGAATGCATGAGGTCTGGGTAGATCGAGCCTCACTTACACAGAGGTGAGCAGGGCGTGCTGCCTCGCTCTCTAAACTGGTACGATGGCATTCCTCTTGAACACGAGTGTTCAGAAAACAAAGATGAGGTTTATACTGCTGCGGTGGACTAAGGATCACAGATTTTTCCAGACAGAAAAGTGTTCCCATTTCCTGATTTAAAGCACAGATTGTTGATGTTCACAGCGTATTAGTCAGAACTCCTGGGCAAGGCCATTTCTGGTTTCCACAGTGCTACACGTGTGAAACCATATTAGGAAATAGTCAAATGAATTATGATCCCCGCCTGATTTTTAGTAATAATTAGTTAAAGGTAAATTAAGCTGGTATGAGTGAATTTCTTTGAGAGGTTTCAGCCCATCGAGTCTCTCTGTGACCACAGCAGCCTCACAAGCCCACATTCAAGCAGACGAACAATGAACAAAAGGCCAGTAACCGTGCATCCTCTTTCATGAATGAAACTATTAATAGTATTCATGAAAGATGATTCAACAGTAGCCATGTGGTCTCTGAGATGTGACTCAGTTCTCATAACACTATCCCTACAAACAAAACAAAATGATGAAATAACACTTTGTCCGACAAAATCCAAAAGCTTCCCAACAAAATTATTCAGATGGAATCATGGTTATTTATTTACAATAAAAAAAAGAAAACAGACAAACAAAACACCCAATACAATAAAAAAAAAAGAAAAAAAAAGAAAAGGTTTTAGGTAACAACAATAACAAGGCTAGATTTTTCGCTTTGATCGGCACCAGCACTAACAGAGATACTTTTAAATATGACACCACGAATCACAGAGAACGGGGTGTTTTTCTTCTAAAGCACGAAATCAGGGCAAGCCCAAAACTCCTGACTAAACGATTAGGAAAATGACGATGCCAGTGTTGCTATATTTAACTTTTCTCCAAAAGGATGTGAAATGTGGCTGCTGAAGTCAGCCCCAGGCCGACAAACATTCCCTCCTTTGCCAGCCCTTGTCACACCCTCGACAGAGGGAGAGTGGAAACAGAAGAGGGGTTAAGTACATGGAGCAAGGGCACAGATGGCAGCGGACAAATGTTAGACGTATCACTGATAGTCCAGAAGAATAGCGGGTTTGTAACCGCCGTCACAAACCACGGCAATAAATCCTGGGTAACAGAAGAAAATGAGTTCAGAGCGTCAGGCTCCGAAGACAGTTGCTGTCTTTGACAGCTGGACTGTGTGCTTCGGAGAAGAGAAAATTCCTGCGCTCTTCAGCTAAATGCAGTCAGCAAGCTCCCTAAATGGAATGGCTTGTATTTGCCTAAAGGCATATCAATACTCCTGATAGAGTTCAAACACTTTATTGAAATGTCAGGGCTTAGCTGCAGTGAAAGAGTTTTGGTACATCAGAATGACGCTGCCATTGACTCATCTATTTCATTTGGGAATAGATTTCCTGAATTACAAGATTTTGCAATTTGAACTGAAATTATGAGGGATTCAAAAACAATCCCCAACAAAGGGACAACAAATGCAAGTAATCTCCACACATCTGTTTAGATTTTCAGTCACCCAGGTCACATGGTAGATAGCAGTAGCAAAACAGGAGCAACTGGATTTATTTTGCAGTCTTTAAGACATTTCTCCACTTATTTAAGAGCTATCTCGGTTCTCTTGCTCCTGTTTTGAAACTAGATATCACATGCACACATAAGTATTTCTTCTCAAGCACCAGCTTTAAATGTCGAGTCAAAAACAGCACATTGACGCCATTTACGATCGCCTTTGATGGATCTTGCATTGAATTGAAAGCGCTGGGCTGTTCCCAGATGGCTGAGTTAAATGTGTAGAGCCGACACACCCCGCCCTGCCTGTGCTTCATCCACACAGTTACATGGGAAATGTGAGGCACACAAATAGATTGGGCACCCTTCCCAAGTGTGGTCAAGTTCATATGCGCACACCCAACGTAGTCTGCAAAGAACACAGGACATTTTTACTCAGTCACAATCACCCGCAGATGTGAGTCAAACTGACTCATAAACACCAAATAGTCTGTGACACCAGCCCTTTAGTTCCTGTTTAGGCTGTGTGGATAAGCACAGCCCTACTGACAGGTAAGGCGGAGGCGACGACAACAAATATTGTGTGTTGAGTTTACACAACTCTTACATCATGCGCAGCTGCAAGCATATCACTTTGGGCTGGGTTCAGGGGTGTTATAACAGCATACAAATCTAGGGTATATGGTGAATCATCATGGAAAAATTCAATTGAAATGGTTCCTTGACAAGCATCCCTAACCATGAGAAGCTATCTTAACAGCTTGCTCTGTAAAGTACACTACATTTCCCCAAAGGATGGAGCTGTAGTAAAAGATGAGGCAGGTAAAAGGCGTAAAAACAAGAACCCCTAGTAACCATCACTAAAGAATGTCATTAGACAGGTTACTGAGGAGCTGCTGAATCAGTTGGGTGAGGCAGTTACAGCTTCAGGTAATTATCCACACCTAAGAGGGTTTGCCATTATGCAACAAAAGCACTGTAAAGCATTATCCTTTAATAATCAGACAGCACATGGCACAATTACTGTAAAATACCACCCTTTTCATCACAAAAGCATGACGTGTGTGCATGAGCATGACACTGTATACCTCCCTGCTCTGAGGTTGTTGCTATGTAGCTGACCCCTGACCTCCCAAACAGCGAACATGGACAGAGTGTCTCTGTGGAGCTTAATGACTCATTACACTATTATTTTTTTTGTTGTAGTAGTAAAAGTAGAGTAAAAAGAGCAGTCAGTTTAATGGATTTTACGTCCCACTCAAATATGTTGTCTGTGCCAGTGTTTAACTGCTGGACCTAAGTCCAAAAGTAGGTCACTGGTCCATTCTTGTATGCCTGCAAGTGACTAGTGAAGGTGTCAATTTCGTAAAAAAAAAAAAAAAAAACACACTTAATTTTGAAGTACAGTGAATTTCCTGCACAGAGCTTTAATTTTAAAGTACTGTTTCTGTTTATTCTTGTAATATGTTTTATTTCCTTGTGTTCTAAGTTAAAGTGTTATGTAAAGTTTGTAAAATGACATTTAATATATGGTAATTTAAAATGTGTAAAACTTTAACTAATCACTAACTTGTCCACTTGGTAACCACTGCTTTATGCAATACTTTTTTTGGATGAGTTATCCTTGTACAGAGCCCCATTCCTCGCAGGATTTATCTATCACTTTGTGTATCTTAATGCAGGTTGAGATTCAAAACTAAACATTTTCTATTCAAAAATTTCTACATAGGCTTGGCGGAGAGTACTTTCTAGTTTAAATTAATTTTAAAAAAGGTGCATCAAACATAATTTTTTAATATGTTAAAAAATATAAAGCCGAAAAAAGAAAAACCTAAAAAGTAAACCAAGCACAGCTGTAAACAAACTCAACCACTTTCACTGTGTAAAAAAAACAAAACAAAAAAACAAGTGCAGGCACCTGTTAAAAAAAATCCTGACAGCGCAGAAAGTGGGGCAACCTGTTCACTGGCACAGGTGTGAGTAAGGGCGGAAACAAAACATAAGCACCCTCCCTCCTCCCTCTTCACAGTCTGGTTTGTCTCTACAAGACAACATCAGACATGTCTGCATTTAAAACACCAACAGTAGGAGCTCTGGTGTGGTTCTGCAGCATGAATGAAGAAAACTCACATTTTATTTGAGCTTATGTAAAGCATAGTGCACATACCACACATGCACACATCCATGGGCAATTTGACCACACCACTCAGGCTAATGACAGGTGCAGTTAAAATGATTTACAGCTTCTTTTCTTTACCATCAAAGGATATGCAAATAGCATTTTTCCCCCACTGCTTGCACCTTGAACAACGAGTTCTGAATGTTCATTTAATACTTTTGCCTTTAACAATTAAACATCCTTTACACCATTTCTATCAAAGTATGCTGCTGCACAAGTAAAACAAGACTTAAAGTGATAATTGGCAACAAAAAATACCAAACAATGCTGTTGAGAATCGCAGCAGTGATGCTGGACTGTTAGTATGCCTGTATTCCCAATACGCTTCTTGTACCAAGTCATAATATTTATCTAGTTAAAATGTGGGTCTCTCGGCTACTGTGTGGTAAAGTCTTGTTGTGCAAGACTGTCCTAAAGTAATCCACAATTGGGATCCCAGATGTACATGTGTTGTGGCCCCAGATGTCTCTACAGGAAAAATCTGGTAAATCAATCAGAGCAGTAAACAACTTTTACATAGACCACTGTTTTGCATTAAAAAAAAAACGCTGAGTAACTGAACAGGCTGTCTCATATCAGTGTTAAAACATCCATTAACCTTTAAAAACATATTAAATTAAACATAATTAAATTAAATAAATTAAACATATTCTAAAACCCACTTGAAAAGATCATATACATGAAACGTGTTTTGGAGGATCAGTCCAATGACTGAAAATCCTCTTTGCAAATGTTTCAAATAATTGTGGCACCGAAAGGGAGGGGTAGATCTATTTAACAAAAAGTTACACATTGAGTGGAATTTTGCCGACATAATGAAAAGTGTCAATAAGATGAAACGTCTGTCATTTCTGCAAAAAAGATTTATCACACTCAGCCTCACCTTGTGTAAAGACCATAAGTGTGTGTGTGTGTGTGTGTGTGTGTGTGTACGTATGGGTTATTTTATTTAGCTTGTGTACCAGGAATATTTTAAAAATGAGTGCAGGCTTCCTCCTCAGTGGTGTACTGATATCACGAAATCTAGTAAAAGTCATCTAGTAACAAATTAAACGGGGTAGTTTATTTCAGTATTTCTAGGACCTACCCAGCGTCGCGAGGATGAATAGGCTACAGTGAAGGTGTAGCTAAAAGCTAGCCGGCTAGCGAAACACACGCAAGTTTTACAGGGAGGAAACTATCCCTGTCTAGTCTCCCAAATCTACCCATCTACACAGAGGATAACGGCTGTCACGGAAAGGACAGATAAAGACAAAGACGGTCTTTTAGTAAAAACTTACTGAGACAGACTCTAGCTGTAAGTAGCTGATGGTGTAGAAGTTGCCAGGAAATTGGTACTCACTGTCGGTGCGCCTGAAATTCCAGACAGCGTCCAGTTTGCAGTCCTGCCTCCTCCACGTAGAGACAAAAGTAGACAGCCGTTGGAATGTTGGCCCCGCCCTGTCGGCGACGTCACCACCAGACGCTGATGTCCGGTCTGTGGAGTGTTATCTGTGCCATTTAAAATCCCAAATAAAAAAAAAAGACCTAAAATTGAGAGAAAAAAAGCCTTACATATTAATTTAAAAATATTCATGGATTTGTACTGTGTTGCATATTATATGGGATTTCTTGTACATGTCCTGTGTTTATATGTGTACAGGCTTATTCAATATGTAACCTATGTATATAAATATCTGTACAATTTTATGTATATGTATGAATTATTGTTATTATTGAATTGTTTTTTTTGTTTTTTTAAATAAGACAAGATGCGATGTATGTTGCAACCAGGTGCAACATATGAAAATTCATATGAATATGATAAGCATAGATGTAGATTTTAGTGGGGGCGCACGAGACACCTCCCTTTTAATATATGCACGCCCCCACCCCACGACACACACACTCACACACACACACACACACACACACATAGGTGAAGCAGACGAGTTTTATGTTGATAAAATTAAAAAGACATACTTTGGACTTTTACATTTAATAGGTGAATCTGTGAAAAAACTAGGAAAACTGCATTCAGAACGAAGTTTATTAAGAGATAAACAGATGAATGTAGTGCAGTATGTCTGTTTCTTTAGTTTAAAATGAATTCTGTTCATATCTAATAAATATCTGACCTTTATTTATCCAATTAATGTCGACTTATGTTGACTTTAAAGGATAATTCTGGGTATTAATTACTTAAATGTAATTAAGGCCCTTCAGTTTTAACTGATGCTATCTGGATGATGTGCAAAAGTCATCTAGATGTCATCAGATGAAGATGAAGAACTGACCCATGCAGAAAAAGCTAAAGGCTGGCCCTGGAGCCAATAAAGTCAGAATATGAGGAGACTGAAGTCAGTTTGCATTTGAAATTAGTGTAGTGGCTGGGGGATAGTGTGGTAATAAATTATTAATATCCAGACATCCATCAGTGATGTTTCTTTGCAGTGTAATCTACAAAGGGGTTAGTGTTTGTTGCTGATGCAGGCCTGTTAAAAAATAAGAGGAAATATAAAGCATGCTTTTGGCAGAAGTCGTTGATGAGGTGGAGGAGTGGGCATATGATGGCAGTTTGAGAAACTTAACAAACTAAAGGTGCCTTCGTGAAAATAATAATATGATGCAACATCAAGAAAAGTTTACCTGAAAGGTTTATTCATTTTTTTAATGGTCATTGTCAAAATGGTAGAAAAAATAAATAGTACATGTGATGTACTCCTGTCTGACTCAGTCACTAATGACTTACAGGATTTACAGTGACAGTTCCAGGAAAGAAAGTAGAGATCAGAGCACACAAAACATGGTGGTATACACAGTGGGGATGTCAACCATGTTGATTATGTAATGGGTGGAAGCAGTAAAAATAAATCAAGTTTTTTTTTTTCTCATTTTTACATTGTGCACGTGCAAGTTTATGTCACCCTTGCACTGCAGCAGCAAATTGAGTAGGGATTTATGCTATGTGTATGCGGGCTTCTGCTTGTGCTGTATCAAAGGGAAAAAGGATTTTTAAAAAAAAATGTGGGATGAGGGTGAGTGTTCACAATGACAGAAGCAATCAGTGAAATATGTTGCTTGAAATTTGAATGTAAAATGACAAGAGCCAATTTGAGGGAAAAGGGTATGCAAGAAATTATACTAAATACTAAAGAATAGACAATTACGCAAGAATTTAACTGATCTTTAAAGACTTATAAAAACACTCTAACCCTTGACTCTTGGACCTTCATCCTTATAAATTAACTGATCCCTAAACTGCACTGATTTAATTTAACATGTAATTTTGCACTACTTTTACTGTTTTTATTACCTTTCTGGGAGGGGGACAGAAAAACTGATAACTTTTTGGATGCATTTAGGTCTGAGTGAAAGCTCACTAACAGTAATGAAACTGTAAGCAATACTACAATGGAGCATATGAGCAAGACAGCTGTTTTCATGTAAGAAACAACATAAACACATGTAATATCAGATGCTCACCCCAGGGCAGCAGGTGGCGGTAATGAGCGGTAGATTAACATTGTAGGTCAAGTGCGTCAAAAACACGCAAAGAAGAGAACAGAAGCTTTCTCTGGCTGCCATCTATTTTGCCTCGTTTTGCTTTGCTAGCTATGGGATAGTGAAAGCAAATTGAGCGGCATTTTTTTACCCAGAATAAATTGGTATCATGGAAGGATAAAGAGCTGAACGACTTCGGTTGTTCACCTCCTCCGCGACATGTCTGCAGCAACGCTGAGGTAAAAACTGCGGACAGATACGCGGTTGTTTACTAGAGAATATATTGGCAAGCTAGCTCTGCAAGTAGTTAACGTTAGCTAAAGCAGCTAACAGCTAATCAGAGTGAGAAATAACGGTAAATCAAACTAATTTGGCTGCCAATTTAAAATGTAGATCAGAAATGAATGTAACATTATACTAACGTGGCTAACACATCATGTAAGGGCACTTGAACTCGTGAAATATGTTTTATTGACGTCTTAGAGATAGCGTTAGCCTAATGACAACGTTAGCCGTTTTTCGTAACTATCGCTACATTAAAGAAAACGTTATCGTTAACGCGACTCATCATGAGCTGTAATTAACCTCACTTAGCTTATGATGACCTTAAACAGTTGTCTGTTGTGTAGACCTAAAGTAAGCTATAACGATTGCAGGTTAATACAGCACACCATACGTTCTGCCTTAATATTATAATATTTATTTATGATTATAATGTTTAATTTTTTGCTCATATTCCAGGCTGTAGTTTGTGGTGTTGCTGAATATAAATTGCGTCATAAGTGGATTTTTTGAGGGTCCAGAAAAGCTACATTGGTCATTTTCCTTAACTGAGATTTTCCGGCTTTACAGACAAAAACAAACAAAACAACAACAAAAACAACCATGGAGCATTCAGTTTTTTTTTCTTAATTTATGAGTTAGTTATTTCAAAAGTCTATCACTAGTGGAGTGCCCGCAAAAACAATGAAATGCACTATAACTGAAAACCAATTTTGCCAATTGTAATGGATCAGACAAAAAAAGTTATGCTCAATCAAAACAAAAAGAAAAATCAATAAATATACAAAATCATTTACAATCAATCAAAGAGACAGATTATCTGACAATTTCATTTCAATACTAATGTGAAGGACTAGTTATTCTTTCTTTATGCATTTTCCTGAACTTGAAAACATTTATTCAAACTGGTTTAAATTATGCTGTGAAGAATCGCACAGTTCAACAACCACTGAGGTACACATCTGCTTAAAGGTAATCTGAGTATGCTGATGCTGAAATTAAATTAGCTTGCTATCTATGGTCCTTATCCCATGAACTAAAAACAAACAACTTTTTTTTAAATAATCTGTTAATACCCTGCTTTTTGCCCTGTACAAAGTGAATACTGTCTATAACTCAACTAAATCAAGTGCTTCAACAGCCGTTTTGACTTTCTTGTAACAAACAGTCAGTTAGTATGTTTTCTTTAAGAATAGTTCTTGTTGCTCTTTTCTATAATTTAAACAGTTTTATGATATGTAACGTATTTCATGAGTTGTGATGTTTCACTGCAGCACATGCTGGATTACCTCACATGCAAAATAAACTGGGATACTGAGTTCCTAAGAGTTTAGGTTGTGTTCTGCAAAGTGGGTCAAAAGCTTCATTGCTTGGCTGCTTTTTGAGGAGCCTTTCAAATGAGACAGTCATGTCAGGTTTCATTCATCAGTCTTTCTGAAGAGTTGTCCACAGCTGTATTGGACCGTGAACGTTGACATGTACATGTTGAATGGGATTTTAGAGGATGTTTAACAGTATATTGGATGTTAAACAGTTGATTCCTCTAAAGTCACTTCTTATAACTAATGCTAACAAAGCCTAATAATTAAGCTTTTAACCAATAGGTTGCTCCACAAGTGAGCCACTTCTGTCAAGTTTACCATAAGCTGTATACTTATGTTATTTTTTTCTTGACTGTAGAACCACTCCCAGCAAGCTGAATGAGTTAGTCAGCAAATTACACGAGTACTTGGCTCATTCTACTGTTGAGGACAGCAATGACGAACCAGATGATGCTGATGGTACGGCTTTTGATTAAGCTAATCATGAGTTATGGAAACACTCTCATTATATTTTACATGTTTTTTAGGCCTTTTTTTTTTAACAGATCTTATGTTTACAGGTATGATTAACAGGAGGTGTCCTGTGGGAAACTCAACATGCCAAACTGTGACAGAGGTAACTGAACATTCTTAGTGTTTTGTCATATATGTCAGTAAGTTTTGTACATTGAATACCTATGGTGCCAGAAAAGGTTTAACTGGATCCAACACAAAATTTGGTCGCATTCAGAAATGTGTAACAGTGTCACATGAAAATTTTATTATTATTATTGTTAATTATTTTTTTATCCTTGCTTTTTTCATTACCATCACATTTAATATTTAGTAACAGCACTTTTAAAAAAACATTAAAGCACTATGTATAAATAACATGGTGGCTAACTTGCCAACCAGTGAATAACATTCTTTTCAGTTGACTTAATTTTAATACAGTAAACGGGGATGTGACTTTTCAGAATTTTCTGACCTGAAACTGTGACCCATGTAAATAAAGAAAATCCATTACTTAAAAAAATTGTAAAATCTTGTTAAATCGATAAATTGTTAAATCTTCATGACAGCAGTGTTGTAATCTCCAGTGTCTGATTCTTTCAGTATTTTAGGAAAATGATATTGTTGTATCCTAATGCTCTATTCACGAGACTCAAATTCTCCAAAAATGAAATTGTTTGCTTAAACAGCGCATCCCCCTTTGGGACTTAACGTAGATGGTTTAAGAACCAAAATTGACATTGATTTCTACCGTGACAACTAAAGCAACAAAATGTTTTGCTTTGTAGGCAGGAGTGGATAGCAGATACTCAAGGAGGTGAGTTGGCATTTTGTTCATAATACGCAAGTTTACATATAGTATGGTATGAAACAGTTAAGATTTAATACCCAAATATTTAATGCAGCATACTGTGAAAATACTTAGTGTTTAACTAAAGTGAATGCAATGTATTGCAATTTTGAGGCACACCGTGTGCTCAAACCAAGTCAAAATGTGAAATGATAGTATGAGTAACAGAAACAAATAATGGTACAATACTTTTAACAAAATAAAAAGATGAAAGGATAATGATAATTTGTTTTGCTATTTGCTTACACTTTGTTGATACAAAGTGTTGGTAACCCCCTGCCTCCTTTTTCACTGTCCAATTAGGCTGCCAACCTGTGGGAGACATTGCTTAGCTCTGGGACTTACGTTTTTTCTGTTTTACTGATATTACAGAAAACCAGCTGTTGTCATAAAGCACTCTGGACTGGACGAATCCGGGGACTCAGATGCAACCGAGGACTTGGATTTACCGGTCAACGCAAATGGTCACCCTGATATCAATAGATTGCCAAAAGGTAGGTCTTAAAGTTTTCTTATTATAGTTCCTTATTTACTCTGCCTGATAACCTTTTCTGTGCAAATTGCAGTGCAAATAATGTTGATATTTTGACTGGTGTCTGTTGTGTTTTGGTGCAGTCTTGGATAAGAATTGGTCTTTGAAATTTTGAGGGCTGCCTTGTGCTATAACACAATACATCTACCAGTTGCCAAGAGTTTTGTCCATTGTCTTTGCAGAGTTTCTAAGTTACTACATCTGTTTTAAGTCTTGCTGACTACAAGAGAAAAAGCATATATTAAGGTTGACAGGAATCATTATTGTATATGTGGTATTTTGTCTTTTCCTGTTGGTAGGGTGTCAGAAGTCTTTAGGTCTGTCCCCAGCTTTTGGTTATAATTACTTATTCAATAATGAAGGAATATATTTGATTTACTGGTGGTTTGTTTTGTTTACTCAGGCACTGTGCTGGTGAGGCCTGAACCTGCTGATAACGGAAGAGATGACTTCAGGGGTCCTGAGTTTCGCAGCCGGAAATCAGGCGTGCTGCGGAAAGACTTTACGAGAAGACGTGGAGGTCGGTCACTACTAGTTGATATTGTCTTAACACGGCACATCACTGCATGAATACTCGGGAGCCATTTCTTCAAATGAAACACAAAGAAGGCACTTGTTGGGGTACTCAACCCTTGATTGCATGTAGACAAAGGACACATGGACTGAGACAACCTCTCCAGTGGTCAAAGCAAGCTGAAAATTCACTTAACGTTGTCTTTAATTGCAGCGTGATCCTTGTCTTGTTGTGGAAAAAAAGCTGCTGCATTTGCTTCATCCGCTCAGTTACAGTTTAAATTTCTGCTAACACTAACATCCAACTGTTGACGGAGGCTTCAAGTCCACAGCAAAAACATCAACACTTCTGGGCCTCAAAAATAAAAGCACCATTAGTTCCGCTTTGATTTATTTAAACAGTACTTTATTGAACTTTATTTTAGCTGTGTTTTATTTAACTTTATACTTCACTTTATTTACATTATGAAAGTATTTTATTAAAATAAAAAATAACAGGAGTTAATTTAACTTTATTTCATGGCAGTAGCTACTTAATAATTGAATAATGTTGTATTTTAGTTTTAACATTCGTTTATAGGTGATTTAAAAGTATCAGGATATATATCTTGTGAAATAGCCTAAAAATATTGTGATGTGTACATATATATATATATGTATATGTGTGTGTGTGTATGTGTATATATGTGTGTGTGTGTATATATGTTTGTGTGTGTGTGTGTGTATGTATTTTTATTTTTTTAAAAAGATATTTTTTGGGCTTTTTTCGCCTTTATTTGATTGGACAGAGTTTACGTGTGAAAGGTGAGAGAGAGAGGGGACGACATGCAGCAAAGGGCCGAGGCCAGAGTCGAACCCGCGATTGCTGCAGCGAGGACTCGGCCCCTTTACATAGGGCACCCGCTCTACCCGCCAACGCCCCATTGTGATATTATTTCAAAGACATATCGCTTAGTCTTACGAACCAGTGGTCTTGATCATTGACATCTTAGCCTGAGAATGTGGTGGATTCACCTAAAAATCAAACAGGGCATTCTCACACGTGTCTCATGATCCCATCAAGACGTTATTATAACCATTTTGTTGCTAATGACGGTGGTGTGCTTTCATAGGAGTTGAACACATGGGAATTGTCAGTTGCACCGCCTGTGGTCGACAAGTTAACCACTTCCAGAGAGATTCTTTCTATCGACACCCAGCTCTGAAAGTACTTATCTGCAAGGTGAGTCTGCTTATTATACAGCATGTCAGAAAAAAAACACATTTTTGTTTGCCTTTAAGTCATTGTTGTCAGTATGTACATCTTTTCAAAAGTCAGAGACCCTGGAAAACCTACCTACTTGTATACCGTTACCCAATAAAAAAGGGGATGGAGTTTACTTGAAATAAAAATCATAATCAAAGTGACAGTTATGCCGACGAGACATTTTTAGAGCTTCATGCCTTTAATGAGTTTCTTAGTTCTGTTTGCTTTTTATGGGTGTGTTTCATGTTGACAAATGCTGATATGAACTATGGGTTAAAGTGCAGACTAGCTGGATTCTGTTTACACAAATCTGAGACAACAGTTAAATCATACAAAAAAAACCCTGAACAAAAAACGCATGAGTGATGACTGAAACCTAACAATACTGTTTTCTGTCTTCAGCTGTACTGGCACTATAGCCTTGTTCTCCCCAGTAATACAGCCTGTATTAGATGGTGTAAATGAAATCAAGTTAAGAATTTTATATGTCTAAATTCTTTTGAAATGATCATAGTAATTCAGTAATTTAAGCAATTAATTCATCAATTTGCGAGTGTGTCATTGTAGTGTTTCTTTCGACAAGAATTTAAATTCTCTTGAAGTCTTCATTGCTTCCTCAAAATCGTTATAGTCTTTTTTTTAAATTTTGGTCAGGATTTTAGGTCATTTTTGTCAGGAAAAAAAGAGCCATTGCAAAAATTAAATAATGGTTTGCAAGAATATACATAGGAGTAAACACATTTATGATATTTCTTATAGAATTTGGGATACATTTTTTATGTTTTATGAAAAAAATACTTGCATGTTTCTAATATATTTTTTTGGCCACACTGTTACACTTTAATGAAATGTTTATCTTTTTCAGTCTTGCTACAAGTACTACTTAAGTGATGACATCAGTAAGGACGGAGATGGGATGGATGAGCAATGCAGGTAGGAGTTGCTGCTCTTTGGTATTTTAACTAAAATATTAACATTTTCCTTAACTTCCTTTGCACTCTTCTATCAACTGTATTTCTAATGTCATACTTATGCAGATGGTGTGCTGAAGGAGGCAACTTGATCTGTTGTGACTACTGCAGTAATGCCTTCTGCAAGAAGTGTATTCTGAGAAATTTGGGAAGGAAGGAGCTGTCTGGCATCCTGGAAAGCAAATGGTACTGCTATGTGTGTAGCCCGGAGCCCCTTTTTGACCTGGTGATGGCCTGTGACAGTGTCTTGGAGAACATGGAGAATCTATGGTATCACCAGCGCAAGAGGAACCGAATTGAGCCGGAGAAATCTGAACTTTACAACATGATGCCACATTTACAACAAACACTTCCTTTGGATAAATGGGATCACACTGGCATGGATGGTAATGTGGTGTTCAACTACAACACACTACAGATTTCCAAGGATGTTACCAAAAAGGCCAAACATTTAGTGGACTCAACAAACATCTTGAACCGAACATTTGTCAATTTCATTCATACTGTGACGGCGAACAAACAAACACCAGCTGCTCGCAAACTATACCTGAACTCTTTTTTGTCAGTAGTTAAAGGTTTACGAAAATCCCTTGCAGCACTCGAGGATAGCCTTAAGGAGGAATTCAGTGACTTGGATGTCATGAGCTGTTGGGAAAAGTTCTTTAGTGATGATTTTGATGCACAACCTGTAACAGAAGCAGACATAGAGCCGGATATCACTGATGAAACATGCTTGAGGGACTTGCAGAAATTGGCAGCTGAGCATTTGGAAGGTTATGATTCTGACTCCAAGGGTGTCATAGATGGGAGAATTGCACATGCTTGTCCTGGGGAAGACATGGGTTCAGTTTCACATGAAGCCAGACAAAGGGCACAAAAGATTGGCCTGAAGCCCTCTGAAAGCTCGGTCAACATGACTAAAAAACTAGTAGTAAAACTTACACATGTACCAATGGAGCAGGAGCAATCCCCTGATGTCTCGAAGATGGAGGAGGACAGACAGATGGACAATAAGATGTCAAAGGAGAAGGATGTGTCAGATGATGAAGAGACAAGTGTTGTAGGTGCTGCAGCTGACAGCAAGACGAGCAATGACAGCTCTGGTGCATCTCTACACCTAGACGAGGAACAAGGCAATAGACGATCTCCTCGCGTGAAGACAACACCGTTGCGTCGACAAAGTGACGTCAAGGGCAAAACGTCTCTCTCAGCGGCGGACAGTGAGAGTGACTCTGACCCTGAAGAAACCTCCAGCACAGTGCTAGCCAAAAACACTGAAGAGCAGAGCAGAGCAAGGGACGACTCAGACTCAGATGAAGTCCCTGTAGCTCTGCTTGAGCGAGCTGCTATGACACATAGCTCTGACGAACACCAGAGTGATGAGAATAGTGGAAAAGCATCAACCAAGGTGGCCAAGAAATGTCTCTTTTGGCTCACTAAAAACACCCCGATCTCACCGGAGAAGATGCGCCGCAAACGCAAAATTATGGAAAGTTCCCCCGAGTCTGACTCAAGTAGCAGAAGAGTAAAATCTCGAAGGCAAAGTGGGACAGATTCCTCTAGTGATGACCAAGATGACTCACAGAAGAAAATACAACACTTGAGTGCTCTCATAGGGATAGGGAAGTCACACCTCGTCAAAAGAGAGGATGAAGGTGTGGCTGGACAGCAAAGTCGCATGCAGGCCGGAAAGTCCAAGGCTAAAACTCGTCAGAAAGAAATGGAATCATCATCCTCATCAAGTGAAGATGACGATGATGATGTCGACTCCGGGAGTGAAGGAAGTGATCAGAAGATGAAGCCAATCACTGAAGATGTGGCCTTACTGGGGGCAGCAGCATTCCACCAATCGTCGGGTGAGTCTTACATTTATCAGGGTTTCCCTCGCGTTCATTTGTGACAAGCCGCCATAATTCAAACATTTGCCACCAAGAATCTATTTTCTGTTTTCGTAGCTGGACTGCACATTAGGAGTGCTATTGGAATAATATATATTCTGTTCGGTTATGCACTGCATCATGCTGTCAGAGTGCAGAGTAGACTGTTGTCATAGACAGAGCAGCAGAACACTGGGTGCAGTGAAAGTCAAATTTAACCATTCATTGTGATGAGCCTGAAAGTTTACTTTCACTCACTTTGCAACAGTTGCTCCTATCGTCCTTCAATTTGATGAGCTCTGACCCGTTCAGTTATTACCACCCCCATTGTCAGAGATTGAAATTCTGTGGGAAACATTGATTATTATTAATAATATTATTATATCTACATGCACAGTAATTCTTGTAAGTGATTTTTAGAAGTAGATTGATAGTTTGCCAGATTGCCAGTGGAAAGCTTAATGGCTAATGGTAGCTACGGTTAGGTACTAAACTCTGTACTTTCAAGGGTACTGGCCAAAATGCCAAATTTTGGTACCTCAGAGCACATTTGTTTGAGAGCGCCAAGTTCAGACAAGAGGTGAAAGTACGCCAAAGCACCCTGAAGCCTGAAGGCTAGCCCTGCAGCTTGAAGGCTGGCAACAAAGGTTCATGGAGTTGCAGAGTTCAGCTTTTAGACAGTAGGCAGAAGCGCCCCGCCACAGAGCTTAGCGGCTGCTTAATTGGTTTCTCTGCCACCCAAAATGATAGCTGCAGCACCCATCTGCTGCGACAGTTAGCTGTCTGAGTTGTTTTATTTTCTGTATTATTTTGGTAATAGCCTAATATCACTGTTAGACGATCCAACACACATACACACATGAAATGACACTCAGACAGACAGATGTAGAAGATTCTCTATTAGTGATTAGCAATTAGCAGAGGAGCAGAATTGTATTTTTGTATTTTTTCATGCTTTTATTAACCAATAGCCTGTGCTTATGAGAGCTAGTTGCATGTTGTCTAATCAAAATGAAAATCAACTTATAAGCAGACATGCGATTGTATCTGAATCTTAATAATACATACAACATGCACACAGTTCCTCATGGTTCTTTAGGTCCTGGCTATTTGGGATTTTGTGCAAAGCCCTTTACACATGATGTAAAAAGGTGCACAATTGTTTGGATGGGTTCATCATTGTATAGAATAATTTCTGTCATGGGGTCGTTGTTGTGTCAGTAGTTTGACCTGTGCTTTTTTTGCTATGGCAAGTCAAAATGTCTCTTGGCATATCAATATAATGCATCTTACGGTTCCCCCGTTCTTGGATGATGGATGCTTTTTATCTGTTAAAACAACACAGTGATTTAATGTTTCTATTGTTTTTTGTTTTTGTAGGAGATGAGGAGCAATCTGGGCCCTCGTGGGCAGCAGACGACGACGATGATCCAGAAAATAGGTATGGTTCAAAAAGCCCGGAAGTAGAGTTTCTAAAACACTCTAGGCGTGGAAGAAAGCCTGCGCCTTCAAACCGCAAACTCAAAATTGCAAAATCTAGGAACACCCATGTCATTAAGACGAGGTTGCAGTCTTTACAAACAAGACCTAAACGTAGCTGCAGCAGAACTCCAGCAATCAAATACACATTTTAGAACGACACTGTGAAGCACATGGACCACATTATGATACACTGAGACTGAACCTGCCGAGAACAAACTTGTGAGTGATAAGCAACATACTTTGCTTGTCTGTTTTATTTAGTGTGCAACCCAGTATACATGTAAATGTTAGAGATACATTTTACCTACATTTTTATTATTAGTTATTATTAATATATAATATTAATCCAAACTTGTTGTATTTCCTTGGTGTTCTATGCCGATACAAAAGGGAAAACGTTATAGTTGACCCACTTTACACTTGATGAGATCGGAGTATACAATTGAACAATGAATGAAACTTATTTGCCTCACAGCTCAACTTGTTTTCACTGACAGTATTTGAACATAGCAAGTTTTGAACTTCGGTCTACTCTTCCATTATTATGAATACACAAAGAGCTGTTGTCCTCCATCGAGCAGAACTGTTAACTTAAGCAAACGCAATATTGCTATTTGCAGGTGAAGTGTAAAGTTTTAAAAAATTCTGCCAGAGTTTATCTGTGCATATTTAAAGTTCAAAAATATATTTTTTTCAATTAGCCAAAAGATGTAAGCATGTATAAAACATTTATGCTTCACCTTGAAAACCATCGTTTTGACATTCTGTTCTAAGATTAACCCTTCATGGGCCCCATTTATGGTGTGGCGATTTCATTTCGTTCTATTTATGATACGATGGGAAAAGTGTTGTTTGTTAAGATGTCCAATATGATGTACTGGCTCTGTAAATGTAATTAAGCTTTCTTTTATTCAGCTTTTAAGTGCTTTTTAAAGACACAAGTAAAATTGACTTCCTGCTCCCTTGTCAATTCAGCCCTACAAAATATACAGTATTTAGCAATTCTACCGCACATGACTTGAGTTTCACTGCTGAATGCGTGTTTGGCTTGTGTTTGATGCCAGTATTGATGCATTATTTCAGACTTTAAATTAAATTGTTTTGAAAGATACTTCCGTGATGGTATGATGAACATGTGTAAATCTCAGGAGTTGTCATAGGGCTGCTCTCACTGCCCAACTTACATACATTTGGAAGCCTAGAAATTGTTTCTGCTAATAAATACTCAAAGCCTCACCCAAAACAACATAAACATTTTTTTTCAAAAAGTTTCACTGATGTTGAGTTTTATAATATGCAAATCATGGCACATGACAACATTAACAGCCAACTGCAGTAGATACAATTGCTGTTTCATTTCAAGTGATATTCCTTATCTGATTATCAAATGGTGCGTTGTAGTGGTATATTTAAAGTGTCGTTATCAAGGCTCTGGTATTCACACTTCGTTACCATAAAGAATAATTCACCTTATTATGACAAAATACTCTTCTTATATGTAGTCTCTTATTCTTTTCAACCTAGTTCACATGCAGGCTGCTTGCTCTGGAGTCCATAGTATCTCCTTTTCCAAAAAGTTTATCCTGTGGTTCCATAAACTACAAATAACATCCTGCTGGGCCACAGACACTCACACCTAATCATTTTAGTTCAGAGCAAACTTAATTAGCAGATTGAGACTCACAGGATGCCTTGAGTGCTCTTTTGTACCATTGAATTGCGTCAAAGCATGTAAACATGCATGCATCTGACGCATTAAGTCCAGATCGTATTAGTTCTGTTGTAAATACCTTGGCTGTGGTGGTTGTAGCCTCTCAGCCTTCCTGTCAGTCAGTGTTATTTGTTGGTATCATCATATTGCTGCTAATGTTCCCTTTACACAAAGGTTATGTATCGTTTTGTGTTATAACATTTGAAATACAGATGCACCCGGTCAATGTGCTGTTTGACCAAGGGAACTTGTAGTTTTGCATATATTGAATATGCTATAGTATTGATTTAGAGGGCTGAGATTTCTATCTATGTCCCCTACCCCAAAAAAACCCCAAACTTTTCTACTTAGATTTAGACTTCAGAGACTCATTTTGTTACTATCACTCTAACAATGCTGCTTTTACACAGATTCTTGAGGTATCCGTCTGACATTCTGACATCCCAGTGCGATGGAGATGAATGAAATTTTGTTGTTGCTGCTCGAGGCAAAGCTCTGAACAGTGTGGGGTTTGTGCAGAGATTTTGGCTTCAAAATTGGAGGTCATGTGACCCCCTCTGACCTAGAAAGACTTCCCTATGCATGATGTTACAAATGATACAATTGTGAAACGGTGATGAAAATCTACTGTCACATGCATTCAGAAATTACTTTTCCTATTACACTTTGGCCATTTGTGCCATAAATGTCATTTAAAAAAAACAATCTTTTTTCTGCCATTGTGTGGGCAGTTGGCCAGCTCAGCCAGGGAAAGGCTCAGTTGTGTGTGTGTGTGTGTGTGTGTGTGTGTGTGTGTGTGTGTGTGTGTGTGTGTGTGTGTGTGTGTGTGTGTGTGTGTGTGTGTGTGTGTGTGTGTGTGTGTGTGTGTGTGTGTGTGTGTGAGAGAGAGAGAGAGAGAGAGAAATGTGCCCAGTAAGCAGCTCTAATTGCGAAGAATGGGCATCGTCATAGCACACTGTGTCCGGTTCTTTGAGTGCATCCACGCTCCAAGCACTGAGGAATGATGTTTAGAAAAACTTTTTCCAGAGACAATGCCCTGGTTATGAAAAATAATTTACAGACATTACTGTCAAAAGTGTTCATGGAAATAGTACCCAGTATTTTTGTGTGTTTTACCCCACTTTCTATACACAGAGTATACATTACTGCTGACCATTTTCTAAAGCATAGTGTAGCTGTTAAAACCGATTAATTTTTACTTACTTGTTCGCATTTTATTTAATCTCGCTAAGACGTAAACCCTGTTTTACAGGTGAAGCAACTGTCGCGTTTTTCTGAAGTAATACAGATAAATAATTTGAGTTAAAAGCCTTCCAGGTCAGTGCTTTCAGATGTTAATGGGAACGCTGTATATCTGGGAATTGAGAGTGGGCTGTGAAACAACAACCAGTATAAATGCAAGAAGCGACCAAATTCACATTGTGCCTTTAATGACATCCATGTTTGTTTCTCATGTTTTTTTCCAGGTTGGATTTCCTGACAGCACAGCAGTGAAAGCAGTGCTGTTAGGCAACAATCACTTAAATCTGGGATATTGTAGCCTCCGGCATCAACCGTTTTTTTTTTAAAAGTCTGTTTTCAGCTGTAGTGATAGCACAACTTTATCTTTAGAGAAAATGGTCAGCAGAAATGTAAAATCTACAGTGTTTGTAGTTAGTGGGTTGAAACTTGAAAAGTACTGTGTTATTTAATTGAAATCCACACAGCATGCCATTAACATGTGTGGTAGTATGTCAGTTGTCTCCAGTGTTTTTTTGTTCGTCCCTTTTTCCAAGTTGAAATATGTCAAATGATTTCCAAGGCTCTGTCCTTACTTAGTGTCCTTTTCCTGCTGCTGTCGTCTGGCATTGCCATGCTGTAATACCTCTTTTACGACAAAATCTCATTGGACGTTGGCTTTAATGTTAGAGAAAGTGGCAGTTATCAAATGACCTGCATTGACGACAACAACACATTGAGATCAGGATCGGACCTGTGCAATGGCGAGTTGCTTGGTTGACAATTAACCAGAAAATAGATGAACTTGAGCCCAATCCATGTCAGCTGTTTGACCCTTGGTTATCATGTGTAATAACATGTCAGTCCCATGTTGGGAAATGCATGTTGAACACAGCTTTATGTAGAGGGGGTTAAAGAGTGTAAACACAATATGGTATTAAAACCATAAACTTTTTACATTTTTAAAAACGTGTTAATTATGAACTGTATCCGATTCTGTGCATTATTTCCTTATTTTTTAGGACTTTATGTTCCACTGGAGTATAAAGGGGCTAAAAAACAGTTGTAATTTTTAATTTATCTACAAACCTTGTTAGTAAATTGGTGTTTTTGTGTCCCACATGTTTTTCTCCATCTTTGACACGAGTAATTGGCTGCTAGTACCAGAGGAGCATGACTCCTTCCAGTCAGCTCTCAGTTTGTGTTCAGAACGCCTGTAGCAGTGTAACTGCCCAGCTGTCATGATTGGATGAATTAGAGATTAATGTAATTTTTATTTTCACATTTAAAAAAAAAAAGAAAGAAAAAAAGACAAATGTTTGCCTAGAGCAAACGACATAGGAAATAAATTAGTATCCACTCTTTCCCTAAAGGAGAATAAACGGATATGTCTTTCTGTTTTCTCTGTGAAAAATACTTGTAATAAATTCTTACTCTTGAAAATGTCTCTGTATCATTTTTCTTTTTTTCTGCTATTATTTTACATGTGTATCTTCCAGTTTTGTGGTTGTACACTTTATTTGGTCTTTGACTTTACTAGCAGATATTTTATTATATTTGCATATTAGGAAAAGACTTTGTCATTGACCAATAATGTGGGTTGAACAAAGGTGACCCATTAAAGATATCTGATAAGATCTATTATAATTTTCTCTTATTTTTTGTTAAATATGTGAGTCCAACTGTCAGTACACTTAATTGTTAATTTGTCCTAAAGTATAAAATTATCCAGCTAAAGACAATGTTACTGATCATGAAATGAACTTCAGGTACCTTTTCCCTCTTTGTCTACTTTTGAAAGAATCGCTAAGAAAATGCTATTGGCCCAAATCAAAGCCAACTACTCCTCGGGCGATGATATCTCTTCGGATGAGGAGACGCAGGAGGATGATTCTGAGTTGGAGGAAGATGACATGGTCAAACAAGGCAATGATGATAATGAAACGGATGAAAATGGTAAGTACTTTTGGCTTTCTGCTTGTGCATCTTATTTTATAAGCACAAGGATTCTTTTCCAGTTTTAGTCCCAATGATTTGGCAAAATCTGTACTTGACAAGGTGTCCTCTGTGGGTTATAAAAGAGGGAAAAGATGATGGAACATGTCTCTGCTGCTGCAGGGGAAGACTTGGACTCAGAATCCTCCGACACCATGGCTGATGGGCCCAACTCTGGGCACCATCTTCTCCGCCACAAGTTATCTGTAGATGAGGGAGCATCGAGTGACAAGGCAGCAGCAGAGAGTGAAGTAGGACAGCAGGCGAGAAAGCGAAGAACCAGCAGCAGACAGCTGAGTTGTAAGGACACTTTGAACATTGATAACTTAGCTGTGAAACAGGAAGTCCTGACTGCCCTAACCTCTCATTTTGATTTCTTTAAAGCGGAGGGTGAAAGTGATGCTGATGATGGAAACGAGACAGGACCAGAGGATGTTGGGATGAGCGAGGAGCTGAGTGAGTCAGAGGATGATGCTGGTGAAGATGGACTCAAAAGGTACATTAAATCCAGGTTGCACTAATAGCAACAATAACAAGACAAACTTGTACTCATTATAGGTCGTGCACCCAACACTTTGAAACCCGTGGAAAATTTACATCAATACAATCAAATACCTTTCAACACAACAACATTTGCATATCATAGAACCTTATATTAATGTGATTTATATAGTACCTTTTTATATGGTCAATGAGGACATATGCACTAAGTACTTCACGTAAGAAAAGAATTGGCATGAAACTGTCCAACAAAAAGACATTTAAATACAATTAAAAATATAAATAGAACACATCAAAGGCTTCACAACTTAATATCAGCAAAAGTCAATGATAAAATCAAATAAAATACACCATTTTAGAAGAACTGCAGCAGAGTGAAGTGTGGAAAAAAAATAATTTCGGGCCTGTATCAGGAAAGTTTCAGGTAGTTAATGACCGAAGTGAAAAGATAAGGTTTTAGCTTTCCCTTAAAAATGTTAAGTGAACTGGTTTCCCTGATATCTGTTGGAAATGTGTTGCAAAGCTGTGAGGCGTAATTGACAAAGGCTGCACCTCAGATTTTCTCACGTCTGTTAGCAGAAACCTCCAGTAAACCAGCAGCAGATGATCGCAGTGCTCTTGAAGGCAAATAGGAAGTTAATGAAGTAGCTTGGTAGTAGCCTATTTAGAGCTTGGCACACAACGAGGAGGACCATTAAAGCAATTATAAATTAATTGAATTCATTTTATTTGATGTACATTTTTTAGGAAAAATAAAAAATCTCATTCAGATTTGAATTATGGTTGAGCACTGACTTTCAAACTGGAAGCTCAGTTGTCACAAAGATACGTTTTTGCAAAAGGCAAAGTATATTGGGATCATCTTAATTTGTGTTTTAAGACATATTTTAATTTTTGAAAAGGAAAAAAAAAACTTTTTAAAATGATCAATCATTTGGCAACCCCCTGCAGTAACTATGTAGATCCCCTAGGGGTTAAGTGTTAACAGTCAAGGAGTGATTAAGAAAAAGCAGAATTAATCAAGCACAGATCAAGAATAATTTACAAAACCAGGCTTGCTTTGGAACACAGTTTTACACTGAATGTTTAATTTTGGCAACTGTCTACTGTGTACTTATTTAATTTTATTTCTGATTGTCTTCTATTTTCAGGTCCCGTAAAGTTAAGGAGAAACGCCGTAGTTATGAACTGAAGAAACAAGTCCCCTGCATTTGGTTGTCTGACTCCAACAGTGAAAAGGTGGCAGCTGAAGCTATAACTGAGTGCTTTGTTATTCTTATCCGTATCAGTTGACTCTGGTGTCTCACGGTCATATCGCTTGTTGGACGTCTCTGTATTTGAGCAGAGTGATAAAGAGGACACAGATGGCGACATTATGGGCACCCCCAAAGGACGCAAAAAGATCCGCAAAATCATTGAAGATGAGAATCTCCGTGCTGAGACCCAGGAAGCCCTCAGAGAGGAGGAGGAGAGATGCAAACGTTTGGCAGATCGAGAACAACAGATGGAGGACAGGAGAGAGGTACTGCATAAAAACAGATCATTAAACCTCAGTGTGTCCAGGACCAATAAACATTTACAGTAGTTTAGCTCATTTCTGCAGCAGCACTTGCTCATTAGAGGCTAGATCCCTGTTGGAAAGGGACAGTAATCCCAGTACAAAAGTTTTGTTGCTGACGGTAGCACTTTTTTTTTAGGATGTATTATTATTTGGAGGTTTTCTAAAGGGAGAAGCACACAGACAAAATGCTGACTATGCATCATTGTTTTCCAGATAATTGTTATCGGGGATGAGTTATCTCAAGTGAGGTGTCCTGTCACCACCAAGCTGGTCCTGGATCAGGATGAGGAGACCAAGGAGCCTCTTGTTCAGGTGCAGAGGGACTTGGTGATGAGACTGAAGCCTCACCAGGTGGACGGTAAGTTTGTGCTCTTTTTTCACTCACACTGAGGGGGACATTGCTTTGCTATAATTTATTTATTTAATGTATTTAAGGGGAACCATGTACAGTTTAATATATACATTTCACCATTTAATGCACCTCATCAGATTGTAGCTTCAAGCTAATTTTCATCTGCAGTCTCCAGGCAGTTTAAAACAGAAGGAGCATGATAGCAAACAGGACAGAGTACAGACACAATGCAAAGCTTCACAAGAAAACACATCAGACGTGCAACACTAGGCTTTACAAAATAGCACATCACAAATGCATGCTTTTCAAAAATGAATGATAAAAAGTGATGACGACCATGGTGGGAGAGTGCAGAGCTGAACAGTCTTGGATAGAGGATATTCTTGAAGATCTTATAGTATTCACTAAACGTGGCTAGCCTGGTGGCTCAGTGGATAGAGTGGCGCTCCATGTGCAGAGGATGCGTCCTCGCCGCAGCGGCCGCAGGTTCAAAGCCAGCCTCAGCCCTATGCTGCATGCTTCTGCCTCTCTCTCCCCCTTTCACCCTTACACTGTCCTGTCAATCAAAGGCAATAGAAGCCCAAAAAAAGAGGTTTCAGGGCAGTTTCACCAGCCTGCCCCCAACATGTAATACAAAAAAGACCTGGGTCTTCAACAGAGGGTCTGGGACCCCTAGGGGCTCCTCAGAGTACTGCAGGGGAATCACCAAATTATTGATTTTTATTTTTTAAACACTTTATTTATAGCATTTCTATACAATGAAACAATGAAAAAATGAAAATGTCAGGATAAATCAGGTTTAAATCTAGAAGAAAAGGACAGTATTAAAATGTAAGAGACGGCAAATAAATAAATAACAGCCATTGTATTAATACTATGAACCCATCTCTCCTATCCCTAAAAAAAAACAAACAAAAAAAATCCCCATGACATTAGGGCAGCAGTATCAACACTTTTTACTCATCATCACTGGTGTCTTGAGTGAGGAACACGGGTGAGTGACACCTGGAGGATAGGTCTATTGGTCTTTTATGCACTGTAGCACTGCCTTCCAGGTGCTGGAGAAATTCTGGAAATTACCAGATAACTCGTATCTCAGCAGCTGTACATGTAGAACAGCCATCAGCTCCTGCAACCAGGTTTCAATCTGCGGAGATGAGTCAGATTTCCAGAGTCTCAATATACATCTCTTGGCAATTAAGCATGCCGTACACCAAGACTGTGCGGGCATTATGATCCAGCTATTCCAAAGTTGTGCAGTGTCCAAACAGAGCTGTTGGTGGGTCAGGAGTCAAAGTAACCTTTAAAACATTAGAATAGCACTGAAACAAAAGACACCAAAAATGATTGTTTTATTGTGTAGGGTTAAAATGCAGTGCAATTTCATACAATTTACGGAGCGGGGGCCCTGCTCTGTCTTCCTTTCAGCTACAGGGTCCTTGACCTGAGATTCGTTGCTGACCTCTGCAATAAGACATATGGGATAGGATCATAGCATGCATAACTATCTTGGTTGCGTCCACCGAGAATTTCTAAAATTTGCCAAGCAGTACTTTTGACCTTTTATATCAAGGATAGGCGTTTTTAGCATGGTTTAAAAAAAACCCAAAACAAAACATATTTTGTATTGCTAACATTGTTGACATGATTGTTAAAGCCAATGTGTGATCCAAGAAGCATCTGTTTTGCACTGTACAGGCATGTTGACGGCAATAACAGCTATAACACATTTGGGTTTTACTTCTTCAGATACTCTGTTTGAGTACTTCAAATGAGTCAGAATGTGCAAATATATCCATAACAGTTGGAAATGATGAACTTATTAACAATCAATCCAAACATGTGACCTCGTCTGCCTGAATTCTGTGACAAAATTGTGACACGCTTGTTGATCTGTTCTGGGTATGCGAGTGAGTTTTTTATGCCTGTAATAAAACTTCAAAGCAAACACAGTACAAATTTACACATCTTAGCTGCATATTTTTCACAGTGGATTTCCATATTTGTGAAACCTGCTGACTGTGTTCTCTTTATCATCCAAAGGTGTTCAGTTCATTTGGGACAGTTGCTGTGAGTCTGTGAAGAAGGCCAACTCCTCTCCTGGATCAGGCTGCATACTGGCACACTGCATGGGCCTGGGAAAGACTCTGCAGGTGACACACATCCACTTCCAGTATTCTTGTCTGTTTTGAAACTAATACACAAAAAAAATTGAAGTCTTTTTAGATATTGCCTGTTGAACAAAATATCAGTGTCCCCTGAACTTGATGAGGATTATTTTTTTGTTTTTGTTTGTTCTTTGTTTTGTTTGTTTTTGAGGTCACCCATCTTACTCTATGCTCTATTGTCTGTTGGATTATTTTATAGGTGGTCACTTTTCTCCACACGGTGCTGCTGGCAGAGAACCTAAAATTCAGGACGGCCCTGGTCGTGTGTCCATTAAACACTATCCTCAACTGGGTCAACGAGTTCAAGATATGGCAAGAAAGCATGGGAAAGGATAAAGTCAAAGTACGTAAAATCATAAACTGGCAACACTAAGCTTCAGACGCTTTATGTCTCAGGCTTTGCTGATTGTGTACAATCACACATATGCAGTAATTGTTCAGACACACAAATATGTTACAGGTCACAGAACTGGCTACAGTAAAGTATCCTTCAGAACGACTCAGGGCTCTGCAGAGGTGGCAGAGAGACGGAGGGGTTATGATCATGGGGTATGAGATGTACCGCATCCTGTCACTCGCCCAGAAAATCAAGGATGAGGAGAGCAAGAAAGCCCTGAAGAGCATACTGGTGGATCCAGGTAAAGTAACTTTGTAATGGCATGATATTATTAAAATGTTTAATGTGTCATTACTTTGCTAATCGTAAAAGTTTCCCTCCTGTTTTCTCTCCTGTGTTTTTTTTTCCCAGGTCCAGACTTTGTGGTGTGCGATGAGGGACACATCCTGCGCAACGAAGCATCCAATATCTCCAAATGTATGAATGCCATCAAGACCCAACGAAGAGTGGTGCTCACCGGCACGCCTCTACAAAACAACCTGATTGAGTGTAAGTCTGCATCACTTTGTCATATTAAGTATCACCATGAGATCATACTGCCCTGCAGACCTAGCACTGAGTTGTGCGAATTGCAATGTTCTGCTCTCGCTTTGCTATCACTGGATGAATGTATGACAAAAGTGTGAACTGTTCAAGGCACCTCATTTCAAACAGCGTGCACTATGATGTGCAATGACACCGTCATATTACCTTTTCTGAACTTCTTAAATCTTGCCCCTGTTAAGTACCCCTCATATTATTATAAAAAACTGAAACTAATACTGAAATTAGTAAGAAATAAACTAACAGACATTTTTAAACAATAAAAACGAAACTAGAGCAATGAATGTCAGAACTTCCTGAAACTATACTGAATTGAACGCAAAAATCAAAATAAAAACTAATGAAAACACATAACTGTAAGCATATTGTAGTACCAACAAGAGTACTTGAAATATCACAAGTATTTGTAAATATTTCAGAAATACAAAATTACTGATGACCCAAACAGCAGTACTGTAAAAACAATGTGCTTCACTGTTAGATTTAAGTGAAGAAACTAAGTGTAGTCATGATGTTTTGACAGATGAAACTCACATTAACATATTGATACAGTGTATTTTTCTTCCCACAGATCACTGCATGGTCAGTTTCATCAAGAAGAATCTACTGGGCTCAATAAGTGAATTCCGAAACCGCTTTATCAACCCCATTCAGAACGGCCAGTGTGCCGACTCCACAGCAAAAGATGTTCGACTCATGAAGAGGCGAGCGCATGTACTTCATGCCATGTTGGCTGGATGTGTGCAGGTAAAACCAATCAAAATAATACTGTATGTACTCATACAGTTTAGTATTATATTTCCCGCTCTCACAACACTATGTTCATCTTTTTCCCAGAGAAGAGATTACTCAGAGTTGACTCAGTTTCTGCCTCCCAAACACGAGTACGTGCTGGCAGTGAGAGTTTCCCCACATCAGTATAGCTTGTATCGCTACTACCTGGACCACATCACTGGTAAGAAACTGTCTTCGGACTTCTGCTGTTTAGAATTCGGATGTTCAGTAATCACGACTAAAGAATCTTAATGTTCGGAATGAAAAGGAGAATGAACCATACACGGATTATTGAAATCACACCGATTTCTGTTTACTGTGATTTACCCTTCAAGTTTAAGGGTTGTGTTTTTTTTTTGTTCTATGACATCTGCACATTTATTGGTCAGAATGTTGTCATGATAAAGTATTTATTTATTTCTCTGGTTTATCCTTTAGTTGATGTGTTCCAGTGTAAAATTATAATTCTGAAGTTTGCTCATAGAAAAATATGTTGTGAGATGTTATGGACACTGTCAGTAATTGCCTCACTGATGAATTTTAGTTAAGTGAACCTGGCAGACGTGTGTCACTTAGTCATTCTGTAAATTATCTAAATTACATTAAACTCACTGAATCTTCAACCGATAAGAAAAGGAAGTAAAAGTCATACAAGCATTTACAGATTTCATTCAAAGTTGGAGTTTCATAGATGTTCGACCATTTGAAGTAAATATATGTTTGTTCTTCCAGTTATTGGCTCCGTGAGCAACAGAGCAAAGATTGGAGCAAACGTGTTCAAGGACTTTCAGGTGCTCAGCCGAATTTGGACTCATCCCTGGTGCCTTCAGCTCAGCTACATCAGCAATAAAAACAAGGTCTAAAAAAATCCCCTTGAATGCATGATTAGTTCTTATCGTTCTAATTTAATGTTAAGTATTTAATGAATTTATTAATGAACTCTTGACTGATTTTTTATTTTGTATTTTGAAAAAAAGAATAAAAATAAAGCAGCAGCTCCGCTGAGAGAGAAAGAAGCCGTTATGGCTGAGAGGTAAGACCCAATAGATTGATAATCACTCTATGCTTTAACAAATTATCACCTCATTTGTTTCTCATTAAATCTTTGGTGCACAAAGTTAACTTTTGTTAACTTCTATTTGCCTTTCAAAGCCATGTTCATTTTGTTAAATTATGTATTCCTGCTATTCTAGATAGATACATTTCAGACTGGAACAACAAAATGTGAAAGAAAAAAGAAGTACTTTCTGAAGCCCCTCTTGGTCACACATTTTATGACGTATATTCCATTTATATACATGTAATACACATTGTTTAAAATACATTTTATAATGTAGTGGACTGAGACAGAACAAGGGAGAAGGTGGGAAGTGCATCGACAGCAGTGCAGAGGGAATTGATGTTTCCGGCGGGGCTCCAGCAGTGGAAGGTATTGAAGTTTGTCACTTATTTTGCGATCCTGCTGTTGCACAGTAATTCAGTTTGTCCTGTGTTATATTACATATAGGAGAGAATGCACCTACCAACTCCAAGCCTCAGAATCTGGATGAGAACTGGTTCAAGCATCTGCTATCTGAAGAAGATGCCGAAATCATGGAGCACTCGGGGAAGATTGTGCTCTTGTTTGAGATTCTCAGAATGGCTGAAGACCTAGACGACAAAGTGTATGTTTCTTTTCTAATCCAGCAAATTCGAAAACAAAGACCGTAAAATGGTGACTGCTCCAAATCTATTTTTGTATTTTTAGGCTTGTGTTCAGTCAGTCTTTGATCTCATTAAACCTGATTGAGGATTTCCTCAAGGCTTCACACCGGGCCAGAGACCCATCATCATTCAAAGGTATTCTGTTTTTGGCAAAGAATACTACTACTTCATTCAAGAAATTTCCTGCTTGATGTTCTTAACTTTTGATTTTGTCACATCATTGTTGTTACAGCGGGCAGCTGGATTAAAAACGTAGATTACTATCGTCTCGATGGTTCCACCAGTGCTCAGTTAAGGAAAAAATGGGCAGAGGAGTTCAATAATCCCTGCAATGTTCGGTACAGATTATATCACTGCTATTCAGTCTTTCTATTTTGATTGTACTAGAATAAGATCAAGACAGAATGTATCACGTTGTTGTGCAAAGCGTATCTTCTGATTGTGTTTTATCGATCTATATTTTAGCGGCAGATTGTTTCTCATCTCAACAAGAGCTGGCTCACTTGGCATCAACCTGGTTGCTGCCAACAGGGTCGTCCTCTTTGATGCCTCATGGAATCCCTCGTATGACATACAGAGCATATACAGGGTGTACCGCTTCGGTCAGCTCAAACAAGTGTTTGTGTACCGCCTCCTGGCTCAGGTACGTTCACTGGTCTTTATTAATGTCCAAAACCTGAGTGTTTTAATTAATGTAAGATGAAATGTGTTTAGTCTAATAATAAAGTGATGTTTCTGACAAAAATAACCGATGCAAAAAAAGCTCAAACCCTCCACAAAAGAGCACACTAGATGTATATAATGCATACTCCAAATCAAAGTCACGTAAGCTGATTTGCATTGTGGTTTGTCTGCCAGGAATAATTGCTTATTTATTAAGTATGAATTTGTCATGAATACAGCTGTCATCTGGTGTCCAAATTCACTGAGTAGAAGAGAATATCATTGAAGCATTAGTGTTTTTTGGGGACTAAATCCCAGGCTTCTTCAGCTGCACCATATGTAACTTAAATTAGATAAATTTGAGCTTTCATAAAATGTTGAATTGATTAGAGGCAGAGGAGCAATTACGTTTTATTTTGCTAAGTCAGTTTATGTTAATTTGCTTCTGATTGTCCCCCAGTCTTTGTCTTTTGTCTTGAGGAATACTGGATAGTTTTGTTTTTTTGTAGTCAGTAGAAAATAGCCTAATGGATATGGATCTCCTTGAGCTGCTGTATTTTTATTGAAACTATAAACCTTTCACTTCTGTTTATTATCACTGTAATTTTCATCTCCAGGGCACCATGGAGGAAAAGATCTATGATCGCCAGGTGACCAAGCAGTCTTTGTCCTATCGAGTGGTGGATCAGCAGCAGATTGAAAGGCACTTCACCCTCTCTGAACTGACTGAACTTTACATATTTGAGCCAGACCTGCTGGACAACCCAAACTCTAAGAAAAGCAAAAGAACCACCAATGTTGTGCCAAAGGTGATTTTATTTGATGCCATGTAAATATACACAGCTGTCTGATAAAGGCTTACACAATGAATTTGCAGTATTTAAATACTTTCTGTCTCTTTGATTGTCAGGATCGTATCCTTGCGCAGCTACTACAAACCTGTAAAGACCACATAGTGTCTTTCCATGAGCATGAATCTCTGCTGGACCATAAACAAGAGGAGGAGCTCACTGAGGCAGAACGCAAAGATGCCTGGGCTGAATACGAGGCCGAGGTAAAGAGCTGCTCACCGCAAAGCATAAATGATCCTGAGCAGGGCTCTGTCTGGTCAGATGTCATGTCCTAAACTTTACACACAGTGTTTGATATTGTAACTGTGTGCTTACTGTATGCAAATGTGTCTTCTAGTCTTCCAGACTTCCAGCCAGCACGAGCCAGGACACCTTGGAGAGCAAGACCAATGGACAGCTAGTGGTACTCAAAAATATAATTTGTCTGCTTATGATATTTGTGTTTTATACAACTCTAACATAAAACATGTCTTTGCAGGCAATGCTGAACAAGAGCAGAGCAAGTGTAGCGGCTGCTTTCATGTCAACACAGGGGATTGTGTCTTATACTGTCGAGGACTACATGTTACAATTGGTGAGTGACACTAAGGTCTCATAGTGCAGCAAATGAAGAATTAAAAGGTATAGTACGTTTTTGAAGTAATGACAACAACTTATGTTTTTCTAAATATGAATTATATTCCTAATCATACTTAGAGAATTTCAGTGCTTATCCCTGTTGATAAAATGCAACACAGCACATTACTTGGCAGATGAAATAGGATGCTAATGGCGCACATATCAGCCCTGCGATCATTTGTTCCTTGCACCTTCTTTGTGTAACTGATGTTTTTATGTTACAGCGGCAACAGTATCCTCTCCTGACTGAGGCCATGCTTAAGAGCAAAGCTGAGGTCTGGAAAGTGTGTGACCAGAAGGAGCAAGAACGTAGACAAGCTTTCTATCAAGACATTCTTTCACAGCAACAAAAAGTAAGTAATTTTACTTGTATATATGTACATATACTGTATGTATAAATAGGCATTCTCATATTTCAATCACATCCCTCTTTAGCTCACACTCAGCATTCAGGCCATACTGAACAATAGAAGGAATCAAGCAATGCAGATGACTGTGAGCACTGTAACCCGGACTGGACAGACTTGAACAAGAAAATCGTATTTTAGCAGGTAAAGACGGTGATGCCTTTCCTCTTCATCACTGTGCTACCAGTGCTATGAATGTATGTTTTACCAACAAAAAACAAAAAAAAGTATTAAGCTCCCATATTATCAAAGCAACTTGACAGCGGAGTATAGTCAGATGTTAACCTTACGATTTCAAATCACCATAGTAATGTTCAAACGCACTGACAGTTTGGAACACTCTGAGCACTTTAATTTACACACGATAGTTAAGTTGTACAAATGTTTTTTTATAGTTTGCGAGACCTGGAGGGTTGTTTAGCTACTTCGTTTCAAAACTACTTTTTTGGTTTACACACAGGCTTACAGAACATGCCTTTCTATTCAACCGCATGTATTTTATTATGAAATATGTTTAACTTTTTTTTTACGTTTGTTACCAGTTGTCATAACTTTGTAATAAATTGACAAAATAACAGAAATTGTTCCTTATTTTTAACTTCTTGTCCGTGTTTGTGAAACAGCAACAGAATTCACATTATGACAGAGTTAACCATTTTTTTTCTGTAGAGCAAAGATTTTACAAGAAATCTAAGGATTAATGGTGAGAATATCTGACTGTTTTACAAGCAAAAACTAGAATTACCACCTAGCAGTTGTATGCCTCAGCCAGCCAGTCAAGTTGCTCTTACAGTTTACATCCATGTCTGTGATAACGTAGATGCTTCGCACACATCTTCCCCCCGCCAGCACAGAAGAGCTATACTGTCAGCACAGTTTCAAGATTAGTGAATTCTTGAGTTATGACGAAACATTTTTTGTGAGGTCATATGACTTTTACTTTTGACCACCAAAATCGAATCAGTTTATATTTGAATCAAAGTGGACGTTTGTGCCAAATTTTAAAAAATTCCCTCAAGGTGTTCTTGAGAAACCACATTCATGAGAGTGTGGTGTATGCACGACAACCCAAAAACATAATGCCTTTAGCCACTGCTATCACCTGCGCAGAGGCATAAAAAGTCTCCTAAATTGTGAAGGAGTCCTGTAAGAATTGTGCTGGTGTAGCCCACAGTAGAGAAGGGGATTAAAAAGTTCATAGATTAATAATTAAAGCCTTAATAGTTTAACAATTGTAATGCGAGTATTTATTTAATTGTTTAATTTTTACAGAGACAACGCACAAATAAATGTTTACTGCACCAGAGATAGCCAGCAGCGGATTTGCATCTGTTGTCCCTTGGCAGGTAAACAAAGCAACGATAAAATAAAATAAATACAAATTGAAATACTCAGAACACAATATGTAAAAATCCATCAGTATAAAATAAATAAAACAGACTGTATACAAAGTAATCATTGGTGTGTGCAGTTTTGCACAGATTTTAGCCAAAACTTGGACCTGGATAAAAAAACTGTGCTTAATTAAATACTTGAAATATATAAGGTAATTAACAACAGAGTTAATTTAAGTGTTTAAATATTTCATATAAAATGATTGTGCATTCTTGAGTTTGAGGAGCAACCAATTGGTATCTGGTATCGTCCTCGTTGTCCAATGAGACTGTTCATCCCGCCCACCATGTAGCAGTTAGGTTACATTACTGAGGTGAAAGGGCGGAGAATCAGGCTTGGTTGAACCTGGGCGAAAAACACCTTTATAAAGTGACAAGACGCGGCTGAAAACAATAGCAAACTCTGTTAAAGTTAATGTCGTGTTTCCATGTGTTTATTCGCGTTTTATGTTGACAATACAAGCCACTGTGGATAAAAAAGAAGGTAGGCCGCCTGTGTGCACCGACGCCTGACGCCTTTTTCGCTGCTAATCTGCCCACAGGTAAGTTAAATCAGCTGCTAGCCATGATGCTAATTTTGGCTGTGTTATACTCCATATAGAAATGCTAAAAATGTTAGCGTTTCATGTCAGTTAGCTTCAATGCTAATTTAGAGCCAAGTAAAATCCCAGTTGATTATGCTAGTGTTGTTGAGGAAAGGAAAGCATGAGAATTAATATCTTAAAAATATTGCCAGTAAGAATTATACTTTGTTATGTTAGTGTGGTGAGAATTCAGTCGTTTTTTGTTTTCATGTACATTTTTATGTGCTCTTGAGTTAATTGCTGCAGTAGACCTGCTGGTCCAGATGTTCTTTCCTATTGATTTTTACCATTAGCATTTTTGTGTGCTGCCTATAGGGAATTTACAAAATCTTTACAAAATGCTGTTTGTTTTATATTATGCACCTTAACTGCAATTGAGTATCTACTACAAATGGTAGCTCTCTAAGCTAGTAATTTTGTTTGGATACGAGTGAAATTTTGCTTTTTAAATGGACTTGAACAACGAATGTTGCACAACTGAAGCTGTGAATTGGATCATTGAGTTAATTTCGATAGCTGTATTCTCTAGCTCATAAAATTACCATAAAGGTAATGATGTGACCTCATTTATTGATCATGGTGTTTTTTGAGTCCCTCTAAGACGAGCCAAGGGTTTGGAGGACATCCAGAGATGTGGAGTCGATGTCAGAGAGAACCGTTAGCCCACGAGAGCCAGAACCTGCTACCGAAATGAGGAGGCTGTGAACTGACCACCTACATCAAGCGCGGTAGGATTGAATTCCACACACACATTTGGCACCGAACATACCTACCAACCTTTGTACCAGATTTGGCACAAACATTTGAGCAGACTCAAGAATGAACTACTACATTTTGGTGGTCAAAGGTCAATGTTACCCTGACCTTACATTTGTCTCACTGTTGTGAAAGCGATATCTCTACTTTAGGGAATTTCTTCAAATTTGACACAAATATTCACTCGGACTCAACAATGAGCTGATTGGTGTTCAAAGGTCAAGGTCACTGTGACCTTGCAACAATTCCTATTTCGCACAAATGTCCAATAGACATCTAAGCATTCATTATAGTGCAAATAATATCTATATTTTTGTCCTGTGGTTCTGTACTGTATGGTCTTCAACCTCTTGGCTCCCATTATTTCTGTTTTATTTATCAGGTCCAATCTTTACATGTACCTGTAACATGCCCTCTCTTTATTTAGTGGTAACACATACTGGTTACACTGGACAATGAATTTGTAACATTAGGGAGAGAAAATAATTTTCTTTTCTTCTAAAGAATATTGTCCATTGTCCTATGTCTATTTAATATGTAGCTTAATTATGAATATGTGTAGCTTCCTACAGTGTCAGCGACTACATTTACATGCATAAAATAGTCTGTTTTTTCTTATTCCAAAAAAGACAACATTCCTACGAAGCTATTTACATGGCTGATGAAAATGAGTATTTCACTAATACTCCTGTTTACACACATCCGTGCATACTCCGATTAACTTGCCCCAAAATGTCAGTTACCATGTCAAAAAATGGAGAAGTAGGACGGCTGCAGCCGCTTGTCATTTTGTTTCTATGCAACAAAACAGATTTTTTTCAGTTTTCAGATATGTTGGACCATGTGAGCCCAGCCTCCTCTTTAATTCCTTCTAATACCTTCTTTGGTCGGCGCTGCACTATTTTCGCATATCCAAAATCCTGTTGATATCTAAGCCTTTCATGAAGTTTAAAAGCAGGTGTGTTTCTCCTTCCAACCAGAAATGTGCTTTTTTCTTTTGCAGTCATCTTTACCCCTCAGCTTTGCAAACTGTTGGCGAGTTAGTTTGTGTACAGTGTATCCATGACAACACTCAGAGGCAATTGTAAACAGACAACAGGCTTTGTGTC
The DNA here is from genome assembly GCF_026936395.1 of Plectropomus leopardus. Classification (NCBI taxonomy): domain Eukaryota; kingdom Metazoa; phylum Chordata; class Actinopteri; order Perciformes; family Serranidae; genus Plectropomus; species Plectropomus leopardus. Next base: position 26,946,509 of record NC_142190.1, on the reverse strand, counting down.
GCAAACTGTGTTAAGAACCTTATTTGAGATGCATATTCCGAATTGGCTGTATACATGCCCAAATAATAATCCTATATCTTGAATAATATCGGCATATTCCATGTCTTACTCGGAAAATGCTAAATTTGGAAAATGGCTTAATTCGAAATATTTAAACTGAATAGGCCTTTTATATGACCTGCAAATTCAGAATATTGTCATATTCTAAATAATAGGGGATTATTGGTGTGCGTGTAACCATAGCTACTTTTGTGCTGCGTTCAACCAACATAGTCTCCCTCCTGATTATCCTGGTAGAAAGAGAGCAGCTGTTCAGCCACTGAGTTGTTCCCCTGAGAGGAAGGCTTCATGCCCACAAGTTTTTTTTTGTTAATTAATGAAAGCAAGCCAGCTGTAGTGGTGTAACCCCTTCAAGGTCTCCTCCAGGCTCTACTTCACCTGACAATAGTGCAAAGGGAAGCAGCACATACACAACTGTACACAAAAATGCATGTAAAAAAACAACAACAACAAACCACACAGGATGCATTTCTTATAAATGAAATTTTAGATGGTATAAAAGATTTTGGACTGGGGACAAATGAGAGTAACAGTCTGTGCACATAAACATACAGCAGATAATACAAAATTTGGCAGTTTCACTACATTATAAAAATATGTTATTAATATTCTTGCATGCACAGTCACCATGTTAGTGGTGTGGGTTTGTGTACACATAAATACAAATATTCCTCGTCTGTCAAATTTACCTTTGATGAGAAGTATTACTCCCTTGTGCAAATGTCTTACAAGATTAATATTTTATGCTTGAATTTGGGATATCACATTAAAGGAAAATTAGGTTAATTTTGGTTCAAACTGAAAATTTAATTACATTTTATTGCACCATGTAGATCAACTTATAAAAGGTTGTATAGTGGTTTTGGCTATAATGCTTAAAATGCACGGGGTATCGTTGAGTTCAAAATCGAGCAGGAAAGAGAACACACATCCCAACGTAGGTAGTGAAAAAGCAGACTTAGGCATTGACATTTTTGTTTAAAATAGTGCACACTGACAGGGAGACGACTCCGTAACTAACAAACACAATGCCGTGCTCTCAGATAACCAAACAAAAATGGAAAGAAAACATCAACAGGTGAGTAAAGGATGAAAATAAGTTATTTATGGACTGAGGTAGTGCCAAATTTCAGGTCCATGTTACTAATTTAGTTGGTGTGGTGAGATGTACAAAAGAAAAGACAACAGTACACTCAGACACAGTCATCTTTTAAGTTCATTAATAAAAACTCGGTCCATTAGAAAAATAATTTCAGTCCACAAAAAGTAGTCCTTCACAGTGATGGCTGTTGTTTCCTCAAGTCTTAGTAGCAGGCTTTAACATGAACACGTACACAGTGATAACCCGTCGCTCATGTCTGAGGCTAGATGTGTTTCTCTGCCTGTGCAGAGGGAAAAGTCCTCAGGTAACATGGAGTGGGCTGAGCAGCCGGTTGTGCAGCGACTGTTAGTGTCCTGTATCCAGGTCCCTCATGTACTCCTGAAGTGCCAGCAGCCTGGCATCGATCTCCGACAGCTCAGCCCCCGTATCTATGGAGCTCTCTGGGTATAATGACATAAAAATGATAATGAGATGTGTGTGTTGGTTACCATTTTAACAATTTAAATAATTATATTGCGGGAAAAATGTGAAAGAGTTAAAATAATTACCTTTGTCTTTCATTCTGTGTGTTGGAGTGCTGCATAATGGCTTCCTGGTCAAAAGGCCTCCTCTAGACTAACAACAGATAACAGATCACACATTAAGGATAAGGCTAGTAATACTGTTTTTTTTAACTGTCCACAACTCTGATGAAAAGCTTAAAAAAACAAGGTATACACGATAATATTGGCAAATCATCGCTATTTGCAGATACTGGCTTTTAAATGAAATATTGGAATCGATAATATGCTGATTTCTGTCCAGATCAATTTGTCTGGAAACCCTTGGTTAATTTTTTTGGGGGTTAACCCTAGATTTGGGAATTCTTGTGAGCCGCTTTTAAATGTTCTTGTCTCGATGTTTTAAGGTGTGACACACTGTGGTTAAGGTCTGGTTATGTTTAGACACACAAAGCACTCATGGGGTTGGGAAAGATTGTGATTTGTTCTGAAATGATCAATTGAAACATGAAATCTAAAGAGTTGCTGCAAATCTGGGGTTACCGATTTCTAAGAAATGCTATCAGCGGATTATCAGCATGTGCTGTAGCCCTGAGTCACCAGGTCACTTGGTGTAGACGACCAATCACAACACATCAGGGTGGGACTCCTTGCAAAACCCGAGGGTAAAAAATAATGCCAGTGCAAAGGAAAAATAGTAAGAGATTACAGTGTGCAAAAATAAGCGTGTATTTTATGAGTTGGTATATTTAACTTTTGCCAAATCCTGTCAGAATTAAAGTGAACACATTTTTCTTTTCAAGAAAAGCTCTAGGAGGTGTCTTTTTGAACAAGTTAAGCTAAAAATGGTCCTGTTTTAGAGAATAACGCAGCCTTTAAAAAAAAAAGAAACGACATATTTGCAACTTGTTTTGAAGATGTCTTCTGAAGGAAGAATTGGGGTTGAGGCTGTGAGCCACAGACAGAGTTGGGAAGTCAAACTGTATTAAAAGTCAGCCAGACACATTGTAGGTTTTAATCTTTTCATGGGATCTGTGGACAATAAGAAAAACACAGAATAACCCTGAAGAGTGGCCAAACAAAAACAAAACAAAACCAATTAATTACCTTGTCACTTAACACACTGGGTCCATTGTAATTCTGTTTTCTTCCTCTGTAAACAAACAAACAAACAAACAAACAAAAAAACGTATTAAAATAATGAGCTAAAACAATAGAGACTTTACAAAAACCTAACTGGAGGTAATTTCGTCACCTGAACAGAGTTTTGGCCATTTCATCCATATCCACTAACGAGCTGTCAGAGGAGTTCCTGCTCCCTCTCCGCTCCACTGATAAACTCCTGCCTCTGCTGCTGGACCTGGCTATCTGAGGATAGGCCTCTCTGGAACGTGACCGCCCCCTCTCAGGGACAATAGGTGATGTAAGCATGTCCCTCCGTACCTTCCGCTGTCTGACACAGAAAACAGGGCTAAAATTATTGTTCCGAGCAGATCAAACATTGATGCTGTAAAAGCAGAAATAACCAACTTTTTGAGCTCTGCCTCTTTCTGTCTGCGCTGTCGGTCCTGGATGTAAGCAGTTGGGTCAAAGCGTTGTACCCGGGACCCTGTAAGATAGTGTGTAGGAATATTTAGATCATCATATCCTCATGACAATAACAGGCCAAAGTGCAGCAACATCACGAGCAGAGCCAGTACCAGTGGGAGAAGGTGATGGCCTGGGTATGTGAGCACGTGGACCCGAGGAGTCCGCTCTTCTTCCCCTCTCCTCCGACCTTTGCCCTCTGTTCTCCATTCGTTCTCTGGATCCCGAGCGAGCCCTGACTGTCCCGTAACCCGACCTCCTCTCCCGGGAGAGCGAGCGATAGATTTCCCCATCAACTCGAGAGCTGATGCGACCTGACACAGGAGTCACTCTGCTGCAGACGCACAGTGTGCAAGCTAAATAAGTGAATAATATTCCTATTTCATTTTTTTAAATTCCATATTGTAAGTGAATGAATAAAAGAGAGAGAAAGTAAAGATATAGTACATGCTTAGATTGTCTAACCCTCTCCGTAGTAGTGCCAGTTCACTAGTGAGACTCTTGACACGAAGACGGAGAGCACACTCTGATGCTCTCAGCTCCTCAAACTAGCCAGGACGAGAAAAAACAGCTCAGTTACAAATGAGACACCGTCAACCTTTTTCAGCTGATTACTTTAAGAAGCAAAAGAGGTCCACCTGCTCCGTTAGGAGTCGCTGCTCTTGGCATCTCTTGCTTGCTGAGCGTTGACTTTTGGCCCTCTCCTTGACGAGCTGTTCCTCCAGCGTCCTCACCACATCTCTGACCCTCCAGTCCTCTCCTGCAGGCGCAGAACCACTTCCACTGATCTGCAATCGCTCCAGAACCTTCGCCATGGCCTCCTTCTCTTCTTTCACCCGAGCAAGCCTTGAAATCAGTAAAAGGACGTCAGAAAAACGCCCGCCCCCTCCCCTCTTGTGCTGGTCACAGTGGTGCTGGGAATAAAATAAGACCTACTCTGCTCGTAGCCGCTGTATTTCTAGTTCTGCAGATTTGTTAATTCCATGAGCGGAGACGGTGCTGAGCTCAGCTCTCAGAGCTCTGACTTCCTTCTGCAGGGCAGCTGGGTCAGGCTTACCCACATAGGGCAGGGGTAAGGGGTAGTGTATCCTACAAATACAAAATAGCCAGCAAATCATGAATTACTATCACAGAAATACTGAGAAACTAAATCAAAGAGGGCATCCCCGAACAAATGAATGTTTATTACGTGACTATTTATGTTGCCACAGTCACAAACCTGTCAAACTCCACAGTGTAGATGAGGATTAAATATCTTTTAGCAGTGAGAGCAGATGACTGTTGATGGCCGCGAGGACGACTAACCACGCCAGCTTTTCTGTTACGTAGCAGCTCCAGGTCAGAGTAGGTCAAGAGGTCCAGTGTAACCGAATCACTCATCTGCAGAAAAAGCTCAAGTTAACTATACAACATTAGAAATTACAAAAGAGGATTATGGCCACACTGAAAAAATAATAAGAACACAACAATGTGTATTTTGAAAATAAAGTCATAATAAAACTAGAATAAAGTAATAATTTTGAGGAAAAAAAGTCATAATATTACAAGAATTAAGTTGTAATTCGATGAGAATAAAGTGTAGTATTTCAAGAAGAAAAACCCCACTTGTAATTTGTAATGAGAGATTCACCATCTTATTTACAATTAAATACACAGAAATAATTTTGTATTTTTCCTCTTTGTGAATCTTATGTGATATTACTGTGTATTTAGACACAACTGTTTCACTTTCTTTGCACAGTTTTGACTTTTTTTGGGTCTGTGTATTACTTTTGTTTTAGCTACAAATGGCCTGACAGACAGTGCTAATGTTTGTTGAAATGACACACACAAGTCTCTGTGTGTGTCCAGTTGAGGCCGATTTCTAAATGGACCCAAATTTCCAATTGTTTCTCATATTTTCCTCCAGGGCGTCTCCATTTGGCCCTGCTCTTAACATTAATGAAAAGCAGAGAGGCAATAAGACAGCTCGGTGTAACTGTACATTTTTCTCTCAAGTGGAAACATTGAACTCGAATGAATGAGTCTCGCCTCAGCTCACACAGCCTCGAGCAAATCCGTGTCTGCTCACATCTTTCTATTGACTTTGTATGCGTTTGTGCCTCCTCTGCATTTTTTTCCCATTTTGTCTCAATGCACCTTCAGACACACCTTTCTAACTGCTGATTCCAACATGCTGCAGAAAATAGGGAACTGCTTGAAGTTGCCGGTTTTGCGGGTGAGGTCCTCAATGTCTGGGAAAAAAAAAAAGACTATTAGACTATTGGTGCCTGTGATGACATTTAATCCATAATGAATGCATGCTACTTACATGCAGGATTAAAGTCCCCTCTCCACTGATCCGCTGTCATTGAGTCTGAGATTTCCACTATCAGCAAACCCTTGTCGACCTCTATCTTCACAGAAAACTCCACTCCTCGAAATACAATATCCTCAATCACCTCAGAGCCCTCCTCCATCGCTCTGGGTCTGTGTGGTAGAAATATGTCTTATGAATTAGGAGCAACTGGAATAATCTAACTCCTCTACTGTTTCAAAACACAGCTGGAAAAAAATGTTAAAGCCTGATCATAACTGTAAATTGACCAGGAAAACAAATTTTCAACATTTTACAAAGTATGGAAAAAACAGGAGGACTTAATGTTAACAGTCAACACTTGTCCTGTTTGTGGGGATTTTATGTTCAGATCTCTCTCCCAGCAGATCCAGATGAAGCTATTAGGATCATATCAAACATCTATACACATTTAGACAACTTAAACCCTGATTTGTCATTGGGCCTCACGATGTGCAGCAATGAGACAGATGAGTTGTGAGAAAGGTAATGTTTGCATTTCATTTTCACTTTAAAAAAAAAGATGTGATTTTTTTTCTTTTTTTCTTTTCTTTCTTTCTTTCTCTGGTATATGATTTGTAGGGCTGCAACATCGTTGTAGCACCGAAATGCTTCATTAATGACGGTATGTTATGTCACATTACCTTGATCAAAAATTGCAGCTCCTGTGATTTGGCAATTGCACTTGGCCTTACTGCATTTTCAATGCTTCGATTCATTTTGCTGCCCTTATTCCTTGTTGTTTAAAGAGGTTAACAATGGAGATCTGAATTAACAACTGTAATCTGTAAAAATCAGTCATCAAATGATAACATGCCAAATTTCCAAATATTTCACATGTCCATTGGGTTCATAGCCTGAGAGAAACAACCCAAAAGCAAAATTATGAGTAAATCGGGGATCATGTGCATGTCCTGTTGTCTACTCACAAAGTTGTTTGTGTGTCATACTTGTACTTCATTTAGATTTGTGCAGATTTCCATTCATTTTGACACTATAGATAATATTTCAGAATCATAACAACCTAGCTGTAAAAACATAAGGTTTAGCGACTGTAGAGAAGGACAGATGTCTGTTGTCTTGAATTATGCTTGATATATAATTTCTCAGGGGTGAACTACTGAACCGCGGCTTACATTAGCATAGTTATATGAAACATATTCTTTAATTATTCTGAATTTCCATCCTATTATTTCACCTGGCTCACATCACACAGTCTGCCTTCATCCACACACGCCACGAGGGGCAGTAGCGAGCCAACCGAGTCCATTTCAAAAGGTGTCATCATTTTTATTGGAAAAAGTTCTGGCTGGTTGGTAGTATCAGATCATATGTCGTGGACTCAGGAAATGTCTTAAGTCATGTTTTACGAGGTAAGTTATTATTTCGGGTATCTTTTATTGTGGTGCAATGCTGTTGATTTCGCGCTCGACTTCACTTTCTCCCGTGCAGAGTGAAGGCGACTGTGACATGAAATCTGTGTAAACCTCTCTCACTGTACATGCACAGAAAACATTAGAAACGCTAGCTCGCAAGAGTTAAGTTTAAGGATCGGCTCTACTATGCTGATTATTTTACGCTTCTGAAATGCAGTTAACCAACGCTATGTTATGTTTTACTTCTCTGTCAATCTTCGCTCTGGTAACATTTACCGACAAACGTTAGCTAAGGTTAGCTAGCATGGACATAATCGTTCGTTAGCGTTGGGTCAGAGTTAGTTAACTTGACTCGCAGCTAACTAACCGAGCTATCTTCATGTGAACTTATGTTATTCAGTTTACGATTAAACACCATACAAAAATACGTTACCTTTTTTCGCAGTAACGATCCGTTATGAGGTAAGTTGTCAGCACATAGCTCGCTCGGTGCGTTAGCTAGGTGAGGCACATGAAACAGCTAGCCGCCTGATGTGTGGTAATGTGACAATGCAGTCCAAAACAGTCCGGAGTCCACCGCCACCGTGGAGACGGGAGCGGTTCAACAACCGGGAACCGTTAAATTCTTCTTCTTCACTTTGCTGTGGCTCTGCTGCTTCTTCCTCTGCTCCGACCGTGCGGCAATAGTATCTGTCTGCAGGCTGGCAGGCGCGCCGCTGCCCTCTGCAGGCAGCGGACAGCCACTACCTTCACACATCTGCAAGATGATGCTGAAAATTAATTGTCGGGGAGCAAGTATCAGATCCAGAGGCACCTCTTTGCACCTCTTACTGTGGTGAGAGCATGTTAGCAATTTAATGTAAAACCCAGACTGTATGAAACCCACTTTAACATCTGTAAAACCTTTATTCTGTTTGTGAAAATACACAAAAAGGAAGATTTCACAGCTTTTCTCACATGTCGACCTCATACAATCAGACCCAGATCAAAAAGCACTATGCTCAAACCTTTTTTCTTTTTGTGAAATACAAAAAAGGAAAATTTCACAGATTTTTTTCACATCTAGACCACATTGTATTAGGTCTCTCTCTTGAAAACCACTATACTTAGGTCTAATCTTGACTAGCACAAGTAAAATGCAGTCCCTAAACTCTCATGAACAGGTGACACACTGTCAGGAACAATTCATGTGCATTAACCCCTCTAAAACCCATACACCAGTTAATTATGTAATTCATAGTTTAAATACTCATTGTTCATTCACATGTCAATATCATCACTGTCAATACAACCATAACCTTTATACTCTTTGTACTATTGATATTATCATCAATAAGAACAATACAGAAGCTGCAGCCAGTTCATAACAGAATTATATCAAAATTGTGGTAACATTTTCCTCAAATTACTGATCATGGCTGTGTCTGCAACACATTTTTAACCTGATTTCAAAACTTGAAACCAACTTTCCAAGTTGACGTTTTGAACATCTGTGTGTTCAGCCTTCCACAGTTTGAGGTGTAATAGCAGTTTTCAGTAGAAAACAAGTGCTTCCTGTAAATGTTTAATGAAACTGTTGCACAAGATCAGAGCCGACCCTGTCCTCTCGTCACTCAGTCTTGGCGAAGGGCTGTTTCCACGGAGACGTTGTTCACCCATGAGGCAAAAAGTTGAGTGACTGAGTCTGAAGTCTGCTGCTTGTCTCTTAAGACGCAGAAAACATAGGCAGCAGAGGAGTGTGACCTAGGGTGTGTGTGTGCTAAAGAATGACTGACTGAGACCTTTTGGGTTTTCCCATGCAGAACTCCGCATGGAAGAAACACAAAAACTGTGGAGCTTCATCTCTTCTCCCCATGACTCCCAAGAAACCTCAACAGTGGCTGCAAGTGGTCGGACATGCAGGTTTGTCTGTCTGGTTTAAAAAGTCTTTCATTTGCTCCTTTGGGGTCTAATTTTTGGGGAAAGAAATTCACAATGTGAGTAGGCTAATAGAATCAACATGATTTTTCTTCTTGTCCTTGTGTGTCCGCAGGGAGCTTTCATGTCGGGGATTACGGCACACTGTTGAAGAGATTTTGTGAGAGAGAGCAACAATGCTACCTCAGGCTGATGGAGGACTCTCTGAGGCCCTTTGTTCCAGCCTACCACGGCGTGGTGCAGCGGGACGAGCAAGATTACAACATGATGGATAACTTGCTGACCCATTTCAACACACCTGCCATAATGGACTGCAAGATGGGGAGCCGGTAAGCATCTTTCGGTTTTTTGTCCTTCCGTCCACCCATTCTTGTGAACGTGATATTTCAAGAGTGCCTTGAATGAATGTTTTCAAATTTAGCACAAACAACAACTTAGACTTAGGGATGAACTGTTTGGATTTTGGTGGTCATAGATCAAAGGTCAAGGTCACTGTGATCTTGTCTGTCTCATTCTTGTGAATCAAATATCTCAAGAAAACCTAAAGGGAATTAGAAAAAGAAAAAGGCTTAGATTTTGGGGATCAAATGTCAAGGTCATGGTGACCTTGCATTTGTCTCATTCTTGTGCAAGCATTATCTCAAGAATACCCTGAAGGGACTGTCTTCAAATTTGGCACAAACATCCACCTGGACAAAATAATAAACTGATTAGAAGCTGGTGGTTGAAGTTCAAAGATCAAGGTCATGGTGACCTCATAAAACATAATTTTGGCCATAACTCAATGTCATAAGTCAGCAACGGAAGGGGGAACAGTTGGTCAGACCCTTTCACCGTTAGTTAATACTTTTTTTTGGTCGGTGGGACGGTTTGTACATTTTGCTACGTCTGTAGCCTTTGATACAATGAATGAATTAACATACTCCAGTCACACTAACGGTGAAGCACTGTCCTTCACAGCACATACCTCGAGGAGGAGCTGCAGGTGGCCAGAGAGCGGCCCCAGCCTCGTAACGACATGTATGAGAAGATGGTGGCTGTGGACCCAGAGGCCCCAACGGTCCAGGAACGAGCCCAGCGGGCGGTGCTGAAAACCAGGTACATGCAGTGGAGGGAGACGCTGAGCTCCACGACAACTCTGGGCTTCCGTATCGAAGGATTCCAGGTAAGCTCCAAGTTTTCGTCAGAGATGGTCGTGTCAGGTCATGGATTCATGATGATTACAGTTGCATTGATTAGGTGATTAACCATTTAGAAATTCATTCAACTAATTTGATAATCAGTTCATCATTCCACTCATGTTTCAAGCAAAAGCATGCAAAATTCTAACAGTAAATGAAGGGTTCTGGGCTGCTGGTTAGAAAAAAGAAGCAATTTGAAGATGACACTTTGGGCTGTTGGACATTGCGATGAACATTTTACAGTTTTTTTTATATTTATAGACTAAACAATTAATCATGAAAATGACTGGCATGTTAAATTACAGTCAGTTCCCACAGTCATGTAAAAAGGAAAAGTCATTGAATTAGTGACCACTGAAAATTTTGGAAGAGTAATGGAAAGTTTGTTGTGTTTAAGGAAATTGTCGCAGTGATCTTTCATGGATAAACCTCCATGTAATATAACATGCAATTGTTTTTTCTGTAGCTGTCGACTTAACATAACTCAAATGTGACTTGGGATGTTTTGTTTAACATCACAATTGTTTCTCTTTTTATCCGTTCCATCTCTCTCTTCATGTATGCCAGCTATTTAAAAAAATTGAAAGATTTTTTTATTTGGCTTTTTTGCCTTTATTTGACAGGACAGAATGTAAGCATGAAAGGGAAAGAGAGGGATGACATGCAGCAAAGGGCCGCAAGCAGGAAGCAAAACTGCTGCTGTGCGGCAAGGACATTGCCTTATGACATGGAGCGCTTGCTCCGCTCACTGAGCTGCAGGGCGCCCTGCCAGCTACCTGAAATTATGCTTGAATAGAGTTTGAATCAAATAGAAAAACGCTGGGCAAGTGGAACAAAACAAAAAGATATGTTTTTAAGGGTCCTTGAAATGTCATGGACAAGTTTAGAAATTTTGTCCATAAAAATGTGCGGGAACCCTGTATAATAAAAATAATTGTTAGTTGCAGCCCCAACCTTGATATGTGGAGAATAAATGCTGTTAGACTGACAATCTCTGCATTTTGGATTATGATGCTGTAACCTGTACGTTTCCTGTGCAGAAGTCAAATGAAGAATGTCACACAAACTTCAAAAGGACCAAAAGCAGGGAGCAAGTAATGGAAGCACTGGACAACTTTGTCGAGTCCAATACACACATCGTGGTGAGTTTGACCCTCGGTGATTTTCATTTGCTTTTGCATTTGTCTGCTCCCCCTTTTCTGTCTTGTCATAAGTCTTGTATTTTTCCCTTCAGTGGGGCTATCTGAGACGGCTGAAACAACTGCGGCAGGTTTTGGAGGAGTCAGACTTCTTCAGAACACATGAGGTAAGATGTGGTATTGTTTAGCACAGCCAAGAATCGCTAAGCTTGTCCTAAAAAAGAGCTATGCTGGGAGTCCATAGTGCCAGTTGTGTGCTGGCTTGTGTAGGCCGCCTTACCCCGTGTACCCACCAAACGCCTCAAATGAAATCGCGTCGCGCCGGACGCTCCAGTTTTGACGCTCGTACAAAACCCCCAAAATGCGACGAAATCGCGCCGCGCGTCGAGCCCGCCCAAACAACAACATTTCTTCCGCCATTTCATTCTCTCGTTGACCATGCCTGAGATAACCACGATCGCTGCACTGTACCTGCTCTGGAGAAGTTCCCAGCGTCGTCTGCGGGCTAGGCGCTGACGTCGGTTCTGGGTGCATGCTACCCTACGGAGGCGGCCTGGTCCTTCTTGTTCCTGTCCCTGTACAAGGGACAGGAACTGTCGTACAGCTCTGGGTGAGCGGTGACAGCGATGATAAGCTGCTCCTCCATTGTTTCTGGCGGTTTGATTAGATTTTGCGAGGGAACACCAGGACGTCCATACGTCAGCACGTCGATGACGATCTCAACGCTGATAGGCTGTCGCGGCGCGTCTTCACGCGACGACGCCGCAAAAGTTCAATTATTTCAACTCGAGCGTTGGACGCGAGGCGTTGGACGCGAGGCGTTGGACGCGACGCGAATTTCGCGTCCAACGTGCCGCGCAATCGCGTCGCCCGGCAAAATGACGCTTCAAATCGCGTCTTTGCATTGACTTTGTATGTAATCTTGAGGCGCGATCATTTTTCATCGCGTTTGGTGGGTACACAGGGTTAGGCTGATATGTTACAAATGTGTCCAGTGGTGGGACTTTTTCCTAACAGCTGTATCCCTGCAGGTGGTGGGCAGCTCCTTACTGTTTCTACATGACTGGACAGGCAGAACAGGAGTCTGGATGATTGACTTCGCAAAGACAGCTGCATTGCCGGCTCACCTCACCTTGGACCACCGCACTCCCTGGGTAGAGGGCAATCGAGAAGATGGCTACCTGTGGGGTTTGGACAACCTCATTGATATACTTGCCAGCATGCTGCCGCTGACCTGAACGCCACTCTACAGGTGTGGAAATTTACTCTCAATCCTTTCGTCACCCCTCATAGGTGAGTGACTGCCAATGGACTGAAATGGTTGAGTTTTCAGAATTGAAAATACAGTATGAGGGTAAAGCAAATGGGGATGGGAATGATTACAGTCAAAACACATTACGCAAAATGTGTTATCGAGTACTTACTTCCAGACTACTTTTTTTCCTGTAAATTAGGCCTACAACTTTGATCAAAAGGTTATCGCAATCTGAGCCGCGTAAAAAGCTTGGCCTCAACTCACCCGCACCGCACTGCCACTAACAATGAGCATCCTCTGTAAGAGACAGAGTAAAGTTTCCAGCCTCCGCATGAGAGGTCCGATCCTACCGATGACCCGCTCATTATTTCAGGAAACACAGCACAAGCAATTATAAGCCAAAGATGAGGCCGCCCCTTCTGGCTGGAGATGATCAGCAGTTTAAATGTCACACTGTGTCATTAAAAAGGTGCTAAAATATAAAAGTGGACTTATTTCCTGTGTTTCTTAAATTAATGTGTTGTCATTATTGTCATTATTATTTTTTTTTACATTAGATTGTGAAATAATTTAACCATTTTCATGTAGGAGTAAAGATTATATTCCACCTTTAAGACAAGACTTTACTTTGGGAATTCAGTTATAATCGATGTCAAGTTATGTTTCAATTTTGTAAAGTTAAATTACACAAAACGTTAATAATTGAGACCAAAAAAAGGTAGGATAATAGGCAGGGTGTTCCTTGTGATCCAGCAAGATTAGTGGTGATGGTGATTTATGGGGTTAATGGTTTAATTTTTACATTAAATTTTATGTTACTCTCTGTCTTGTCTGTGTACTTTTAATTATAAGGAACTAAAAAGACTGGGAAATGTTTAGCCATGCTGGCTGCACTGCTAAAATATCTCTAAACTGTTGGACAGGTTTGACCCAAAATTCATGATAAATGGTGGCCAACAGGGGCTAATATGCTGCAACTTAAGAAAACTCATGCAATTTGACAAAACAGAAGCAAATTAATAAAACATCTTCATCAATTTGAAGACAAATGCGCGGCATTTGGAGAACACGTCGTAAGCACCATAACACGTTAGGAAAACGTGCAACAATATATCACAACATTATAGAGGAGTTTGGAGAGGACACTTAACAGTGATGCGCACATCCGGACGCGCTTGTTTTGGCTGCAGTTTGTGACTGAATGAGCTGAAATATAAGTGTTTGTCCGTTAACTGCAGTCAAGCCAGCCTCCACTCCGAAAAAGACGGTCAATCAGACACCACCTTGTTCAGTCGCTTGTATATTTATTACCGGCATTGCTGCAAGAGCGTGCAAAAGCTGACTTCAAAATAAAAGCTCTGTTCCAGTGAATCGCATTCATTCATCAAGTCAGACAGTCTGTGATATATAACATATTAAATAAATACAATTACAAATTATGGCTGGACGATTAATTTCATTTTGATTTTCATTTCGATTACGATTTTGGCTTTCCTCGATTTTCAGATTTTTCGATTTTTCCCGTATTTTATTTTTTAAACGAAGCGCACCCTTTCCTCGTGCTCCTAAGTCCAACTAGAAGTTTCAGCACGGGCTAAAAACAGCCACAGCACACTGCCGTTGCGGCGAGAGCAGCAGACGTGTGGCGTGAAACGCGGCTGTGTGATGTGTGAACAGTTGAGGCTGTTGGTGAGAGAATAAATGCTCTGAAAGAACAACTCTGAAAGATCAACTAAGTTAGCTTCCCACTGGAAACTAATCAGGCTTCCTTAAGGTGGACTGTTAAGGTGGACACGCTTTTCCTATTGTAGTGACGCTCCCAGCTGCTTCTAAACAGATAATGAGGAAATGTCTGTCTGGTGAGTCTCTCCTGAGTTAGTGAAACAATCATTGATCCCAATTCACACTTATTTTGCTGTTATTGATACAGTAACTGTTATATTGTTGAATTATATTAGTTGGGTTAGGTTTTATTATAATGTAAATATGAACAAACTACAGTAATGTGCAATGTGTTACCCAGTCGTGACTGCACCACGAAGCTTTCATTGTTTTTCAGTTAATGTTCAATAACTGCATGATGTTCTAAAGGCCAGTGAATAATCCTGTTAAATAATTGTTATTTATCAATCAAAACAATTGTGATTATTATTTTTGCCACAATGGAGTAGCTCTATTACAAATAAATATAGGAATGACTCAATAAATAAATAGATAAAATAAATAAATACACATGTGCAAAATAATACCACAAGAAACAAAAAAGATAAATGACTGAATATAACAAAATCAGTAATAATAGATACTACATAAAAAAATAATACAACATAATAACTTCTGCCTGAAAAAACATTCTGGTCTGGTATTTATTGTTAGTTAGAACAATGATCAACATAAAGGCATATTTTTTTGTCTGAAATGCAGTTTTCAGGCAGTAGTTATGTTGTATTATTATCTTAATGTATTATTTAATATTACCTATGTCAATCCATTTTGATGTATTGTTTATCAGAATAATAAGTAATATTGCAAAACAACATTTATCATTTGTACTTGTATCCATTTAAAGACCAGTGAGAGTTGTATACCATTTTAGACTGTTAGCCAAATTTTCAGATTTTTTAAATTTTATATTTCCAAATTTGAATGAATGCTCTTTATTTATCCTTTCTGCAACTAACAGCTTGACAGGAACTCTCTGGTTGAAATTTGCATCTTTTTCTCTCAGTACTGGTTATTTGTTGTAGTGACAGCTGTTTTTGTCCTCCCGAGGCTGAAGATTGATGACATTTGATGTTTTTACAGTTTTGCATAATTGAAAACTTTAAGATATTTGATTATAATTTCCACCTTTATACAACCGATCAGACAAAACAATCAGTTTAACAAATTGCAGATTGAGACAGTTGAGGTATTAACTGCACTGTAACACACATAAACCAATGAGTAAAGTAATACTGAAGGCCTGTATATATTTTAATTAACTGCACATTAAGATTTGTTAGGAGTACTTGAAAGGCAGAAGGGAAATGTATATTACATTATTATTTTTGTGCCAATGTTATGCTTAAATCCTGCTTTATATGTTTTCTTTGTGTTTAGTTATTAAATCTAATCAAATTTATCACTGTAACTGAATTATTCCACAAGAGATTTAACAGATATTAGCACTTACTGATGTACTCCTTCAGTTACAAAAATATCATGTAAAAGTGATAGATACGCAGTATCATCCTACAAAGATCGTAATATTATTCAAACTCTAAAGTTCAACACCTGATGCAGGGCTGACTGACTGGTGAGATGAAGGCAGATGTGCTCTCTGTCTTCCACACCTGCCTGCTTCTGTCATTCAGCCATCAGACGGCAGGCGGAGGGAACCCCTGCCCTTACCTGCAGCACCAGACGAGATTAAAGGGATGAACAGACAGAGAAACTGAAAGTCATGCTCGACAAATCCTCCCACACAGTCTGCAGCAACAACAAAAAGCCCTCTGACAGGAGCTGGAAGCTGCACAGTACAACCTCAGTCTGATGTGCCGGCTACTGAGCAAATCCCACCGGAGCGGCGTAGAGTTAAGTGCCTTGCAAAAGGGTGCCTCTGTAGTGGTAAAGGGGGAAAGCCATGCTCTTCGATTTTACTCAATTAGATTAATACATGGCACATCTTTAATGTTTAGGCCACTGTTAAACATTAGTTTCAGTAGCAGAGTAAAATTAAGATTAATGCTGCTTCAATCAGAGCCCAGGTCCTCTGTGGATAAATGCAACTGAGTGATAAATGACCAATTATATCGAGCAAATCTTTGGTCACTTGTTGCTCTTTGATTTATATTGAGGTGTACTGAAGGCTTGAAAAAGAGGAATAGTGTTTAGAGATGACTGCTTCACCCATCAGGGTGTGCTCAAAGATGGAGGGGGTGGGCAGGGGATGATGATGTCAGTGTGTGACAGATGAAACATCAGACAGCCTCTCAGTTTGCAAAAAAAAAAAAAAAAAAAAAACGAGGCTCCCTCTCGGTGGTCATTGTTCAGCAGATCCATGGAACGAGCACAGCAGAGCGGCAGCGCTCAGGGAACGGACGCTACTGTCAACAAGACCAGGTACTACGTGTATTTTTTCTACTTTAAACTTTAACGACTAAGTTAATTAGAGGATTACAAATCATAAACTAGCACTGACTAAAATTTCTTCATGAATTTAAGTTTTTCTTAAATACATATTTAACCATAATGTGGCATGTTTTCAGTCAGATATTTGAAGTTAAAATAATTTTGTGTTAATAAAGGGGGCAAGAAACAATTAAATATTTACATGGCAGTTACTACTAATATATATGTCTTTTTTTGTTTTCTTACAGGCTATATTCTCTTCAAATGCATACGTTTGCTCCTAAATGATTAAAGCAGCAGAGTAACCTCCCCAAAGAGTGCAGTTTTACAGCCTAATGTTCTGCTGTGTTTGGCTCTATATAGCCAGTGCATGCATGTTGTGTGGCGGGTGATGCTGTGAGTGTGTGACTGGCAGCACTGGCCGAGGCGGTGCATGTTGGTGTGTCTGTGCTGCTGCTGCTGCTGCTCTCATGGCTCAGAGGAGAGCTGCCGGCGGCTGCTGCTGCTGCCCCAGGGCGCCCATGAATGAAGACAACGCCCGTTTCTGCCTGCTGGCCGGGCTCATCCTGCTCTACCTGTTGTGCGGGGCCGCCATCTTCTCAGCCCTGGAATACCCCTTTGAGCTGCGTGCCCGTCGCCTCTGGAAACAGCAGCTTGACAACTTCACCCAAAGGTACAGGGTCAACCTGGGTGCCCTGCACACTCTGCTGCGTCAGTACGAGGAGGCAAATGGAGCAGGGATCAGAGTAGACGCGCTGAGGCCCCGCTGGGACTTTTCTGGAGCGTTCTACTTTGTCGGCACAGTCGTGTCCACTATTGGTAAGCCATGAAGCTTTTTTGCTTTCTGAAAATGCTAATGCGAAAGTTTTTAAAGTATCTTTATGCAATACCAATTCCAAAATTGTTCATCAACTTTGACCTTTTAACCTTTCATTTTCTGTGTCTCCAGGTTTTGGCATGACCACACCAGCGACCATAGCTGGAAAAATATTCCTTATTTTCTACGGACTCATCGGCTGTGCGGCCACCATCCTCTTCTTTAACCTCTTCCTGGAGAGGATCATCACCATGTTAGCTTACATCATGCGCTGGTGTCATGAGCGTCGGCTAAGGTGTGCTGGAGTCGGGGTGGTGTCGAGCAGGGAGGAGTCGTCCGGTGAGGAGGACAGCCTTGAAGGCTGGAAACCATCAGTCTATTACGTGATGCTGATCCTGGGTGTGGCGTCGGTTGTGATCGCCTGCAGCGCCTCCACCCTGTACAGCTCCATGGAGAACTGGAGCTACGTGGACTCCCTCTACTTCTGTTTTGTGGCCTTCAGCACCATCGGCTTCGGGGACCTGGTGAGCAGTCAGAGACAGCACTACGAGTCTCAGGAGGCGTACCGGCTTGGGAACTGCCTTTTCATCTTAATGGGGGTGTGTTGTATCTACTCACTCTTCAATGTCATTTCGATTATCATCAAGCAAACTCTGACATGGATCGTGAGTAAGCTGGTCTGTTCGGGGCACCGTCAGCCCTGCTCCTGCTCTAGACCTGGCTGCCGGTGGCTGTGCTGCCCCTGCCTCCAGAAAAAAAATCGCAACCGCCTGCGTCCGCCTGCACACCTCAGACAAAAACGCTTAAAACGCAACACCGTGCAGCCCATTTCATCCCACTGCCCTGCAGGAAAACACCGCTACAGGGACGGCTCCATGGAGACAGTGTGTGACAGTGAGACGGATGCAGGTGCAGTGGCTGATGGGGTGCGTGTGGGCCGCCGTCTGTCAGGAGAGATGATCTCTGTCAATGAGTTCATGGTGTCCAATAAAGTATCTCTGGCATTGCTGCAGAAGCAGCTGAGCGAAACAGCTCATCAGGGCCCGCGGCAGAGCTACCATCAGAATGGATTCTCTGGTGGTGTTGGGGCCTTGGCCATCATGAATAATCGCCTACAGGAAACCAGTGTGGATAGGTAGCACCACTGTGATGTCATTTTTGTGTGCATTCTCTCTATTTGAGCCCAAATCCTTACAGTGATTTAGAAAAAGTCAATAATTTATCCTCTCAGCATGACAAATTTTGAGGATCATTTCCCTCTAATTAGCATCTGTTCAGCGCCTCTCTGAGCTTTTTCAGTGAGTCTATGCAGATAATAGCAGACCTCCAGCATGGATTCTGCACATCAAATAATTGATTACATTTTGTTCTGTGTTGAGGAAGAGAGCCAAAAGATGAGTAAAATTTAAAGAATCCAGCATCACTGTGAAGAGGGGTCTGATGTCCTGAAGTGATTGGCTCATTCAAAAGCAATCAGATGAAAGAAGCAGTGAAGGACCACTTAAAGGGGACTGCTGATTTAAGAGTGCCGCACATGTCCCCTGAGCTCCTCAATAAATGCGGTTGTATGTGAGGTGGTAGTTAGTGTTAGTGAACATGCAAACACAATATCTCCTCTTAGAAAACGAGCAATTGTGATTTGTATTTAAACAGAGCTTCTCAAACGCACTTCAGGAGCTCACAAGCACAGAGAACGAGACGTTTTAATTTGTTGATTGCTCACAAGTCGCCCATCTTGTTTCATCAATGCATGTCATTGATATTCACAGTAATCACGACAGAGCGCTGAGATTTAGGGTTTTCAGTGGAGCACATCTAATCAAACGTGGCCTGTAGAGGACGTCCTTATGTCAGTAAGAGCTGCACAGATAGTCGCAGGATCACATCAACAGAGCGGAGAGCAAGATTCAGGCTCCTCGGCTAGCTGGAGGAGATCCTTTACTATGCAAGAAAACCCATGTTATTCCCTTATGTGTCGATGTGTATCATGCACAGGCGAGGAAAAAAGCTTCCTTCTAAGAGACAAAATCGTCAGTTTTCCACTATTGGCCAAGCTTGAAAAAAATAGTGTCTTAGTAAAATCTTGTGGGTAAAAAAACAGGGGTTTCATAGTGCGGTGTGGTGTGGAGGGGGTTTGGAGTGATTACCAAGGGCCCAATGGGAAGTGGGGGGCATTGAAAATAATGGAATCACAAATTTGGTTTTGTGTTCCATTTCTTTTTTTTATATGCCTAGGCAATTAGTGCCATACCTAATTAAAAGTGGCTGAATAAATCAGTGAAAAGAGTGACCTTTGAATACAAAATAGTGGAAGCTATTTTAGGTCCCTAGAACCCTTTAAGGGTAATGATTTATGATTTAGTCTGCTCCTGCACTACAGTTTGTCTCTAAATACAGCTAGACCCGAATGAGTGACTGCTAATGCAGCTGGAGCACCAACAAATACAATTCTATCTTTAGGGAAACCAGGGTTTCAAAAGAAAGAAAAGGCAATAAAAAGAAAGGAAAAAAACAAACTGAGTTTCAAAAAAATGTGAAAGATGTGTTACAGAGACATGGAACAAGAGAGGAAGGGCAGGGGGCCCACAGAGGCTAACTCTGCATAGGGCCCAGGATTTATTTCTACACCCCTGGTAAAAAAAGAAAAAATGCAAGTCATCAATTAAACAATTTTTTATTTAGGTTTAAAATAATTAGGACTCATAACATGTAATGTCTACACACAGGAATTTGCTTACTGTAATAATATAACAATGCAGTATATGATGCAGGTAAAATGACCCATCCTGAAGCTGACCCGTTCTGATGCTGTTTGTTTTATCAACTATATAAAAGGTAAATAAGGCAGCACTGTACATATCATCAAACGTATGGAAAAAACACATTTCACATACACTATATTGAAGAAAGTGTTAAGAAAAATGTTTTTATTATTATTATTATGTATTATTACTGTAGAATTTATTCATGTATTTATCTATTTTTAATTGGTCAGTAAAAAACAATTTTAGGGCATTTGGCCAAAAATAATAATTTTGCCTAATAACACATAATATCACTCCAGCCAAGTGAATCTTATTCTACATGTTTAAAGTAAACAAAAACTTGTAGATGTAAACACCTCTTCAAAAAGAGTTTTGGTAATGTGTGAAATGTATTTTTTCTTTGTGTCTGTTTAATTAATAGAATTAAACTTTTAATTAGTGTTCATTTATTTGCCTGTCTTGTTCGACCACTAGGGAAAAAAGCTAAATTTGTGCATTCCCAACAGCTGCCCATCCGCTAGCACTGTTAGCACTCCTTGTAGAAACAAACAGGTATATGCTAGCAGCATGCTAGCTTTTGGCTAACACAAACACATTTTTCCTTTCTCGTGAGGAAAGGCAAACTTAAAAATTATTATATCTGCTCTTAAAACATCTTTAAAATACAACTCTACATACTTATGTTTCTTATTTTATCCAGTGAAAATGTACAATTTCACAGCTGGTTGTTATTCAGTTTAACAGACTGACATTTGAAATGATCATCTGTATTTTCTGTTCACTGAATATGAGGCAGAGGTTTGTTGCTGGATCAGTGTCTCTGAGTAAGTTTTACAAAATGTCCTTCTTGTATAAATATAAAATGTATCAGGCTTTAGTAGACCTATTTTTGCATTGTATTTGTTTAGACGAGATGCTGCTTGCTAGTATGATGTAAACAAACAACACTGTCTGTTCATCTCCCTTTTTGTCAAAGTGCACACATGAAGAAAACAATTTTAATATTGACATTTATTACAGTCCCTCCACGGATCCTTGCAGACAAAATCCAGCCAGGCTTCTCAGGACCCTCCCATGCCCTGGACACACAGGTAATACAGACAATAATGATGAATACACTTTGCTTGGTGGAGGATATAACACGTCTTCTAATGATTCGAATTAGACAAATGTGTCGTTTGTACTCACGTTTGGTAGAGTGGGCTTGTGTGTCTCTCTTTGTTGATAGTAAGCAGAAATAATGCAGTTCCTTCTGCAACACACAGAAGTAACATGGTGTCATTTTCCAATTTGGGTTACTTGCACAAACACACATATGTAACTCATTTTGAGTGTCTTACTTGCTCTGTATGCCTCCACCTGGTGGTAATCCTGGGATGACCGTGGATGCGAGGACCGTGAGGACAGACAGCAGGTCAGGTTCCTCCCCTCTGGCACATAGCTCTTCGTAAATCTCTGTCAGATATTAAAACAAAAACAGAAAAATGCATGTATTAGCACATTTGGAAAGGTACTGGTAATTCTTACATGCAGATTAAAGCATAAACTATACTTTTAATTAAAATGTCAGACTGTCAAACATTAAAAGCCAAAACCAGCAATGCATTATAAAAAAAGCTACAGTGTCAAGTCGTAGAAGTTGATCTTACTCAAAATAATATTTGAAACCGATTGCCTTGTAAAGGGAAGGTGAATACAACTACAAAGCTTAATGTGTTTATTGTATATCTAATTGTTACCTTAATTTTTTTAAAAAGAGCTGTATTTACTAAACCAAGTTAGTCTGACTTGCCTTGATCTAGACAAAGAGGATTTTGTCAGTGATTAAGTCAGGAGGTCTGCTAGTTCTGTTTTGTGAACATGTTTAAGAAAATACAGATATGACTGACTAGTTTGCAACCAGCAGAATACAGATATAGTGACTTACTGAAGATGGTAACTTGTCATTTTTGAGTTGCAACAACACAATATTAAGTAAATTTAACAAATTTGTAAGTGAACTCAACACTTGGATATAAAGTAAATATCAATTAAGATTAATAGTTATATATTTAGTTTTTTTTTTAAGTTAATTGGTTTTCTAATTTTAAAAAAATCAAGTAAAATCAACTTGTCAGGTTTCACAGTGTAGGTTATCTGCCAAAGGAGAAGGCACTTTGGTTTTTAGCAAGTGTTACTGAAACAGATTTAAATAGTAAAAATGTTAATTAATACTCATTTGATGTCCTACTGAGTATTTGCCACATCATGATGATATACTGTATGTGAGATTGAGTAACAGTGCCCGTGCTCATGGCAGTGAAGGCAAATGTCACCCAGTGCAGCAGAGCCTATATGGCAGAGTATGTCTGGAATAATCTATATCCAGCTTTGGCTACACAGACAAAACTTGTTAATGTAAGTGGGTTCAATTCACTTTTTGATTTGGATCTTTTAAAGGAATTGGCTGACAGCAAAAAAAAAAAAACATAGCTTATTAAAGCCTTATACTTGACATTCAAATTTAAGAACTGACAAAAGAAAGGCATTCATTTGCAGCAGAAGAAATGGTAGAGGCATGCTGTCCCCATAAAGCTGTCTGTCATCATAAACCAGGACAAGTACAAAGAGTTAAATCTTAATTTGCTGTTACTGAAAACCGTAAACTTCAGAAAATCAGAAGTGTCAGGACATTAAAGCCATAATAAAAACGAGGTCTAAAAGTGCTAATATTACAGCTGTTAGAGGTGTGCAATCTCCCCAAGGCTGTTTGTCCTCATAAACCAGTATAAGTACAGAAGAGTTTCATCTTAGCATCATGCAACTAAAAAAAAACCTAAAAGAAATCAGAAAAGTATTAGGACATTAAACCATGATAAATACAAGGCATTTAGAGTGCCCTGTGTGTCATTATTACCCACACACCTGCTACTTTGGACTCCAGCAGGTCCTCCAGCTCGGCCTCCTGGTGCAGCGCCTCAGCAGACAGCTGGGGGGCTCCAGGGAAGCACAGCAGGATGATGCTGATGTTGTCCAGGCTGCCCTGTGGAACGGAGCAGAGGTGAGTAGTGATGGTCGACCTTACAAATGTCAACATATGAAATGTTATTACATCCTGTGTGAACAATTTTTGAGATAGATCATTTTCACCTCAAAGTCACCTCACAGATGCGGTGGAGCGGGAAAATGTAAATGGAGTGTGGAAGAAGCTGTGACATTTTGAGGTCATTGTGCATGAAGCCTCGTTACATAACACGTTGACATGATGGACATGACAGCCAAACAGAGTGTGGCATGGATGCCTTTAGGTTCTGTGAACCTAGGTTTTATATAGGGGGATTTGTTTAGTAAGGGCATCCATGCATTAATTAAATTATGGGTACAATTTATTGCTAGAAAAGCTGTTCTGCAGAAAACTTTCAGTATTCTGGTGAAGCTAATTCTCTTATTCTACAGATTACTGTATAGTGAAAACCTTCCTTCATTAAACACCCTTAGATCTAGTATCTATGATATGAATGGAGCTGACTTGCAGTGGAATTATTATTCTCCTTCATTGGCCTAAAATGATTCTTTATGCATGAGGAGGGTATGATGAGCAATCCTATGTTCTTTAACATCAACCTTGAATCATCTCCAGAGTGGCTGAAATGAGCCCTCGCAGGAAACCAGAATAATCCCCAGCTAACCTGCTCTAACACCCCTACAGTCTATTTTAAGGTGGTCTGTCACACTATTATACAGAACCACGAACAGCAGCCTCAGTGTAAATGAGACGGAACCAAAGAGCTAGCAGGAGTCAGGCCTGCTTTTTTAGTCTGAATGTGTGCTATCACAGCCAAGGGCGCTGTTCTTTGGTTCACTTTTAGACCTTCAGTTTACCTCATCTACAGTATACAGAGGACTGGGAGAGTTACTTTGAAATGTATTGAGATAATAGTTTCTTTGAATTAGATGCTGAGTCCTTGGATGATGGCAGCATTTTCACAGCCAGAGGGCATAATTTGCACTGCACTGTGATGTTTCCCTCTTCCGCTCTCTATACAAAATAATGCTGAAATTTCCACCCAGCAGAAGGATTTTGTTACTAGAGGCCATGATAATGAATTGGCCACTGTTAACTCCAGAACAGAGTGGTGTTATGTGAGACTCGCGGGGTGTTGTAATGTGTGTGCATGTGCATGCTAATAGGCTATATAGTTCTTTATTTTAAAATGTATTTTATTTAAAAATGCAATTCTACCAAATATCCCCATTTTACAAAATGCATCTGGAATCTGATTATGTCTTTTTTTTTGCTTTAACTTTAACATAACAGTTATCCTTTTCTGTGTGTCAGACCCAAACGGAATTTGCAGATCTTTTTTTTTTTTGTGCGATTTTCAGCATAATTTCAGCATCTAGAATTAGGATCTACAGAATTTAGAAAACTGTCTGTTTACTTGTAATGTGATATACAATAACAATTTTAAAACAGGTTTGCTGGGGGGAGTATATAGAGCATTTTAGTTACATTCAGCACATAGCTTTACCGTTTGGTTCATTGTCACCACTCTCATTAGTGTAATTTTTAGATGTTACCTGCCCAGCACCAAATGGCTGACAAATAGCTAGAAGTTAGCACCTGGCTACTGGAAAGAAGTAAGTTATGCTGCTAAAGAGCCAGATGTTTTTCTCAGGAATTGTAAGCCAAACAGAGCTAAAAGCAGGGTTCCCACACATTTTCATGGACAGCATTTCAATACCTTTCCATGACTTTCATGGACTCATAGTAAATATTTTTCTTTGTCTTGCCCCACTTGCCCGGTGTTTTTCAATCAGATTCAAACTCTAATCAAATATAATTTCAGCTGGTGGACATACATGAAAGGAGAGACAGATTGCGGGGAAAAAATGAAGAAACGTATATGATGGTTTACCAAACGTTGGCATATTAGAGCTACGTTGTCAGGCATTGTCAGCTCCAGAAAATACATTCATATCATGTTACATTACGTGGATGGTTACTACATAGAAGATGACTCCAACAGTATCATTGCACACTACAAAACTGCATGACTTTTCCAAAACTTTCAATGATTTTTGCTCATTCCATTACTTTTCCAGGGCTGGAAAGTGTAATTGGGAAATTCCATGACTTTTCCAGGTTTTTCATGACAGTTGGAACCCTGTAATAGGAAAATGAATATTGTAGCACTGACTTTCTTTGGCTGACTGGAAAACAAACTGTATACACAAGAAAAGTAAGAGGATCCAGCACATTACCCTGTTGAACTCCACAGTCTTAGTTTACACTAATTACCCTCAAAATGTTCCATATGTCCCACTCGTCTAATCAAACCTGTTGGATAGAAAAGTTAGATATAAGAAATGTTGTGACTGGAATGTGCTTTTCAAAAGCCTGAGTGAAAGTCCTATTAACATTTAAATCTGATTGGTTTGATGTGTGTACTGTTAATTGAATAGAAAGTGTCCCCTAGTTAACCTCACAAAGCTGAGCTCTTTTCTTCCCTCTTTTCTTTCTCTGGTACCTTTCATCCAGCCAAACCAATTCAACTTAGTCACAGTTTAGGGGATTATGTTATTATATAAAATCCTCTGCCCATTAAAAATTATGTAACACAGTTTTACACTGAAATTGTGTTTTGTGTAATAATCAGCTAAAAGGACTTGCCAGTTAAACTACTGGAATGTAGAAATGCATAAAAGGGACAAAGAGGACATATATGAGCAGCAGGTTCTGACCTTATAGAGACAGAGGTCAATGACTTGGGTGCAGACATCTCTTAGGTCAGTGCAGACACGCAGCCGGTTGTGGATGAACGCACACAGCTCCTCGTTGCTGATGGTGTCCCACACACCGTCGCAGGCGAGCACCAGGAACTCATCACTTGGTGAGCGCTCCACCACACAAACCTCCGGCTCGGGTGACACCATCTGCTGGCTGGGCGTCCGGTTCTCTGCCCCCTTGTAGCTGAAGTCCCCCAGAGCACGGGACACTGCCAGGGAGCCGTTGATCCGTTGGATGGACACCGAGCCGCCTGCGCTCTCAATACGCTCTTTCTCCAGAGGGTTGTAAGGTTTGTGATCCTCAGTGGAGAAGCAAACCTGGCCGGACCGACACAGCATGGCCCTCGAGTCACCGCAGTTGGCAAAGTAGATGTAATACGGTGAGATGAGAGTGGCTACCACAGTGGTGCCACCTCTTTCCCAGCCTTCTCGACGTGCCACGGTATGCAGGTGCTTGTCTGTTTGCAGGAAGCCCTCGATGATGGCTCCCTTTACTCTTTCAGGATCGTCCTCTGGTCCCATCCCACCTGCGTGCACAAACAGACACAATGCTGAAATACTTTATTTTCTAAATCCAGCATCCTATAAAAAATCATACTTGCATAGAATAGGTCAATTTTTTGCAAAATTCAATGAGACATAATAATGGAGAGAAAGAATTGAGCCTTTTCTCAAGGAAAAGATCAGAATATCTTAGCTGAGCATCATTACAGTGAACGATAACAACACTCCACACCGCTGACTGAATCTTTTATTTTCATTCATGCATTTTCAGTTGCGTGTCCTTCACCTGTGGCAAGCATCTGACCCAGAAGATGCTGTGAGCAGTACTGTGCCACCATGCTCCCTGCATGACCATCAAACACAGCGAAGAAGCTCCAGTCAGCCAGCTCTCCCCCCAGCTGTGGCACGCAGTTGTGGAAGTCCTCCATGTTGGCCCTCCAGCCCTGCATGCTTCCCAGGGCGTAAGTGAGGCCCCAGCGAGCACAGCCCTCCTCTGTCAGCTTGTCCAGAACCGGCCGGTCCAGGTAGGGGCTGGGGATTACCTCCTCTTTCTCCCCATCCCCTGGCTGCTCTCCCTCTGCTG
Source organism: Plectropomus leopardus (assembly GCF_026936395.1). Taxonomy (NCBI): domain Eukaryota; kingdom Metazoa; phylum Chordata; class Actinopteri; order Perciformes; family Serranidae; genus Plectropomus; species Plectropomus leopardus. The sequence continues at coordinate 26,919,506 of NC_142190.1, read as the reverse complement.
CTCCTCCACGACCCCCTTTGAAGAAAGAGCTGACCCTCTTCTCTGTCTCTTTCACCAGCTGCCGCATAAACGCAGGCATCTCCACGCTGCCCTTCCTGGCGGTCCTCATGGCTCTGCTGCACAGTTGATGTGAGGGGATTCTTCTTTTATCCCTGCCTCTGTGTTTGTGGCTGGGACGGAGGGCTGAGCTGGGCCTGATGCTGGGCCTGTGCAGTGTCTGCGTAGCCCTGCTACTCCAGGGCTCAGAGCATGGCTGCCCGAGTTGATGGATGTTCTCAGTGCTGGCTGCTGCTCACCCCCCTCTCTCTGCTCATCTCCTTCCTCTCCTCTCTGGAGACCTCACTGATCAGCGCTCTCTCCTCCGCTCATCGTTCCTCTCCTTCTTGTTTTGGTCTCTCGTCTGTGCTGCTGTGATTTCAGCCTCTTTCTCGCTTTTTCATAGCTCTTCCCTCTTTCACCAGCTCTCCCCTTGTTATTTTCCCAGTCTCCGCTGTGATTGGCTGGCTATTTGTGTGCACCAATCCCTGCTCAGCTTGCATCTCCACTGTCATGTTTGTGCTCACCCTCTCTCACCGTCCTCCTATCTGCAGCTCTGCCCCTCCCACATGTTTGGTAATCTCAACCTTTGATCGGTGGGATTATAGGCTGCCTCTGCTGTGGATTACAGGACTGTCAGCCATTTAGCTCACAGTGTGGTAACTGACGGTGGAGAGCAAAGACACGGGGGAAAAAGGGTTTATTTTCAATATGCACACAGATGATCCCTTTAATTATTCACTGTTACATATTAAGGGTGACAGTATGTACTGTGCCTCTGCAGGGAATCATGACTGATCATCCACCAGTTAAAAACAGCAATCAGAGCTGCATTAATTCTTTAATTATGAGTCATGTTGGACTGTTTTTCTATCTGAATTGTCTGCAATGCTTATAGTGTCTGGACATTCTGTGCAGTATTTTACCATTGATTTTTGAAAATGATATTAGTATAGAATGTCGCTGTCTTTAGCCTGCCTGGTTGTACAAATGACCCCAGGAGAATTCCCTTTTGACTGATAGTTAGTTCTCTTTTAATTATTATTTTAGTGCTTGTGAATTGTATTTTGTCTCCTTTTGTGTCTTTCTCTGCAACTTTGTGTTTTCATTGCTGACTGTCTTGGCCAGGTCTCCCTGGAAAAAGAGATTCTTAATCTCAATGGGACCAACCTGGTTATATAATAGATTAAATAGCCATGGGCTGAATTGTCATGTTTTCCAGTTGTCTGTCCATCCATCCGTCTGTCCATCTGTCCGTCCATCCATCCCATTCTCTGGAGTGCAAAAATTCAAGAGAGCCTGGAGGGAATTTCTTCAAATTCGGCACAAATGCTCACTTTGACTCAAGAGTTAACGGAATAGATTTGGTGGTCATAGGTCAAAGGTCAAGGTAACTGTGACCTGGTCTGTCATATTCTCGCAAACGCTCTCAAAAATCTTAAAAAAAAACGCTTTTTATAAAGTAGGCACAAATGTTTCCTTTGAGTCAGCAAAAAACTGATTATATTTGGGTGGTTAAAGGTCAAGGTCACCATGACCTTACATACATCTCATTCTCATGAATCCACAATGTAAGTAAGCTAATGCAACAAACATGGTTTTTCTTCTTTTCCCCGCATGTCCTCAGGGAGCTTTCATGTCGGGGATTACGGCACAGAGTTTTGTGAGAGAGCAACAATGCTACCTCAGGCTGATGGAGGACTCTCTGAGGCCCTTTGTTCCAGCCTACCACGGCGTGGTGCAGCGGAACGAGCAAGATTACAACATGATGGATAACTTGCTGACCCATTTCAACACACCTGCCATAATGGACTGCAAGATGGGGAGCCGGTAAGCATCACCAGTCCATTTTTTAAGCCTTAATGCCAGGGATAGCCGAGGAAGGAAGCATTATGTTTTCGGGTTGTCTGTCCTTCCGTCTACCCATTCTTGTAGTCGTGATATCTCAAGAGCAGCTTGAGTGAATTTCTTCAAATTTAGCACAAACATTCACTTGGACTCAAGGATTAACTGTTAAAATTTTGTCATGGGTCAAGGTCACAGTTACTTTGCATTTGTCTCATTCTTGTGCAAGCAATATCACAAGAACAGCTTGAGGGAATTTCTTTAAATTTGGCACAAATGTCCCTTTCGACTAAACAATGAACTATTTCTAATTTGGTGGACAAGGTCAAGGTCATTGTTGACTCACAAAACATGTTTGGCCATAACTCAAGAATTACGCTACGAATATACACTAATTATGTACGCTAAATAAATAATATCAAACTTTGGCTGTAATCACAGTTTCTGGCACAATGTGGCAATAAAGCAAAATCACAATTATAAACTGGATGTGGCTACCAATTAATGGCATTTTAAAATAAAAAGGGCAAAGAAAAAAAATGCCACAAATTTGTATGATTTATTTGTCAAGACACTAAAGTTGGAATATTCACCAAAGATAAAGTGGGAAAGATTACTGAGTGCTGTTACTGTTTCTTTTATTTTGAAGACTCAGAAATGTGATTTGATTACGCTTGTCACCACAGCATGACTTAGAGCTGCTTTGTTTGGCACCATTCCCCGGGTAACTGCTTAAATCTGTGAAGTCAGCCAGGATGACATCGCCGCTCTCTGTAATTCTTTGCACACTTCAATTTTGGGGCTGAAACTCTGCCAGTCATGCTGCCATGACCAGGCAAGGAAAGGATGGAGAAACTGTTTTAAACATTTAATCAAACTCACTCATCATGGTGGTGTTAAAGCAGCTTGTAAGAGAGACACACTCAACAGAAAGAAACCTCTGAGTGTGAGTGTGTAGTACAGATACCCAGGGGATACCTGAACATCGTACTCTCTCAACGCCTGCAAAATGTGTTATTTTGGAAGGCTAGAATAAGAAGATTAGCATCTTTTGTTTCACAGCTGCAAAATATGCTGTCAGACAGCTATGCGTGAGTTTGAGCAGTCACATTTTGCTGAAGCAAAATTAATGATGAGGAGGAATTTCAGAAACCAGCGTGACGTACGTGCTGTAACAGTATGCTTATAATGCTCAAAAATATCCCTTACAGATTGTACCAGGGATCATAAACTTTTACTATCAAAAGAGGCATTTTCAGTAAAACAGTCTGTTAAGTCTAAATTAGCCTGTCGACATTACTAATAGGTGTAAATGTGCATTCATAAATATGTTCTGTGGGCTTCTTATGATTATTTAATACTTTGACCTTGCAGTGTTGGCAGTGAAAGCAAGCAAAACTGTCTATGCACTATAAAAATTCTCTTTTTTTCCTCTGAAACTTTTTCTTCAGGGGATTGAAGACTAGCCATCACTATTGAAGTCTGGCCAGATTTTAAGGAAAAGGCACCAGGCTGAAGACAAATGATGCACATTTTAGCTAATGAAATAAAAATACTTTTTATCTTTTTATTCAGCTTGTTGGCAAGACTGTGGAGCCCCTAAAGGGCCATTGGGGAGAGAAAAAAAGAAGGAAGAAAAAAATTAGATGGTGGGAAAAATAGATTTTCTTCAGAGAATCTTTGTCTTTCCTCCAAAAAACTTAAACAGGAGAACGACAAACTTTATTGTTCCCCTGAGAAACTTTCTTGGGACAACAAAAATGTTTCTTGTCTATGTTTTTACTATCAATTTATTTTCCACCATCTTTTATTTCTTCTCCCACTTATCACTTAAGGGGCTCTGTACAAAACACATTTTCTGATTAGAAAATGTAAAAATTACTTTGGGACAATAATAAATAGAAATTAAAATGTAAATCACTTTTGAATCACTTGAATGCATCATCTGACCTGGCATGTCAGGATCCTCTCATTAACAGCAGGTTTGCTAAGTTAGCTGAGCAGGGAAGATGCCAAGAATGTATTTGGTTAAATCTTTATTGTTTGATAAATTTGTCTATTGCCTCATTGATTTGAATGTTGTTTTTGCAAAGGCATGTTTATTTTGGGGGATTTTTTTATTCTTTTTTTTTGTTTGTTTTGATGTGACAATGAGACAGTTTAGCCTCACCCAGTATTTCTCCACACATCCTGCAAATCAGTGGACACCCGAAGCACCCTGGATCATCAAAACAAACAGTGAATACAACCAAATACAGGGGGTTGATCATGTTTACGGTGGCATCTGTGAGAGATTATTTCACACTTGTTTAGAAGCCGCAACAGCATTGGCAGCGCTTTCTAAACACTGTCTAAAAACATGCCTATTAGTCCTTTGAAACCTTGATTGGCATCACTTTCTTGTGCTGCAGACACCTTTCACAAGTTTTTAAACCTTTCAGCCCAACTTGGTTTAATTTCTTTCAAAAACATGGGGAAAAAGGCAATGAGCGACCTGCAAATTTTTTAAATTTTTTTAAAAGAATACATACAAACAGAATTGTATAAAACGCCATACTAACTATTTGAAAAACTCTTCTCTGATGCTAAATGCATTGCAGTTGTTGCTTTTTAATGCTTGGATTAATTGTACAGTTTATTACTGTAACTGCTATGCACTGAATATAATATGAAATATACCTAAAATATGTTGTTTAGATGGTGCCCAGTAGCTCATGTAATAGAGCAGGTGCCCCATGTACAAAGGCTATGTCCTTGCAGTAGCAGTCGCAGGTTCGATTCCAAAATGCAGCCCTTTGCTGCATGTCGTTCTCTCTCTTTCCCCCTTTCACACTATGGCTGTCATGTCAAAAAAAGGCAAAAATACCCCTGGAAATAATCTCGAAAATATGTCACTTAGTCAGGGATTGTCAGTTTACTCAATAATAGGAGTCCCTTAAACAACAACTAAATCACTTTATATTCATGTATCAAACACATACTTCAATTTGCTTTATGTTACTGGAAAAAAACCAAACATTTTTATTCTATTTAGTATCCAGCAGTCAAAGCCAGTGACCTTTTTCCCTTAAGGAAACTGGCTTAAAGCACATTAGACTTAAAATCAATCTCAATAACTGTAAGATGTGAGTTCTAGTGTTGCAGCTGAAATGAGAAATTGCGTAACTGTCACATAATGAACCCTGCAGAGCAAAGTGTCTGTGTATCCCTCTGGCATGCATTAAGAATGTGAAGCACCTCAGTCATTTTTCTATTAGTTTGTCATGAATGTTGCAGAAGAAACAGCAGCAGCCTGCTGGCATTGGTTGTATTCTTATTTATCCTGATTGGAGATGAATTGACATTAAAAGCTGTTTCTTTCGTGACGTGGCTGCATGTGGAGGCCTCTGGGTGCAGGTCAGCCACCAACTGAACTGGCTGAGGAACCATGAGAGTCTCTGAGAGCTGAGGGACATGTACATGCTGATGTCTCGGGTTCCCAATTTCAGTGTGTGTGTGTGTGTGTATGTGTGTATGTGTGTGTGAATCCAAACAGGGGGTATCCAATACAGGATAAAATTAGGCCAGCCAGGCCTTATATTGCTGACGGAGCTGGGGTGGCCAAAAAAAGCCCAGAGAGCGAGCCAGCAGCGGAGGCACAAGGAAGAGAGGAAAGCAAGCAGGATCGTCGCTGAAATGGCCTCCAAACGTAAGAAAAAAACCCCACTTGACAGCTTTAAGTAAAGTGAATGAGAGCAGACAGGGAGCTGGTCAGAGTCCAGCTGTCAGGTGGAGGAGGAAGAGATTTATTTTTTCCCTCGTGTTGGGCAGGTGTGAATACAAACAGGATGACCAGTCAGATACTGAGTCCTTGCATGTCTTTCATTTGGTGGACAGATGGGACTCAGCTAAATGAGACTCTGCCGCTGATTGAATATTGTTGTTTGTTTAATTCTAAAAGCTCTAAATCTTCCTATAAGAACAGAAGATTGATGTGTTTTCATTTTACTAATATTATTAGAATACAGTAGGTGTTAACATCTCAATTATAAATGTCTCTGTGCTTTACCAGCTTCCTGTCAAAATTTACCATCAAATAAGAAAACCTGAAAAATGTTGACTTATATATTTCTCAGAAACTCTTATGTTGAAAGATTTGCAGGTTTAGTTGTGTGTATGTAAATGCACGACTCAATTGTTTTGTGGAAGACAGGTTGTTGCTGCCGTGTGTTAGTGTGTGTGTGTTCATGAATAGATCCTCGAGTATGTGTTTGAATCAGATAACTACCCGAGATTAACAATTAATTAAGTGGCGTTAGAAGGCTCATTAAACGTTTTGCTGTTTGAATATCGGATGTCATAACTGTGACTCATAGTGTAATTAATCCTTTATTTCTTATTCATTCAGAAAAGTGCAAAATGCATTTTTAAAAGCAACACATTTATTGAGACGCATCTTTTTTTTCCTGAAAGAAATGAACAAACAGGTGCTGCTGCTTACCACTTAGACTGCTGGACACTAAATAGAATTTAATTATTTTTTTCCTGGTAACATAAAGCATATTAAAAATAAGTGTTTGATTCATGAATTAATATTTGCTGTTTAAACTCTGCTCTTAGAAATATCTAAATCTAAGTTTTTAATGATTTCACTGTGCATTCAACCTCTCATATAAGTAAAACTTCTCTGGCACAGAGTGAGAGATGTGAGTCAGATTTCAATCCGCACTGGCAGGTTTGTTTATCATAAACAGAGGATGGAAAATGATCTGAGTTGTTTGAATGAGGAGTTAAGATCACACACATTCACTTCACTGCTTTTCAAGTGGTGTCACTTTTTTTGAAAACTGATATGAAACTATGTGAAACAAAGTCTGAGCATTTCAAACCCACAGCAACAGATACACTGAGTACAGAGCCATAAACATGATCCAGTACCTGACAGCTTTCCTCACTATGAGGCATCTTTACAGTCACTTTTTGTTTTTTTTTTCATCTCCACTATTAAGTTTAAGGCACAGCTCTTCACATATCAAAGATAAATATTTTCCCTTTTACCTGTTGTGCTATTGATTAATAGATTGTTTTGTTGTGAGTTTCAGTGTTGGAGGAAGCGGCTTTAGTGATGTCTGCCTTCTCTCCAATATAATGGAACAATTTGGAATTCGGCTTTTGGTGCTCAAAGCGCCAAAAAAAGTGAGTTTTGAATTTGAAAACTTAACAGCAATGTCTCTTTTGAGCCTCTCATCCATTAGTAGATGCTCACTTCTTTCTGTGTGGTGATTCGGTTGGTTGGTGTAATTCGATAGAAAGAAAATAGTCCCAATTTAAAATTCACAACAAAGTCTGTGGATTATCTTGAGCTACGGGGTCATGATTTCTGGAAAGAGACATTACTGCTGAGTTTTTCAAATGTATCTTTGGCACTTTGAGCACCACAAGCCGAGTGCCATGTAGTTCTGTCATACTGGAGAGGAGACAAACATCTCTACGGCTTACATCTCCAGCACTCAGCAACTCACACCAAAAAAATCCAGACTGATAAACAGCACTACAGGTAAGAGGAAAAAAATCTGTTTTTGATTTTGGTGTGAACTGTCCCTTTAACTTCTCTTCACCCTTCTGTTATCTCTCAAGTGGTTACAGTGAAAATGTGATTTGTAATTAAGGCTTGACAGTCTCCCAAAAAGCAGGCAAAAAAATAAAACACTGCATCACTAGAAAGTTTCACAGAATAAAATCTTAAAATGTCAACACATACAAAACAGAAACATCTGATGGATTATGACAAGACTCTTGTGTAACCAAAGGCCTTTCTGAGTAGCCTATTGTGTCGCTGAACAGCAAACTTATTTATGTCAGACTTTTCCTCTGTCAATCATACATCACTGTAATTCATTTCATTTTCTGTTTTCTAACACGTGTGTGTCTTTTTGTGCAGTTGTGGATCTGGTGTATTGGCGGAAAATGAGGAGGACCGGCGTGGTGTTCACGGGGCTGGTGATCAGTCTGGCCAGTCTGTTCCAGCTCAGTGCCATCACCGTAATCTCCCACATCTGTCTGGGTGTCATGTGTGTCACCTTCACCCTCCGTTTTTACTATAAACTGCTGGAGCTGCTGCGTTGGAACCCCGGGGTGCACCCCTTCCAGTGAGTCTGTCAGCCTTTGTCATCGGTGTGTTTTTTTCAGCGTCAAGCCCACAAAAAAAGCTGCTGCTCTGCTCTCTACGGGTCGATAATTTCAATCATGTTGCTCTTGTAGCTAAATGTAGGGCATGATTGCTTTGTATCGCTTTGTGATCTTGAGGCTCTGTATGTGTGTCTCTGCCCCCAGGTCGTACCTGGATTATGACGGCTCTCTGACAGATAAGGAGACAGTGATGCTGGTGGAGGAGGTGGTGCTGCTGATCGCATTTGCCGTCACAGAACTCAAACGCCTGCTTTTCATCGAAAGCATGATCGACTCTATTAAGGTCTGAGTGTGATGATAAAATAATGTTATATACGTTTATGTATGACACCAACTGATTGATAATTGAAAGGTGAATGATCGAAAGTTGGCAGGAAGTGACATATATTCGTAAGAAGTTTCCTACAATTTTAAAACAACAACTTTGGGTTTCACAGAGCCACACAGTGGGTGTGTTGATTCTCCATGGGATCTGTAAAATAATTAATTTTATTGATAGTGTTATTGCTTCAACTTAAAGGAATACTTCACCCACAAAATGACCATTCACACATCTGTTACTCACCCTGTGTTACCTTGAATTTGTCAAGAAAACTTGTCTTCCTCGCATGTTTCCAAGGCAAATGGGTATCAAAAATTGAGAAGATTCTTGGTAAATTGGAGTAAATGCAGGCCGTGTTTATTCAAAGTAAAACTATATAATAAACATAACAAACAAACTCTCACACAACTTGTGCAGTTAAATCCAAGTGTCATATATCTTGTTGTATGCAGAGGCACTACTTTTGTGCGCATGGGACTGTTTATGGGGAAGTGTTCTGCAAAGGTTTTCATGGAAATGCATGTGTTTAAGCTATTCCCAATTTTGGATTCTTTATTTACCAAAAACAAAGTTTTCTTCACAAATTCAATGAAAAAACAGGGTGATATACACACTACATTTTGTGAGTGAATTATTTTTTTAAAAAGAATTTCTTGATTTTTTTCTGTGGCCTTTCAGTTTGTAGTGCTCCTGTATCTGCTGACCTATGTGGGTGTCGAAACCAGCGGGCTGACTCTGATCATAACAGGTGAGTTCTTCCAAAATTGACTTATGAGGGTTTTCTGATCTGCCTCCTTTATGATTAAGGTCTGATTAAGTTAAAGCAAAGCAAAACTTCTTTGTAAAAGTTGGTGGAAAGACATGAATTATATAATGGGTGCCCAAACCTTTTCCCTTTTGAGGGCCAAAATTGAAACTTAATGGTGGCCAGGACATTGTTTGCAGGCAAAACAATACTAGGATTCCATTTCCCTGAAATGCTTTATTTCTGTGTTCCAATTTTCTCTGCCTTTCCATCTTTTTTCTTACCTCACACACGATAAACTGACTTTTCCGCAGAAATAGTCATTGTGCTCATCGTGCTCAGATTATAAAAAAAAGGATCTTTCCCATTTAAAGAACATAAATATATAGCATAATATCTCTTTTTGGCCTTTTACCTTATTAGATAGGACTGCTTTAGCATGAAAGGGGGAAAGAGCGGTACGACACGCAGCAAAGGGCCGCAGGCTGGAATCGAACCTGCGGCCCCTGCAGCAAGGACATAGCCTTTGTAAATAAGTCACCTGTTCTACCAATTTTTAAAAGTTTTTAGTTTCGCTAAAAACATTTGGTTGGCCAAAATGAACCTTTTTGGCCTACTTCGGGCAGCCCTGTGTTGCATTCCATTGTACTTGGAACTTGAGAAAAAACGACGTCCGACTTGAAAAAAAAGCAATGGAACGGCCATTCAAGTCAGGATTCCAGATTTGAAACTTTGGGCATGATCCATGTAGTCTGAGTCGGTCGAATTGACTTCACCGCAATATGTCGGCGCACACGGTGAATGGTAAGCAGAATTACCTGTTCATTAAGTTTTACTTTGATGTTGTGTTTGTGTTGTGAAATGTGCTATAACAACTTTGCAGTGACATTTGTGTTGGATAGAAATCTTTGCGAGCAGGTAGCCTACTAGCCCACTCGTTTCTGTAAGCCACCTACATCAGTGAGTCGGCATGTAGCCTACTGTACGGCATACGCCATCTCTCCTCACTGATGGTGCTGTGGTAGCTCATGTAGGTCCGCAGTACGTGCTTCTGGTGTTCAGAGGCTCGCCAAACAAACACGGGTTCCCTGCAGAAATCCATGTTTTCATCCGTGTTTGCATTGGAACGCATTAAGATTGGAAGTCGGAAAGTCTGACACGAAATGATCGACTATTGACTTGCAATGGAACGCAGCATCATTCTCCTTTTTCAAAGTCAAAGACATTAAATAGTTTTCAACCACCCTGACCAAGGTGCTAAAGACCAATCCACACAGAAATATGCTGGACACCATGTATTCCAAAGATAGATGAATTCACAGCTAATTTCTCTTTTCTCTTTTACAGCTGTGATCGTTGTTTTCTCCCTTCCTCTTTTGTACAAAAAGCAGCAGGTGAGTTTCTTTCTTTTTAAAAAAAAAATCAAAATAAACTACTGATATAATATATGAAGAAAATTACTATGAAAAGGAATTATTTCCTGCAAGAGATATAATGGTTAGATACGGAAATGCTCTAAATGTACTGACCTGTGTGTTACTTTGGTGACAGGTGCGGATAAGGAGGGTGGTTAGAGCGCTCAAAGCTTTTGTAAAGAAAATCAAGAACCTGTGAGTAACCTGCTCTTTATATAATCTTTGTTTAAATACAAACACCTTCATGCAGTGATATCACTGTTTTGTTGCAGGTGCCTTAGTCTGTATGAGACAGTGAGACCCCCTCCCGCCCCTGCAACCGCCCCGAAATCGACACTCATAGCTGCACCTGCCCCCAAACAGAAAGCCAAGTCAAAGTAACTTTGAGGTAACGTGTTAAAAGCACCCGGAATTTGAGATTTGGAAAATGTTGGGATGGTTCATCCTCTGAGGGGCCGCTTTGAGGGGCAGCTCATTTCCATTTCGCCGCCATGATGTTTGTTTATGGGAGCAATATTTAATTCGTCCTGACAGCTGAAACAAAGCTGCCATTCACTCGCAGAGAAGGAGTGGAGGTGCATGAGAAGAATAATTTTATTTACTGAGATGCTCTCTGTGGGCAGCGTTTAACATAAGCAGTTCACGCAGTCGTCTGCTCCGAGCAGGGACTGACTGTTTTTTTTTTTGTCTTCGATAACAGGTCTATTTTTACATAAGCAGTGAGCTCCATGTTCCTGCGGAGCTGCAGAATTATTCATAACGAAGCAGTGGAGCGTTGTTGCTGCTCTCATTATGTAGCATCATAAATTGTTAGCTGGATGGAATAAATATGACATGAACATCACCTACCATTAATTAACATGAAAGGTTTTGCGCTTGCTATGCCAAAGTATTAGGAAAAGCTTTTTAAGCAGCAACTCAGTACAACTTCTATGAGACTTCTATGAGAAATAATGAGAGCGATGTCCTCTGCTCTTCATGCTAATTGCATTTAATCAGTTGCAAACAGAGACTTCCAGCTGCTCTTGGGGCAGTTCAGTGATTAAAGGTACACACTGCTGCACCAAAACAACATGTGAGAGCAACTTCAACCATCCTGCAGTAACTCAAGCTGAATTTGGACTGATTAATGTCACAAAAAGACACCACTTAAGCACAAAACAGCAGCAGTTTGTACTGCGCAGATAAGACAGCCTTATCTCTGCTCTCATATTTGCAATTAATTTATGTTTTTAGCCACTCAGGCAACTGAAACGAGCTGTGTACGCAGCATTGAACTGTAATTATTGTTCGTGTCTGTCTGATGAATTTAAAGCATAGTATGCTGACTCCTTTTCAGCTTGGTTTTACACATGATTACCGATTCCTTGAGGTGCTCTATGCTCCTTTGTGTCAGCCAACTAGTTGCTAACTTTGTCTGATATTTGGTGCTGATCTGGTCGTGTTAACATGGGTTTTTAAAAACTTATGCAGAAACATGCTGCAGCCAGAAATAGCCAAAACAATGAAGTTGTGGACAGAAAAACCAAATAATTAGTGAAAAGATGCTAACATGCAGAGCTGAAGTGAACTGTAGAGGCGGGTGATTATCTCTGTATCACTATCAACAAACCCCTTCAAGGATATGATATAAAATATTGAGTAAAGCTGCTTTAAATGTGCCAGAATGTGATTTCTCAAGTTACTATTTCAAACACTTTTGGAGAAATGGAGCCAGAAATGCTACTTGGTTATTTTTACTTTTGCCTACATCTGTTCTCTATAAGTATACATAGATAATTATTTTCATAATGAGCCACCGCCTAGACCTTGTTTTATTTGCATAGATTTGTAAACCAGTTGCTCCATAACCCGCCTTAATCAGATATTTCAGTATATAAAACTACAATCTACTGATTTGACACCATTAGAAAGAAGCCAGTTTCAGGACTGAGATACAAAAATTATTGTTTAAATTACAAAAATTGGTTAATTTTTTGTCCCACCACAATATACATTTTTTTACTCCCAACATTTTTATGTTAATACAACTTACACAATGCCATGTCAACATTTTCCAAATCAACCAAGAATGTGATCATTGTTTATTTCTAAAATGAACCAAAACATCACCATAGAATTACACAGAACACCCCATGAGGTAAAATCCAAATGTCACTGTAATGTTGGAACACAGCTGCTTGTTTCTTCTCCCTGTTTTTTGGAAACAGGGTTTTGTCATTGTTATATTATAAGTATTAAAACCAACAGTTCTTTGATGTAACTCCAAAAATACACTTCAGTCATGACATGACATGGAGAACATGTTAATTAGCTTTTTTTCCTTTTCTTTTCTTTTTTTTTAACGCCACACTAGTTAAAAAAAAAAGTCACCCATTGTTAAAGCTGAAGCACCGAAATTGTTACTTTTTCAGTGCTTTAGCTGACATGAGAATGACAAGATAATGAAAAAAAAAATCTTTAATTTTGGGTGAACTTTTCCTTTAGTTATCCTTTACTCTGATGATTGTAAGGTTTTAGCTGCCAAACCTTAGCCAGCAAACTTTTCAGTGCGGCTGGCGAGCTATTGTTAGCATGTCAGATTAATGTTGGTGACCATGAGGTCAATGTTTCAGATCCTCAAACACAGCTGCACTCATACTAACATGTCTTAATCAACTGAAGTTATTTACTGTCATTTCACATTATGAGCCCAGGTTGATAGTGTAGAAAACAAAATTAAAGGGCCAGTACACCTCCGTTTTAGAGAAAATACTTTTCTGCAAGTTTTGATATAATTTGCAAAGAACCCTACAATTGTTTTCATAAGGAGTATTTCTTGGGTAGAAAGTGGTCCCACTGAAGACAGCAGGGCTGTCCATAGTAAACCATTCTCATTAAGAGAAGTTCCCTGTTGAAAATGTAATTTTTCAAAGCTTAAAGCGACATAAGCAAAATTCAATTTACCTTTTATGCAGGGGAGCAATGGATACATCAATCAGTAACATCATTAAAAGTAAGCAAGAAAGTATGTCTTGTTGTAATTTTGACGAACTGGCCCTTTAAGGATGCACCCCTGAAGCTGATATGACTGAACTGAGAAATATTTGTATCATATTTGCTGCCTGTATTTTTGCTGTTTATGTGAACTTAAGAGCTTTGTGACTTTTTTTCTGTGTCTGTCACTTAATACAACTGTAACGTTCAGTAAGACAAAAGTGTAAAAATGATGAGGAAGATGCTGCAAAAGAGGAATGACAGGGTGCTTTAACACCTATGTTAAGGTTGTCAGATATCTGTTGTTAAACACTGACTTATTTCGAAAGGTATTTATTATTTTTTTATTGTTAGTCCTGTTGTTATGTTGCTCCCCAATAAAAGGTTTATTTTGTAAACGTGAAGGTGAGTTTGCTCAACAGTCTGTGCCCCAATGGTGAATCTTTAAAGAAATCACATGAATGTCATAGTTAAATATTTCATTAAAGAATAATAAAAACGTTGGAATATTGTATGTCATGAAAAAAATAAATAAAGTCATAGAATAAAAGGTTTTCTTTTTTAAAAAAAATATTTAAAACGTAATATAGAATGCCATGTCATATTTTAACATATTTCTCCATATTATAGCATAGGATTTTTGGTCATTTTTTCAACATGCTATAATTTGGTGTTTTGGGCTGTTTTTGCAACATTCTGTGTTATAGTGTGTCTCGGCATGCTATCTTATGCAGTTTTCAGCTGTTTTGGGGGCATGTCATTGTTTTGAATTTTTGCCATGCTATAGACTTGCTTTTTTGGTCATTTTTTCAACACGCCATATCATGGCGATTCTGGCCATTTTTGCAACATTCCATGCTATTGCGTGTCTTGGCATTCTATTTTATACAGTTTTCAGCTGCTTAAAGGTGTTTTTCGGGCATATGATTTTTTGACTCTTTGCCATGGCTATTTTGGTGTTTTTAGATGTTCTTGCAACATTATATGCTATGGCATGTCTCTGCAAATTATTTTATGCTGTTTTGAGGTGTTTTCAGTTGTTTTTGGGAAATGTCATATTTTGCCATTTTTAGCCATTTTTTCAACATGCATTATTATGGGTCTTTTGGCAATTTTTAAGAAATTCTTTGCTATGGCGTGTCTTGGCATGCTAATTTATGCTAATTTTAGGTGTTTTCAGCTGTTTTTGACACATGTCATATTTTGCCATTTTGAGCCATACTATAGCCTTGCCTTTCCGGTCATTTTTTCATCATGCAGTATTATGTTGTTTTTTAGTATTTTTGAGAAATTCTTTGCTATAACATGTCTTGGCATGTATATTTATGCCGTTTTGAGGTGTTTTCAGCTGATCTTGGGACATGTCATATTTTGACATTTTTCACCATACTATAGCCTTACCTTGTTGGTTGATTTTCAACATGCATTACTTTGGTGTTTTTGGTTATTTTTGAGAAATTCTTTACTATAGCATGTCTTGGAGACTTATTTTATGCTGTTTTGAGGTTTTTCAGCTGTTTTTGGGAAATGCCATATTTTGACATTTTTCACCATACTATAGCCTTACCTTGTTGGTTGATTTTCAACATGCGTTACTTTGGTGTTTTTGGTTACTTTTTGAGAAATTCTTTGCTATGGCATGTTGTGGCGGGTCATTTTATGCTAATTTTAGGTGTTTTCAGCTGTTTTTAGGACATGTCATATTTTGACATTTTTAGCCATACTATAGCCTTGCCTTTCCGGTCATTTTTTCAACATGCAGTATTATGGTGCTTTTGTGTATTTTGGAGAAATTCATTGCTATGGCTTGTCTTGGAGGATTATCTTATGCTAATTTTAGGTGTCTTCAGCTTTTTTTCTGACTCATCATATTTTGCCATTTTTAGCCGTACTATAGCCTTGCCTTTTTTGGTCAATTTTTCAACATGCATTATTATTGTGTTTTTGGCTATTATTTAGACATTATTTGCTATGGCATGTGGAGGCGGATTATTTTATTCCAATTTAATGTTTTTTTCAGCTGTTTTTGGGAAATGCCATATTTTTACATTTTTAGCCATACTATAGCCTTGCCTTTCCAGTCATTTTTTCAACATGCAGTATTATGGTGTTTTAGGCCGTTTTTGCAGCATTCTATGCTATAGCGTGTCTTGGCACGCTATTTTATGCTAATTTTAGGTGTTTTCAGCTGTTTTTGGGACATGCCATAATTTGCCATTTTTAGCCATACTATAGCCTTGCCTTGTTGGTTGATTTTCAACATGCATTACTTTGGTGTTTTTGGTTATTTTTGAGAAATTCTTTACTATAGCATGTCTTGGAGACTTATTTTATGCTGTTTTGAGGTGTTTTCAGCTGTTTTTGGGAAATGCCATATTTTGACATTTTTAGCCATACTATAGCCTTGCCTTTCCGGTCATTTTTTCAACATGCAGTATTATTGTGTTTTTGGCTATTTTTGAGAAATTCTTTACTATAGCATGTCTTGGGAGCTCATTTTATGCTACTTAGGTGTTTTTAGCTTTGTTTTTGACTCATCATATTTTGCCATTTTTAGCCATACTATAGCCTTGCCTTTTTTGGTCAGTTTTTCAACATGCATTATTATTGTGTTTTTGGCTATTATTTAGACATTCTTTTCTATGGCATGTTGTGGCGGATCATTTAATGCTAATTTTAGGTGTTTTCAGCTTTTTTTCTGACTCATCATATTTTGATATTTTTAGCCATACTATAGCCTTGCCTTTCCAGTCATTTTTTTCAGCATTCAGTATCATGTTTTTTTTTGGCTATTTTTGAGAAATTATTTGCTATGGTGTGTCTTGGCATGTTTATTTATGCTGTTTTGAGGTGTTTTCAGCTGTTTTTCTGACTTGTCATATTTGGACATTTTTCGCCATACTATAGCCTTACCTTGTAGGTTGATTTTCAACATGCGTTACTTTGGTGTTTTTGGTTACTTTTTGAGAAATTCTTTGCTATGGCATGTTGTGGCGGATCATTTAATGCTAATTTAGGTGTTTTCAGCTGTTTTTGGGACATGCCATAATTTGCCATTTTTAGCCATACTATAGCCTTGCCTTTCCGGTCATTTTTTCAACATGCAGTATTATGGTGCTTTTGTGTATTTTGGAGAAATTCATTGCTATGGCTTGTCTTGGAGGATTATCTTATGCTAATTTTAGGTGTCTTCAGCTTTTTTTCTGACTCATCATATTTTGCCATTTTTTGCCGTACTATAGCCTTGCCTTTTTTGGTCAATTTTTCAACATGCATTATTATTGTGTTTTTGGCTATTATTTAGACATTATTTGCTATGGCATGTGGAGGCGGATTATTTTATTCCAATTTAATGTTTTTTTCAGCTGTTTTTGGGAAATGCCATATTTTTACATTTTTAGCCATACTATAGCCTTGCCTTTCCAGTCATTTTTTCAACATGCAGTATTATGGTGTTTTAGGCCGTTTTTGCAGCATTCTATGCTATAGCGTGTCTTGGCACGCTATTTTATGTAGTTTTGAGGTGTTTTCAGCTGTTTTTGAGACATGTCAATTTCACAATTTTCGCCATACTATAGCCTTGCCTTTTCGGTCATTTTTTCAACAAGCATTATTATGGTGTTTTAGGCCGTTTTTGCAGCATTCTATGCTATAGCGTGTCTTGGCACGCTATTTTATGCTAATTTTAGGTGTTTTCAGCTGTTTTTGGGACATGCCATAATTTGCCATTTTTAGCCATACTATAGCCTTGCCTTTCCAGTCATTTTTTTCAGCATTCAGTATTATTGTGTTTTTGGCTATTTTTGAGAAATTCTTTACTATAGCATGTCTTGGGGGCTCATTTTATGCTAATTTTAGGTGTTTTCAGCTTTTTTTCTGACTCATCATATTTTGCCATTTTTAGCCATACTATAGCCTTGCCTTTCCAGTCATTTTTTTCAGCATGCATTTTTATGGTTTTCTTGGCTATTTTTGAGAAAAGCGTTGCTATGGTGTGTCTTTGCACTCTATTTTATGATGTTTTGAGGTGTTTTAGCTGTTTTTGGGAAATGCCATATTTTGCCATTTTTAGCCATACTATAGCCTTGCCTTTCCGGTCATTTTTTCAACATGCAGTATTATGGTGTTTTTGAGTATTTTGGAGAAATTAATTGCTATAGCATGTCTGGGTGTTTTTTTATGCTGTTCTGAGGTGTTTTCAGCTTTTTTGGGACTTGACATAATTTGACATTTTTAGCTATACTATAGTGTTGCGTTTCTGGTCATTTTTTTAACATGCAGTATTATGGTGTTTTTGGCTATTTTAGAGAAATTATTTGCTATAGCGTGTCTTGGCAGCTTATTTTACGTTGTTTTGAGAAGTTTCCAGCTGTTTTTGGGACAGGTCACATTTTGACATTTTTAGCCATACTATAGCCTTGCCTTTTCGGCTATTTTTTAAAAATGCATTAATATGATGGTTTTGGCTTTTTTTTGAGAAAAATTGACACGTCTTGGCACACTATTTTATGCTGTTTTGTGACAGGAGTGAGTCTTTATTTTTTGGACCACAGTAGCAGAGACGGACACCGTAGGATCATAAAAAAAAAAAGATTTAATGTTCTGGTAGTTTGGTCAGTAGAACAGACTGGTAATTAACAAAATCTCAAAAAATGTGAAACACAAAATGGTGGTGGCTGGAGACGGTCTGACCACCATGTAGCTGGCGAAGAGTTGGAGAATCTCTGGCAAGCACACTGGAGACTGGAACAAAAAGCGGCTGGCAGAAAACGCAGCGAGGCACACTCTACAAAAATCACAAAAAGAGACGAGAGATTAACAATAGAGAACATCAAAAACTTACAAGAAAAATTCAACACTATTGACAACTCAGGAAAGCACTACTGAACAGAACGGAATTATCTGGCAGAGTGGTGAAGTGAAGACCAGATTTATATGCAGACACTGATTGCAGATAAAGTGGGACTCAGGTGTGCATCGGTGCAGCCGGGAGAATGGAAAGTGGGTCACCCACGTCTCCAAGCCACACACACACTGAAAGTAAAAAAATAAAAAGGGAGGGGGGAGAGTGCATGAGAACAGAAGAATAAACAACAAAAACATCCACAAAACCCCAAACCATGACAGCCCCACCCCAAGCAGGTCAATTTTCAACATGCAATTTTATTGTGTTTTTGGACGTTTGTACAATATTCTGTGCTATGACGTGTCTTGGCACGCTATTTTATGCTGTTTTGTTTTCAGGTGAGCTAGGGATACATCATATTTTGACATTTTTAGCCAGACTATAGCCTTGCCTTTTTGGTGATTTTTTTCAACATAAATTTCAAGGGTTTTTTGCTTGTTTTTGCAGCATTCTTTGCTATAGCGCTTCTTGGCACTTTTTTATGTTGTTTTGAGGTGTTTTCAGCTGTTTTTGAGACATGTCAATTTTGACATTTTTTAGCCATACTATAGCCTTACTTACTCTGTCATTTTTTCAGCATGTAATATTATGGTGTTTTGGGCTTTTTGTGAGAAGTTCTTTGCAATGGCATGTCTTGGCAGCTTATTTTATGGTGTTTTGAGGTTTTCAGCTGTTTTTGGGCTAAAAATGTCAAAATATGACATGTTCCAAAAACAGCTGAAAACACTTCAAAACATCATGAAATGGTACCCCAAGACACATCATAGCACAGAATTTCTGAAAAATAGCTAAGAACACCATAATGATGCATGTCTACATGTTTTTTGCAAAAATGACCGTAAAGGCCAGGATAAAATATGGCTAAAAATGTCAAAATATTACATGTCTCAGAAACATAAAAAACACTGCAAAACAGCATAAAATAGCATGCCAAAACTTTCTATTGCGTAGAATGTTTCAAAACGGGCCCAAAACATCCAAAATAATGCATGTTGAAAAAATAACTGAAAAGGAAAGGCTATAGTAAGGCTGAAAATGTCAAAATTGACTTGTCTTTAAAACAGCTCAAATCACCTAAAAACAGCATAAAACAGCGAGCCAAGACACGATGTAGCATTGGACGTTGCAAAAATGGCCAAAAAATCTGAAATAATGCATGTTGAAAAAATGACCGAAAAGGCAAGGCGAAAATTGTCAAAATTGACATGTCTCAAAAACAGCTGGAAAAACCTCAAAACAGCATAAAATAACATGCCAAGACACGCTATAGCATAGAATGCTGCAAAAACGGCCTAAAACACCATAATAATGCATGTTGAAAAAATAACCAAAAAGGCAAGGCTATAGTATGGCGAAAAATGTCAAAATTGACACGTCTCAAAATCACCTGAAAACACCTCAAAACAGCATAAAATAGCATGCCAAGACACGCTATAGCATAGAATGCTGCATAAATGGCCTAAAACACCATAATAATGCATGTTGAAAAAATGACCGAAAAGGCAAGGCTATAGTATGGCGAAAAATAGCAAAATTAACACGTCTCAAAAACAGCTGAAAACACCTCAAAACAACATAAAATAGCGTGCCAAGACACGCTATAGCATAGAATGCTGCAAAAACGGCCCAAAACACCATAATAATGCATGTTGAAAAAATGACCGAAAAGGCAAGGCTATAGTATGGCGAAAATTGTCAAAATTGACATGTCTCAAAAACAGCTGGAAAAACCTCAAAACAGCATAAAATAACATGCCAAGACACGCTATAGCATAGAATGCTGCAAAAACGGCCCAAAACACCATAATAATGCATGCTGAAAAAATGACCGAAAAGGCAAGGCTATAGCATGGTGAAAAATGTGAAAATTGACATGTCTCAAAAACAGCTGGAAAAACCTCAAAACAGCATAAAATAACATGCCAAGACACGCTATAGCATAGAATGCTGCATAAATGGCCTAAAACACCATAATAATGCATGTTGAAAAAATGA
Organism: Plectropomus leopardus; assembly: GCF_026936395.1. Classification (NCBI taxonomy): domain Eukaryota; kingdom Metazoa; phylum Chordata; class Actinopteri; order Perciformes; family Serranidae; genus Plectropomus; species Plectropomus leopardus. The sequence goes on along the minus strand of NC_142190.1, from coordinate 26,899,098 downwards.
CCGAAAAGGCAAGGCTATAGTATGGCGAAAATTGTCAAAATTGACATGTCTCAAAAACAGCTGGAAAAACCTCAAAACAGCATAAAATCGCATGCCAAGACACGCTATAGCATAGAATGCTGCAAAAACGGCCTAAAACACCATAATAATGCATGTTGAAAAAATGACCGAAAAGGCAAGGCTATAGTATGGCGAAAAATGTCAAAATTGACATGTCTCAAAAACACCTCAAAACACCTCAAAACAGCATAAAATAGCATGCCAAGACACGCTATAGCATAGAATGCTGCATAAATGGCCTAAAACACCATAATAATGCATGTTGAAAAAATGACCGAAAAGGCAAGGCTATAGTATGGCGAAAATTGTCAAAATTGACATGTCTCAAAAACAGCTGGAAAAACCTCAAAACAGCATAAAATCGCATGCCAAGACACGCTATAGCATAGAATGCTGCAAAAACAGCCTAAAACACCATAATAATGCATGTTGAAAAAATGACCGAAAAGGCAAGGCTATAGTATGGCGAAAAATGTCAAAATTGACACGTCTCAAAATCACCTGAAAACACCTCAAAACAGCATAAAATAACATGCCAAGACACGCTATAGCATAGAATGCTGCATAAATGGCCTAAAACACCATAATAATGCATGTTGAAAAAATGACCGAAAAGGCAAGGCTATAGTATGGCGAAAATTGTCAAAATTGACATGTCTCAAAAACAGCTGGAAAAACCTCAAAACAGCATAAAATCGCATGCCAAGACACGCTATAGCATAGAATGCTGCAAAAACGGCCTAAAACACCATAATACTGCATGTTGAAAAAATGACCGAAAAGGCAAGGCTATAGTATGGCGAAAAATATCAAAATTGACACGTCTCAAAATCACCTGAAAACACCTTAAATCAGCATTAAAAAGCATGCCAAGACACACTGAAGTGTAGGATGTTGCAAAAACGGCCCAACACACCACAATAATGCATATTGAAAAAATGACCGAAAAGGCAAGGCTATAGTATGGCGAAAAATGTCAAAATTGACACGTCTCAAAATCACCTTAAAACACCTTAAATCAGCATTAAAAAGCATGCCAAGACACACTAAAGTGTAAGATGTTGAAAAAAAGGCCCAAAACACCACAATAATGCATGTTGAAAAAATGACCGAAAAGGCAAGGCTATAGTATGGCGAAAATTGTCAAAATTGACATGTCTCAAAAACAGCTGAAAACGCCTCAAAACAACATAAAATAGCGTGCCAAGACACGCTATAGCATAGAATGCTGCAAAAACGGCCTAAAACACCATAATAATGCATGTTGAAAAAATGACCGAAAAGGCAAGGCTATAGTATGGCGAAAATTGTCAAAATTGACATGTCTCAAAAACAGCTGAAAACACCTCAAAACAACATAAAATAACATGCCAAGACACGCTATAGCATAGAATGCTGCATAAATGGCCTAAAACACCATAATAATGCATGTTGAAAAAATGACCGAAAAGGCAAGGCTATAGTATGGCGAAAAATATCAAAATTGACATGTCTCAAAATCACCTGAAAACACCTCAAAACAGCATAAAATAGCATGCCAAGACACGCTATAGCATAGAATGCTGCAGAAACGGCCTAAAACACCACAATAATGCATGTTGAAAAAATCACCAAAAAGGCAAGGCTATAGTATGGCGAAAATTGTCAAAATTGACACGTCTCAAAATCACCTGAAAACACCTTAAATCAGCATTAAATAACATGCCAAGACACACTAAAGTGTAGGATGTTGCAAAAACGGCCCAACACACCACAATAATGCATGTTGAAAAAATGACCGAAAAGGCAAGGCTATAGTATGGCGAAAATTGTCAAAATTGACATGTCTCAAAAACAGCTGAAAACACCTCAAAACAACATAAAATAGCGTGCCAAGACACGCTATAGCATAGAATGCTGCAAAAACGGCCTAAAACACCATAATAATGCATGTTGAAAAAATGACCGAAAAGGCAAGGCAATAGTATGGCGAAAATTGTGAAATTGACATGTCTCAAAAACAGCTGAAAACACCTCAAAACTACATAAAATAGCGTGCCAAGACACGCTATAGCATAGAATGCTGCAAAAACGGCCTATAACACCATAATAATGCATGTTGAAAAAATCACCGAAAAGGCAAGGCTATAGTATGGCGAAAAATATCAAAATTGACACGTCTCAAAATCACCTGAAAACACCTCAAAACAGCATAAAATAGCATGCCAAGACACGCTATAGCATAGAATGCTGCAGAAACGGCCTAAAACACCATAATAATGCATGTTGAAAAAATCACCAAAAAGGCAAGGCTATAGTATGGCGAAAAATGTCAAAATTGACATGTCTCAAAAACAGCTGGAAAAACCTCAAAACAGCACAAAATCGCATGCCAAGACATGCTATAGCATAGAATGCTGCAAAAACGGCCTAAAACACCATAATACTGCATGTTGAAAAAATGACTGAAAAGGCAAGGCTATAGTATGGCGAAAAATGTCAAAATTGACACGTCTCAAAATCACCTGAAAACACCTTAAATCAGCATTAAAAAGCATGCCAAGACACACTAAAGTGTAGGATGTTGCAAAAACGGCCCAAAACACCACAATAATGCATGTTGAAAAAATGACCGAAAAGGCAAGGCTATAGTATGGCGAAAATTGTCAAAATTGACATGTCTCAAAAACAGCTGAAAACACCTCAAAACAACATGAAATAACATGCCAAGACACGCTATAGCATAGAATGCTGCATAAATGGCCTAAAACACCATAATAATGCATGTTGAAAAAATGACCGAAAAGGCAAGGCTATAGTATGGTGAAAATTGTCAAAATTGACATGTCTCAAAAACAGCTGAAAAAACCTCAAAACAGCATAAAATAACATGCCAAGACACGCTATAGCATAGAATGCTGCAAAAACGGCCTAAAACACCATAATACTGCATGTTGAAAAAATGACTGAAAAGGCAAGGCTATAGTATGGCGAAAAATGTCAAAATTGACACGTCTCAAAATCACCTGAAAACACCTTAAATCAGCATTAAAAAGCATGCCAAGACACACTAAAGTGTAGGATGTTGCAAAAACGGCCCAAAACACCACAATAATGCATGTTGAAAAAATGACCGAAAAGGCAAGGCTATAGTATGGCGAAAAATGTCAAAATTGACACGTCTCAAAATCACCTGAAAACACCTTAAATCAGCATTAAAAAGCATGCCAAGACACACTAAAGTGTAGGATGTTGCAAAAACGGCCCAAAACACCACAATAATGCATGTTGAAAAAATGACCGAAAAGGCAAGGCTATAGTATGGCGAAAATTGTCAAAATTGACATGTCTCAAAAACAGCTGAAAACACCTCAAAACTACATAAAATAACATGCCAAGACACGCTATAGCATAGAATGCTGCATAAATGGCCTAAAACACCATAATAATGCATGTTGAAAAAATGACCGAAAAGGCAAGGCTATAGTATGGCGAAAATTGTCAAAATTGACATGTCTCAAAAACAGCTGAAAACACCTCAAAACAACATAAAATAGCGTGCCAAGACACGCTATAGCATAGAATGCTGCAAAAACGGCCTAAAACACCATAATAATGCATGTTGAAAAAATGACCGAAAAGGCAAGGCTATAGTATGGCGAAAATTGTCAAAATTGACATGTCTCAAAAACAGCTGAAAACACCTCAAAACAACATAAAATAACATGCCAAGACACGCTATAGCATAGAATGCTGCATAAATGGCCTAAAACACCATAATAATGCATGTTGAAAAAATGACCAAAAAGGCAAGGCTATAGTATGGCGAAAATTGTCAAAATTGACATGTCTCAAAAACAGCTGGAAAAACCTCAAAACAGCATAAAATAACATGCAAAGACACGCTATAGCATAGAATGCTGCAAAAACGGCCTAAAACACCATAATAATGCATGTTGAAAAAATGACCGAAAAGGCAAGGCTATAGTATGGCGAAAATTGTCAAAATTGACATGTCTCAAAATCACCTGAAAACACCTCAAAACAACATAAAATAGCGTGCCAAGACACGCTATAGCATAGAATGCTGCAAAAACGGCCTAAAACACCATAATAATGCATGTTGAAAAAATGACCGAAAAGGCAAGGCTATAGTATGGCGAAAATTGTCAAAATTGACATGTCTCAAAAACAGCTGGAAAAACCTCAAAACAGCATAAAATAACATGCCAAGACACGCTATAGCATAGAATGCTGCAGAAACGGCCCAAAACACCATAATACTGCATATTGAAAAAATGACCGAAAAGGCAAGGCTATAGTATGGCGAAAATTGTGAAATTGACATGTCTCAAAAACAGCTGAAAACACCTCAAAACTACATAAAATAGCGTGCCAAGACACGCTATAGCATAGAATGCTGCAGAAACGGCCTATAACACCATAATAATGCATGTTGAAAAAATGACCGAAAAGGCAAGGCTATAGTATGGCGAAAAATATCAAAATTGACACGTCTCAAAATCACCTGAAAACACCTCAAAACAGCATAAAATAGCATGCCAAGACATGCTATAGCATAGAATGCTGCAGAAACGGCCTAAAACACCACAATAATGCATGTTGAAAAAATGACCGAAAAGGCAAGGCTATAGTATGGCGAAAATTGTCAAAATTGACATGTCTCAAAAACAGCTGGAAACACCTTAAATCAGCATTAAAAGCATGCCAAGACACACTAAAGTGTAGGATGTTGCAAAAACGGCCCAAAACACCACAATAATGCATGTTGAAAAAATGACCGAAAAGGCAAGGCTATAGTATGGCGAAAATTGTCAAAATTGACATGTCTCAAAAACAGCTGAAAACACCTCAAAACAACATAAAATAGCGTGCCACGACACGCTATAGCATAGAATGCTGCAAAAACGGCCTAAAACACCATAATAATGCATGTTGAAAAAATGACCGAAAAGGCAAGGCAATAGTATGGCGAAAATTGTGAAATTGACATGTCTCAAAAACAGCTGAAAACACCTCAAAACTACATAAAATAGCGTGCCAAGACACGCTATAGCATAGAATGCTGCAAAAACGGCCTAAAACACCATAATACTGCATGTTGAAAAAATGACAGAAAAGGCAAGGCTATAGTATGGCGAAAATTGTCAAAATTGACATGTCTCAAAAACGGCTGAAAACACCTCAAAACAACATGAAATAACATGCCAAGACACGCTATAGCATAGAATGCTGCATAAATGGCCTAAAACACCATAATAATGCATGTTGAAAAAATGACCGAAAAGGCAAGGCTATAGTATGGCGAAAATTGTCAAAATTGACATGTCTCAAAAACAGCTGGAAAAACCTCAAAACAGCATAAAATAACATGCCAAGACACGCTATAGCATAGAATGCTGCAAAAACGGCCTAAAACACCATAATAATGCATGTTGAAAAAATGACCGAAAAGGCAAGGCTATAGTATGGCGAAAAATGTCAAAATTGACACGTCTCAAAATCACCTGAAAACACCTTAAATCAGCATTAAAAAGCATGCCAAGACACACTAAAGTGTAAGATGTTGAAAAAAGGCCCAAAACACCACAATAATGCATGTTTAAAAAATGACCGAAAAGGCAAGGCTATAGTATGGCGAAAATTGTCAAAATTGACATGTCTCAAAAACAGCTGGAAAAACCTGAAAACAGCATAAAATAACATGCCAAGACACGCTATAGCATAGAATGCTGCAAAAACGGCCCAAAACACCATAATAATGCATGTTGAAAAAATGACCGAAAAGGCAAGGCTATAGTATGGCGAAAATTGTCAAAATTGACATGTCTCAAAAACAGCTGAAAACACCTCAAAACAGCATAAAATAGCATGCCAAGACACGCTATAGCATAGAATGCTGCAAAAACGGCCTAAAACACCATAATAATGCATGTTGAAAAAATGACCGAAAAGGCAAGGCTATAGTATGGCGAAAATTGTCAAAATTGACATGTCTCAAAAACAGCTGAAAACACCTCAAAACAGCATAAAATAACATGCCAAGACACGCTATAGCATAGAATGCTGCATAAATGGCCTAAAACACCATAATAATGCATGTTGAAAAAATGACCAAAAAGGCAAGGCTATAGTATGGCGAAAATTGTCAAAATTGACATGTCTCAAAAACAGCTGGAAAAACCTCAAAACAGCATAAAATAACATGCAAAGACACGCTATAGCATAGAATGCTGCAAAAACGGCCTAAAACACCATAATAATGCATGTTGAAAAAATGACCGAAAAGGCAAGGCTATAGTATGGCGAAAATTGTCAAAATTGACATGTCTCAAAATCACCTGAAAACACCTCAAAACAACATAAAATAGCGTGCCAAGACACGCTATAGCATAGAATGCTGCAGAAACGGCCTAAAACACCATAATAATGCATGTTGAAAAAATCACCAAAAAGGCAAGGCTATAGTATGGCGAAAATTGTCATAATTGACATGTCTCAAAAACAGCTGGAAAAACCTCAAAACAGCATAAAATAACATGCCAAGACACGCTATAGCATAGAATGCTGCAAAAACGGCCTAAAACACCATAATAATGCATGTTGAAAAAATGACCGAAAAGGCAAGGCTATAGTATGGCGAAAATTGTCAAAATTGACATGTCTCAAAAACAGCTGAAAACACCTCAAAACTACATAAAATAGCGTGCCAAGACACGCTATAGCATAGAATGCTGCAGAAACGGCCTATAACACCATAATAATGCATGTTGAAAAAATGACCGAAAAGGCAAGGCTATAGTATGGCGAAAAATATAAAAATTGACACGTCTCAAAATCACCTGAAAACGCCTCAAAACAGCATAAAATAGCATGCCAAGACATGCTATAGCATAGAATGCTGCAGAAACGGCCTAAAACACCACAATAATGCATGTTGAAAAAATCACCAAAAAGGCAAGGCTATAGTATGGCGAAAATTGTCAAAATTGACACGTCTCAAAATCACCTGAAAACACCTTAAATCAGCATTAAATAACATGCCAAGACACACTAAAGTGTAGGATGTTGCAAAAACGGCCCAACACACCACAATAATGCATGTTGAAAAAATGACCGAAAAGGCAAGGCTATAGTATGGCGAAAATTGTCAAAATTGACCTGTCTCAAAAACAGCTGAAAACACCTCAAAACAACATAAAATAGCGTGCCAAGACACGCTATAGCATAGAATGCTGCAAAAACGGCCTAAAACACCATAATAATGCATGTTGAAAAAATGACCGAAAAGGCAAGGCAATAGTATGGCGAAAATTGTGAAATTGACATGTCTCAAAAACAGCTGAAAACACCTCAAAACTACATAAAATAGCATGCCAAGACACGCTATAGCATAGAATGCTGCAAAACGGCCTAAAACACCATAATAATGCATGTTGAAAAATGACAGAAAAGGCAAGGCTATAGTATGGCGAAAATTGTCAAAATTGACATGTCTCAAAAACGGCTGAAAACACCTCAAAACAACATGAAATAACATGCCAAGACACGCTATAGCATAGAATGCTGCATAAATGGCCTAAAACACCATAATAATGCATGTTGAAAAAATGACCGAAAAGGCAAGGCTATAGTATGGCGAAAATTGTCAAAATTGACATGTCTCAAAAACAGCTGGAAAAACCTCAAAACAGCATAAAATAACATGCCAAGACACGCTATAGCATAGAATGCTGCAAAAACGGCCTAAAACACCATAATACTGCATGTTGAAAAAATGACCGAAAAGGCAAGGCTATAGTATGGCGAAAAATGTCAAAATTGACACGTCTCAAAATCACCTTAAAACACCTTAAATCAGCATTAAAAAGCATGCCAAGACACACTAAAGTGTAAGATGTTGAAAAAAGGCCCAAAACACCACAATAATGCATGTTGAAAAAATGACCGAAAAGGCAAGGCTATAGTATGGCGAAAATTGTCAAAATTGACATGTCTCAAAAACAGCTGGAAAAACCTCAAAACAGCATAAAATAACATGCCAAGACACGCTATAGCATAGAATGCTGCAAAAACGGCCCAAAACACCATAATAATGCATGTTGAAAAAATGACCGAAAAGGCAAGGCTATAGTATGGCGAAAAATGTCAAAATTGACATGTCTCAAAAACAGCTGGAAAAACCTCAAAACAGCATAAAATCGCATGCCAAGACACGCTATAGCATAGAATGCTGCAAAAACGGCCTATAACACCATAATACTGCATGTTGAAAAAATGATCGAAAAGGCAAGGCTATAGTATGGCGAAAAATGTTAAAATTGACACGTCTCAAAATCACCTGAAAACACCTTAAATCAGCATTAAAAAGCATGCCAAGACACACTAAAGTGTAGGATGTTGCAAAAACGGCCCAAAACACCACAATAATGCATGTTGAAAAAATGACCGAAAAGGCAAGGCTATAGTATGGCGAAAAATGTTAAAATTGACACGTCTCAAAATCACCTGAAAACACCTTAAATCAGCATTAAAAGCATGCCAAGACACACTAAAGTGTAGGATGTTGCAAAAACGGCCCAAAACACCACAATAATGCATGTTGAAAAAATGACCGAAAAGGCAAGGCTATAGTATGGCGAAAATTGTCAAAATTGACCTGTCTCAAAAACAGCTGAAAACACCTCAAAACAACATAAAATAGCATGCCAAGACACGCGATAGCATAGAATGCTGCATAAATGGCCTAAAACACCATAATAATGCATGTTGAAAAAATGACCGAAAAGGCAAGGCTATAGTATGGCGAAAAATGTCAAAATTGACATGTCTCAAAAACAGCTGAAAACACCTTATAACAACATAAAATAGCGTGCCAAGACACGCTATAGCATAGAATGCTGCAGAAACGGCCTAAAACACCATAATAATGCATGTTGAAAAAATGACCGAAAAGGCAAGGCTATAGTATGGCGAAAATTGTCAAAATTGACATGTCTCAAAATCACCTGAAAACACCTCAAAACAACATAAAATAGCATGCCAAGACACGCTATAGCATAGAATGCTGCAGAAACGGCCTAAAACACCATAATAATGCATGTTGAAAAAATCACCAAAAAGGCAAGGCTATAGTATGGCGAAAATTGTCATAATTGACATGTCTCAAAAACAGCTGGAAAAACCTCAAAACAGCATAAAATAACATGCCAAGACACGCTATAGCATAGAATGCTGCAAAAACGGCCCAAAACACCATAATAATGCATGTTGAAAAAATGACCGAAAAGGCAAGGCTATAGTATGGCGAAAAATGTCAAAATTGACATGTCTCAAAAACAGCTGGAAAAACCTCAAAACAGCATAAAATCGCATGCCAAGACACGCTATAGCATAGAATGCTGCAAAAACGGCCTAAAACACCATAATACTGCATATTGAAAAAATGACCGAAAAGGCAAGGCTATAGTATGGCGAAAATTGTGAAATTGACATGTCTCAAAAACAGCTGAAAACACCTCAAAACAACATAAAATAACATGCCAAGACACGCTAAAGTGTAGGATGTTGCAAAAACGGCCCAACACACCACAATAATGCATGTTGAAAAAATGACCGAAAAGGCAAGGCTATAGTATGGCGAAAATTGTCAAAATTGACATGTCTCAAAAACAGCTGAAAACACCTCAAAACTACATAAAATAGCGTGCCAAGACGCGCTATAGCATAGAATGCTGCAAAAACGGCCTATAACACCATAATAATGCATGTTGAAAAAATGACCGAAAAGGCAAGGTTATATATGGCGAAAATTGTCAAAATTGACATGTCTCAAAAACAGCTGGAAAAACCTCAAAACAGCATAAAATCGCATGCCAAGACACGCTATAGCATAGAATGCTGCAAAAACAGCCTAAAACACCATAATACTGCATGTTGAAAAAATGACTGAAAAGGCAAGGCTATAGTATGGCGAAAAATGTTAAAATTGACACGTCTCAAAATCACCTGAAAACACCTTAAATCAGCATTAAAAGCATGCCAAGACACACTAAAGTGTAGGATGTTGCAAAAACGGCCCAAAACACCACAATAATGCATGTTGAAAAAATGACCGAAAAGGCAAGGCTATAGTATGGCGAAAATTGTCAAAATTGACATGTCTCAAAAACAGCTGAAAACACCTCAAAACAACATAAAATAGCATGCCAAGACACGCTATAGCATAGAATGCTGCAAAAACGGCCTAAAACACCATAATAATGCATGTTGAAAAAATGACCGAAAAGGCAAGGCTATAGTATGGCGAAAAATGTCAAAATTGACACGTCTCAAAATCACCTGAAAACACCTCAAAACAGCATAAAATAGCATGCCAAGACACGCTATAGCATAGAATGCTGCAAAAACGGCCTAAAACACCATAATAATGCATGTTGAAAAAATGACCGAAAAGGCAAGGCTATAGTATGGCGAAAATTGTCAAAATTGACATGTCTCAAAAACAGCTGGAAACACCTTAAATCAGCATTAAAAGCATGCCAAGACACACTAAAGTGTAGGATGTTGCAAAAACGGCCCAAAACACCACAATAATGCATGTTGAAAAAATGACCGAAAAGGCAAGGCTATAGTATGGCGAAAATTGTCAAAATTGACACGTCTCAAGAACACCTTAAAACAACTTAAATCAGCATTAAAAACCATGCCAAGACACGCTATAGCATAGAATGCTGCATAAATGGCCTAAAACACCATAATAATGCATGTTGAAAAAATGACCGAAAAGGCAAGGCTATAGTATGGCGAAAATTGTCAAAATTGACACGTCTCAAAATCACCTGAAAACACCTCAAAACAGCATAAAATAACATGCCAAGACACGGGATAGCATAGAATGCTGCATAAATGGTCTAAAACACCATAATAATGCATGTTGAAAAAATGACCGAAAAGGCAAGGCTATAGTATGGCGAAAAATAGCAAAATTAACACGTCTCAAAATCACCTGAAAACACCTCAAAACAGCATAAAATAGCATGCCAAGACACGCTATAGCATAGAATGCTGCAAAAACGGCCTAAAACACCATAATAATGCATGTTGAAAAAATGACCGAAAAGGCAAGGCTATAGTATGGCGAAAAATGTCAAAATTGACACGTCTCAAAATCACCTGAAAACACCTCAAAACAGCATAAAATAGCATGCCAAGACACGCTATAGCATAGAATGCTGCAGAAACGGCCTAAAACACCATAATAATGCATGTTGAAAAAATCACCAAAAAGGCAAGGCTATAGTATGGCGACAACTGTCATAATTGACATGTCTCAAAAACAGCTGGAAAAACCTCAAAACAGCATAAAATCGCATGCCAAGACACGCTATAGCATAGAATGCTGCATAAATGGCCTAAAACACCATAATAATGCATGTTGAAAAAATGACCGAAAAGGCAAGGCTATAGTATGGTGAAAAATGTCAAAATTGACATGTCTCAAAATCACCTGAAAACACCTTAAATCAGCATTAAAAAGCATGCCAAGACACACTAAAGTGTAGGATGTTGCAAAAACGGCCCAAAACACCATAATAATGCATGTTGAAAAAATGACCGAAAAGGCAAGGCTATAGTATGGCGAAAATTGTCAAAATTGACACGTCTCAAAAACAGCTGAAAACACCTCAAAACAACATAAAATAACATGCCAAGACACGCTATAGCATAGAATGCTGCAGAAACGGCCTAAAACACCATAATAATGCATGTTGAAAAAATGACCGAAAAGGCAAGGCTATAGTATGGCGAAAAATATCAAAATTGACACGTCTCAAAATCACCTGAAAACACCTCAAAACAGCATAAAATAGCATGCCAAGACACGCTATAGCATAGAATGCTGCAGAAACGGCCTAAAACACCATAATAATGCATGTTGAAAAAATGACCGAAAAGGCAAGGCTATAGTATGGCAAAAATTGTCAAAATTGACACGTCTCAAAATCACCTGAAAACAACTTAAATCAGCATTAAAAACCATGCCAAGACACACTAAAGTGTAGGATGTTGCAAAAACGGCCCAAAACACCACAATAATGCATGTTGAAAAAATGACCAAAAAGGCAAGGCTATAGTAGGGCGAAAAATGTCAAAATTGACACGTCTCAAGAACACCTTAAAACAACTTAAATCAGCATTAAAAACCATGCCAAGACACGCTATAGCATAGAATGCTGCATAAATGGCCTAAAACACCATAATAATGCATGTTGAAAAAATGACCGAAAAGGCAAGGCTATAGTATGGCGAAAAATAGCAAAATTAACACGTCTCAAAATCACCTGAAAACACCTCAAAACAGCATAAAATAGCATGCCAAGACACGGGATAGCATAGAATGCTGCATAAATGGTCTAAAACACCATAATAATGCATGCTGAAAAAATGACCGAAAAGGCAAGGCTATAGTATGGCGAAAAATGTCAAAATTGACACGTCTCAAAATCACCTGAAAACACCTTAAATCAGCATTAAAAACCATGCCAAGACACACTAAAGTGTAGGATGTTGCAAAAACGGCCCAAAACACCACAATAATGCATGTTGAAAAAATGACCGAAAAGGCAAGGCTATAGTATGGCGAAAATTGTCAAAATTGACATGTCTCAAAAACAGCTGAAAACACCTCAAAACAACATAAAATAACATGCCAAGACACGCTATAGCATAGAATGCTGCAGAAACGGCCTAAAACACCATAATAATGCATGTTGAAAAAATGACCGAAAAGGCAAGGCTATAGTATGGCGAAAAATGTCAAAATTGACACGTCTCAAAATCACCTGAAAACACCTCAAAACAGCATAAAATAGCATGCCAAGACACGCTATAGCATAGAATGCTGCAAAAACGGCCTAAAACACCATAATAATGCATGTTGAAAAAATGACCGAAAAGGCAAGGCTATAGTATGGCGAAAAATGTCAAAATTGACACGTCTCAAAATCACCTGAAAACACCTCAAAACAGCATAAAATAGCATGCCAAGACACGCTATAGCATAGAATGCTGCAGAAACGGCCTAAAACACCATAATAATGCATGTTGAAAAAATGACCGAAAAGGCAAGGCTATAGTATGGCAAAAATTGTCAAAATTGACACGTCTCAAAATCACCTGAAAACAACTTAAATCAGCATTAAAAACCATGCCAAGACACACTAAAGTGTAGGATGTTGCAAAAACGGCCCAAAACACCACAATAATGCATGTTGAAAAAATGACCAAAAAGGCAAGGCTATAGTAGGGCGAAAAATGTCAAAATTGACACGTCTCAAGAACACCTTAAAACAACTTAAATCAGCATTAAAAACCATGCCAAGACACGCTATAGCATAGAATGCTGCATAAATGGCCTAAAACACCATAATAATGCATGTTGAAAAAATGACCGAAAAGGCAAGGCTATAGTATGGCGAAAAATGTCAAAATTGACACGTCTCAAAATCACCTGAAAACACCTCAAAACAGCATAAAATAGCATGCCAAGACACGCTATAGCATAGAATGCTGCATAAATGGCCTAAAACACCATAATAATGCATGTTGAAAAAATGACCGAAAAGGCAAGGCTATAGTATGGCGAAAAATGTCAAAATTGACACGTCTCAAAATCACCTGAAAACACCTCAAAACAGCATAAAATAGCATGCCAAGACACGCTATAGCATAGAATGCTGCAGAAACTGCCTAAAACACCATAATAATGCATGTTGAAAAAATGACCGAAAAGGCAAGGCTATAGTATGGCGAAAAATATCAAAATTGACACGTCTCAAAATCACCTGAAAACACCTCAAAACAGCATAAAATAGCATGCCAAGACACGCTATAGCATAGAATGCTGCAGAAACGGCCTAAAACACCATAATAATGCATGTTGAAAAAATCACCAAAAAGGCAAGGCTATAGTATGGCGACAACTGTCATAATTGACATGTCTCAAAAACAGCTGGAAAAACCTCAAAACAGCATAAAATCGCATGCCAAGACACGCTATAGCATAGAATGCTGCAAAAACGGCCTAAAACACCATAATAATGCATGTTGAAAAAATGACCGAAAAGGCAAGGCTATAGTATGGCGAAAAATGTCAAAATTGACACGTCTCAAAATCACCTGAAAACACCTTAAATCAGCATTAAAAAGCATGCCAAGACACACTAAAGTGTAGGATGTTGCAAAAACGGCCCAAAACACCACAATAATGCATGTTGAAAAAATGACCGAAAAGGCAAGGCTATAGTATGGCGAAAATTGTCAAAATTGACATGTCTCAAAAACAGCTGAAAACACCTCAAAACAACATAAAATAACATGCCAAGACACGCTATAGCATAGAATGCTGCAGAAACGGCCTAAAACACCATAATAATGCATGTTGAAAAAATGACCGAAAAGGCAAGGCTATAGTATGGCGAAAAATGTCAAAATTGACACGTCTCAAAATCACCTGAAAACACCTCAAAACAGCATAAAATAGCATGCCAAGACACGCTATAGCATAGAATGCTGCAGAAACGGCCTAAAACACCATAATAATGCATGTTGAAAAAATGACCGAAAAGGCAAGGCTATAGTATGGCAAAAATTGTCAAAATTGACACGTCTCAAAATCACCTGAAAACAACTTAAATCAGCATTAAAAACCATGCCAAGACACACTAAAGTGTAGGATGTTGCAAAAACGGCCAAAAACACCACAATAATGCATGTTGAAAAAATGACCAAAAAGGCAAGGCTATAGTAGGGCGAAAAATGTCAAAACTGACACGTCTCAAGAACACCTTAAAACAACTTAAATCAGCATTAAAAACCATGCCAAGACACGCTATAGCATAGAATGCTGCATAAATGGCCTAAAACACCATAATAATGCATGTTGAAAAAATGACCGAAAAGGCAAGGCTATAGTATGGCGAAAAATAGCAAAATTAACACGTCTCAAAATCACCTGAAAACACCTCAAAACAGCATAAAATAGCATGCCAAGACACGGGATAGCATAGAATGCTGCATGAATGGCCTAAAACACCATAATAATGCATGTTGAAAAAATGACCGAAAAGGCAAGGCTATAGTATGGCGAAAAATGTCAAAATTGACACGTCTCAAAATCACCTGAAAACACCTCAAAACAGCATAAAATAGCATGCCAAGACACGGGATAGCATAGAATGCTGCATAAATGGTCTAAAACACCATAATAATGCATGCTGAAAAAATGACCGAAAAGGCAAGGCTATAGTATGGCGAAAAATGTCAAAATTGACACGTCTCAAAATCACCTGAAAACACCTCAAAACAGCATAAAATAGCATGCCAAGACACGCTATAGCATAGAATGCTGCAGAAACTGCCTAAAACACCATAATAATGCATGTTGAAAAAATGACCGAAAAGGCAAGGCTATAGTATGGCGAAAAATATCAAAATTGACACGTCTCAAAATCACCTGAAAACACCTCAAAACAGCATAAAATAGCATGCCAAGACACGCTATAGCATAGAATGCTGCAGAAACGGCCTAAAACACCATAATAATGCATGTTGAAAAAATCACCAAAAAGGCAAGGCTATAGTATGGCGACAACTGTCATAATTGACATGTCTCAAAAACAGCTGGAAAAACCTCAAAACAGCATAAAATCGCATGCCAAGACACGCTATAGCATAGAATGCTGCAAAAACGGCCCAAAACACCACAATAATGCATGTTGAAAAAATGACCAAAAAGGCAAGGCTATAGTATGGCGAAAAATGTCAAAATTGACACGTCTCAAGAACACCTTAAAACACCTCAAAACTACATAAAATAGCGTGCCAAGACGCGCTATAGCATAGAATGCTGCAAAAACGGCCTATAACACCATAATAATGCATGTTGAAAAAATGACCGAAAAGGCAAGGCTATAGTATGGCGAAAAATGTCAAAATTGACACGTCTCAAGAACACCTGAAAACACCTCAAAACTACATAAAATAGCGTGCCAAGACGCGCTATAGCATAGAATGCTGCAAAAACGGCCTAAAACACCATAATAATGCATGTTGAAAAAATGACCGAAAAGGCAAGGCTATAGTATGGCGAAAAATGTCAAAATTGACACGTCTCAAGAACACCTTAAAACACCTCAAAACTACATAAAATAGCGTGCCAAGACGCGCTATAGCATAGAATGCTGCAAAAACGGCCTATAACACCATAATAATGCATGTTGAAAAAATGACCGAAAAGGCAAGGCTATAGTATGGCGAAAAATGTCAAAATTGACACGTCTCAAGAACACCTGAAAACACCTCAAAACTACATAAAATAGCGTGCCAAGACACGCTATAGCATAGAATGCTGCAAAAACGGCCCAAAACACCATAATAATGCATGTTGAAAAAATGACCGAAAAGGCAAGGCTATAGTATGGCGAAAATTGTCAAAATTGACATGTCTCAAAAACAGCTGAAAACACCTCAAAACTACATAAAATAGCGTGCCAAGACGCGCTATAGCATAGAATGCTGCAAAAACGGCCTATAACACCATAATAATGCATGTTGAAAAAATGACCGAAAAGGCAAGGCTATAGTATGGCGAAAAATGTCAAAATTGACACGTCTCAAAATCACCTGAAAACACCTCAAAACAGCATAAAATACCATGCCAAGACACGCTATAGCATAGAATGCTGCAAAAACGGCCTAAAACACCATAATAATGCATGTTGAAAAAAATCACCGAAAAGGCAAGGCTATAGTATGGCGAAAATTGTCATAATTGACATGTCTCAAAAGCAGCTGGAAAAACCTCAAAACAGCATAAAATACCATGCCAAGACACGCTATAGCATAGAATGCTGCAAAAACGGCCTAAAACACCGTAATAATGCATGTTGAAAAAAATCACCAAAAAGGCAAGGCTATAGTATGGCGAAAATTGTCATAATTGACATGTCTCAAAAACAGCTGGAAAAACCTCAAAACAGCATAAAATAACATGCCAAGACACGCTATAGCATAGAATGCTGCAAAAACGGCCTAAAACACCATAATAATGCATGTTGAAAAAATGACCGAAAAGGCAAGGCTATAGTATGGCGAAAAATGTCAAAATTGACATGTCTCAAAATCACCTGAAAACACCTCAAAACAGCATAAAATAGCATGCCAAGACACGCTATAGCATAGAATGCTGCAGAAACGGCCTAAAACACCATAATAATGCATGTTGAAAAAATCACCAAAAAGGCAAGGCTATAGTATGGCGAAAATTGTCATAATTGACATGTCTCAAAAACAGCTGGAAAAACCTCAAAACAGCATAAAATAACATGCCAAGACACGCTATAGCATAGAATGCTGCAGAAACGGCCTAAAACACAATAATACTGCATGTTGAAAAAATGATCGAATAGGCAAGGCTATAGTATGGTGAAAATTGTCAAAATTGACACGTCTCAAAATCACCTGAAAACACCTTAAATCAGCATTAAAAAGCATGCCAAGACACACTAAAGTGTAGGATGTTGCAAAAACAGCCCAGCACACCACAATAATGCATGTTGAAAAAATGACCAAAAAGGCAAGGCTATTGTATGGCGAAAATTGTCATAATTGACATGTCTCAAAAGCAGCTGGAAAAACCTCAAAACAGCATAAAATAACATGCCAAGACACGCTATAGCATAGAATGCTGCAAAAACGGCCTAAAACACCGTAATAATGCATGTTGAAAAAAATCACCAAAAAGGCAAGGCTATAGTATGGCGAAAATTGTCATAATTGACATGTCTCAAAAGCAGCTGGAAAAACCTCAAAACAGCATAAAATAACATGCCAAGACACGCTATAGCATAGAATGCTGCAAAAACGGCCTAAAACACCGTAATAATGCATGTTGAAAAAAATCACCAAAAAGGCAAGGCTATAGTATGGCGAAAATTGTCATAATTGACATGTCTCAAAAACAGCTGGAAAAACCTCAAAACAGCATAAAATAACATGCCAAGACACGCGATAGCATAGAATGCTGCATAGATGCCTAAAACACCATAATAATGCATGTTGAAAAAATGACCGAAAAGGCAAGGCTATAGTATGGGGAAAATTGTCAAAATTGACATGTTTCAAAAACAGCTGAAAGCACCTCAGAAAAGCATAAAATAGCATGCCAAGACACGCTAAAGCAAAGAATGTTGCAAAAATGACCAAAAACACCATAATAATGCATGGTTAAAAAATAACCAAAAAGGCAAGGCTATAGTATGGCGAAAAATGTCAAAATTGACACGTCTCAAAAACAACTGGAAACACCTAAAAACAGCATAAAATAGCGTGTCCAGACACGTTATGGCAAAGAATGTTGCAAAAACGGCCAAAAACACCATAATAATGCATGTTGAAAAAATGACCGAAAAGGCAAGGCTATAGTATGGCGAAAAATGTCAAAATTGACACGTCTCAAAATCACCTGAAAACACCTCAAAACAGCATAAAATAGCATGCCAAGACACGCTATAGCATAGAATGCTGCAGAAACGGCCTAAAACACCATAATAATGCATGTTGAAAAAATCACCAAAAAGGCAAGGCTATAGTATGGCGAAAATTGTCAAAATTGACATGTGTCAAAAACAGCTGGAAAAACCTCAAAACAGCATAAAATCACATGCCAAGACACGCTATAGCATAGAATGCTGCAAAAACGGCCTAAAACACCATAATAATGCATGTTGAAAAAATGACCGAAAAGGCAAGGCTATAGTATGGCGAAAAATGTCAAAATTGACACGTCTCAAAATCACCTGAAAACACCTCAAAACAGCATAAAATAGCATGCCAAGACACGCTATAGCATAGAATGCTGCAGAAACGGCCTAAAACACCATAATAATGC
Organism: Plectropomus leopardus; assembly: GCF_026936395.1. Classification (NCBI taxonomy): domain Eukaryota; kingdom Metazoa; phylum Chordata; class Actinopteri; order Perciformes; family Serranidae; genus Plectropomus; species Plectropomus leopardus. Next base: position 26,880,086 of record NC_142190.1, on the reverse strand, counting down.
ATGTTGAAAAAATGACCAAAAAGGCAAGGCTATAGTATGGCGAAAAATGTAAAAATTGACACGTCTCAAAATCACCTGAAAACACCTCAAAACAGCATAAAATACCATGCCAAGACACGCGATAGCATAGAATGCTGCAAAAACGGCCCAAAACACCATAATAATGCATGTTGAAAAAATGACCGAAAAGGCAAGGTTATATATGGCGAAAATTGTCAAAATTGACATGTCTCAAAAACAGCTGGAAAAACCTCAAAACAGCATAAAATCGCATGCCAAGACACGCTATAGCATAGAATGCTGCAAAAACGGCCCAAAACACCATAATAATGCAGGTTGAAAAAATGACCGAAAAGGCAAGGCTATAGTATGGCGAAAATTGTCAAAATTGACATGTCTCAAAAACAGCTGGAAAAACCTCAAAACAGCATAAAATAACATGCCAAGACACACGATAGCATAGAATGCTGCAAAAACGGCATTTTTTAAAACATGACCGAAAAGGAGAGGCTATAGTATGGCGAAAAACGTGAAAATTGACATGTTTCAAAAACAGCTGAAAGCACCTCAGAAAAGCATAAAATAGCATGCCAAGACACGCTAAAGCAAAGAATGTTGCAAAAATGACCAAAAACACCATAATAATGCATGGTTAAAAAATAACCAAAAAGGCAAGGCTATAGTATGGCGAAAATTGTCAAAATTGACATGTCTCAAAAACAGCTGAAAACACCTAAAAACAGCATAAAATAGCGTGTCCAGACACGTTATAGCAAAGTATGTTCCAAAAATGACCAAAAAATCCAAAATAAAGCATGTTGAAAAAATGACTGAAAAGGCAAGGCTATAGTAAGGCTAAAATTGTCAAAATTGACATGTCTCAAAAACAGCTGGAAAAACCTCAAAACAGCATAAAATAGCATGCCAAGACACGCTATAGCATACAATGCTGCAAAAACGGCCTAAAACACCATAATAATGCATGTTGAAAAAATGACAGAAAAGGCAAGGCTATTGTATGGGTAAAAATGTCAAAACTGACACGTTTCAAAAACAGCTGACAACACCTTAAAACATCATTAAATATGGTGCAAAGACAGGTTATAGTACAGAATGTTGCAAAAATGGCAAAAAACACCAAAATAAATAAATAAATAAATAAATAAATCTTGAAAACATGACCGAAAAGGAGAGGCTATAGTATGGCTAAAAATGTCAAAATTGACATGTCTGAAAAACAGCTGAAAACACTCAAAACAACATAAAATAGCGTGCCAAGACATGTTATGGCAAAGAATGTTGCAAAAACGGTCAAGGAATCTAAAATAAAGCATGTTGAAAAAATGACCAAAAAGGCAAGGCTATAGTATGGCGAAAAATGTCAAAATTGACCTGTCTCAAAAACAGGTGAAAACTGTGGTGTTTTGTGTGTTTTTGTGACTGTGATTGCTTGGGACTGTTTGTGTGTATGCTTGGGTTGTCTGTTCTGTCCTTCTGTGTTGTAGGGGCTGGGCGTGGCTTCCGTGTGCTGGAGCGTTGGGCACACTCTCTCACCTGCGCCTCATCTGCAGTCATCTCCTCACAGTTTAAATACTCCGGCTTCACCTCTCCCCGGCGCCAGATAATTGCCAACTTCACAAGTGGTAGATCGGCCGTCTCAGTTTGAGATTCTCTTTGTGCCTTTTTAATTCTCTCTCGTGTTTTTTTGGATTTTTGCGCATTGTGCCTTTTGTGTTTTCTCCAGGGCTTCTCGTCTCTGAGCTCCAGCACCTCACCACCCAGCCCCTCGCCTTCGTGTTCAGCCACCACCTCGGAATCTTCACCACCCTCCACCTCACCAACCTCACCTGCCACCGCTGCCTGCACGATGACCGGCCTCACCTGGCATCCATGCCCGCATGGTCCCCTGCTTCCTTCCCCCACTACCATTCCCTTCCTCATCATTATTCGAAATAAAGACATTGATTGTTTCGCCCTAAACCTGTCCGAGTGTTTGCTTGTGGGTCCTCCCTCATCCACAGTTCCCACACCATCAAAGAAAACACCTCAAAACAGCATAAAATAGCATGAAAAGGCGAAAATTGTAAAAATCGACATGTCTCAAAACCACCTGAAAACACCTTAAATCAGCATTAAATAGCGTGCCAAGACACGCTATAGCATAGAATGTTGCAAAAACGGCCCAAAACACCATAATAATGCATGTTGAAGAAACGACTAAAAATGCAAGGCTATAGTATGGCAAAAAATGTCAAAATTGATATGTCTCAAAAATCACTGAAAACACGTAAGCACAACATAAAATAGTGTGCCATGACACGCTTTTACATAGGATGTTGCAAAATCGGCCAAAAAATCTGAAACAGTTTATGTTGAAAAAATGGCGGAAAAGGCAAGGCTATAGTATGGCTAAAAACGTCAAAACTGACATGTCTCAAAAACAGCTGAGAACACCTTAAAACGCCATTAAATACGGTACAATGACAGGTTAGAGTACAGAATGTTGCAAAAACGGCAAAAAACACCAAAAAAAATAAATCTTGAAAACATGACCGAAAAGGCAAGTCTCAAAAACAACTGAAAACAGCTCAAAACAACATAAAATAGCATGCAAAAACTTGCTATAGCATACAATGTTGCATCAACGGCGAAAAAAAAACAAAATAATGCATGTTGAAAAAATGACCGAAAAGGCAAGGCTATAGTATGGCTAAAAACTTCAAAACAGACACGTTTCAAAAACAGCTGAAAACACCTAAAAACAGCACAAAGTAAAGTGCCAAGACACGCTATAGCATAGAATGTTGCAAAAACTGTAAAAAATTCCAAAATAATTTATGTTGAAAAAATGACAGAAAAGGCAAGGCTATGGTATGGCTAAAAATGTCAAAATTGACATGTTTCAAAAACAGCTGAAAACCCATCAAAACAGCACAAAAAAGTGTGCAAAGACGCGCTACAGAATGTTGCAAAAACGTCCAAAAAATCCAAAATTTAAAAATGTTGAAAACACCTCAAAACATGTTGCAAAAAAACTATAGTCTTGACTTTTTGGTCATTTTTTCAGAATGCATTATTATGGTGTTTTTGGCCGTTCTTGCAACATTCTTTGCTATAGCGTGTCTTGGCACGCTGTTTTATGCTGTTTTGAGGTGTTTTGAAGTGTTTTTGGGACATGACATATTTTCATATTTTTATCCATACTATAGCCTTGCCTCTCCGTTTATTTTTTCAACATGCATCATTATGGTGTTTTTGGCCGTTTTTGCAACATTATATGCCATGGCGTGTTTCTGCACGATATTTTATGCTGTGTTGAGTTGTTTTCAGCTTTGTTTGGGACATGCCATTTTTTGACATTTTTCCATACTATAGTATGACTTTTTTGGTGATTTTGTCAACATGCCATATCATGTTTTTTTTTGTTTGTTTGTTTGTTTTGTTTTTGCAACAAAATCTATGGCATAGTATGCAGTCCAAAATAACAGAAAAAGTTGTCATTACATAGCATTTCATCAAAAAAAAAAAGTCATAGTACAGTATTTCATCCAAAAAAAGTCATAGTATAGTCTGTCATTCAAAATGTATAGAAATGCTTAAAATCACTGTCCAATATAAATCATAGTAATGTTAAAAAATGTCATGGTATTTCATTTCATGTAAATGTCATGGTCTACTGGTGTCAAATATCATGATAAGGTATGTCATACAGAATGTTATAGTATATAAAATAATAGTATTAGCTGTGGTAAAAAAAAAAAACGAATGAATTATTGTTTAATACTCTCTATAAATGTCATCATATGGCATTTTATCATATTTCAGAAAAAATTTCATACTATACTATGTGAAAAAATCATAGTGTAGTGTTTCTAAAAATGTTATATCCTTAGATTTATCTTAAATAATTTGACTTAAGTACCTCCACCCTTTTACATTATACATGTAACCATAGGGGTGGTTTTATTTACTTTATATATTCTGTGATGGTTCAACACTCACCACTCGAGGCTGCACTGACATGTTTGACCACTAGGTGTTGCTCTTGGAAAGTGTCAGCTACGGCCCCTCAGTGGAGGATGGAGAAACCCACTCATCACTGACTGATCTTCAGAAATAAATGAAACCTGACAAAACACGTCAGCCTTCAGTACAATGTGGGCTCCTCACACACAAACTCTGCACCATCCACACAAAATATTTCCTGATCACAAAAACTGTTTTTTCTCTCTGTTGGGAGAATCATGGTGGAAGCAATGTGACTATGACCTTGAGATGAATTTACCTCAGAAACCCTCCACACGTCAGTTCAAAGTCTTTCTGAAATCTTCAAGGACTTCTGCTCTTTGTTATCACATGTAGTGACTCAGAGCTTCCATCAGTCTGTTTTTACTTTGAGACGGTTACTGAACACCTTCATGGAGAGATTTCACACAGAGTCAGAACACATAATGGTTCTTAATCTATCGTTGCCAAAGCATCATGTCACTGACAGAAATTTAATAATGCATTTAAATCAAAATGCATTTTAATACATAATTCAAACAAGACAGCAGCTCATGATTATCTTAATACACTTGAGAACTGTAAACACTACAGCACACTAAATTCTAAGAGGGAATACCCCCAAAATGTCAATATGGCACTTCAAACAGTTCAGATAAAAGTCAGACATAGGACTATGAAGTGTGTAACCCAATGAATCCTCGCCACAGATGTTCTGAATATTTCACTCAGTTTTAACATTTTTCTGCAGTATGTATGTATATATATATATATATATATATATATATATATATATATATATATAAAGAAGTGACATTAATAACGTCTCAGATTTCTGTTTCCCTGATTAGTAGGAGGTTATGACTCTACATAATTACACTGACGCAGCTGCTGCATCTACACATTTACAAATCTACAGTTTCTACTGCCAAAAAGCATTGTGTCATTGCAACATTACTACAGCAAATCACAGAAGTGGGACAGGAATACCTTAATTAATCCCTTCATGGTCTGTGCTGCAGTTAGTACATTTGGTCTCAGTGGACCTTAGCTGTTTGGATCTGGCGTGGTTTGGTCTAGTGAAATGTCTGAGGATATGTTGGAGTTCATGCTTTGTGGTTCTTGCTTTGATAAAAGAAGACGCAAAACAGTTTTTGGATTTAGGTGGATAACTACGACCCTCGGCTGTTTTCTATACAGCCCAGTTGCCAGAAGAAATGCTGGAACATATTCCTGGTGTATGTTTCACATGTATCATATCAAAGTGATATAGTTTATGAGCTGACTTTGTCATAGGGAGGTGGAGAGGATGATGTGACAACTACAGGGAGAGGGCTGCCAAGCAGTCCACGGTCTTTATGACCAAGAAACAACACAACTGGTTGTGATATAGTGAGTCATTGCCATGTTTCCAGCTGCTTTGAAGGCACCAAACATGGGTATATTTTAGGGCGCTGTCACTGTTTTCCAGTTGAGATAATGCCACATTTTTTTTTACTGAGACATCACTGCATTTCCAGTCGTGATTCTGACGTCAAAACTAGATTTTAAGCCAAAACATAATCTTTCCTTAACCAAACCAAGTGTTTTTGTGCCTAAAACTAACCAGATGTTAACCACAGCATTGTTGAAACATGAAGTTTTGCGATATAATAACATACTAATGTGACATGCCCGTCCCAGCTGGCCACCAAGGTCTTTAGATGCTGATATTCGGTTGAATATAGGTTTTTACGTCAGGTGATCAAAATTCAATTTCAGAGTAATATCTAATGCCAATGGCAATCTGTCATAGATTGCTGAAGACAGATAACATTAATATTTCATCATTGTAATATTTAAATTGTGCTAAGTTACCAAAATCTAATTTCCAAATGTCTCATGCCAACATCAGCTTGACCTTGAGTAACATTTAGTGTTGAGGTACGGAGACAAAAACCCAACACCTGCAAAAGGTCATAATAACACCCACACAACATGAAATTCTGACATAAAGAGCATTTAAAATTTCACCAACCCGAATTTCATTCCAACAAAACATCTGTCCAATGTGAGAGTCCTATGTCTATCTAATGTCACATAGATGTCTGGTGCCAGCTGGGTTATTTTCAGAAATTGTCCAATGCCAACATTTTCTGGCAATTGGATTGATTTTCTATCCACTCTTATATAGTATATTTGCTTTCATGGTCATGTAATTTCAAAAGCTGAAGCATCATTGTGATATCTTAACTTATATCAAAAACTAAAGACTGATAAATACAGATATCTGCAGAACTGAGATAAAAATAAAAAAAAGTTCAATAAAAATGTCCAATATTTTGGGAAATGCCCGTTCATTTTCTGCCAAGAGTTAGATGAGAAAATCTATAGCACTCTCGTGTCCAGCTGGTACATATGAAGGCGGTTAGTTTAGCTTACACAAAGACTGGAAGTGGGGGGAAGAGCTATCCTGGTTCTGTCACAAATGCCAAATAAAATGAATTGTGAAGGACAAAGTGTGGTTTTGTGGCGGTGTTGAGTGCTAACCTATTTCTTGGACTGGTACAGTGACATCCAGGAGTCTTGTCATTACTGTGAGGTTGCCAGGAGAGACTCCAGCTAAACTATAGACTGAATATAAAGATGGACATGACAGAACCCCCAAAGAGTATCATTTCAATCTAGATCGCCCCCTGGTGGCTGGCTGCAGTATAGGTCATAAAGCCCACCCCTCCATGTTAGTGAATGGGACATAGGCCAAATTAAAAACTCAAAGTACACACCAAATAAAATTTTCCCAAAGATGGTTTCTGACACTGAAGGTAGTTGTCATCACCCTGATGATTAAGCATTTGTTTTTAATCATAAGTTTTGTTGTAATGGTTTCTTAAATTATACAAAAAGGGGATTTTCCACCATGATTGGCAGCTATGACAGCCAATCTATGTGCTGGCATTCAATAGGGCTGCTTGCAATTGGTCAGAGGGGTGCTTTGGCAGGAACTCCCCCACCATATATATATTGCTACTGGGCAGACTCCAGTTTTCAATGACATCTCCAGCACAAGGATAGGAATGCCAGTATCTCAGATATTTTGGCCTCACTTAAGCATAGCTGGGGTAAATGGGGCTGCGTCATCTATCTTTATATACAGTCTATGGTACCAACATTTTGTTACGTTTGCACAGAGCCAGGCTAGCTGTTTGCCCCCAGACAGACAGGAACTTGGTATCGACCTTCTCATCTAACTCTGTAACTCAACCAATAAGTGTAGTTCACAAAATGTGGAACTACTTAAGACACATATCATTTAAAATGTGAAGTAAAAAGACAGATGTTGCCCTGTAATACCGCCAGCTGTTTCTTCAGGTAAGGCATGTACACGCAATGCTGCTCAGACAGAGTGAATGACTGCCAGCTGCTTTGTGGGCTGTGTTCAGGATGTCTGTTACACATAGTGTTCACGGTGGTTGATGTATACCCGGTCTGTCCCGCTCTGATGGCACACCCACTGCAGGTGGGACGGCTGCTGGGTGGGGCTTTGAGCTGCCAGTGGTCGTGACCTTGTTGTGAGTGGGTGGTGCCGGTCAGTCTGCTCACGCCTGCCGTCTGTCCTCCGAGTCTGCAGGTTGAATGTAATCAAAGATAGTATAACAGCTCTTATATGACACTAAATAGATTAATATTCTCATGTGATTTCTTATGTCAGAGAATCAGAGTCACCTTAAGTGTAGGAAGAAACAGAAAAAGTTTTCTTCCAGGTGAGACTAAAATAAGTACAGGCTTTTGAAAGCTTGACTTGAGCTGAGCACACAGATTAAAATTTAAACTATGCTACATATTAAATGAGCACAGCCATTAGGCCTCCTGCTTATTAAACACAGATAATGACATCGGCTGTGGTGTTGTTACTTCCTGTTGTGACTCATCATCAGCTCGCCAGGTGTTAATCTTTGTGCTGTTGATGATTCAGATGAAATGTACCGACACATTAAAGTGGTTATAACAGTGGAGCAGGGTTCACCTGACAGAGCCAGGCCACTTGTGATGCGTGGACGCCCAGGGGAACTGCAGGTGCTCTCTCAGAGTAGGGAGGAGGCGGCTTGTGTGTCGGAGGAAGGTCAATCCTTCAGAGACAGAGAAAAAGAAATCGCAATGAAAAGATTTTTTTTTTTTTAACAGAACAGAGAGAAAGAGCAAACTGTAATTAGAAAGAAGATGCATAAAACAATTCATTTCTATAGGGCTCAAATTCAATAACTGGAAAACATTTAGAGAAAGGCTTCTTAAAATAACACCTTTATAGGTCCCATATTGTACAAAGTCAGATCTCCATGTCTTTTTTATTATAAAGCTAGTATAGGTGCTATATAAATACTGAAAAAGTGTCAAATTGCTCAGGCTACAGAGAATTATACACAGTCTGTATTGAGAAACTGTGCCTTTAAATGAGCTGTCTGAACTTCCGAAAAGTTGTGATGTCACAGCTATACTATATAAAGGTAGAAACTGCTACTACTGTGCCATTATAGTCATTCCCCAGCTGCCAAAGGTGGGGCAAGACACTGAGAGTGCAGATGTGGATGACCTGGAAACACCGACTAATCAGAGCAGACTTGACTTTAAAGGTAGGGGGGTTTAAAGAGACAGACGCTAAATTGGGCTGTTACTGACAGATGAGCGAATACAGGTATATATTCTGGCTGACAGTATGAAAAAATTATGATTTTTGATCATTAAAGCATGTAAATATGTTCTAGTACAAACCCAAAATACAAGAATGAAACAGAAAATTAGCATAATATGGTCCTTTAAGTCAAACGCTGCTCATCTAATCCTGATGATGTCATAGAGAGGTCATAAACTCCAGCCTCCTCGCGACCATTAAGAGGAAAAGTGGTTACGGACAATGAATCAATGAATGACTTGATGATTGAATGAATGGAAATTACAAACTGATAACAAAAAGCCTGAGAAGCAAATCTGGAGGTGTGGAGTTTTAAAAACATTTACCAAGCAGGGAGGCTCTCAAAGAAGGTGGAATGGGAAATGTATTATGGGAAATGTAGGATCTAGCATGTTTGAAGCCACTCTAGGGAATAAAAGTCAGGATATTTCAGTTTCTGGTGCATCAATTTGGACCATTATTTTAACAATCTTTCTTGTTTAAGTCCACTGAATTTATTACTGAGACACTCGTAAGTCCCTTTAAGCTGTGGTATCCAGTGACACTAATAGTGTCATACCTAAATCAACAGGGTTTAGGATATTTGGCAACAAGGGTATAAGTGTGATGGATTTTAATATATAGCAGTAAAAAGAGTATTTCTGGCAGCTGCGGAGATCCCTCACTGTGCCAGTCCCTCTAAACCACAGTGAGACGCTTCAGTCTGAGTGGTTTTTCATTTAGTGAAATCCCTCTCCACTACTAAACTGAAACCTACAAACTGACCTTGGCCATTCATAAAGTGATGTCATGACAGGCATTGATTCTCTAACTCTGTACATCACTTGATGCTGCTCTTCCCTTTCATACTTGGGATGAGAAGCAGTAAAAGACTCCACTTCAGTGACATGCCGTCCTGCACTCACGTGTGTGTGTGTGTGTGTGTATGTGTGATGAGGGAAAGGGACGAGTCTCGTGTCCACCTGCCCCCCTCCCATCCTGTCATCCCACTGGGACTTACCGCCACGGTCACACTTAAGATGCTAAGTTTGTCGTGGCATTGACCACGGGGCTAGATGCACCGTCCTGTAGTGTCAGTGTGGTGATGCAGGGCCCACAGCCATGCACTCGGTATTTTTCCTCTGAGTTCATGCTGTTTTCTGCCAGTCAGCAGTGTCTGAAGGTGGCCTGTTATCACTGTCACCGTCACATAATCAGTCAGGCTGAAACTCAGTCAGAGGTACGTGCTGTCACTGAAGTTAGGTTGCGACATTTTACAAAGCACCAAAGGTTTGGACAATGAGAAAAAATGTGGGATTTTAGAAAGAATATCATTGAAAAAACACAAAATAATCCAAAAATCCTTTTAGCTGGAGCAATAATAATTCATGCATGAACAATTTTTGATTATCAACTCTTCATCTTGCACTTCTCAATTATTAGCTGCTACTTGTATATCCAATTAGCCTCCATGTTGGGTTGTTGGTGAGTGTCTGTTGCTCTAGTTATCGTGGTGTGTGTGTGTGTAAGTCTCTAGTTTGCTTGCTCTGCGAGCCCCATGACACAGAAGATCCGGGTGATTTCATAGAGTGGAAATCAAGTTTTTTTTTTCTTTTTTGGCTTTATGCACCCCTGAACTTTCACTTTCGTATCCAGTTTTCTTTATAAATCCTTGACTGAGATCGAAACAAATTTGTTATTTTGGGGAACATTAATTTTTAGCATAAAAAGTTTGTAATCTTTTGTGTTATTGTTTGCTAGAGCACAGTATTTATCATTTGTTCTTTCAGCATCAGGTTTCTAATGTGCTAACTGGCTAATTAGTGTTTTCAATTCATCCTGTCACTGTTCCAGTTTCCCTTTTTGAATAATGAATACAGACTACCACTGCCTAGTGGCACGGACAGTTATGTCCTCTCACACAGGCACAGAGCGTACGTGCTAGTTGGATGTTGGCTGTAATCCCTGTGTTGTGTACAACTGCAAGTTTTCGGCAAAGACACAGGCGACATGAAGAAACGCAACAGCCTGCCTTTGTTGCCACAATTTCTTTGATGTCATTTTGGTGTGTCTGGGCCTTAATCCTAACACTAACCAAAAAATTTGCTTTTTTTTTTTTACCGGAGGCATGGCTTTTGTCCCCACGTGGACAAGCTGTCCCCAATTAACTGGTCCTCAGTCTCACATACACACACAGTGTCAATCACAGGACTGTGGCAGGCAGTGTGACCCAGCTTCTTCTGTAAATAATTCAGCCTCAAAGTTATTCTTCTTGGCTCTAACATTAACATGAGTGCTGGTGTGCGCTATAGGAACAGACTTAACAAAATAGGACAAGGGCCCTCTGCCAAGACAGCAATTATGAGCCACCCCTCAACCTTGTCCTGCAGCCTCCCTGCTCCAGGGCGTGCACCGCTGCGGCACTCTCCACAGGAGTCAGGTGCAACTCCCTGAACCCTTTGATGTGCTTCAGTCAACCTCACAAGGTATCATGTCATTAATTAACCAGGCGAGCATGTTCTGCAGCATGAATTATTTGTCACACTTACACTTTGTCAGCGAAAGCCTGTGGCGGGGCCTTACGAGCAGTGAGGATCACGATGATGAAGACAGCGATGAGGAAGAGAGCGAGGACTGCGCCCATCACAGCTCCGGCCACAACGATAGAGTTTGTTCTCTCCGCTTGAGACTGGTCTGAGGAAGAGTCAAGAAAGACAAAACACAACATCATCAACATTAAGAAGTACAAAAAGTCCAACACTGCTGTAAATGAGGTCAAGCTTATTATAAGGTTTTGTGTAAACACAGTCAGAGGTGTTTATTCAAAGCTGCATTAAAACAATGTAGCATTTGTTAAACAAGGACACGCTGTCATTGATGAAAAGCAGGCCCGGCCAGTATCATCCATTTACAGCACCACAGTGCAACCAGTTTCAAACCAACAGGAGCTTCTGCAAGTTTGACACTTAACCTACATAGAAGGCATAAAATGTTTCAGTTTATGTTGTTAATTTTGTAGCTGAGTTTTGAGAGGGTGTGTGAACATTGGAGGTTTGACATTTTAATTTTTAAACCTGCAACATGTAAGAGTTTTGTTAACTGGAGCACAGTTTGTTCTGATGAGTACAAAGTGCTCAGAGTTTCATTGTGTGTCTTCAGTCTTCAGGGACAGTCCACCAGCAAGCTCCATTTTGATACACTAAAAACTACTGCTAGTACAATCTTTGTCAAACTGTATTGGATAATATGTATGTTTGGCTATATCTAATGTGTAAAACAGATATATGGTGTCTGCAGTCAAAAACTTTACCGACCTAATTTACCTTGAATCCACGTAGAAAACTTTATTTTTGTCACATGCCACCATAATAAATATTAACTTCAAAAATTGAGAATAATAGGGAACCATGTTTAACAGAAAAAAAACTCAATCAAAATATCATTAACAAACTATTACACAACTCCTGCAGTACAATCCAGGTCTCATTTATCACAAATACAATGTAACATGGATTATAAACTGATATACAAATTAACATTTGATTGGTGAAGTATTTCTTTAACTTCAATTGGAGGTCGTGCACCTTGAAAATCTATTACTCACTAATCCATCACTTTACATGTTCACCTCCCTCCGTCCACCCATTTCTTAACATTGTCCTTATTCTGTCTTTTTTGTGTTGAGTTTAGTCGCTGTTGTAATGTCTGCTGAATTAGCTTTGTTTGACCATATGCTTGCATTCGCTCCATGTTGTCCACTGAGAGGATTAGGATTAATTGTGATTAAGATGCATTAAACTCACAGAGCAGCAAGTTTTGGCCAATCAGCAGTAACGAGTAAAACTGTGACTGTGGGGCACCAAAGAAACTGGAGGACAAAAGGTGACGGGTGGGGGGAAAAAAGCAGGCTGTGTAATGGTCAATTCCAGTTGATTTAGGTGTTAAGGTGGGGGGAACAAAATCAATAACGTGCTGAGATGAGAATCCTAAATAACACTTCAATTATGATGCAGATTGAACAAGCTGGGAGTCCTGAGATCCCCCTGAAAGCCATTTCTTCCTCCTTGTCTTCCCCTCCCCCTCTTTTCCCTCTTCTCCCCTCACGTTGTCCTCTAACGGCTAATAACCGTTCGATTACCTTTGATGGCTGCTGAACTATGACAAGAGCCTCTTGAGTTGATCAAAAAGCCTTTAAAAATGCAGTTCATCAAGCTGAATGCTTTAATGCCTGGTGACAGACATTTTTGCAGACATTAATAATGTGACGAGGGACAAAAACTGCTTCAAACTTACAATACATGGAGCACTTTTAGGAGTTACAAAGTTTTTCAGGGAAAATTGTAAGCATAAATTCTTTTTTACATGTGTCATGTGTCTGCTTTTCTCCCATTTCAACATTTCGTCCTTTTTGGAGAGGCTTGGATTAGTGGTGGATCAACTGTCCCCACACTGGGATCTGGCTCCAGAGCAAGGCTCTTTCTGTCTCTCCTACTTCAGCACTTTATGACACATCATCATCACTGTGAAGCCCAGAAAAGTGCACGCTGGTGCTCTGCGAGGTCAGCGTAGCAGACGGGCTCATCATGAATTAAACACAGCACACCTCGCTGGCATGGAGAAAAGTGAGGGAGCGAGTGATGGCAAGACAACCGCACCCCCATTCTTAAACCTTAAGGTCAAGGGTCATGCTATTGCCCAGACAGCAGACCCTGCAGGGAGCAGATGCTGGTGTAATTGATGGGGGGGAGGAAGGTTAGAGCGGCAGGTGGTCTGTCATTTTTCCTCCCTGACATCTATCTCAATATTTTCAGCTCTACGATGGAGACAATTTGATCCCACCTCTACTGGGGAGTTAATATCAAAGTCTCTCTCTTGCAGCGCTGCATCCCTCCACGCAGCCTGAGACGTTTGCACACTCCTTTGTGTGTCGTGAAAAGTATCCTTGGAAACTGTTTGTGTCGCAGGCAAAAAGCAAACCCACTGATCTTCTTACACTCAAACAAATTCAAACGCTGCTGGCTGACATCATCACTACTCCTGAGGCTGCTTTACTTTTGTAAGCTCCGCCGTGTATTTTCAGACTGCCCTGTTTCAAGGTCAGAATGACGACGACTGCTGCTGCTGTGACCACGATAAGATCTATAGAAGGCGGAGAGGTCAACTGAAATAAAGACTTTTGGGTGTCGTGTTGAGGACCTGGAGTCCAAGCTTAGCAGTGTCAAGGTCACACCAGCGTGATGTGTCCTTATAGCCAGAGGAGCTCTCTGTGGTGCAGCAGGGTGTAATGGGCCATTTTCAATTCCAGTAGCTAATTCTGTGCCTTTCACAGCAGCACAGTTAAACTCTCAGCCCCCCCACCCTGCATCGCTCTCTCCCTCCGCTTTCTGTGGCCAGGTAGAGCTTGTAGAAAGACAGCCTCCATCAGCAGCTCCAGATGAGCTTGTTGCCATGGGGACAGTCAATGGGCTGGTGAGTGGGGACTTTGGGCCAGACATAAACACTCAGCGTTTAATTTTACCAGCTGGTAGACAACGGGGGAAAGACACAGAGGAGGAGGGGGGAATTCACAAAGGAGACGAGCTGCAGGGGAGAGCGAGGGCCTTTCTGTCCTGAAACGAAGCAAACTAGGGCGGGTGAAGAGGGCAGAGGGAGAGCAGAGGAAGTGCTGGGTCTCCCCTCACTGTACAAATACCTGTGGAGAGAAACAGCTCATTAATACAGTGTTCTACAATACTAAAGAGTAAAAAAGATATGGTGAAGTGAGGAAACACAATTTTGGATTACATCATGTGCAGCGTCCCACATGTGCACGCTGGGTTGGGGGGCGGGAGGGGGGGTATGCAGCATTAGAGAGCCAGAGATGATGTCATTTATAGAAGCACAAAGAGGCTGAGACTGAGCAGTCTGAGTAATGGCAAAAAAACCTCCAGAGAAAATAACTCACAGGTGCTAAGGTGCTTTATTGAACTTAAGTATCTCAAAAAGATTGACAAAATAATGCTCCACTGTTGTCACTGACATAAATATTTTTTTTTTCCTGTCCAGAAACTTACATTTTTTCTTCTCTATATACAAAAAACAAACCACAAGGTGCTTTTCATCGACAATTTGAGACTGAAGTTAATTCTTCACCCCTTTAAGCAACAGTGATTCTACAGAAACAAAAAAACCCTGACAGATACCTGTGAAGTCGAGATGCTCTAACTAATTTTACATCAAAAATGTATTCAAGCTTTGTCTTTTTGTGTGTGTTTTAATGCCTCTAGGTTTGCAAATATACTGCGTCAGAAAAGTGAATATGGCACTACGGAGTCCTCCTAACATACAGAAAACAAAAAGTCAACAAATAAATCTCACAGCGCAACAAAATATCCATAAGTAAACAACAAAAGAAAAAAAATTTCTCTAGGTATTCTAAGGCACTAGTTGTATTTCTCAACCCAACGTAAAGGACATTTCTCAAGGTAAAGATATCGACGACTGATCTCTATACAAAATATTACAGTACAAAAGAACTTCATTAATCCAGGTGCGGGGCTGCAAATTGACGAGTCAAGCAAAAATAGTATATTGATTAGTGGAATTTCCGTCTTAGTGCATAGAGGCAAACACAAGCAGGGGTTAGGCTGCTGTGCTTCCTGTTGTTCTCTGCATTTATGAGAAAGTGACCAGAAAGGCAGAATGAATAAGCATCAGCAGCACACCCACCATCCCAAAACCTTAAATTCAGCTATCTAAATGAGGTTTTGTGGTTCACAAATTGCCAACTGTACACTTTGTGTTGGACATTAAAGGGTCAGTTCACTCAAATGACAAAGAAATACATGTTCTCACTTACATTTAGTGGTATCCAATAACTTAGATAGTTTTGGATTTGACCTTCACCCCAACATAACAAGGCCCGAGTCCAGCAAAGTGTTTTTTTTCCCTCACAAAACACAAGGCACTCCTCAGGAGACGCCCAGCTGGGAGGACCAAAGAGTGCTTTGGAGGCGCAGCGTTTTTTCAGCTGAGACGTTCTGGTTGTGACTGGTTGCTGTGACAAGGAATACATTCACAGAATTAAAAATGTCACTGCAAGTTAGAGTATTTACTCTGGTTGAAGGGAAAGCTGAAGCATGCAGGGAGAGAGGACGGAGCCGCTAGTCTGTGTGGGTTCACGAGAGGAAACATATCTCAATGTACATACAATATATTAACAAATTTATCCTCCATTGTTTTTGTTTAGCACTTGTACACGTACGATGTGATGGTTGGTCTTTGTGGTTTTTTTCCCTCCCCCACTGTGACTGGATGGCTAGGTAACAAGTGACAGTGAGAAGCACAGTGTTTTACCCAAATTTAAACATTTTCAACTCTTGGTGCTCAAAAAAAAAAAAAGCCTAATGGGCAGTACTCAATGCAGAATAGACACTCGTCACCATGCTGGCGTTTGTAGTGCAAATATGCAGCACTCCTTTTGCAAAGAATTAAATAAATACGCTGGCCTCTGGGGAAAAAAAAAAAGACACTTCGTCGGACACAGCCCCTAAAGGTGGAAATATTGTTTGTGGGGCTCAGTAGACTGAAACAACGCATTATAGACATTTTACAGCAACATCACTTTAAATTGTTGTGGTTACTTTGGGTGATCCACACAGTAAAACACAGATTATCTAGAGTGCTTTAGGCAACAGATGCCAAACCTTTCTGTCCACCACTAGTGGTAAGTGTGGTATTGCATTAATGTCTTGGAGTGAACTGAAACTTAAAAGTTCTTGTTAGAAAGGGAAGCTTCTGTCTACAGAAATAAATTAGTTCTGGTGTACTGCACAGCATTTGAAACAACAGTTGAAACAACATAACCTGCAGTACAGGGGGCATCATCTCCGCTTTCAACTTACAGTGGCACATTATCAAACCTCACTATGAGAATTGCAGCCTATTCACTGCACAAAATTTACATCCTAAAAATAATCAGTGAGGTCTCAGAACAATATATAACTAATTCCCATTTTGACGACTGTTACTGTAATATTAAAGTGGCCTAAAGCATCTTTTTTACTTCTATTTCAGGCTACAATACCCTGTATACAACAGTGACACGTTAGTCATTTATATAAGCTTATAATCAGCTGTTAGCTAGTCAGCAATACTAATGTGAGACACTGTCACTGTCATATTTATACATACAAGTTCAACAAATATTTGGCATCTGGCAGCAAATATTGTATAGGTGACCATACTACTAAAGTTGGCATGTCTTCACAAACACTAGTGCACATGGAAGAAACTGTTGGATCTCCTCCATGCTGTCTGGTAAATAAGTGCGTGTGCCAAAAGACTTTATCAGTGTGTATCTGATCACGTACAAAAACTGAAACTCATTTAAATCTATAGTAGTTTTATCTAAGTTTGACACCTGAACTACGAGGGCTCCACAGCCCAATGACATTGACATGTAAAACACTTTCTCCTCAGTTTAATCACAGTACTTGGTGCGTCCTGCAACATCTGAGAGTCTTGATTAGCAATAAAATGTGACTGGTTACAAATTAATACAGATTTACTTGTAATTCAAACCTGAAATCTTTTTTTAGCAAGAAAAGAACAGGGGGTATTATTTTATAGCTACTCAAAAGATAATTATGAATGAAATATTTAATAATCAGTGCAACAAAATATTGGTGAAAATGATTAGAGCGTGCAGCTGCACACATGGATAAGCAACAATAATCCTATTAATGCCTCAGATTGTGACACAGCCATGTCTTTTTCTACAGATTACTCAGTGTAGTAAAATTAGTTCATCTGTGGTTATTTGTGGTCGGGTATACCGGCTGCACTCCTGAATGACTTCTTTGTGTAACAAAATACTTTGTGACTGGGAGGCCAGCGTATGGTGGCTGCCATACTGTAGCCTGCTTTCAACAATGCCCCTGCTGATAGCACTCTTGAATTTCCAAGAGGCCTGGGTTGATGCCAGAGTGCAAACTCTCAAACACATCCATGACCATCTGGTAGATGACAGGGGAATGTATTCGTGGCTGACTAAAGAGGACAACTAAACTGAAACTCTCCCTAAAAATCAATAAATCTCACAAATGTTAAGTAGACATAATATTATTCCAGCTTATCTAAACTTGCAGAGTGTTGTAGCAAATTTGCATAACAAGGCTTGACTGTTTGGTAAACACAGTCTGTTGTTACAGTGGACTGTGCCTCATTCATGCAGAAATCCCTGCTTGCCCTCCCTCCATCCCTCCATCCCTCCATCCCTCCCTCCTGGGGATAAAAGATGAGCCGCGCACATTACAGTAGAAATGCTCTCAAGGTTCCCACTCTAGGCCATTATTGGGACGTTAGTGGTCAAATCCTCAAGCTCACCAGTCTCCCATCGCCATAAGCTACAGAAAGAGTTGACATTTTAGTAGGAAATGAATGATGCGGTCGTCCATTATGAAGTTTTGCAAAAGGCAGTGCAATACGTTTTATATGTCCATGAATGAGAGTGGAGAGATTATCAGTCATAGAGGAACTCTGATTTTTCAATGGGATAAATCGGTTTTTAAATTAGCCTATATGCCTCTGCTATGTCCTACTGAGGTTTGGAAAAAAGACCTGTGACTCTCTCTCTCTTCCATTCATGGGTTATTTACTATTCTCGAACATCAGCCAATCATTTTCAGAGGTCAGAGGTCTTTTAAACAGATCTGTGTAAGCACTATCAACACATACAAATTCTAATGCGCAAGTGTCACATTTTGTAGAAACAAACAAAAAACATAAGCCCCCAGGGCTTCCCCTCTACTGAAAGACACTAGTAATGCTAAATAAATTGGCAGCCCATGTAGTAAGGCAGAGACAGCACGTGCATCATGATCTTTAGTTAGTCTCTACACACATACTAGTGACATGCCAACTTTTGTCAGCATGTTAATGACTGTCACAGTGGCTGTGCAGTCTTCAGTCCGTCCACATCAAGAACAGAAACACCACGT
Source organism: Plectropomus leopardus (assembly GCF_026936395.1). NCBI lineage: Eukaryota > Metazoa > Chordata > Actinopteri > Perciformes > Serranidae > Plectropomus > Plectropomus leopardus. Next base: position 26,861,453 of record NC_142190.1, on the reverse strand, counting down.
ATCAAGTGTCGACCAGGACGCTTGAACAAAACAGGGAACTATAGAGCTGAGATTAGTAGAAGTGTGTGTGTGCAGAGGAGAAATTATGTGTTTTTTTCCCAATTTGATAAATGAAACCTTGTGATTTTTTTTCGTTGGATCTCTGCTCCTGCAGGACCAGGTAGCTTGTCAAACATACCACTCCCTGCGTGAGATGACAGACCCGTCTGTGTGGGAGACATAGTCGCCCTCGGGCCCGCTATCGTAGCAGTCATCTGACAGGTAGGGGGAGCCATTTCCCTGTAGTTTAGGTGAATGAGGATATCTGGCACATCTGGGCTGCCGTGGACTAGAATACTGCGCATGTTCCCGGTGGTGATTCTGCTGCTGGCTGTGCTGACTGCTCTCCCTCATTGCCCTAGTGTAGCCATTAGAGGGATACTCCTCTCCGTTGAAGTTGCTGTGGTGTCGTCGGTCACGCTCCTGTTTGAGCTGGCGGTCGCCCCACTCCTCTCGGTCGTGGTCCTGATGTTGGGAGCTGCTGCCAGCTTTGGTCGGGTGGAGCTCGTGCTGAGCGGGGGCTTTCTGGAGGTCGTTGGGGCCCAGGTAGTGCTTGGTGTAGTAGTTCCCGTGAAAGGTTTGCTGTTTTCGTAGGTAACACACACCAACCAGAGACAGCAGCAGAAGCAGGAACAAGGCCCCGCCCACAGCCCCACCCACTATGGAACCAAGATTACTCTCAGGAAGGGCCTCGAGTGTGGGGGAGCTGAGAAGAACATGCCCCTTATCATCGACTAAGGTGGAGGAGGCAGAGCCAGTTAGGACAGGAGCAGTAATGGTGGAAGGCATGGTGGGAGGATCTAATGGAGGGAAGGAGGGTGAGAGGGGAGAAGAGGGTAGATGGGAGAGATGAACAGACAGAGAAGCAGAGAATGTCAATGCCAACTACATCAGCATTTTACTAAGTAGGGATAGGTTGACAAAAACATCAGCTAAACTACCACACAAACTAAACTATGGAGTAGGCTTTGGTGGTATCTGTTTTTTTCATACCTTTCTGGTATTTCACTGGGGTATATGGTATATGAATATCAGTGTGTCCATAAATGGGTGGAATATGTGCTTTTAATTTTGAAAATAAAGTAGTTATAACAGTCGGCAGCTCTGCAGCAGCGCTGCAACAACAAACGCTGCCGATGTGAACACACAATGCTAACACATGCAGTTTGGCCTGGATGTAACCTCCAGGGCATTGTGATGCGCATTGCATGCAAGAACATCCTTAACACAGCCTCTCCAGCTTGACGTTAATAGAAAGATGAGGATTACATGTTTTTGATGGCATTTAAAGTCACACCGTTGGGATTTAGCCTGGAATACCGTAATACCGTGATACCGCCCGTGCCTACTATGGAGCAGGTTTGTATCCCCAGTTCTTCAGCGCTTATGGATGCAGTCTTTGATTATTGAACAATGATTGGTAAGTTACACATGAAAATCTACTTGCTATCATGGGCTAATTGAAATATTAGATGATGGACAATTGGGAAGGTTTGTCACAAGCAGGATCTATACAGAATTTCCATTAAAACAAAACACAACGACAAGGAACCGCATCACATCCCATTCCAAAAGGTTTTTCTGACACCAGAGTGTCTAAAGTTCTCTCAAGATAAATCCCACTTGTCAAAGTAATTACAGATCTGAACTAGCTTAACCCTTTGAAAACGGAGCAAATTGGCTTGATTTCTTTCTAAAACATGGGAAGGAGATGAGCAATGAACCAGAAATTAGCAAGAAATTATTAATCACACGAAAATTACCTGATTTTTTTTTTTAATTAAAAAATAAATAAATAAAAAATAAATAAAGACCAAAGAAAAACAAAAAAAAGAAAGTAAACATTATAATTATTTTTAACATAATGTTAAATTATTTATGATAATTATAAATATAGCTTCCCTTGCCATTTTTTCTTTTTCCCCCATGACATTTTTTGCTAGCTTTCTTCAAATAATTTTCTAAATCTACTTATTTCTTGCTATTTGTGAAACATTTCTTAATGAGTTTTTCATTGCCTTTTCCCTCATGTTTTTGAAAGAATTCAAACCAATTTGCTCAGGTCTAAAAGATTTAAATACTTGAGAAAGGCATCTGAGAGCAGCATAAAAAAGTGATGATGTTCCAGGTTTCAAATGGTGTAAAAAGTATTTAAGACCCCTGTAAAAGCTATATGTATACTCTGGTCACATCTCCCTATGTCATCTGTTCAATAATGCCATGATAGAAATATTAACAAATCTCTTACAGACTGTTTGTTCTGAATCAACGAGTGTTTCCTGCTGACAAAGTCTTATTTGAGTTAAGTTTTAGGAATTCGAGCACATGTTACTGTCTGTTTTCTTCACTTGGCATTAATATACTTGACAAATATTTCTCTGGAAATCTTAAGGCTAAGCAAGGTCACACCAAAGGCTACTGAAGAAATCGAAGAATTGGTGGCATGCCATATTTTAGGATTACTTGGTTCAGCAGGAGGCTGCCTGACCCAGTTAGTTTTGTGTCAGTTCAGTTACAAGTGTGTTGCAGCAAAAGCCAGGGATGTTTTTGACCACCGCCACCTGTAACACTTAATGAGTGCAGCTTTGTAACAAGTGGGTAATTAATTCCATGCTTTGTTGGCAGAGAAGCTTTTGGCTCTGTATCCAACACCCTTAATACTCCCGGATTTCTGCTACTGTCAAAGTAAATAATCCCAATTTTAATGACATAAATATTTTTTAGTGACTGAAGCCCCTTAAAGAAGAGTTTCTCAACCTCAAAATCAGGATATGCTGATGGCATTATGGGAGATATGACTGGTATTTATTTGTATGTGTTTGACATACTTGTAGAGAGAATAAAAATGGAAATTAGATTAAGTTACATTTCTACATGTAGTCACTGGGTTACCAAAATACTAGAAATTATTGTGCACTGTAATGCAATCAAACACAGGGCCAATAATAATATTACCTTTTCTGTTGACACTGACTCAAGGATAAGATAACTGAACTACATTCAGATTTTTTACACCTCCTCCTGACTGGACACAATGCAAACAAGCACACATCGGATGGTTTTGGTTTGTCCTAACCTGCTCTGTGTGTCAGTGAATAGGTAAAGGGGAGTGTTGTATCATTAAAAAAAAAAAAAAAAAAAAAAAAAAAAAGCTCACCATGGCTCTATTTTTACAAGCTTTGCACACCTTCAACCCATTTTCAGAGCATCTGCAAGCCATTCCGTAGGCTTGAAAGGCTCCCTGAATGTTGTTGTCGCTCGTAGTGTATGTGGACAATGTTTTATGCTCCATCCACCAGAGTTTGCTCACTCGCTGTATGTTAGGAATAGGTGTCAGGCTGAACATAACAGCCTAAAAAAAGGACCAGTTGGTTGACTACATTAAAATAGTGTTTTGCCAATTTTATAAAGGGCATAACCAAATTATTTTGTATATTGCATGCTTATATGAGCAGCATATGAATTATGTGCGTAAGACGATCATGTCAACATTAAAACAACTTTAAAATGAACTGGATTACTGTTTTGCGATTGACTAAACAGAAAAGCCAACAGCCATAATCAAAAGGAGCTTAAGTAATGGAAAGAATCTGAGTCTAAAAGCTTCAGTGGTACTGCAAAATTGCTCTGCCACTTTAACCTCGGTGCCAGGCCAGATGTGAGGGAAAGATTCCCGTCTGAGAGATGACATGAACCCGAAGGTTTGTAGTCTAAGTATATGAATCGTACAACTCCATGCAGAGGCAGTGAACTGGCACATGTGAGCACACCCACAGCAACACATACAACAGAGGGCACACCAACATGTGTAAGCTTGCACACACCCGTACAGGTCCTCTCAAAGGAAAATGAAATATGGATGATAAATAATAAATAGGAGTTGAAAAGAACTAGTTAATGTTTTATGAATCTGGGACATCATCTCACAGTAAGGCTGCAGGCTTTTGCCTCTTACTGCATGACACATGCAGAAATAAAAGAAACACAGAAAGGAAGCAAGAGAGATGTAAAAGAAAATCACATCATAATCAGAACTTCATTCAGGAAGAGAGTTTCCACAGACAAGAGAGATTTTTGTGAAACCAGAGGAACATGCTCATCATACACAACAGAGAGACACACTTAGATGCCAAGCCAAGAGGACAGAGCAGAAGCAGTGCACTGTGATTTGAAGAGGCCTTAAATATTTGCAGCTGTTTGGCCCAGTAACTTCTCTTTGGAACATCTGGAGACCTAATGTTAATCAAGACTAATCAGCATGCAATTAAGACTAAATGTAAAGGTCAAATATTATCAGTGCCAACACACTTTAGCATGGGTGAATGCCTGACAGGCTGTCAGTATGTACAGAATGGGTGAGAGTGATGCAGTGTCACATTTCAGCTTGAAGGACAATGTCACAGGCAGTGATACCCTCTATGACGTGCGTGAACACACAGTGCTTCCAAAGGGAAGAGTAAGGCAATAGGAGTCAGCTGTGTTCCGGTGTGCATGCTCTGCTCACCTTGTATGAGAATGCGCACATCCCGACTGCGGAGGTTGATGTCATTGGCAACCTCACACCTGTAAACTCCAGAGTCATTCCGCTGGAGGGGACGCAGGAAGAGCAAAGTGCTATTTATTATTTCCACCCCCTCTGGCATTTCACTGTCCAACCTGTGATGCACAAGAGACACAAATATTTAGACACTCAGACACACCCTTAAACAACTATCCTGTGACGTGACCTTGTACATATGAATTGGAAAATTGGAATCCAAAGAGAGGACATAGAATGATTTTAAAAAAAGGGACACACACAAACAAAAAAAGGGAAGTTTGCTGACACCTTTATCTCCGTCATCAGCAATCGCCACACACAGTTTCTGATTCTGCGGGGCACACTGTGGATATTAACTTGAAATGATGAGGTTTTGGATGTTTGAAAAGTAAACATTATTCTTCAACTGCTTATCTTCTAACAGTCTGTAAAAACAGAATTTTATGTTTACTGAATGTACTTCTAAAGCTACAACTTAGTGTTTAGGTCAGCTCTTTGGCTAAACACAAAACCTTACCTCAGTAGTTTCTGAAAGAAAAGTTGGCCTGTTTGGTCAATTTTAACTCAGAGAGAGAAAAAAAAAAAAAGATTTTACACACAGATACACATACCTGATCCATCTGAAGTGATTAGCTGGCGGGTTTGCGTTGGCTTTGCATGTCATTTGCACATTTTCCCGACCCACATACCAGTCTCCATCATAGCCAACAACGGAGATATCAGGAGCAACTACAGAGAGAGGGGAAAAAAATGATAATCACTAGAAACAATCAACCTTAGAAAACTGTGTTCAGCTGCACATAAGGATCATTTTGTCCAACCATAGCCTTTAACTATACTAAACTACCTGGTATACTAAGGCAAATTTACACATTTTAAAATTGTTCCTGCTGTGTTGCAATGGCAGTCATCAAGATGACCATTTGCCTGGTTTGTGTGCAGCACTGTATGAAGTCTGAGGACAGTCATGGCCTCAAGACACGAGCCAGTGTCCTCCATATATGCACTAAGGTGTTCAAAAACACAGTATATTGTACAGAGACTAATGACTTTCATGTTGTGACGCTTTTCACAATTTGAAATCAAATCAACACAACTATTCCCCAACTGTTGATATTTTTAGTCATCCACAAAATGTTAGCTCATCTTTTTTTTTTTTTTTTTTTTTGGGGGGGGGGGGTGTGCCATATGTTGAATGAGCATCACCATCTTTATAGTTACCATCTGTCACAAAACAGTGAGTCAGACACCAAAGTTAACTGCATCTGTCAAATGAAAAAAAGATTTTCAAGGAGGTAATTTTACCCCTCTCACCGGTCTATTTGCAGCTGCTACACTGAGACCCATTAGTGCTCCACAAGTACAGATATGTGCCCTAACATCTACTGTATGGGGGCTTTACTGACAGAAAACATTTTCACTACTGACAGTTTAGGGGCACACACTGACATGCACTGACAGAAACAGAAAGAAGAGCAGACTGAGAAAAAAGAAAATTCAAGGAAAACACCAAGGACAGCCTTTCTTAAACCATAATTAATATCTGTAAGGAGCCTGCACGGGCTGTCCTTGATTTCATCTCTGTCAGTTCAGCTGTTTTCTAAAGTGAATTGTTGTTGAAGTGCTTCAAATAAATCAAACGTCAACACTGACAAGGCTAAGCATCATCAACAGACTACTGTTGGAAATCAAATACTGTTAGTTTTAAGATTTTTCACCTGTACTTTCTATACTCTTGGACATTAAAAGTTGACCCCATTTTATTGTATAAACTCTACTGCAACTTTTCATATACTCACTTCAGGTCTGCAAGGTTATTCTGGCCTTAAAAATACCTAATAAAAGCCTTACAACAGGAAAGAATCAATATCAATTTTACTATAAGGTCATCTTTCAGCTGTGAATATGGTTGAACAAATAGCCACTAAAAAGGCACCCACACTGCACATTGAGCTGGTAGGGGATCCTGAAGTCACTCTGCAGAGCTGGGTGGCGGACCACACAGGTGAGTGTGTGGCCCTGGACGTGGCGTGTGGGTTGCCAGAGGTAGCTCACTTGTGTGCTGGTCGTGCCGTTGGCTTCGTCAAATAGCTGCACTTCTGACTGGCCAAAAAGGTTGGACTCCCAGGACACCTCAGCAGGAGGCCGCGCCCGCTCAGCAATACAGGTGGCCACCACAGTATCATTTCCACCATCGATCAGGGCGGATGAACCTGCAGACACATAGACTTTCGGCTCCACTGTGATTCAGAGAGGGAGCAAAGATAAAGACGGAGAAAGTAGAAAGATTTACATTACATTTCAGTTTTATCAGGACCAGTTTTCTTTTACTGCATTCTCTCCGCTTATGTCATTCCACTACTACCTAATCCAACCCATTACGAGCAGCTTGAGCCACCTCTTTGATCTGTCATGTCAAAAGGGATTGGGTGAGCACACACGCACGCACGCATGCACGCACGCACGTCAAGATTGACAACTGCTGATCTAAATGAAAACAAAAAGAGTAATCCCTTCAGCAAAACTCAAAACACAGGATTGGAATCTGCTGTTGCTTACAAACCCTTTAATGCCTGGACTAATATTAGACAACGACTACATCGATGTTTTCTAATGCCGTAAAACTAATTTTTCTCCCTCCACTTGCTCTGGAGATTTTCTGTATTTCATTCCACTGATGACTGTGAAAAGGGTAGAGTGTGAGCTTATGCAGAGGGGGGACACAATATCAAGAACACCTGTGCAGTATAACCTCATCCAAAGTTCAGAGGGACATGTTCAAAGCCACGAGGTTGAAGAGATCGAGTCATACTTCAGGCTGGCCAACAATTTAATATAACTATTATTATTATGATATTATTATCATATGTTTATCATGTTGACATTGAGTTATCCTTGATCAAAATTCTGTTGTACAATTACAGCCCTGTGTACGATGACATTATCCCCTAAATTTGCACAAGTCAATTGTTGCTTTGTGTAATGAGCGTGTGCCAGAAACAATAGCAATGATGACGGACTACCAGTATGGTTACCTTTTGTTAGCACTGCTTGGTCTAATGACTAATTCACATTTAAAGACATATTTCACTGCTGGAAAGATGTTTTTGTTGTTGTTTTTAAACTGAGCTGTCTATGCAGTAGAAAGACACACATTGTATTGGTGCTACATGACCAGAGAAAACAGAGGAAAAGGGCTGTGGCTTTAGCTTTTACTCAAAAAGATAGAAAATCTACAATAACCAGAATGCACTGCTCTAGACTGGACCAATAAATGCGCCCACTGATGGGTGATTTAATCCAAATTTATCTGTTTCAACAGAAGAAACAATATGGCAGCTGGCTGGTAATGAACGACAGTAAACCAAAGTATATTTCTGAAAACATTTGAGGCGAGAATTGGGCTACACAGTAACAGAATCTTGGTTCATATTTGATCTGTCTCTGTTTTTACTATACATGAAACAGTATGGCCCCCACTTTCTGTTCACAAATTCTTGTACTATAGCCAAAGTGTGCCTAAAATTTCTGTTTCTGGAGACATTTTAGGCAAGAAATGGACAATACTGTAACAAAGTCTTGGTTCATATCTTATCAGCTCTGCCTATTTTTACCATTTGCTCTGAGTTTAGTCTGAGTTTGACAGAGTGTGAGAGAGTGGGGAGTCTATCTCTCTCAATCCATTACTATTCTCTTAATGTTCGTGGCGGAGGGTACATAAAAACATGGAAGGACAATCTGTAGTTTGAGAAAAAGCCCTATTGAAAATCTGCTCACATACACACATACGTATAAATATAGATACTTACCAAGTACATTGACAGTGGTGGAAGCTTGAGTGTTTCCTAGAGGAAATGTGGCAACCTTACAGGTATAGATTCCGACGTCAGCAAAGCCCACGTTCCCCAGGACAATGGTAGCATCATACGAGGAGGGGGAGCGAAAATACAAGCGATTGATAAATTCTGGAGGGATGGAGATTCCGTACCGGGGATTGTAGACAGCCACTGTGACAGAGCCTGAAGGCAGACGGCGCTCCCAGGAACTCTGAGTGAGAGTAAGGTTTGCGCCCACCTCAACCCGGCACTCTAATGTCACATTCTTCCCCAGCACAGCGTTCACCCTCTGAGGCACCACTACCTGACTGCCCCACACACCTGCCAAAGAGACAGATGCAAAAACAAAACTTTAATCACTTACAATCACGCTCATTAGCAAACAGGTTTGGACAGTTAAAAACGCTTACACTACACCTTTGATGGTTAATACATCATTAAAATGTATGACATGCACTTTTTTGAAGGATTAGTGTTATTAATACTGTAAATGTTAATTTGCACTTATTCAAATGCCATCCTGAAAGCGAGAAATTCACTGCTGGCAAAAACTAAAATTACCACCATCCATGTCTGTCATATATACATATATAATTAGAGACTTTGAACTAATTTAATTTAGAGACTTTGAACTAATTTAATAAAAGGTATAAAGTGTATTTTTTTGGCAAGTTATCACTATATTGACATGTAATTCCAGTGAGAAAAATGCACTGCATACACTGCACTTAGAGACTATTTTTAAGGAGGAGTTAGAGGATTGATATCTCTGTTACATGGTGCAACAACAACCAATGAGCTTGTGGTGGACTAGCAGAGGAACAGGAGGGATAACAATGTGTCGTCATGATACTTGATAATGCTTCAAATATGGAAGTTACTGCAATTAAGTTATAAATACCAAAACATGAATGCTTCACACACATCTTCAACCCAGCAGCACAAAAGATCTATACGATCAACACTTCATCATTTTATTCTATTAGACATCTGTGGGAAAATTGGCATTAATTAGTGAATGATTTCTTGAGTTCTGGCCAAAAACAGGTCAGGTCACAGTGACTTTGACCTTTGACCTCCGAAATCTAATCAGTTCATCCTTGAGTCCAAGTGGACATTTGTTCCATATTTGAAGAATTAAAAAAACAAAACAAAACACTTTTATCCTTGCAAATGTGAAGGGTTTTGAAACCAAAACAAATACTGAAAAGACAAGTGAATAAATTTCCACCGTAAGTAAATTCAAATTGAAACAGTAAGTCGATCTATAGAAAATCTGCAATATTTTTTTTTTTTTTTTTACAATCAGCTAATTATTGCAGTTGATTAATAAAGCAAAAATGGCAATACTTTTTAACCAAGTGCATACATGTCTTAAATATTTACTTTCCATTCTTTGAAGACCCTGGAATTGAGGTTTTAATTAAAATTAAATGAAACAATAAAGTCATTATTAAAATAGTTGTTATTTTCTGTCAGTCAACTAACCTATGAATCGAGTTATTGCTGCAGATTCAGTTCATGTTTCTCCAAAGATTTGCTGTTTTTCTTTGTTTTACATTATTCAATATTGAAAATCTGTGGGTTCTTGAGCAGTCGACATCTAAAAGATGCATTCGTATAACTTCGTATAACTAATAATGTTTTTTGGCAATTTCACACATTTATCAATTGATAAATCTCAAAAAAAAAAAAAAGAATAATAATCCATGAAAAACAAGGCTTGTTATTGATAGGGCATACAAGTCAGTTTTCTGACTGACAAGAAATACATAGCTTTTTCTATTAAATTGCACAGATGACATTTTTTAGTTAAAAATATCAGACTGGATTATCACAGTGATCGAGTCATCAATATAATACACTGTGGCAAATGAAAAATACTACAATAGAATCAGTGAGTGAAGAGTATTTTCGGTGTTACCTCTGACGTCAGTCGTTAAAAACAAAGTTTAGTACCATCTGACATCTGTGGGTATCAGATTGGAATCAAAGCTTGATACCACCACAGCAGGCGTTGGGCTTTTCAACAAATAACACAGCTGACTGAGTGATCCATTGATGATTTCCTTTTGTCTCTATAGCTTTCCTCCTCCTGACCTGAATTCAAGATTTAAAAGCAGGCTGTCTGTATGTCCTTTGTCCAAATATAACTAACCCATGCACTCTGTCACCTGCACTTGTCAGAAATGTGGCATCTCAAAAGCAAAGAGCTCAACGGTGTGTTGAGGAAAGTCAAAGGGATATGGAGTGAACAGACTGAGACGGTTGGAAAAAAAAAGGGGGAAGAGATATGCAAACACGACGATGACATCATCGCTGAGAGAAGAAAAAGAGGGCTGTGAGTGTGGAGCGGCGAGAGCAAAGTCACGTATGAAACACAAGTGAGAGGAAATGTATCACCAGGATCCCAGTAAACAAAAAACGGAGGAATTACGTTACTGATTTAGAAAAGACAATATAGCACTGCTAGACTGCCAAAGCCCTCAACCAGATCACTAATTGCAACAAGCTGCCAGCAGGAAGACATCATCATAAATCAAAACCTTCTGTGCTGCTTGGCAACTGACTCCAAATATTCTATTGTTGTTTTGCCAAAAACAGCTCTGTCTCTGGCCAATCTCTCTCTAAAAAGGCCGCGTCCTCAAATATTTGCACTGTTGAGGGAACTTTCCCTCCCCTAAAGTATGACGCACAAAATATCTATTTTTTTTTGTCTTTTGATTTCTCTGCCACCATGATGAAGTCTGAATTTGCAAGATGACTTATCAGGGATTCCACACAATGACAAAAAGATCCTGACTGGTGTCACAGTTTAACCAGTTACAGTGTGACACATGAATGAGACGTCGTAATATTAGTCACTTGCCAAGTTGATGCCAATTGACACAGCAAATTTAAACACTTTACATATATAGCCCCAGACGAGGCTGAAAATTAACCAATTGTTCAACTGTTAATCTCAACTCTTGATAGCACATTTTTTACATTTTTTGCACAGTAGGTATAATGAGTCATTGTATTGCTCATCCAGAGAAAGGGCAGCAGATATCAGTACAACAGTGGGGAGATGTTCAGCTGTGGAAGCTCTATTCCTGAATTTGTGTGCTATTTAAGGCTATGCATGGGTTTAAATTCATACAAAAATTCACACGCACACACCAACACACACACACTGTTTGCTTGCTGCAGTCATTCCTCTTCATACTGGCCAATAAGACATCCCCTCCTAATGTGCTTCCACTGGAAGTGACAAAATCCCCAATCCTCCTTCTGTGCAAAAATGCATTCCAAACTTTATTTGAAACGACATGAGAGTTCAGCAGTCTGAGTTAGTCAAAGTTTGTTTTGTACAGAATTCCCTCTGTGTTTCAGTGTCACTGGCCAATTTCACAGTGTCACAGAGGAAACACAAAGGAGGTATTCTGTAGTTCAAAGACAGCAACTTTTGATGATACCCCACTTGTTTTGGCTGACTCAGACTGCTGATCAAATCAACTTTGGTGAGTTTAGTTTTTGCACTGAACAGTTCCCCACTGTGATTTTGTTCCCCATCATAGCTATTGGAAACATGGAGAAAGACATATTTTAATAGCCTGTATGAGCAGATTACAGCCAGCTAAAACTATTCCAATGTATGTATATAAGCACCATGTGAGTTAAGACTTAAAAAGTATTTGAAGCGAAAGATAACCTTTCCTTTTCACTGGTGAATATAAAACAGTGAGGCTAGTGTGAAACACTGGAGGAATTACTCGGTTTTTGTTTTTTTTTAAATATAACATCCCGTTTGCATATAAACAAATGCAAACGGGATGCTTGATTACCTGTGGGATCGCTGAATATGAATTAGAAATTATTTGAGTAAGAAATATGGGTTAAAACACTATTTGTGGGGGAAAAAAAACTTATGTAAATTCTGATTCTGTGACAAAAGAAAAAAATATTTTTTTCAAAATCTTGCAACACATTTCTTCAAAGTATTTATTCGCATAAATTAGTCATAGTCTGCACTACAAACAGTAATGTTTTTACTTACACACAGTATCACTGGGAGTTCATTATTGCTGTTTAGCAGAGCTGTACTGGCTGCTGTCTGAAGCTATTCTCTGTGTCTATCTGAACTATGACTGAGCTACACCTTATGCTGGCTGGACCAATATGAATTTATTTTAAATGGTAAATCAAATTGTCTGACTGAGTCATAATTTAGCCATTTATGGGAGATTTCAAAACATCGAGATATATAACCTGTATCGCAATATAGCCTATAAATATTGTGGTAGTATTTTAAAGCCATATTGCCATAAAGTGTCTGCTATAAATAGTGTATCTGTTAATATGTCATAATTACCCCAGAGCGCTTGTCCTGCACTAACAGCTTGCATGGAAGACATCTTGTCTACATGAGCACATAACATACAAGATTTAAGTTTGGTGAATTTAACTGAATAGCAGGCAATGCTATTACAAAAATAAATGAGGTAAAAAAAAAAACAACTTTTCTTATAAGCTTGCCTGTGTCTGCCATAGTTTGCTACTGCTTCACATAAGGAATAAGGACTAAAATAAGCATGTGCAGAGTGAATCAGATGATTTTTGTTTCAGATTTGTGAAATTGAAAGTGCGATAACTATCTTGTGTTACGAATATCCCCAGTCTCCCCTATATTTCAATAAACTGGTACTTAATTGCATTATACAGTGCATGATACCACAAATGCTCCATGACAAGGTACTTAATTGGCAATCTTTAAAAGTATATATATATAAAATATACCACACAAGTGTAAACAGGGACACAGTAAAATATTCCAATCATCTGCATTAAATTATAATGCATCGTATTTCCCCTTCTACCCAAACAAAAACGTAAGTGGTGTGTAAAAAAAATGCTCCACCTGAACCCAAACAGCAGCTACTATGCAATATACTATAAGTGAGCGTCTGCCTCACATCGTAAACTGATTTTACTCTCTTTGTCATGATAAGGCTGGGTGGAAAAAATAACAGCAGAGTAAAAGGAAAGAAAGCAGTATTTTTCCTGCACAGAGTATGCAATGGAAGAGGTATAGCGACCATATTAAATTTTTATTGGTGACATGACGACAACCTTACATAAGCGTGCCCTCGTTTTCTCCAACTCAGAATAAAAAAGTGATGAGAACAAAGTCTATCTGATCTTATATGCAGCCTAACTTGACATAGCAATAAGAATGTTTTCTCTCTTCTTCTTCTTGAGCTCTCACAGACAATAAAAAGAAACTGCTTTAAGTTCTCACAATCCTTACATCCTCAAAGAAAGCAGCTACTGGAGACACTTTCAGTTTGGTTTGCAAATGCAACACAATGTGTCTCATTCACTCACACACACTCAGTAGAAAACAGATTATAGATATCCTGGCATCAAGGACACATTGCTCCCCAGGGACACACTCTGCTGCTCGTTCACACTTTAGTCAATATTACCTTCACATGCACCACTTATGTGGCAGCAAGTGTATTAATATGTGTGTCTTGCCAGAGGGCAGCGTGCTTGTTAAAAGTGGAAATCAGAACATAAATGGTGATGATGTTAGGGTTGAAGTGGCAGAGCCAGCTGTGCAGAGCATGATAGGGATTGGATTGAATGATCACTCGACAGTCTGGCTTATCAGACCTTTAAATCAACTTTTTGTACACATATTTTCCAACTGGCGTGATCGAACTGAACAAAGGCGCATAAGGACAGCATTAGCGACTAGCATTTCTAGTTGACTGCAGAGGGCAGCAATGTGTAAGTGTAGAAACGCAAATTTCTACTACATGAAAAGGGGCAAGATCAGCTGTATGGCAGCTTGTAGTGTCACAAAATTTCACTTATTAATCTATAATAGGTAGCCAGTAGAGGGAGGATATTAACACATTTTACACAAATTACACATTTTAGATCTAAAAAAAAGATAAGATAGCTACTGGCTGTGAGTAGTTATGCTTTGTCACATTACATTCAGTACACGTTGTTGCATTCCAAAAGTTTAACTTTTTTTTTAAATCTCAGAGTGCAGCCATTGTGCCCTGAAAAACCAGCACTTGAGAACACTTTGGATCGCTTCTGAGCACATCTGCCATACAAATGTTGAAAAGAAGGCATTTGAGGATGCATAAATGTAGCACATGCACAGGCCCTTACATAACTGTGGAAGCTAAAGAATTTGTATCGGCCAGTTTATTATGATTTTCTTTGCCCCCTTGTGGCTAGAAATAATTTGAATTATAGCACAGAGCACCTAGATATACAACATTAAATCTTATAAAAAAGCATGTTTTTCCACTTTAAGGTCCTGAGATTATAAGCTGTGAGGGTGTGTGTGCATCTATTTTGCATTCAAAAAAGGCACAAGGTCAAACCCCTCATTGAAATACAGGCAGCAGACTTAAACTGAAGCTAGACAAATGGACACCTGTCTCTGCTCCTTAACTTAAACTCCGAAGGAAGTCTGTTTATGAAAGAACTTCAGGATCCCCCTGGCAATAACATGACAGAACGAGCAGTTCATTACTAATGTGATAAAGGATCTCTGGGTCACTCTGGCTGTGACTCACATTAAGTCTTTATCAAAAGAGTTATAGATCTGTCCAGGAGATGAATCCTGGTATAGCAGCCCAGAGGTTCTCTTCTCTGCAATCTGCCCAGTAGCCAAAGTGCAAGAGAGCCCCAATTTAACCTTAAAGGTCCAGTGTGTAGGTTGCAGAACTGAAACTTCTTCTGCGTCCCAGGCAAGTAGGAGAACTATGGCAGCCGACGCGAAAACGTAAATGGTCTGTTTAGCTCATTCTAACAATTTTTGTTCTGAGGTGTCTATAAACTAATGGTTAGAAATTTTATACTCCATTTCTTGCAAGATACCCTAAATCCTTCACACTGGACCTTTAAAGCAGTGGTATGATGCTGGGAAAAGTACCCCGGCAAATGCAATATAGCCATTTCTTTTTCACTGGACAATGGAAAGAGCTTCTGATAACACACTGATGTACAATGCTGCTCTGATGTGATTATGTCTAAGATATGAAGACCATTTTGCTATCCTATTTATCACATGCACTGCAGCTTATGGCTTTAACACAGCCACTGTTGAGTTACAAAACAATCTGTGAGATAAAGTGAGTACAAGAAATATGGAAACTCTTTTGCAATGTAATACAACCCATGAGCCGTGCAACAAACTGTTTCAGGTTACATACTTTAAATTTTGGAAAGAGGTTTTTTTTTTTTTCCTCCAGATAAAGCAAAAATATGGTAAAGGAAATTATCGGGAAAGACGCAAACTGTCTGACCTGATTCACACATTCTTAAAAGACTATTGATTGTCTATTGAGCACAGCAAAGTTTGAAATGGTGTGGATTTAATTTCCTCATACAGGGTTTGTTCAGGGATTCCTTAGCCCAATTCTGTGCATCACACATTATGAAAAGCATTTAATTCAGGGTTGCTGCAGGTTAAGGCCAGTTAGAGTTAAAATTTTCTTTTTTAATTAGTGCCACCTGAAAAGAAATTTAACCCCAATTTTTGAAAAACATTCATTAAAATCATTTAGTTAGGGAAAGAGACACTTTTGCCCAAATATTTCTTGTAACACAAAACGCAACGTTTTTGGTGCCAATACTGCAAGATGCATTTAGTTTTTTTTAAGGTGTTGTCATTTATTTAAAAAGCTACATCAGACACACGATTCATAAAATCCTTTTTCCCATTTTTGAGTTTGAAGACTTTAAAGATTAATTTAAGACATAGTACAAATTCAAGCCTTTTTAATAAATTCAGTTTTAAGATTTGTTGAGGATCTGCCAGAACCCTGTACAGTCCGCATATTTTTAACAAGTTCCTTAATCATACATCCTATCAAACACTGTCATATACATCCATGCATTTTCCTTGGTTTCTTTTAGACACATTATTTGCTAATTTGGGAGTAGATATGAGGACAGTTTGGAGACAGACGTGGAGGTAAGACTGTGATACCCTTACTTTTTGAGGTTTTTAGTTTTAAACACAGAAGCACACTGCGCTGAGGACAAAGTTGTCGTGATTCAGGGTGGAGTTAGTAAACTGCCCACCCCTTAATTAAACCATAATGAGCTCAGGCTCCACTGCAGGGGGACACATGGAGGCTGACCCTCATTCCGACCTGACAACTACTGACATTTAGCTTTGTCTGCATTAACACAAATGTGAGTTCCTCAACATTTTGCAAAAAGAACCGTCTTGACACACATAGCACCATGTTACTTTAGTAGCAAATGTTTCTGGAGCTAATATGGCTGCCACTGGAAATGCAGTGACCCAAGTGTAGGTTGGGTGACGGTATAGATAACTGAATATCATAGCTCGTGCTCCTCGGTGGTTTCTTTGGACTGTTTCTATGGCAGCCTCGGGTAGCACTATCATCCGCGTCGGTGGCGCTGGCTGCTAGCTAACACTCCGAAGCGTTGAAGTGAACTTGTAAGCAAGTTTCATTTGCTCTTTAAGTGACACCTGCTAAACTTGCTCGCAACTTCAAATTATCCTCTCTTGGAGCACGCGGTGGTAGCTAGTTCTGCCGACTCGTTCGCTGAGATTTCAACATAACGCGCGAGACAGTCGGCTCTTTCAAAAAACTTCTGTGTACGTTAGTTTAACACATAAAACTACAACAAAAAGCCCGGACTCACCTGTAATACTGCACAAAAGGTGAAATAATGCGACCCTGCCCTGCTGTCCGAGGTTACTCCGGTGAGAAGGCGGTAACATTTTCAAAAGCAGCGCAGGCTCCTGCTACAGGACCCGAGCGTAGGCTGCATGCCAATTTAACGGTATGTGCTGAACAGTGGAACCTCCTCAGCAACAACTCCGAGCTGCATGTGGACTGTACCATCTACCGAGCACGGTGCGGGGAGACCGCGAGCTCACCTGACAATGGAAGTAAACGGTCATTTGTCGAGATCCTACAGCAACTTCCCCCCGGAGGAATGATCCATTAATATACACATTACGTCATCTCTGTTGATAACCCGACATACATTGATTGATCAAATCACTTTATTCTCAGGATCAGAGTCAGCTTTTTGGCCGAGTGTGAACACAAAGAACCTGACTCTGGTGTTTCATATTCTTAACACATTTATAGCCTATAAAACAACAACAGAATTTTATTTATGTAGCCTAAAACAGTGCAATATGCCAGAGTGTAAAGGGTGATGGAATAAATATAGAATTATTAATGTAACAGGTTGCTTTATATGCATGAGGTAGTTGGAACTGGCAGTGGCCTATATATAGCATGCTTATATTCATATTGACAGTGACTATATTTGCATGGCGTGTATAAACTCTCTCTCTATATACACACACACACACACACACACACACACACACACACACATATATATATATACATACATACATACATCATTTAGGCTACAGATACATGGTATGGAAGTACAATGGATGTTGGTGTTACAGTGATGCTTCTTACCAGTTTTATGGAGATGTACAAGTCCTGAATGGAGGACACCCAAGCACTTATGATTTTATCAGCAATCTTTAACTGAATTTTAAAAATTCTTTGCTTTTTTTGGCTGTAACTCACTGATAAAATACAACGTCATGGTTTTACCACTGCCTCAAAGGATATGTCTTTGGTCTGTTTTGATTTTTTCTCTGTCTGGAGGTTCTGATATATGGTCGCCCTGAGTGTCAAAACACAACAATATTGCAGAAAACACCACATAATCACAGAAAAAAAAATTAGTTGCAATTGTGTTTTCTGAAATGTCATTGTGTTGTGACCCTCAACGCCACCATATTTGGAAAATATTTAATAGATTTCAATTAAATCAATAATCCATTCTTCTCAGTCAAGCCAGTTAACTGAGAAGAATGGATTATTTTTTGTGCACAAGGTCACCATGTGAACATTTAACAAGTTCATTTAAATTTATTTAGATATCTCTATTTATTATTTTAATTATTAAAAGTGTATTTATTTCAATTTTTTTTAAAATGAAGTGTGGGAACACATTTTAATTGACTGCTTGGCCAAACTTAGTCATAGATTGCATGGTCCAACCACAGTGGGTCATATACGCCACACATGCAGTCATCTGCATGCCTTTTCCCATGTTGAACTTTTGGAAAAAAAAGTAAATAAATAAATTCAATCGCGACATATACAACTTTCATTTAATGTTTTCAAAATTTGGTTTAAAAAGAAATACAAATGTATCTTCTGGTCTTCCATACCATTTTAAGAGGTTGCCATCAGACTTGCTTTAGTGCATCACACACCTGAAACCATGTTCACATCAAATATGCTCTCATCAGCTCTGAGCAATCTTGCAAAATTTTAATAGCATTTTGCCTACAGGTGGCACTGTACCAACAAACATCAATGGAAAATGTAATTAATAACATCAATTATGGCTGCATCCCATTTAGTTTTGCCAGTTGCAGGACCCTGTTACATTGATGGCCTCCTGGGACACTTTGAACTGAGCCATCGTTAATGTTATTACTTTCCTCTGTGTTTGTCCTCTTTAAAGTCAGAGTGTCTGCAGTAAAAAAGGTCTAGACCATTCATCTGAGTACAGGTCCTCAAGGAAACATCACATTTATATCCCCACAGGGCATAGTAATGTGTCTGTGATGTTCAGCAGTTTATGGTGGCAGATATTTGGAATGTCATATCACTGTTTTTCTGATATATTGTATAGTGTTTTCCTGGGATGTTTGTAAAATTTTGGGAAAATGATTATATGGCCTAATTATCATTTTGGACTTGAATTGGTGATACCAAACTGGATTTTAAAAAAAAATGATGCTGAAAGGTCATTGAGAAATTGCCCTTACTGGTCAGTCATGGCTGTGTGGGTCCCTCACATGTAGATGTATTGCTGCTCAAATCAGTCAACAAGTAATCCTTACAAAGTGATGTGTGGGTGGGATGGGTGCTGGGGGGGCAGCACCCCCTTCTGCTGACAGAAAGCTAACCAGGTCAGTGCTTTAATTTGAGTCTCAGTGCTGTCTTCT
The DNA here is from genome assembly GCF_026936395.1 of Plectropomus leopardus. Taxonomy (NCBI): domain Eukaryota; kingdom Metazoa; phylum Chordata; class Actinopteri; order Perciformes; family Serranidae; genus Plectropomus; species Plectropomus leopardus. The sequence continues at coordinate 26,841,991 of NC_142190.1, read as the reverse complement.
GGAGAGCCACAAGGGATACAATTACTCTCCCACCACCCCATTCATCTGTAGCTCTATAGTGCAGACATTTGTGTGTGTGTGTGTGTGTGTGTGTGTGTGTGAGTGTGCCTATGAGTATGACTTAAAAAAAATAAAAAAATCTTGAAGTGGGTAAAATGGGTGCATTGAATATTCCCATTGTTCTTAAATTCAGTCGGAATATTTTGCCTTGAGTGCAATGCATTGACATGAAAGCTGTATGTTGCTGTGGCAAAGAATTTATGAGGAGGGAGAGAGAAGTGCCGACTAAAAGACTGGATAATTCAATTTAGGGGCTTCCTCTAAAATCACAGCCATATTAGGATTTGTACATTCTAAAGTTTCCCGCTGACTTTTCCATAACCTCTCCTCAAGGAGTTTAGACTTTTCCATTAGACATGATTAGGCTGCACTATTAAATCACTTTTTGTTTTGTTTTGTTTTTTGCTCTTTGTTTCATATTTCCCTTTTCTTTCATCAGCAGCTTGTTTTTGAAATTGAGCTTCCATTTCACTCTAATGTCTTACAGAACTGCTATACCTTGCCAAATCAGAATAGACAGTCAAATGTTTTGTAGGGTTTTGACACAAAAAAGATACATATGTGCAATCCAATACAAAAGCCTTGTAATACAGATTGTATTGGAGGTACAGTGGAAGTACAGTGAGCATGGGTGTATTATTAGAGAATGGGTTCCTCGGGCAGAGATATGCACCTCTCCTACATAAAAGCAAAACAAACACAAGTTGTGCTGGTTTGCCTCTTTTTTGTTGTTGTTATTTTGTATCTCTGGGGTAATTTTGTGTCTCCTTGTAGCCATTTGTGTCTCTTTTGGTCACTATGGTTGTTTTGCCCCTTCTTGCTGTTATTTTGTGTCTCTTTGCATCTCCTTTACAGGTGGGGTAGAAAATTATTAAAGCATAGTATCTTTTGTGTGGCAATATTGTATCAATAGATGGATAGCAAGTATCAGTTTTTTTAAATCACATAAATAATTAATACATAGAATTTAAAACTTGTTGCCTACCACAATAATGAAATAATTGCTTTTTCAGTGTGTGCGTTAGATTTTGGTGCAATAAAAGTGACCGGAGTGAGATGAACAGACTTATAATTTACATGATGAAACAGATGTTGACATAAATGGCAGTTTTTAAAAAAATTAATAAATTGCAATATCTTTTTATAGATATTTGGCAAAATGTTTAGAATGGTGATAATATTGTGCTGTGACTGAAGTTGTTATTTTGGGTTTTCTTAAAAGTTAAGATAAAAAAAGTTTGAGTCATTACCCTCTAAATTCTTTGATGAAACATTTTCTAGTAGGGATGGTTTTTTTTTACTGACTTGCCTAAAGTACACAATAGACAATTTCGGCTGAAAAATTCAGTGGGTTTTTCCTTCAACTCACATCTCAGTTAATGAGTAAACACATAGATAAGCTTTCTCTGCCTTCCCTTGTTCATGCATTTGGCTCAGAAATAATTGCCTTTTCCCGATAGATTCTCTGTGAGCACAGCAGGCTGTGGAAATGCCACAGCACGGTGGAAAGAGTGACACATAACCTGCTTGTGACCAAAAGTAAAACTGAGCTGCGTTAATGAAACTGGCCATTATTAAAGCAAAGCCACAGAATGAATTTTCTGTGTTAAGGATGTGAAGGATATTGTGATCATGATAAGAACCTCTCTCTTGTGCTCTCGCTCTAAACTAAAGCTGCTCTCCGTCACCAGGTACTTTGTCTATCTGGAATGTTTTTCAACCCTTCAAGTGCTCTTTCACGAAGGCCAGAGAGGTACTGAGAGGGCTTCAGGATTGTGGCGGAGTAAAGATCGGTTAAATTAGTCCACCTCCTGCTCAGACGCTTCTATTATTCTGCGGGTCAGCACCTCCCTCCCTGTTTACCCACATAAATTGGCTCTCTCTGCTTTCTGTCTCTATCCTTTCTCTCACACAAGCATCCATGTGGACTGTGAGAAAGAGGAGGGAACAGGAATTTCATCAATAATATCACAAGTTACTGAGCATCTCTTTTTTTCACAGCCTCATACAAGTTTGCTCAGGTGCTCACACACCAAAGACTAAAATTAAAGGCCGCAGTTACAGGCACAGTGTGTGTTGAAGGATTTACAAAGCAAAAGTGACATCTGCTGGCTGAAAGAATTAATTTTTAAAAAAAATCTTTTTTAATTTTTTTTTTGACTTTTATTCGAATTGTTATGAAACATGTTACATACTGTATGTTTATAATATCGGAGAAAGCTGCAGTTATAACTTCCTTAAAAATGTTGACTTGTCCTGAATTTTATTGTATTTGGTGTTCATGATTTTCACAAAGGGAAACGTCGGAGTTATTTTTGTCGACAGCTGAAGTAATGTGTTGAGTTCCATTGACTTTGGATTTGAAAATATGTATAATATGTCTATAATAGGTAAAATTTGTTTTTCATTTTGCAGAAATGCTCATATTTACATGGGAACATCATCAGTTATTGAGATATTTTCAAACAATTGACAAGCAATATTATAGCAACCAAAAATTTATATTTTTATGCTCTTAATACTCTGTTTATTAGTTTGTAAATCTAGTTTGTCTGTGCCAAATGTGTTGTCTTTGGTTAAAAAAAATAATTAAAAATGTTTTAAAAATTTAAAAAAAGGAGAGGTAACTATTATTATTTACTAAAACCAATTAATTAATTAATGACTTATATACACAGATCTTTTTGTGGACTTTTCATTTTTTTCTTATAGTCAGCTTGCAAATACAAAAAACTAAAATTTCCCCAAAGAAATGTGAGATATTTCTGAGTAAAACATTTTCTTTCCTTTTGCCTCCAGAGTAATGTTAGCTGGCCTTAGACGCATATTACATTTATACAAAGAATAAGGAGCAGCAAATAGTTGAGCACACATATTAAAACTGGGAAGAAGTGTCTCAAAACATTGTTCCCTGTTAACTGTAGAAAAACAATGTCGATGAAAAGTTAATAAACCTCAATTATAAAAGATTTCTGAGCTTTTTATAACATGTTTCATTGTAAGATTACACAACTTTAAAGGAAGTCAAGAGAAACCTTTTTTGTTATATATTTCACAGTGCTATCACTGATACTACAAAACAATACAATCATACTGTACAGATCATTCACCCAGTGTCATTTTCTTGGTATATTGTGTCTCTATGTATCATATAAATACAGTTAATTGTCTTCTTGTTTTGGATATTTTTATTATAATTATGTATCGTGTATCAATCGTTTTTTGTTGTTTGAAAATCAAAATAAAATACAGTTAATTGTGTATGAAAGAAAAACATAGATAAACAAACATGAACATTAGCAAAAGGTGAAACTGTCTTGAATGCAACATGAAGACTTTTGTGCAAAAATGAGAAAAAGTGATTAAAACGCTGCTGCACTTGTGTCTTTGTAATCAGTAAATTTTGAGTGCATCCTTCACAAAAAAGTATATATATAGAGAGATATTTAATTCTCAGACTTTACATCTCTTTGAAAAAAAACGATCGCTCTATGCTGATGCATGACTAAATGCACTGAATAAACAGAATATTAGTTAAACCACATTTTACTCTGACCTTAATCGGATCAAGTTCAAATGATCACACATCTCATCACAAACTTAACTGCACAATTTAACAAATGCTAACTGCAAATATAACTTCTGCTCAATGCACAACACAATGACTGTATTTCAACTCAACATTTAGGAGACGTCTTTGCAGCGGTTTTCAAGCCAAAAGTGAAATAGTATTTGAAGACCTGTCTGAAGGTGTAATCTCTGAGGCCGTATATGAGGGGGCTCAAACACTTTGGGAAAATGATAAGACCTAAAAAGAGGGCATAGCGAACGTGAACGATCATGGCAGGATTAATGGTCCATGTGCTGCTGGATTCAATCATGGTAAAGAGAGTGGAGGCAAGACACACGCATAACTGAAACAGATGCAACAGCACTGTTTTACGAGCCTTAGTGGTGTTACCAACATGCGAGGAGGCTGACTTTGCAGTAATCATGATTGCAATGTATGTGTAGATAATAATTATGCCCACTAATATAAAATACACAATGGTGAAGGCCTTGTTTATAGTTGAATAAATTTGTAGCCGGTAGACGTTCTGTCGGTAGCAGAACCCGTGCAAAGTAAATCCTGTGTTTTCCAGACTGACAAAGAGGAAAAGGTGCGTGAACGAGTCCAAAGAAGCCACCGTCCACATAACAGCAACAGCCACTCTCGTACTCCTGCTGGTGGCAATATCAGCATGCCTCAGTGGAAAGCAAACAGCAACATACCTCTCTAAAGACATCACAGCGAGGTTAAGGGGTGACATTTTAACAGTGACTGATGCCAGCAGTGTGAAAATAATACAAACGTAGCTGATCATTCTGACCATGGTGACAGCAAAGATGTAGAGCAACATAGTGAACAGGATCTGCAGAGATTCAGTGAGGAGCAAATGACCAAAGAGGAGGTAGCGGGGGGACTCCAGGAGGAGAGGCTTCCTCAGCAAGGCAAACAGCATGACAGCGTTTACATAGAGGAAGAAAAGGCATGGCAGCATAGACAGCGCAGCTTTGACAGGTTTCTGAAACAGGATTGCTATGTTTGTTTCCGTTGTGTCGTTCATGATTGCAGACTAATTCTGTACAGACACGGCTCATAATCACACCTCACTGACCCTTCAGCAACATTATCCACAGTCCTGAAACGTGAGGAATAATTTAGTCAAATAATATCTTCAATAAGCATGTTGGTCTGTAACAAAAGTCACAGTTTTCAAGGGTTGAAAATATGAGACAGCATCAGAATAAATAAAAAATATTTAGAAAACACATCATTTATGAGGTTAAAGGCATGGTAAATTATATGTCTGTGACACATAACTACTTACATGTTACTGGTTTGGTCTGAGTTTTAGGACTGGTTTTGGGACTGGTCTGAGGAATAAATCAACCTCTTCCCCATCATGTCCTTTTATTAAGTAATCTGTGCGTTGACATCATCACCTGTCAGTTTGGCAACCAGTAACAGCTCTGCATCGCTTATGGTTCTTTTGAAGGAAAGTTTGAGAAGCTGAGTACTACAAGAGCAATTAATCATTACTTTTTTTTATTTAAGGTTGCATAAGGATATATTGGATCAAATGTGTTTATATTTTACACTGTGAAAGTTAGTGCACAGTTTGCCAAAATCCATATAAATTTGCTGGGAGTATTTCTAAACTACTGACCACCTGCAGACAGTTATTTTATTATATTCAACTGTAAACGTCAAATGCAAATGTGACTATAAGCCAATGTTGTTATTATATTGTTTTCTCCTCTGAGCCGTGGGCATTTTCTAAGGTGTATACTTTGTCAACCTCAGCTGGACATGAAGTGATTGTGTACACAACACTCACGAGAACAGTCCATTTGATAACAAACTGATATGGTATTCTCAGTTTTGTGAGTATACAATTTCTTTAAGTTCCTTATTTATATAAATATGTCCACAGGGATTACTTTTAAATTTGATGAATTACTTTTGTTTTCTACCCTCTCTTAGTTCCCAACATGAAACTGAAATGCAGAAAACCTTAAATCATGTGTAATGCTGTGCTAACATACAGATCTCATTTTCACATGCTTACTGTCAGTATGCCAACATTAGGTATGCTTTGTTAGCGTGAGTACAGCTGGGGCAGACAGGCGTTTAGTCATTTATCTTGTAAATATGTCGTCTTAGATGTCTTAGTGTTTAACAAGTGGAAATTTTGACCTGTAAGTTGAATTAAATGAGGTCAGGGTATCACTAAAAATGATTAGGTTTCATCCTTATAAATGTCAAATTTAATTGAGTCCATGTTGTTGAGATAGTATTTAACCCTGGACCAGTGTGTTTGCTTTAGATCAACCAAAGTGGGACTAAAAAGTAGCATGGTATAGCTGTATCTGCGCCTTTTTTTATCACTAAAACAAACAAACTCGTCGCTCTTTTCTCTTGTTTGTACGGAGCAGCACCTCTTTTCCTTTCATCATGTCTGTGCAGCTTTCAGCACCACAGCGCAGTGGACAGCTCCTCCATGAGGCTGCAGGTGTGTGATTGACAGACTGACGTTCTGTAAACGTTTCTTTGTGGCAGATTTGTTTTCATTAACTATAAGAAAGCATATTTAGTTTCAAAAGTTATTCTGTATATATGTCCTCATATACAAATAATATAAGAAAATAATTCAGATACAGTTACCATGCAGGAAACAATGCAGAATTTGTAAACACTGTGTTATACGGGTATTGATATCACACTGTACGGCACTGTATCACATTATTTACAGAGATCTTGTTGTGTTATTGTAAGTCCTGCTCTTTTCTGCTTTAGTTTCATATCATATATTTTTAAGAACTTTTGGAAAATTACAAAATATTATTTGATAGGCCCAAAATGATGCAACAACCTAAGTTCTGTTTTTTTTGTACTCTCATAATGATCTCAGTGCCTGTTATTCTTTAGAGGACCGCCATTAATGACACATTAATAATTCACATATTTACATTGCACATAATTGCAAAATACATCTCGATGTGCTGGTCCACAGAGGGACAATTAAAAGATGCATGTCATTCCCTGGAGTAGAAAAACATAGAAAAACATATTGCCTTTGTCATAAAGTTTGAAAAACTATAACCTTGTTTTTCAGTTTTGTTTTTGCTGCACACTGATTTATAATTAAGCAGCTGCCCTCTTGAGGATGCTTTAGAGAAATACATGCTTTATAAAACTACACATTTCTATTGTTTCATCATTGAGAAAACATAACAAATACAAAATAGAATATTCTTCCAATAACTCAAAATGTAAAAACCAGTAAGGAATCAGGTCATGTTTTTTTTTTTAACATTCATTAAATCATTGCTTCATTTTATGAGGAATAATCATAAAATAAATGATCTCCACCAGTTGCAACCTTCCTTTAAGTTCTTGCATAATTATCTTTTTCAATAACAAAAAAAACGGCAACATTACAAAAACATGTCAATCACCAACTCGTGTTTTTAGGCTATATTTCCATTAGGTAGTTTTCAAACTCCAGGCTTCAGTCACTGGTACACAACAAAAAGCAGCATTGTCTAGTCATGTGTAATCTTTCCAATGAAGAAGAATTGGAATTTCAGAACAGGGTTTATGTAAAACAAACACCTTCACTATAAAGTGGGGCTGCAAAAACTAAAAGCCAAATAAATCTCTGTTTGTAAAAACCAAACTCTGCTGTTGGCTATGGTCACTTTTCTTCCAATAAGGTGACAAGTACAGCAAGATACATGCTGCCTTCACCAGGGAAATAAAATCCCCACTGTCTCACCACACTGAAACCTTTCTAATGTTCTGTGAGGTTTTGGGATTTAAAAGGTTTTTATACTATTTGGACACTGTAAATTTCAACACAAGATTGTGAGGGGATAATAGAAAACTTGTCTAAATGCTCATATTTGAATTTCTCTATAGAACTGACCCCTATTCTAAACACCTAGAAAATGTATTTTACTACATTATATAATTTTTAATAAACTACCACAATTAAAATTATCACGATGTTGTTTTAATACACGTACCAAATACACAAGCATGGTTGACATTTTTTGCTGCATCCATCTTTAATCACTTGTTTGAATTCAAACATTACAAACACATTGACAATGATGCAATCACTCAAAATAAAAAAAGGCATACTATGCAGGAAAAAACTCTTTTATATTAAGTAATCACTGTCAGTTATTACCACACCCACAAAGAATCTGCACCCACAGCATTTCAACACCACCTCTGCAGATTTTTGTAATTTTAAATAAATATTATCAAATTACAAGTAAAAGAAATCCACTAAATTCCACAGATTTTTATTTGGGATTACTGTTTAAAACTGCAAAAATAACTCCACAGATTATGTTTAAGTGAGTTTATGACCCATTAGAAGAAGATGGAGATGTTTCTTCATAAATTTTCTGTGTTCGGGTTATTTATGGGCTGTGACCTTTAGACAGCAGTATTTAGCCACAAGCCAATAAGAATGCGCAGGTGAGGTTAAGACCTTCAATCGGGTAGAAGCACAACACATCCAAGAGGAAGGTACAAAAATCGTGGACATAACGTCGTGAAAGTTGGCTTTCACTGTCACTGACAGTGAAGAGGAGGATGGGGATGAAGAGAGCTGGCCTGTTTCCTGTTGGACAGGTGGGTGTGAGTGACTACCTTAGCTGGCTTACCACAGTATCTGCTTTTCTATTACAACATAATACATTCCTGCAATAGTACTAAATAGTAGCTGCAATGCAGCGTAGGAAGGAGCGGCCAAGTTTATTATATTATAATATTATTATTACAAACAGTAAGTGACTATTCCTGCATAGTATACCTTTAAATAAGGAGAGCATTACTTAAAAAAATATTGTAAAGAAAAAGTACAATAAATCCCAGTGTTTTAAAATAAAAATAAGGCAAAGCTGAAAGGCAAATTATCTACATAACAAAAGCAACATAATAATAATAATAATAATTATTATAATAATAATAATGCTTGTCATATTTTCCTTAATTTGCAGTTAAATTGTACGAGGATGTGGATGAATTTTGAAACATTTCTTCCATGGCTGCTGGCTATATTTAGACTGAGAACTGGAAATTAGCTGTGGAAAGATTATTTCAAAATTATTATACAAATACACAAGATACATTTTTATTTGACAAAAAATGTGACATAATGCTATCTAATTGCGTCGACAATGCAGCCCTATGCTATGTATAATTTTGTGTTTTTGTGTAACTCGACTGTTCATCCATCCATTTAATGTAATTTTCATTATTTTGTTGAACACTTCAGTCTTCAATATCTCTACACACAAAATATGTAAAATGTATTTATAACGCTACATATAATGAATGTGGTGTATACAATATTTAGTAGAAGTTCACTTACCACAGGTATCCTTCCTTAAACTCAGTGAATTTGTGCCGGACCATAAATGTTGCTAGAGCATCTGCTACCTAGCAACAGATGACAGAGGACTATGTTAAAATCAAAACAAACTGAGTCTGGATCACATGCAAAACAAAACATAAATAAAAAAGTGGCAATACAAATAACAATAACTCAAAGTCAGCATTAGGTTTAGCTCCTCAACAAGCATCATACGGTAACTTGTACAGATCCATACTGCCCATAGTTCACGTTCAGGTAAACAGCCCTTACTTTTTCAGGTGCGTCCTCATGGACAGCATGACCACACTGAGGGAGGACCTGCATCTGAAACTTCCCTGTGGACAAACAGTGAGATTATCAATATTTTTTAGGTCTGTATATTCTGCAATATATGTATGACAACAATCAAACATGGAAATCTAAAGAGAGAAAATGCATAAAATCTCAGTTTGTGCTGAGTACCTTGCATCTGTCCAATAGTAAGGTCTTTGTCGAGCCTGTCCACTCCTGTACAATGGATGAAGTCAGGGGTGAAATTGTGCAGTCAGTGGCAAAATAGTTTGGAATAAAACTTGAATGATTTGCATTCATTCAATCTAGTGTGACTGCCCTGATATTCCGTCAAACCTGCCTATCCGGAAACTTTTTGAGTATTTGGAGTACCAAATAATAATGCACGCTCACTGAGGGAGACCTAACCTGCAAGCAGAAGCAGTTTTGGCACCGGGCAGGTAAGAAAGAGGGCAGACAGGCCTCTGAACCAGCCCTCCCAGTACTTCTCTGTCTTTGACAGCTCCACTCGCCAGGTGAAGACGCTTTCCTTTTTTATCTGTGTGGAAGAAATCAACCTTTTCAGCTACATTTCAACCTCTATAAAACACACAGACACATATACAGTATGTTACAAGAAAATAAAAACAGTAAGAGAGTCGAGACCTCTTGGTCATCTTCCTTCATCCTCTTCTTGTTGGATTCTTCTTCCGCTTCTTCATCCTCTTCCTCTTCTATTATACCTTCGATGCTATTAGACACACCTGGACTGCTGGTGGATTCCTCACATCTGTAAAATTCAGAACAGACCAACTGAATTGAAAGTACACATAAAATATGTAAAATATGTCTTTAATAAGTGAAGATGAGAAAAAGGGCAGACGTACTTTTTCACCTGGCCTCCCATCGACACTCGTGCTGACTCAGTGTTTCGGATCTGGCCGCTCTTCACGCTGAAAGCAAAGGGGAGGAACATTTTCAAAAACTTAGCACCTTAGAGGACAGCCAAGCTGGGAAATCCAAACTATAAGAATGGAGACTGAAGGTTATGACAGTTAGTACTTTTAACAAGGCTCCAATGAGTTTTTAGCAAATTATATTCATGACACTGTTCACTGACATTAGCCAAACTGCAGAAAAGCATAATCTGGCTCAATCCTACTTCCAAAATGTTCCTGTGTCATTCATGTTTACCTCCATTCAATGGCGTTCTCCAGAGATTTGAAGGTCTTTGGCCGACTTCTGAGGAAATTCTGCATACTGTTCAAAGCATCCATTGCTGTACCTGAATGCAATTAACAATTATTTGTTATTACTACACCAAATACTGTACTGAGCTTATTTGATATGAATATTAATCAAATAAATTCAAAATTAGAGTGGCTGTGAAATCAACCAGCTATTACGTCAACTAGATGCCATGGATTGAAAAATATCTATGATGCTGTAATCGAGCAAGCACTTACCTTCTACAACATCAATGACGCAGAGGCCGAGCAGGGATGGTATATGATTGGCAGCGGCTGTGTGAACTGCGATGGCCCCGCCCATGCTGTGTCCGATAATCATGATCGGAGGCGGGTTCTCTCCGTAGAGCGCCTCCACCACTTTGCCAATGTCCCTTTTGAAAGCAAAGCAAGGCAACCGTGTTAACCTCATAATATTTCTACCACATGTCGGTGTTTCTGAGTATACAGTCAGAAACCTCAAGACTGAGAGTATATTTAGCAATTCAACTTTTTCATTTTTCTTTAAAGTAAATTTGTTAATCCAAATGTAAACAACCATAAGAAACATCCAAACTCTCAAATCTCTTTCTTGATGTAGCTGTAGAGGATAAAGCTGACTGTGCGTCTGACTCGGTTTCAGGATCACTGATGCCCTCTCTGGCTTCACATTAAGTGTCTGTGATGCAGAGCTGAGCTGTTTAAAGTGTGTGTGTGTGTGCTGTTCTCAAATGATCTGATTTTACTGCACCAACAGCAACTTACTTGGCCATCGTGTCTGCAGAGAGATCGTCAGGATTTTTCACTTTGGTGTCGCCTGCAGGTGATGAGAAGAGAAGCAAATTTCTCCATTTGTTCCATCTAAGCACATGAATATACAAAGAACGGCCTTCTGGGTGATGTAAGGGGAGAGGTGGCTTCTAATCACCGGGGCGTGATCGAGCTAATTTGATACAGCAGTGTCACTTTTTAATAATTTGTGATACTGGAGCTGCAATTTGAACGGCAAAATCTGATATATGACTTAAAGCGATAGTTTGGGATTTTGGAAGTAGAGCTGTACGAGATGCTTATGTACAGTCAATGTAATACAGTAGCTGGAGGTCGGCGTGCTCCTGGTTTGCAGAAACAGACGGGCGCAAACCTCACAGCTTAGCATTACCATGCTATATAGCATAGTAATTTAACATATTTCAGCCACTTTAAAAACCTGAAAATACACAAACACACATCTGTCTGAGTGAACGCTGTATTAAGAGTGTATTCAACGTGAAGTTTGGTTTCAGTTGGATTGTGTAGCAGCCGCTTTCTGATCCAAACAGCTGGCCGGCGGCTGATGAGAAATGTAGTGTCAAAGGAAAAGGCTGTGTGACGGCGAGGTCGAGAGGTGTAAATACTCTAAATATAGCATCCAATTAGACTGATACAGATTTTTTAGGGTGGCCTTTTTCAAAGTGACTAAAATACCTTTTAATATCATATCGTGTGTAGGTCAGCGCCCCATCTGTTTCTGCAAACTGGGAGCACACCGACCGCCAGCTACTGCATGCAATACACTGACTATACATACATATAGCATACAGCCCTACGTTGAAAATCCCACACTATCCCTTGAAGTTGTTTTGTTGTATAAGAAAATAATATCAAGTGACAGCTCCTTTATTTCAACACTCTATATCACTGCAACATTGAGTTACTAGGATCTTGAAAAAATGACCGCTATGGGTTTATTGCATTATTACAGAATGCAAAAAATATGCCAACGGTATTGGGATACAGTAATGGACAGCGATCGTGTACCCAGTGAATGACACAAGAGAATCATAACATGTCTATATGTGCATAGAATTTTGTAATTCTATGATAATTATACCTAACCAAACCGACAAATATCTGACAAGATGTTAAGTTTCCTGATCTAAAAATAAAATATGTCTTGTTACTAATTTTGTATCCTGTGACAACCTGTATTTACCATGAGCTCGAAGGTCCATAGCCACCACCCTACAGTTGATCCTGCTGCATATGACGGCCTGCAAAGACATATATGTAAACCATTTAAATCAAATAATGTCCAGCAAATATGCCAAAATAAAAGAACTGGTTCATAAAAATACCACAAAATATTTATGTGCATAAACAAATAATTTATCAGAGTTAAGAGGTTACAAAGTTTGCGTAATAGCTATTCTGCGTACAGTAAACACAGCCCAGGAGAGAGCAGAATGGCCTCCACCGTGGAGCAGAAGCAGCACAGGACCATGGGCACCACTGCAGTAAATTCTGAAAATGTTCACAGTAGTCAAGGAAATTCATACCAGAGCTGTGCAAGAGCTTCAAAGCATATAGGTGCTACTCTAAAGACAAATAAAAATGAATTGTATAAACTGGTTATCTTCAATAGTTAATACTATGCTGATGTTGAACAGCATTGTGATATAAGAAAGTGACCGCCAAACCAAAGTGTCAATAATTCCTGCTTATTTTTTCTTTTAACCAACACAAGCAGCAGGTAAGGATATATCTTTGCCATTTTCATTTTCCACCTCAACATCTTCTATGGTTTCAAAGTACTGACTCCAGGGCAGAGGGGTGAAATCTCGCTTCCGTCCGGGTCTGTCAAAAAAAAAAAAAAAAAAAGGACAAGCAAAAATGTAAACCAATCAATCCCACATCGCAGCAGGATTATTAAAGCACACGGTGTAAGACATAAATCTTTGAATATGTTTCCATGAAGACAAACTTGTTCTATGGCACTGTAGCTTTTTCACACCCTCTGACTGATGGCTTTTCAACTGACAGCAAACCAGAGACAGATAACGTTTCAAGGGTAACGCCTGAGGGTTTATGATTTAGTGTAGTTTCAGTTAGGTGCTATTTAATTCAAATCCCAACTACACAACAGTGTCCAAGTCTGTGAAAACAACTCAACTAAAAACTTGTTTATATAACTCTTGTCATATGACAGTAAACAGGCAACCAGAACCAGACCTTGACCAAAAATCTTAACTATTTTTGGAAACTACTCATCTTATTCTAAGATTAATATATTTAGACACTGTTTTTTAGTTGTGGACTCAGGCTTTCTGTCAGGACAGTACAAAAGGATAAAAAGGGCCCCGGGTTATCTAGGGTGAATGTACTTCCAAAACTGTTTTAGTAGTTTAGTTTTTCTAAATACTGTGTTTTGAATACTGCAGCAGGCATAGGTAACAGCGCCTGTCCAAAGACTGTAACACAGCATGACACTAACTTTACATTCTTAATACGTCACTGCATCACGTCTACTCAGTCTTCAGGGTTCGTACAGACAGGGGCCAGTCAAATTCAGAGAATTTCAAATACTTTTTCAAGCACTCATTTTAATTTTCAAGGATGGAGTCGTTTTCTCCACACTCATCTGTTGCAAGAAAATTGTGCAAGTTTGTAAATGGAGCAAACATGCTGCCAGGGCATAACACCAACTTATAATTAATTAACTGCTGCTTTTTTTCAGAAGTACAGCTCAAAAGTGTGCTAAAGGCTGCTGACTCATAGGAGCAACTTCTGGGTCACAACAAATCAGACAAATTAAATATCAAAATCAAGTTCATCCCACTGACTTTTTTCCTCAATGCCTATTTTTGATTTAAGCATAAAATCAGAACAAACCATTATTTGTTTTTTGGTATCCAATTCATAAACAAATAATGAAATATCAAATTGTTTTGTAATTTTTCAATTTTGGACTTCAAGTTAAATATCAAAAGAACAAATGATACACAGACTCTAGAGGGCAATTCATGCTGTTTTGTTAACTGGAGGGGCACTATAGGGGGCACTTTATCAGGGTGTTATCTACCATAAAGGCATCCAAAAGGGCACTTTAACTACATTTTTTTAACATGGGGGCACCAGGGTGGTGATGCCCCCGTATTTGAATAAACCAGTGCTGCTTTAGTGTGTCGTGAATCCTCCTGAACTTAACATATTTAAGCTAATGTCTCTAAGCTTGGTGGATGCAGCCATGTTGAACATAGTTTAAAATAATATATACAAATAACTTGGGCTCCAAATCTACTACGTTAATTAAAATGCTCATGTTATATTTGGCGTACATCGCTAATCCACCACTGTTGGTCAGAGCTAGCTTAATTTACGCAGCTAACGCTATCGGTTATTTAACAAACTGTAATGACACGAGTCACTGTGACGGAGCAACTATTGTGATGGTGGTTAATATAAAATGTAACAGCTAGTACAGCTGACAGCATGTTACTGAGATGCTAACTCACCCCATTTTCATTTTGGAGCTGGACTGAACGCCTCCTGCCATAGGAGGTCTGGAGGCTAACAGGTTTAAATGCAGCTGTTTCTCCATGTTGTCGAAAGCGGGGTCGGCCTCTGTCAGGAACTGTTCAATAAGACCTCCCCTCTCCTCCGCAGCATATGATGTTCTTCGACACCTGCGGCGACGCTAGCCAGACATTGGATAAATTTTAGCTAAAGCTAGGATGATACGATTTTCTGACAAGCTAACGGCTAGCGGTCTTCTTCTTCTGCTGCTGTGATTATTTTGGGTCGGCGTCTTCTTCTACGGTTTTCTTTCTAGGTAGCGCGGCATGAACCTTGGGAAGCCTTACTGCCGTCTACTGGCAACGATACTACACACAAAACATGCCCTATCTAAAAGATTAAAAATTTTAAAATGAATAGATTAATTAAAATTCTACATTAATGGGTTTCCATGACTGATTGTGAGTAGGAATGCAAGATATTGGATTTATTTTTTTTAGTATTTGTTCATATCCGATGTGCTGATATAATAACACATTTGACAGGTAATTGTCACCAATATTGATATTTCCACTTTTTTTCCTCACCAAATTTTAGTGGTTTATATTTCTATATTTATATTATAGAACTCATTAAATAATTATATATATATCCATGCTCCTCTTATCTTGATGGCCCAGCAGCAGATGGATACATAAAATACAATGCTTTTCAGTGCATGTTATATAAATTCATTGTGCAAAATAAGAGAAATACTCCAAACTAAGGGTTGTTGTTAAGTACATGTTTGATTTACCAATAATAATAATAATAACAATAATAATGGGTTTGTGATATCTGCAGAAATCAGCATGTTGGCCAATTCTGATATTTCATTTTAGAGCCATTTTCTGCAGATACCAATGACATGGCAATATTATTGTGCATCTCTAATTGTGAGCACAACCTGTACAGTGTTGGCCACCTATGGCACAGAAATTATCCTAATTTCTTTAGACAAATTAAAGAAGAGCTGCATGGCTGTGAACTTTTTGAGGAGACAAATGAGAACATTTATAAAAAAAAAACCTAAAATCTGAATAAATCTATCATCCTGAACAAATACTATATTTTTCCACATTAAAAAGAAGTAACGATTACACAAAAACAGCAGCACATTTCTCCCAACATTATTGAACACATGGTGGCAGCACTGCACTCTTTAACCCTACAACTGAGACAATTTCCTTAACATAAATCTCAGTTTATTCACCACAAGTATTCTTCTTAGTCTGTGAAAACAGCTGCACAGAGTCCAGTCAAAAAATAACCCCAGTGATGTCATGGTGATGTCATCAGGGCTACCTGATCTTATGATCAGACATAACAGTTAAGGATGTGTTACAAACTACAGGTGTTGAGTAGTAAAGATGTAGATGCTTACCAGCCTAGAAGGATCTAAAGAAACACTAACGAGTTGCATCATGGGAAATGTAGTTTTTTAGAGCTAGACCCATGTGAGAAGCAACAAGTCAATATCCACCGGTTTTGTTTTTGAAAGTTTTTCATAACTTCATCAGTTTTATGGTATTGCACTCTAAGAAAAATCCCCTGAAGACAGCTTGTCCACACGTGGATTAAAAACAAATATAAGTACATTGCAAAAGAATGTGTTTGCTGCTGGTAATCTGTTCAGGAGTGTCCTCAAATACTGATTTTGATCATTAATAATCATGTAAGAAAAAATATGCAGGCATTATGGTGTGGTAATGATCACCGGGAGCTGCAGTTTTATAAAGTTGCAGTGTCAGTCCTGTGATGTGTCTCTGTTATTCAATGGGAGACATCTGAGAGACGTTAACAGGGTTACATAAAGAGATTGTTGCGACAGCTGCTCGTCTATGATTGCAGACTTTCTAATTTCATTGTGACAGGCACAAGAGAGAACATGAAGAGGTGAAGGTGAATAGTTGGCCATGCACAATTTTACCTTAAACTCAAAGATGCCTTCAGTGATCATCAGAGGAACTCAGCTGATATTCACCTTATTCAGTTCACACCAACACAGAGTCAAAACTTTGAGGTTACACCCTTTCAGCTGGGTGAAGATATTACAAACTCTAGCAAAGTCCTTCCATCTGTAAGTATTACTCCTCCTATTCGAACAATAATTTTCGTTGCTGCTGCCAAGATGCAGATTAGAAAAAAATACCTACTTCTGACAAACATTTATCTATCATTCAACTTAATACTTTAGAATTTCTTTTAGATAATGTGGAAAACTTAGCTGGAGCAAATTAACTTCTATAAATTATCAAGTTAAAAACTTGTGTTCAGAATTATTACGTATTTACTTATTATATTTATAAACACACATTTTTAAGTTGAGTCCTCATAAAAAAAAAAAAACAGTTTTCACATTATTTAAAAGGGATTTTTATGTACAGTTACCACAATTATGAACAAATGTTTTTAGGTTGATTACTAGTTAGAATTAAACTGGTCCGACATTTTATTTTTTTTTACATTTAAAAGGAATTTTAAAGTGTCACACTTAATTGCCATACTTGGGAACACAGTTGAAACATCAAAAAATTATGTTATAGCAACTAATTTTTTTCCAGATTATTTTAAAGGAATTTGAAAGTGTTAAATCCATCTGTTTTTTACAGAGCCTTAGTGTCCAATCAAATGAACAGTGTGCAGATCTGTTGTCTTTTTTCCCCAATGAAAGCTGAAATAAAAACTGAACTGTGAGACCAACAACACCAGTAAAAGCTAAATATGAACAATTAGCAAACAGCTGAGTTGCTCTTGGTATTCAGACCCATTTTTTGTGTCAGTTAAATATCTCTCGTTACACAGTATGTGCTGTGAAATACTGTCAAAACTAATTAATTCCAAAAGATTTTTGATGAGGTTAAACAGAGAAGCTTGGAGATGATATGAAAGGATGGGATCTTTACCTGGTACTAGAAGCAAAATTAAAAAAAAAAAAAAAAAATCCAATTAAGATAAAAAAGAAGCAACTGAAGCCGTCAAAATGAATTGACAGTCATGCTGGTTCAGTCTCCTCTCTTTCTTTCTTTACCTGATAATTAGTTAAATAAAGTTAGGAGAGAAGGTTACATGTAAATGATTCAGTGAATGAAGAAAACAGGCCATATTTGTGAGTTCCACTGAGCTTTCAGTGACCCAGGCTGAATGTATTTATAGTGTAACAGTCTGTATTTATAGTGTAATGGAGATTAGCTGGTTTGCAGCCCCGTAGAAAGTTCGTGGTATTCAAACTGCAGGAGAACAGAGTGGTGACGGGGGTCTGCCCACTCAGTTTCATTTTTCAGAGACTGTCTGCGAGGTCACTGTGAACTGGTTGAAGCCGGACCACAGAGCTGTTTACTGGTTGGTCTCACTGTGCTCAAAGGTTGTTCACAAAATGTTCTCACTCAAGGACCTGTTTTTAGCGATGGGTCAAGAAAACAGGTGGGGAACGCAGCTCGCTTCTTCCTCAGAACCAGTCCAGAGGGGGCTGGTTTTAAGGTTTAGAGTAATAACCTGAAAGGTTTTTTCATTCAAGTAAATGTTTGTTGAGTCACTATTTAAAGCCAGATGAGGTAACGCCATAGTGATTGAGCTATGGTCTGCTGATGAAAGCCCTTGCATTTGCAATATTTCCAACTGGGTGTATGTCGTGAAATTCCTGGGAAAAATCATAGTCACTCACACACGCACGCATGCGCGCGCACACACACACACACACACACACACACACACACACACACACACACACACACACACACACACACACACACACACAAACACCAAGCCATTCTCATTCCCAGGTCATCAAATATCAACGCTGTTTCTCGGCCTTCCGCATGTGATAGCACAACCCTTTTGCGTAACTATGTGATACACAGCTGAAAGACATTTTAACACGTGGTTAATGTTGTGAAACTGTTAAGGCAACAAAACTACTTAATTAGAAAAAGAGGGATCATGTTTAGGGTTAAAATAAGTAGCCTGTGCCTGTTACATTTGTTACGTAACAACATAAAATGATATGAATAGGTCACACAAGTGACATTAGTGTGCAATGACCATACGCAAGTTATGTAATGATACGTTAAAGGGGACTTATTATGCTATTTTGCCTGTTTTTTATTGTTTTGTATAGCATTATTGTGCTTGTATAAGGTCTGCAAGTAATAAAGCCCAAAGTCCAAGCCAGAAAGAGCTCTCTCCCTCAGAAGACACTGCTCCTAAGCTGCATGAAACAGCTCGTTTGAGTGTCAGTGTTTACTTCTGTACCAATATGACATCACAATGTAACAAATTGAATAGAATGTGCATAGAGAGAGCCAGCTGACCAATCAGAGCAGACTGGGCCTCTCGGGAGATAGGACATAAGCTCAGACAGACCGTGTGACAGAGGTGCAGCAGCAAAGGGCAGTGTGAGACACAATGCGTTTTTTGAACATTAAAGCATGTAAACCTATTCTATTAGACCCCCAAAACACAAATACAATTCCAAAAATGAGCATAATAGGGTATCTTTAAAACAATACTGACTTTAGGTTTTACACAGGACACAAACTGTGGTTTCTTTGGGGAAGTCTGGTTTTGTTTGACCCATTCCATTATGTGGACATCTTGTTATTCTCAGCATTAAGTATTGCCATGAATGGGTTCACAGTGGAGTGAGTTGAAAGCTGGTCTCACAAAGACACTAAAGGTTACCTTTGAGGTTGATATCATACTCGGAAAAGTGTGAAAAAGCATCGGTGGTTGAGAACCTGGAAATGAGAATAGGCTGCACGCGCGCGCACACACACACACACACACACACACACACACACACACACACACACACACACACACACACACACACACACACACACACACACACACACACAATCTATGCTATGGTAGCCCTTTGATTGCTAACTGCAGAGCTCGATAAACAACGTGATGAAAATAAATTCCAGCTGGGTTTTGTTGGCCAACAAACTGCAATTATGCAATTACTGCTTAATGCCATTGGTGCCACAAAAAAAAAAATTGTAACTTTAATTGTTTCCCATCTTTGTCTTGCAAATTAGACTTTAAAAAATGTATTGGTTTCTTATTTCCATTGTCACCTGTGTATTGTACAGTACTGTGATTACATTTTTCTTTTATATTACCAAAATAACTGAATGCTGCCTTATAAGTTCACATATTCCAAATGATATATATAATATAATATATTATAATATAATATAAATATTTTCACTATTAACTAAATTCTATAGTATGCTTCATTACTACTACCAGTACTTCTACTTCAACAAAAAATTGTAATGAACAATGAACAACAATGAAGCCAATATTTACAATAACTGAAAAATGAACAAATCTTGAAGTAGATAGAGTAAACATAAAGGGAAAAAAACAGACACTACTGTATGTATCTAAACTCCACCTCATGCAAGTGGAGCCAAAATAACAACCAGCAGCCCACATGAGGTGCTCACTTAATGTATACATGCAACTTGCAGCCACTTCAATAGCTGTTAATGCTGTAAATAAGGGAGAATATGTCAAAAGTGCAGGTCACTTGCAGAGGCAGGACTTCTCCTCTGTTTACAAAAATAACTTAAAGGATGTTGGAAAACATATTAAATATGAAGGGAATTATATTTGTACACAGTGTGTCTATATATTACTGAGGCACTCGGACAAAAGCAGTCCATAGACATAACAGTTGAAGCAGCAGTTGTCTATACGGGGAAAACACAGGTGTGCATGTCACAATGTAAAGAACTAGCTGTGCACTTTTAGGAACAGAACAACATCTTGGCACACGTCGCAGCAGGTGAAACCTTAGCTATGATGAGAAGAGTTTTGCACAGTCAACCGCATGACATGACGTAAGCTGGCTGGGGGCCCTGACCTAGAGCTGCTATGGAAAATCACATGTGTTGAGGTATGCACACTCAGGACTCCGACACCCTACTGACAAAGTGTCTACCCTCTCTAACACTTTCCATTCGACATCTACTGCTCTCTTTGGGTGCTGCAAGTTTGCCTGAGCTAACACTAATGGCTTGTCTGATTGCATACAGATGCTATGTGCATCCACCCACCCTCATTCACCGTATGGATTGGCTGAGAAGCATGGCGGGTCCTCTTTTCCTGGAACATTTTGTGACTTTATTGCTTGCAGGGAGGAGGGATTGGGGATTTCTAAAACTCCTCAACAGCATGTTGTTGTGAGGCACTGACACTGAGAAACAGGCCGGCCCACAAAAATGGCCAGGCCCCTGAAAGATTTCATTGAAAGAGCCCTTCCCAAATTTGCTTTGTTCATGTCAACCAAGCGGCAACCTCCAAGGCTGAGAAATGAAACCAGTGTGGAAGTGCCAAAAGCTGCAGTTCCTCTAATGGCCACTTGAGGCTGGCTGCAAAAATCCCCACCTGTATGTTGTAATGCTCAAATTTACAGCTGAAATAAACATGTTTACAGCCTGGTGAAAAAATTGTCTTGGTCTCTATAGTTAACTTATCCATTCATGACAACTGCACGGGGGATGACATTTTGTGTAACTCACCCGTTTACATTTTAATAAGGCCTAAAGTGACATATGTTTATGGGTGGGGCTGCTTGAATGACAGGATGTTTCGGGAATTGTTGTCAACTGTCACTGCAGTCTGTGAATCACATCCGCCCCTCGCTCCTAAACAGCTCCAACCTCGCATTCAAATACAGTCACTTATGACACAAAAAAACCCCAAGGTGACGACAACCGAAATGCCGAACTGCTTTGCTTTCTATTTTCCCCAGTGGTCACTCGTGGTATTGCAGCAAAAAAAAAACCCCAAAAAAACATATTGCTCAAAAAGCATTTTCCCCATAGGCCACCATTGCAAAAGACCCAATAAACTGTTGACAAGAAACCTTGAACTGCAAGCAAGGTCAGTTATTACTTTTTATTAGGAATTTTTGATCCATGGTGGTTTTATATTAGTAAAACGTTCTTGTGCCGAGAAAAGCAATTTGAACATCTGTGACATCATTATAATGTCTATGAGCTGAGTAGGACCTTGTGGGTGGAGCCAGCAGGAAAAACATTACTGCGCATATTCAGTGGACTGCAATCCGTGGAGGTAAACCTGGCAGATAGAAACTTTTTTTAATAAGCGCCAGAGGAGCAGTTGTATAGGCAACATCTTGGCATCCAGTAGCTAGGTATTATTATACATCTGTGGTGGGTTGCGTATGCAAAGAAAATGAATAATACCTTTTTGAGGAGAGAAGGTTTTTTATTATGAAACAGCTTATATTTTACTAATGACAATAAATTCAATGTTTATTTTTGTTGTTTTGACATGTAAAGGTAAATATTTTGGTTTACAATAAAATATGGTTATCATTACTTTTAATTAGGATGAACACAATTATTGCTGGCCTCCAGGGTCCCCAGAAAGCTTTCCCCCCATTTCCCCCCTTCTGTGCAGCCCTGCTGAGAGAAGGATGTAGAGCAAAAGTTATCCGCCATAGAGCTCTTGTCAGCTATTCAAATGCCCCATGAAAACATTTAGGGAATCCAGACAAGCCTCTCTGTCTGATTGGCCACATATATCAACCAATAGAAACACGAGTTATGTCCCTTGATGTCATTGTAGTAATATGAGCTGGTATCCCCACATGTTCAAGTGTGACATTTTATGTACCAAGATATGGATTTATAATTTGAATATATTCATGATACTGTCAGCAGGTTTTTCTGTGAAACATCATGAAAATACTCCCAGTGTTTACATGTCCTCATAAAGTGTGAGTCCATACTGGGCTGCCATAACAACGACACTATGAGGAGCAGATCAACAAGTGCTCAGATATCCGGCTGTGTCTCACAGACCAGTAAACATGAGATATACATAACAGGTGTGTATAACTTGTCAGGCTGCCCAGTAGTCATGTGCATAAGGTGCCTATAAATTCAACAGCGTCTTCTTATTCCTCAACAGAAAGCACACAGTGTGAGACGAGGACACTGAACGGCCTAAAGGATTATACATTCTTTTCTCTGTTCTGGATTATAACTTTCCTGGAAAACTATTTAGGTAAACCTCTTCATTCAGGTAACAGTGATTATTTTTAAAAGGATGCATTTTCTGTGTTCATCTTTTAAGCTATGTCACTTGATTTAGTACATATTATAATATAAATATTGTTTTTTTTAATTCATTAAATAAAATTTTAAAAATCTAGCATAAAAATTAAAATGTTTAAAACTTTTATTTTTCTGATTTTTAAATGATTAATATTGATTTGTGTGGTTGTGTCTTCTACCTCTTAAGTGAAGTACAATGTATCGCTCAGTTATCACAATGATATACTTTTAATGAAATGTATGAAACCAGCAATACTTATTCCCCCTGGGTGACGAGTAAGTGATAAATGCTTGTTTTTGCAGTGAGTGGTGGTATGCTGGCTGTCTCACTCCAAACAGAGTTTATGGCCAAAGGAGTTTCCACAACAGAACCGCTCTCAAAGACAAGTGTGCTTCTTGAGAAAACTTGAAGTTTTCCTTTATCCACGTTCACAGGTATGCACAATGGATTATGACATTTTAGAACTCCAAGTAATAGTAGTTTTTAGGGTTTTACCACAGTTACTGTGGGTGTGCAGATGTTATATCCAGCAAATGCAAATGATTAAATGCAAAATGTGAAAATATGAACTACGGCCGGCGTGATATCAGATTTTTACACAGTTATTTTGGGCAAAAGAGGTGCAAGGTACAAGGTAGAATTATTAAAATTTGTCCTTAAATACTGCTACATCATTTTGGAATCCAAGTAAAAGAGTTCATGATAACAATATTATCATGATATTTATAGAAATGTTTTTTTTTTTAATCAGTCAGTTTTTTTGGTACAATGCAACACCCTTAATATGAAAAGTTATATTGTGTGTGTGGGTGTGTCTAGAGTTAAGTAGTAAGTTTCTTTCTTTGGTGTGTGTGGTAATACACCAAGGTTCAGGCCAAATGGCACTAAGAGCAGATTTTTCCTCTTATGTCATCAACTTAGTTGTAGAAATGGTTGGCATGAAACCCAAAGACGCAGTGCCCTCTGCGGCGGTTAAGTTCTTTGGAGCAGGCACAGCGGCCTGCATCGCTGACCTCATTACCTTTCCACTGGATACGGCCAAAGTCAGACTACAGGTGAGAAACAGCATTCTTTACGCATTTTAACTTGAGATTTTGTTTCAAATTATGTCATGCTGCTAATGAACCTTACATGTGATGCTGCTGTCCAGATTCAGGGAGAGTCTCAGAAAGTTGAAGGGCCCAGAGAAATGAAGTATCGGGGAGTGTTTGGCACCATCACCACCATGGTGCGCACCGAGGGGCCCAGGAGTCTTTACAACGGACTGGTGGCAGGACTCCAGAGGCAGATGAGTTTTGCCTCAGTCCGAATCGGTCTTTATGACTCAATGAAGCAGTTCTACACTCGAGGCACCGAGAGTGAGTTGCATAACCTGAGCATCATTGTGTTACACAAACATGGTGGTGTCTCTCCCGCTAATGTACTCATGTTACACAGGTGCTGGAATTGTTACTCGGCTCATGGCGGGCTGCACCACAGGAGCCATGGCTGTGGCATTTGCTCAACCAACAGATGTGGTGAAGGTGCGTTTCCAAGCACAGGTACGGCTGGCTGATGGTGAGAGGAGGTACAACGGCACTCTGGACGCCTACAAGACGATTGCCCGAGATGAGGGAGTACGAGGCCTTTGGAAAGGTGCTTGCCATGCTATTTTAAATATTTAAAGAATGCATTATATTTGTGGCTTATCATTTACAATCCCTACCCTGTTCTGAAGTAACCATCCCTTCCTTGCTGTCAGGTTGTATGCCCAACATCACCCGTAATGCCATTGTAAACTGTGCAGAGCTGGTGACCTACGACATAATCAAAGAACTCATCCTAAAGTACGACCTAATGACAGGTGAGGTGGAGAAGTGAACACATTGTTGTAGATATTTTTCCAATTTCTTACACAGCCAAATATCAAGTATTGTGAAAGGATGTGATTGAGTTTCTGTTCGTCGACAGACAATCTGCCGTGCCACTTCACTGCTGCCTTCGGTGCCGGTTTCTGCACAACAGTTGTGGCCTCTCCTGTGGACGTAGTCAAAACACGGTTCATGAATTCGGCAGAAGGCCAGTACAGGAGCGCCATCAACTGTGCTCTCACCATGCTGAGAAATGAAGGACCCACGGCCTTCTATAAAGGGTAAGCACCAAAGTGTGGACTCAAATCAGATTCTTTGGATTCGAGACAGACTCAAGATACAAATTCAGTGGCTTTAGACTCGACTTGACAAAATCAAACAAGCCTTTGCAACTCGACAAAGACTTCAACAACTTGTGACTTCGTTTGAGCCTTTTGTCTTGAACACACTTGATACTTTCCTCTAAGACCAAAGATTTAGAACATGTTATTCAAAATGTGTGGCACAAATCATTTATTTTCCCTTCATTTCCTGATTCAGCATACATTAACTCTATTCATACTTCAAATAATCCACTTTTTTTGAACCAATCCAACTGTATGCAGTCAAGCTGCAGGAGAGAACCATGAAGAACTAACGTTAAATCACTGAGCACGAGTTGGGAAAAATAATAGGCTACCAAAAACAATTCCCCTTGCGTACCTCAGCTATGGGGTGCAAGAAAAAACATATTGCAGTATACAAAGCATGTAAATCGAAATTTACAGACTGTGATGCAACAGCTTAATTTGACATTTGAAATTGCACAAAGAATAGTAGTCCGAGGCTAGAGTTAACATAGTTAGCAGGCTAACGTTACTTTTAAACCAAGTTGTTTCAACAAATGCAAGGTGATTTTAGAAAGCATAACTCCTTTACATAAATCTGACACCTTATTATGTTGTTAAAATGGCATTACGTCTGATGAGGACTGCATTATGACTTGTTTAGGACTCAAAGTTTAGGATTTGAGACTTGAGACTTACAAAACAGTGTGACCTAAACAACAAAGGTATAATCTGTTTGGGACATTTCTTTACTCTTCTTTCCTTTGCCTCATTTAGGTTCATGCCTTCCTTCCTGCGACTGGGCTCATGGAATATTGTGATGTTTGTGACATATGAACAAATTAAACGAGGTATGACCAGGACACAACAGTACTGGGAGTCGCCATTCTGACCTCAGCTCGTCGAACTGTTTCTTCAGACAGAACCGCACCGACACGACGGTCTAACCTCCACCACGATGTAGGGGTGATGAAGGGTTGGAAAAGAATGTTTTAAAGACTTGTGGCAGGAAGTTGTAGCTCTATGAATGAAACTGAGGGCATCATTGCAATACGAGACTGATACAAAGACTCAAGTGTAAAAGGGACTTTGTAATGGGTCCTCCATTACAAACGCGCTTACTCAGGTGAAAAAAGACGGATGTGAAATTGTAATTCCAGAAGGTTACTGTATGTTTTATTGCTTATCCACAAACTTTGATGAGCTGTTTGTTGTATAGCTTTGAAGATGGATTTTTGTGTTTACAACAATGAACTGTGAGCTAATTTGAATAATGTTACACATCATTTTGTTTTTGTTTCTTAAGCAGCTTTTCCAATAGAGGAATAGAGTCTGGCATCACAGACCTAAGCAGTGACCATTTCTATATTTCTTAATATCTGTGTTGCAGATTGTTTACAGTGTTTACCATTGTTTGTGCATGTGATCAGGGGTTTATAGTTAAATTAATGTGCTGCTCATTGTAAATAGTATGATTTATTGCGGGTCAACAAATCATAAATATATTGCACACAGTGATAAATAATGCCAAAATGAATAAAGGAAGTGCCTTTTCTCTTTTTGTCTGTAATTGAAATTTACAACACCTTTGTTAGCACTATTACACCAAAAACACTTGGAAAACAGTTTCAATACTGTGATGAAATTAAATGGAGTAATAAATTAGATTGCTGTTTATAGAAAATTGAGCATCTTGGCATTTAAGTGGGGCACTATTCAGTATTTAGATTTCACTGTAGAAAACATGAGAGCATTTTGCAGGAACTACCGGTCACGGGTCGTATTTTAAAGAAAGCTGTGGTGAGATGTTGAAGAGTCTGAACATACGGATCTAATTTGGCGGGTGATGTTCTGTGTTTCTGGATTTTCAGCATGACTCAGCAGTTACTTTGCAAGTCTGTACTCTTTGTACTACAACACTATATACAGATTTTCAAACAGATGGCTGGCTTTAATTAGTTTTAAGAAGTTGGATAGTCAAATTTTGCAATTAAATACTATTATTGAATTATTATTCAACTCTCAATATGCTGAGCCTGCTTTTCTGCTTTTTAATGTTTGTTGAGATGTTGTTGGGCGTTAGGGTCAGGGTTAGGGTCTGAGGACACAACATAGGTAAAGATTGATCATGAAGTCAGGAGGACAAAGAGCAAACATGCTCCAAGACACATATTGGACAAAAACACCCCCAGGCTGTTTGTCTCTTGGACAGGTTTATAGTCTGCCATTTGACCAGAAGGCAGCCCATATACCAGTATATGAGGTGGAGGTGGGGCCCCGGGGGTGGGGCCCCATCTGCAACACATGCCATGCCATGATGTAACAAGGACAAGGCATTATTTAAAGAGGCGGCTCTCCTCTCCACACTGCTGAATCCTGTCCATTCACTGATTGGCTATTGTCACTTGGAGACGCATTTTAGCAAGCATTTTTATAATTTAACAAATTAAATTACGGTACAATAGAGGACTTTTTATCTGCATATTTGTTTTTAATTTTGTTAATACTGGACATCTAATATTGTATTTGACCTTCTCACTATCTTTTCAAGGATTTAGAGTATGATTTTAAGACTCATCACTTCTATGGAAAAACAAGGACACCAATTTATAGCTGGGACAAAGTTCAGCCAGAGGGACACCTTTAGAGAAACCTGATCTCTTGTGTTTCTTCCCTAAATTGCTCCATCAAAGGTAAGAATGAATAACAAAAATCATGAGTAAAAATGACATGCATAATGAGAGAAATCATTTGAATTTGCATGGTATTTTTAGCCCATGTGAGCCCAGCATGCCCCTGTCTGCACAGAATGTACTGAGCAGCTGTGTTTCATTAAGCATCACCAATGCTTCTACTTCAGGATGTCTCTTTACTTAACGGAGTCCTTTAATGAGCCAAAGATACATAATAGTTGGATGTGTTTTGCGGTCAATCTTTTTCAGATTTTGGAGGAACTTCCTGTCTTGTCCACATTTGTAAGTCACTCATCAATCCTTAAATTTATCACAATTATTCTGGAAAATGGTTGGATTCGGACCTGCAGATGTGCCTCCATCAGCGGCAGTGAAGTTTGTTGGAGCAGGAACTGCAGCCTGCATCGCTGACCTGTTCACGTTTCCCCTGGACACAGCTAAAGTGCGGCTGCAGGTACACAGACTTTTTGCAAAAAAAAAAGTTAACTTCCGATCAACACATCAAATTCTGATATTGTCTGTGCACATATGTAGGTATACTGTATGTAAAAGTCACGTGTCCTTTGTTATCCTCTTATTTATCCTTGCACAGATACAAGGAGAGGCTGGACCTTCTATAGCTGCAGGGAAAGCATCTGCAGTGAAGTATCGTGGAGTGTTTGGCACCATCACCAC
Source organism: Plectropomus leopardus (assembly GCF_026936395.1). Lineage (NCBI taxonomy): Eukaryota > Metazoa > Chordata > Actinopteri > Perciformes > Serranidae > Plectropomus > Plectropomus leopardus. The sequence goes on along the minus strand of NC_142190.1, from coordinate 26,813,541 downwards.
CATGGTGCGTACAGAGGGGCCCAGGAGCCTTTACAGTGGACTTGTTGCAGGACTACAGAGGCAGATGAGCTTTGCCTCCGTACGCATCGGTCTCTATGACTCTGTTAAACAGTTCTACACTAAAGGCTCCGATCGTGAGTATCTATGAATGTATTCTATATGTTAGTAAGGGATTCCTGCATCATTTAGGCTCACACCTCCCTAATCTCTGGCTCAGATGTTGGTATCGGCAGCCGGCTGCTTGCAGGCAGTACCACTGGTGCCATGGCTGTTGCTTTTGCTCAGCCAACAGATGTAGTAAAAGTTCGCTTCCAGGCACAGGCCAGGTCTCCTGGGAATGCAAGACGCTACTGCGGCACCGTTGATGCTTATAAGACCATTGCTAAGGAAGAGGGCATCCGTGGTCTGTGGAGAGGTACAGTAGCTTGAGTTTAAAGGAACACTTCACCTGTAAAATGACCATTTGTATATTAATTACTCACCGTGTGTTATCTTGAATTTGTGGGAAAACATTTGTTTTTCTCGCACGCCTCCACTGTGAACGGAGAATCCAAAAAAGGCGAATATTCTCTATAAATTGATGTAATTGAATTAAAAACTATATCAAAACATCCATTTACAAACTCTCACACAACTCATACAATATAATCCAAGTCTCACTTATATAGTTATATGCCTAATACATAGCAATAATATGTATTTTCACTAAATATCACAATTTAAAACATATCGGTACTAACAGTCTCATGCGCTCACTGTGCACTACTCACAGGCAGAAGTGTTTTGCATTGTAATGTTTTTGTGAAAATAATGTGTTTGGGATCATTACTGCACGTGTTGTGTATTGTGAATGGATGTTTTGATATATTTTTGCAGTTGTTAAACAAGGTCCTCATTTACTTAAATTCATTACGGTTGATGGCCTTTTTTGGATTCTCCGTTCACTGTGAAGGCATGCAAAAAAAGTTCAGTTTTTTTTCATGAAATTACGGTAGCACACAATGAGTAACTGATACACAAACAGCAATCTTGCGGGTGAAAAGTTTTTAAAGGATTATTTAGGTATAAAGCATAATGCCCTTTTATTTCTTATGATATTGCGCATCTCTATGTCACGCAGGCACAGCTCCAAACATTGCACGAAATGCAATTGTTAACTGCACTGAACTGGTGACGTACGATTTCATTAAGGATACACTCCTCAAGTCCACTCCCCTGACAGGTAAAACAATGGCTGCAGACAGTACAGCATGATGCAGAGGAATGACATATTGTCCCTTCTCTTCGGAGGAGTAACTGTCAGCCTTTACTCCACAGATAATCTGCCCTGCCACTTTGTGTCAGCGTTCGGTGCAGGGTTATGCACAACAGTGATTGCCTCTCCAGTTGATGTCGTGAAGACAAGATATATGAACGCTGCTCTTGGCCAGTATAGCAGTGTCCTCAGTTGTGCTGCTGCCATGATGACCAAAGAGGGACCGCTAGCCTTTTATAAGGGGTAAGCACTGACTGCGCGGACAATATCGGAATGATTAATGAGGACAGAAATCAAACATTTATAGAGGTGGGGGAGGAGAGAGAATGGTTGTATATTTGAGGTACACAACAGCTAATAATATAAACGGATTGAAATCATTTGTGTTGTTTTTCTGTGTTTTTTCTCAAGGTTCATGCCATCGTTCTTACGCCTGGGCTCCTGGAACGTGGTGATGTTTGTGACGTATGAGCAGCTGAAACGAGCCATGATGGCAGCGAACCACAACTGCACAACTATACTGTGACAGCTGTCTGATGTTGTATTACATTGGTGCTATTTACAAGTTTCTTTACTTTATGTTACCTCCTAGAGTATGTTTCAACTCAGAGTATCAAAGTTATACAAACTGTGTTGATACCTCTCTCTGTCATGACCACATTAATGATTACTCACAGGGCAGCAGCACATGTATTAGAATGTGATCAATATTTAAAAGCTAGGGCTTGTTTGATGAGATGCTTCCTCTCAGCGGAGAGCTTCTCGGGAAACTGGATGTCAAAAGTAATGATGAGGTTTCCTCTGTGGGACGGATCCTGGGACAGCGGCATTCCCTCTCCAGTCACCACTTTGTTGTACGCGGGGCTGATGTGTTGTGACAAAACAAATCACAGACAGGAAAATGGCAATTAATGCAAATGATGCATAAATGCAAAACATATTCCTCTAGAAATGTCCCTGTTTAAGTGTACTGTTTATATAAAGTCCTTGAATTTCTTATGATTATCTCTCCTTGTCGTGATCTTTATGTTTGAATAATTCATTCAGCTTTCAGAGCATCTGAGATGAATGTCGTTTCAATAGGATTACAAAACACGGTATTATACATGAATGTTATTCAGTCACTTACTGCACAATGTCATTGATGGGAATGCTGAGTATCCTGCCATCTAGTGTCTCCACATCCACAGAGAACCCAGTCAAGGCCTGTTTGGGAGGTTTTAGTGTTTATTCTACTTAAAACAAATCTTTAAGTATGACTCATGATTAAAAATCATTAACATGACTCACCATCTCTAGAGTGATCGGAGCCTTGTATATCAGGTCATTGTGTTGTCTTACAAACAGAGGATGACTCTTCTGTCGCACTATGAACACAATATCTGCAGGAATGTTGTTTGGTCCCTGAAGGTAAAATGCAGCAAGGTGATTACTATATAGTCAGCCTCTTTCCCTAAAATATGGCTTAGTGATTGGTTATTTCTAAGGGCATGGTTTTGTTAGGGAGTTTGGGAGTCCTCTGACAGTAAATTTTTGAGCATTAAAAAACTTGCATTTTCTGCACCAATTTATGGTGATAATGCCTTTCATTTTGTAAAAAAATAAAAGTCTTCTGCTAGTTTTATGTTTTCATTACAGGGGATAAATGCACATTCTAAACACTGAGGGTGTCATGTCCCTTGCGTACCCCTCAAAATCTATACTCTATAGTTACTATGCACAGTATGGTAAAGAATGTCCTACACTTTGTTTTGACCAAATCAAAACAAGTAAAAAACAAATACATAAGGGAGAACAAGAAGAGTCGCTAAGTTCCTCATTTCCATGTGGTTTTAGTCATAGAGGTAAACATGGGCACTTTGAAAGAGATCAGCTGAGGCCACCTACTGGTGTGTTATTATATGTTCACTTACCCATTCATATAAAGCATTACTGTCTATTATCTTAGGCAGTTTCCAAACTGGCCAAATCTGTTCAAGCGGCCTTTTGTCAATGGCTTGAGCAAATCTTCAATCATGTTTCATCAACATTTATTAATCAAGCATAATTTCAAATATGACAGGTAGATATTTTTTTGAAGGAGTGGGTTGTAAAAATCTGATATGAAATTCTATATTCAGACTTATTTAGTATTTATTTAATATCAAGTCAAATTAGTAATTCCCATATGAGTACACCTTTATAATAAATGGACTTACACTGGTAAAACACCTCTCCGCTCTTCTGACCACTCAAAGCGTTTTTTATTCGCACACTGGTGGCCAAGGTTACCATGTAAGTTGCCACCTGTGACCCCGTTTTTAACACACACACACACACATCTCCCATTGGGAGCAGTTTGGGGCTCAGCACATTGTCCAAGGATACTGTGACACCTCTACCCTCCTCTACCAGAGATGCCATACACACGTTGCTATTCTCACTACTTCTTATGTGTTTAATAATCCAACAAGAATTGGCACTATTACAGTGTCTGCAAAAATACTACTTCACATCCTGCTTGGACACAAAACAACCTTCAGGAATACATTTTGCTTTTCTCCTCCAAAATTATAAAGACTGGTATATAGGTAAGATGCTAGACTTGCCTCGGAAGCAAATAGCACACTTAAAGATGGGGCTTGGAAATCAACAGTGTGATGGATAAATCAGCACCAGGGACAGCGCCACAAGCCAGAACTCAGGCCATAACACATGTTCTTGTAAGAAATTTTGCATGATGCAAAGAAATAGTGGAACAGTGCCAAATATGAAAAAAGCCTTATTTTGTTTTTGAACCAAAAATAGCTCATCCTAACCTTAAACAAAACACCTAAACCTTGATCAGACTGGATAAACCATTTCAAATAACACACTGAGCTCTGTTTCTGGCCATTCTCACAGTCAGGTTGGAAGAAGTATAACAACATGGTCACATTCTTTGTACAGTATTACAGCATATGTTATTAGTGATGATTATTATGACTGTCTTTAATTTCTATATTAAACAGTGATGTATAGTCTCTTACCTGATCTCCCTCTTTGGGGAAAACTATTCTTGTGCCTTCTTTCCATCCAGGCTTCACGTCTATAGTCAGGAGCTTGTCTCTGATGCTGGATGTGTATCCATCCTCGTTCATGACCTGTTCAACAAATGAAGCAAACCTGAATTAATATGCGAATAAGCTGTTTGATGAAAGATAGTTGTCTCACATAGGGTACTGTTTACCCTGCGAGATATCTTAATCTTCTTTGTGCATCCGTGGAAAAGATCATCCAGGGACAGATGAAGGTCTCTCTCTATGTGAGGATCTTGTGTCTTCACCACACCTGTTTGCAGGCCACCAAACTGAAGCGGTTCATCATTTGTGTAGAAGTCTGGCAAATAAAAGTTAATAAATATAGTTAATGTAATTAGCATGAAATGTACAATAACCATACTGTATGATGGTTTCCTTACCTGCAAATGGATTGTCGCCTCCAAAAAACTGTTTGAATGTTTTTTCTGGGTTCCCGTGGTAGACATACTTAGATGACCAAGCCCCACTGACGCCAAACTCAGGTGGGAGACCACCTCTTAGACCCTCCTCACCAAACTTGTCATAAGTTGCCTTTTTTCGAGCTGTCACAAAGAATAAAGGTGTTGTTATAGACACACACTGCCAGTCTCCATGCAGCAATGCTGGCTAAAGCAACAATATTTTCGTATAAGGTGGATAATTTGATAGATTCAGTCAGATGATGATCTTAAATAAGATATATTTGCCTTCTAACTATTTAATAAAGAGCATATAAAGAGCATACATTCACACTGCACATTAGCTTTAATTATTCATTTTGGTCACACAGTGTTTATCTTCTGCTAATAAAACATGGTTGTCTTAGTTGAAGCCTTAGAATAGTTTCCTCTCAGTCATCAGCAGTATAGACATGTTAGCCCACTAAAAGGAAGATTCAGGGGGATTTAGTGGCATCTTGGTATGAAGGATTGCAGATTGCAACCAGCTAAAACTTCTCACATTCAGGATTGCCTCAGTGCTCATTGTTCAGGTTTTTTTTAACCGGGAACTGAATTATCTACAGTGGTCTCTTATGTTCCAAAACAAACAGACCAGTTGATTAAAAACCACTTAAAAAAAAACACAGAACAAAGCATTTTCACTTTACAAATCACTGTTTCTGACAGGTTACTTTACCCTTGCACATTAATTTAGTGCATCCATGCCTGCTCTCTATGTAGCTATAAATGGCTCATTTTAAGTTATCAAAAACCCAGCAGTTCTTATTTTCAAGTGATTAGACACTAAAGAAAACATACTTATTATATTATATTCAATTTCTGTCGACATATCCCCCTAAATCCTACACACTGGACCTTTAAGTACAATATTTATTATTACTTAGAAATATATTCATTTTGAGACATATAAGTTAGCAGGATAGCAAGTTAGATAAACAAGCTGACAATAAAATATAAAGTTATGGACGTATTATCACTTTTATTTGCAGTCTTACTTTTCTACAATTATTTGTACTATTTCGATTTTAAAAAAAAATACATTTTACAAGTAGGCTAAGTCTTCGTGTTTAACCTAGTTAAATGGTTGGGCTACTTATCCAGCATTTAAGCTAAAACAAACCTCCCTGTTGTACTTACGGTCGCTCAGCACATCGTAGGCTTCGCCCAGCTGACTGAATTTCTCCCTGCTGCCTTTTTCTCTGTTGCTGCTCGGATGAAACTTCAAAGCAAGTCGTCGGTATCTAGTGAGATCAAAGTGTGGCAATGAGCACAAAACGCATGATGCTTCAACTTTTAACGTCTGGTAACTAGTTAAGCTAACGTAGCTTATGGCTAGGTTAATAAAACTTACGCCTTCTTGATATCTGCGTCTGTTGCATTTCTGTTTATTTCCAGCGTCTCGTAGTAATCATGACCCATACCTGCGTGAGTTACATTCACTTAAATATAACAGGAAAAGTGAATATTGCCGAAAACGGTGACGGTCTTAAAGTAAAGTTTTCACATAAGCTTAACACAGTAACATTTGTTAAGGTTGGTTTCCAGGGTAACAGATGCTCGAGAGACTCTCGCGGGACTTGTAGCGATGGCTGAACCATGCTGGGCTGAGCAGGGATCCACACACTATTCAATGGTAAAACTAATAATAATAATAAAAATAAATATATAAAAATAAAATAAATTTAAAAAAATAAAACAAAATAACAATAAATATTTAAATGCTGTGTTCATGTTACAAAAATACAATGAAGTTATACATTGTTATAAAAAAAGTTATAATGGGAATAGTAATTAATAAGCCTAATATTCTCAGTCACATATAAACTTTAAATGGCGCTAACCTGTATGAAAGACGCTATACATATAAAGTTTAACTGATTAATTGACTGCTGTCAAACTGCATACAAAGTGAGCGTTCTCCGATTTAAGTTAAACTAACAGTCAAGGCTGGATTAACCTGTTTTGGGGCCCACACACATACAGCTCCTGCCCTCCTGTGCATTATGTACCCTGTCACTGCAGTAAAAGGTCATTTGATAAAGCACATTTTTTCCTTTTGTTTAGCAATATGCACCATGTAAACTGAACACAAACTAGAATAATGATGGTCTTAAAACTTGGGCTATCATTTTGACATATGAAACCCTCAGAAACACACATGATTAGGTAATGATGCAGAAGCCAATTGTTGCTTGTTCCTATTAAATTTTGCAATTAATCAAATTATGTGAAACTATCTGACAGACAGTGAACCTGGGCTGAAGGGCCTTCAGTCTAGGGCCCTGAGACAGTTGCCTGCTTTGCAATCTGGCTTTACAGGTGCACACAGGTCACTTATTACCCTAATATCTCCAATTCTTCAATAAATTAGCTTCCTATGATTAAATGTTTCATGACAGATATTTGAGCATGAATAATGACTATATTCTATTTTGGTGTGCCTGCTCAAGGTTGTTATTGTGAACACTGGCTCAGTGGCATGGCATATTTTTAGAGCCATCATTACATCCATTAGCTCCACCTGTGCTTTCCCTGCAATGACAAGTCAAAATGCCTGCTGTGAAATAAGCCTATTAGTTCAGGTCCAGCATATCGCTCCTGCAGGACATTTCAGATTACGGTCAGTCCTTCAGTCCACATGACTGAGCTACTTTCTGCTCCATGACCACAGCAGCACTTTTCAGGCCTTGTTTTCATAAAGTACAGTCGCTGCTAGTGTTGTTGCCACAGCTGAGAGACAGGCTCAAGACTTACAGATAACGTCTCTGCAATACTCGAGTATTTTTCACGTTAATTATTAACTCCTACAGCTGTCCATAACACACTGATGTATTCCAGCAGCAGTGACAAGTGTATTTTTATTCTTTCATTTAAAACCATTCCAGACAGAAACGTTAAGGACTACTATGCTATACAAATCGGACTCTCCTCCGCAAGTTCACACAGAAAATTGCACTGTTTTATCAGTATGATCAAATTGCCATTGAGAAGGAGCAGCAGAGGCTCTCTACTGATTCGGTTAAAGGTGATCCCGATGGATGAATATTTAATTAGCAATTCAGGACTCATTCAAAAAGTGAAGATATTAACAGCCATAAAAAAAGACATGAATCCAATAGAAATAAATATTACAAGTCATTGTGGATTAAATACACATGTAGAATAATCACTAACAAAAGATCAATGCCAAAAAAATAAAAACAAGCAAAATCTTTTAAGTGTTCATAAAACATCATACCAAACGTAACTAGATAAACCCAAAAGCCAAGGAAGCCCTCTACAATTAAATTCCAAAAGGCATATTGTATATCTCCATCTCTAATGTTTACAGTGGGTTTTATGATTATGACTCTTAATATGAGAAAATCCTCCTCAAACACTATGTTCAAAGAAATAGTTTTAATCTATGATAGCTGTAGTCTTTAGAAAAAAATAATTAAAGATCTATTCAAATAAAAAGGAAATAGAAAATGGAAGCCAAGGTAAAAAATAACCCATCTCAAGAGACAAGTGAGGGAAGGACGGTAATGTGGATGGTGCAGTGATAGTGTTGCTCTTGTAGTAGGTGTTGTGTGTTTGTGCTGGTGTGAGACTGTGCAGTGGTGTGTGTGTGTGTGTGTGACCATGTATTGACTTGTCATGTCATGCTGGTACATGTTGGGAGAACTGGGACTCTGCTGGTACAGGCACCACTGAGCACATGGCTGCCACTTGCAACTTCAGCTGCATCATGGGTGTATGTGTCAGCACTAAGATGTCCTAGCTGATGTATTTCAACCTATTTGCAACCTTTCCCACAAATTGTTCTTGACAGTTTAAAAAAAGAAAAAAAAGTTTGTTGATAATGAACGAATCCTTGCCGATTGATCAAATGCAAAATCACAAATTATGTTAACTGACAAATGCACACGACACCCACACTGTGCTTATTAAGCTTAAAGCGATATTTAACTTTTTTTCAAGAATATTCTCACTCTTAAACACATACTTTGATTTCATGTCTTAAACACACGTTCTTTCATTCGGTTTGGTTCAAAATGTCATTTTTAGAGACAAACTACAGCGGTGTAACTCTTTTTTTTTTGCTGCCCCAACTTGTCTGTTTGAAGTGACAGAAAACAGCTGTTTGAACGTATGTGTGTTAAAGTGCAAATATTCAACTGAAGTGATTTATGACTTCCCAATGAGAGAGCAGCTTTCCACAATGGCAAGGATAACGGCTTTAGTGTTCTCTTTCAGGCTGGGGGAGCAGCGACGGGTGCAGCGAACGGTGCAGATACAAGGGGAAAAAAAGAAAAAAAGACTGGGTTTGAGAAAAAAAAGCCAGTAAGAGAAATATTTATCAATGCCATAAGCCGGCATTAGCAGGAACAGCCTCCTTCGTTGGCAGGTAGCTCTGGTGGCTTCTCCAGCTTAATGTCAATCACTGAGGGGTGTAGGAGTTAAGGGACATCACAAAAAGGTAAACATGCCACTCAAAAATGTACATGAGAGGTTGTAAGAACTAAACCAAACTCCCAGACCGCTTTGCAGGATTAAATTCTTGGAGATCACATATTAAAGTTTCATAACACGCAGAAGACTTTGTAATTTGTTTTCAACTGCCTGACATGACAGGGTGCAGGGCTAAATAATATTTGAATATAATTTCCATGCAAACAACACAGTCATTGTTTACGCTCACATATATAGGGCAAATTCCACATGCTTGATTTCAAAGCAAATTAAATTGAAAGAAATAAAGACATGAGAATGCTCATATTTTATGTTCATTTCAAGCTACAGTTAATTGTGGAGTATTTGTAAAAGCGATAAATATTATAAACTTAAACTGTCATAGTACCACAGAAAGTGTTGAATCCCTGTGAGAACAAACATTACTGACGTTACTCACATACTTATCGAAACTGAGGCCGTAAGGTAGATAAAAGGCCTTTGCAAAGTCTGTGTGTTTTGTATGAGTTTTTTAAAATCAGGCATCCAATAAAAAAATGTTATGCGCAGAAACCATGCACACTGAGTCCGATGCCTTTAACTGCTCTATACATTGCAAAAACGTGCAATAAGACACAAAAAGGAAAGACAAATTGGTGCTCTGCCTCTCTCCACTGGAGGAACCTCCCTGACTGTCGCCACTCTTCCTGCGTCTTGCATTTGGCACAGCGACTTCCTGAGTTATGAAATGATTCTGTGCGGCTATTAAATTGCACACTGCTGTCAGCATCTTTGTACATTGTTGGATAGTTTCCTTGTCTTTGTCAAGGAAGATTTCAAGAAGGCAATTGCTAAATATTTGAACTTATTTTTCTCGCTGGGCCCCTTTCTACCTCTGCCCAGTTTCTCTCTCTCTTTGCAGATCTGTGTGTCCTGTAGGTTAAGCCACATCCCACCTGTTCTGAAAACTTGGATGGGCAAAAGTTTCAGAGTTGCTGAGAAATGTTGAACAACGCAACAATTTTGGATGAAAAATACAGACTTGGTATAATGGCCTCAACGCTTGTCAGCAATCTGAATCCAATTGTTGTGAATCCAAGCTGAATGCAGACAAGAGGTGGTGAGTATTTCTGTAACACAGGGTTCCCACACATTTGGACAACATTTCTAAGACTTTTTAAGGATATATGCTGCATTTTTTTTCTTGCCAAACTTGCTTTAAGTTTTTTTTTAAAGTTGTATTATTCAACTCTTTCCAAACATAATTTTTAGCTCACTGGAAAACATGATGGAAGAGACTGTATGAGGAAAGAAAATGGGGAAACATACATGATGCTAATCAAAATGTTGTCACACACTGACACAAACTAGAGCTACCTAACATCGTCACACTACAGAAAATAAAATTTCCATTACCTTAAATTATGTGGAAGGTTATCTAAGAAATATAAATGTAAAAATTTTATTACACACAAACAAAATTCCATGACTTCCCAAAACCTCTGATGACTTTTACTAATTTCATTAGTTTCCCAGGCCTTGAAAATGTGACTGTGAAATTCCATGACTTTATCAGGTTTTTCATGACTGAGGGAACCCTGGTAACATTATACCCACAGTAAAATATTAGAGAGCTGGAGTACAATATGTGTCCTCACTGGTAAAATAAATCTAAAGGGACACACGGATTAAAGAACAACAGCTTGTTGTCATTCTGCTGCACCAGATTTTCCCTTCTGGCAGGGTTTATCCATATGACACAACATTAGAAAGAGAGGAGACCCTCTGACCCTTTTCTGTCATGTCGGACACAGACGTTGACGTCTACACAAAGGATACTGTCCTCTCTACTCTTGTCCTGTGTGGTATCCATGCCAGGGAGGGCGGCTGCCACACGGCGGAAAAGCTGGAGGGAAAGAGAACCAGATGTATTCTGTCAGACAAGGAAATATGCCCAGAGCATCAGAAAAGCACAAGATGAAATCTAGATAGCGTGCTGTGTGTATTCCCATTAAATGATTTAGCATAAGGTTTGCTTGAAGCTCGCACAGAGGAAGAAGGCCACCAGAGCTTTTCCAAATTTGATTTGAATTTAGCAGCATATGTCTGAGCTACTGCGAGGCATTATTGCTGCACTGCAGAGGGACAGGATGTAACTTGTGCCTTACTGAGAACTTCCATTGATGGAGCTTGGAGGATTTTAAGTGATTGATGGATTCAAATGCATTTAAAAGGGACAGTGTTGGATGTATGATGATGCTCGAGAAGCCCACTCTCACAATAAAAAGCATCACATACTGCAGAACTAGAATACATGCAACAAAAAATACTGCAAATGTGCTGATCAGTGTAGAGTATTGGTTTGCACACCCCGACCCACCTCCAGGGCTTTACGATCAATGTTTGGCCGATACAAATCAATGCTGCGAGCAGGTGGGAGAGGGCTTGCAAATCAAATCCACGCACGTCACTTTCAACCAGATGAAGCTGATGTTCAAAGCACACCTTTATGCACGCATGCGTGTGTGAAATAGAAGCCAATCAGTAGAGAGCATGAGCGCTATGAACACACAGACACACACAAAGGTGCACACGCTCTACCTGTTTGACATTGTAGCCTGTCTTTGCACTTGTTTCAATAAACAGAACATTCATCTCTTTCGCTCTCTGTTCTCCCTCCTCTGTGGTTATCTGTCTGTGATGAGCCACCGCGCACAAACACACAAACACCCAGGGGGACACGCACATATCGCCACAGACATTGACAAAAAAGACAAGGGAAAGAGAATACAGACTGTGATTATGTTGAAAGGGAGTAACAAGCCGTGCCCCTTCCTGCTGCTGCTGCCACCTGTGCTTGAGACCAAAGGTCCTCTAGTAAAACTTTGGGCTGTTCAGTTCATTAATAAGGACAGAGGGCTTTAGATTTGGTGGACATTGACCAGTTAACAGCTGGTAAATTTACAAAATGCCAAGGATGCACCGATTTTAAAACTCTGTGCCAATACTGATTTTTAAAATAACAACTTGGCCGAATGAGATAGAAATGTTTGTTGTTGATGTGTATTTTGTTATCTATTTTCCCTTGTGTGCAAGGGAAACGAGAAACTATAAAAAAAAATAACAGTTTTGAAGTCTGTCAGTCCTTCATTAAACTATCTTTGAATGTGCACAAAATCAATCATACATATTTATGAAACAACCTTTGAAATAACCATTTCCCCCCACTTTATTTCAAAATAAAAGTCTCTGAAGCGGCTTGCTTTAAATAATATATAATAATTCCCTCTTATAACTATTTTATATTGCTGTAAAATGATCAACACATTTCTCCTTCAAACAACTGCATTTAATCAAGGTTCTCCCCAAAATTAACATTTTACAAGACTACATTGAACTTGTCACGAGAATAATATAACTTACTTGCACCTGATACTCATTTTTACTGCATAGAGCTCGAATGCATCATAATATAATTCAATGCAACCCCCATCAGCTGTTGGTTACAGCCACCACCTGCTAACAGCTAACATTAACTAGCTCCCTCCCTCTGATTTCAACACAGTTTTATTGTTCACAATGCAGCATTATCAGGTAAACTGGGTGTTTCCCTTTATGTCAATAGTGAGTTTGCTGCTACTTTTTTCCAGACGACATCCCAGGTAAGATCTCTGTTTCTCCCAAACTCATTTCCTATTGTCCCAGAAATAACGGGATGCTACTAATCAAGCCCTGCATTATAGCCTAAACAACATTGATATGACTGATATTGACTAATACAGATGTGCAGCAGATAAATTGATGCATCCCTACAAAATGCCTCTTTTAGATGGTCCAAAAGAATCTAGGATGACTCTTTGCAATCTTTGAATCCCCAAGCCTCGGACCTCTGATTGTCGTATCCAACCTTTGGAGGAGGAGCCCAGGCGGCAGCAGCTGCAGCAGGACTACAGAGCACGACTCACACACACTCTTACCTGCTTTACGTTGTAGCCCGCTTTTGCACTAGTCTCAATAAACATTACATTTAGTTCTTTGGCTTTCCGCTCACCCTCCTCAATAGATACTTGCCTGCGGTGGATAAGGGAATTAAGAGATGCACAGCGAAAGGCATTAAACAACTTACTAAATTAAACAGGTGGATAAAGTGGATCACACAGCAGACACTTTCAGATTGAATATTATCAAACATTACAGCTGACAACTATCAATATATTCATGAGATCAATCTGTTAATGATTCATTGATCAATATCTTCAAACAATGTGGTATGAAACAATGAGAAAAAGGTCATATAGTATAAAAAAGTCAATGAGAGCTTTAACATCCACAAAGAGCAGAGATAACTTGCTCTGCCCATGAAGGGCTGAGGAGCTCCGCATCGACAGGCCGGCAGCAACAATCAATGACTTCATTAGTATGCTCTTAATGGACCCACTTACACAGAGGCAGGAGGAAGGAAGAACAGATTACCTTTTGTCTGCAAGGTCTGTCTTGTTTCCCACCAACATAATAATGACATCACTTCCTCTCTCCGTTCTCACATCATCAATCCATTTTGTGGTTTGCTGGAAGGAGTTGACATCTAAGAGACAGAGACAAGGGAGAAACAGGAAGCAGAGCATCAGTATTCAGGAGATGAAAGGCTTCAGCTGTGAAAACAGGCAACTTTGTGACAGGAAGGAAGTATAGCAAGTCGTACACATCTTGACCAAGGCCAATGATTACATTTGAAAATACAGGATTTTAGAAATAAAAAGGGAACGTGTGCTTGAATTACATTACGAAATAAAAGTTTACCAACTGTGGATTTACACTGACACTCGATTTGCTTCCAAACATTAAAGGGACAGTTTACCCCAAATCAAGAGTGCATATTTTTCCTCTTACGTGTAGTGTTATTCATTAATCTGAATATTTTTTTTGTGTGAGTTTTTGAGTGTTGGAGAAATCAGCTTTAGAGATGTTTGACTTCCCTTCAATATAATAAAACTAGATGGCACTCTGCTTGAGGTGCTCAAAGGGCCATTTAAAAAAAAAAAAAGCATCTGACAAACTCATCAGCAATGTCTCTTTCCAGAAATCATGACCCAGTTACTCAAGATAATCCAAAGACCTTGCTATGAGCAGTTTAATGTAGGATCTTTTTTCTTTCAACCAAAATACACCTTCCAACCATATCACCGCAGAGAAGGAAGCGTGCATCTACTGCTAGCTCATCTAGCATCACTGACCTGGCTAATGTTACAGCTCAGCCGAGGACGCCATTAATGTTTACACTTTGCACTGAAATGACTCAACAAGCTCTGTGGCCTATCCCTGCAGGTAAGAGGAAAAGTATGTATTTTTGATTTTGGGGCCAACTGTGTCTTTAAAAAAAAAAAAAAAACCCAGTACACAGAGGATGAGGCAAATGTGGCATGTATCTGAAAATTTCAAGTGCACAGGTATTCCACCTACTTGTGATGTCGTACACTACGACAGCAGCAGCAGAGTCTCTGATGTAACTTGGGATGAGGCTACGAAACCGTTCTTGCCCCGCTGTGTCCCACAACTGCAACCTGATCTGTGAGGCAGGAAGGGGAAAGGGATGGGAGGAGAAATGAAAGAAGAGAAAAAGAAAAAATAATACAAAAGGGATGAAAATAAAACAAGATAAACCGAGGTCAGAAAATGATGTAAGTTATGGTGACAAAAAGAAGAAGAAAAAAAACTGAACAAAGTCAGACGAATGGGAAAAGACAGAGAGAGTTCAGAGAGAGCGTAGTGCATGCAGGTAGTGAATGACCACCAGAGAGGGCAACCTGTCTGGGCCTGGGGAGGAAATAAATAAATAATCAGCCTTCACTTGTCATCAACCCTCCTCTCTTGATCAAGTAAGGTGTCTAATTTCAAAACAGGGATGAAGAGAATAGATGGAAGGGCAGGAAGGAGAGGAAGAAAACTTGTTTGAGGGGGGAAACAAAGAAAGGGGGGAAAGTCCAGGGGGTACAGCATCCAGCTCACACGTGAATGGCAGTACAAATGCTGCATGTGATAGTTAGAGAGAACATAACTGAATGGTTAAAGAAAAAAGAGCAATACGACATTATTTAAGCAATCAGCATCTGAGAGCCCCTTCACTTTATCTGCACCAAAACCTTACAGTCACTTAGAGAGTGTCCACAATATAGACAAAAACAAGAACAACCAACAAGCAAAGACAGATTAAAAACTATTAGTCAAAAAATACCACTTACTGTTCGGTCTTCAAGGTACATGGTTTTCGACAGGAAATCTATTCCTATTGTGGCCTGAAAATGGATAATACCTGGTTAAATATGCATAAGCTTTTTCGATTCATTAACATTTGATGTTAGAATAACATGTACATTATCAATGATTATTAGAAATCAGAAGGAGGTGTTTGTCTCACTTGGTATGTGTTGTCAAAGCTGTCATACATGAACCTGGTGATCAGCGAAGTCTTTCCCACTAAAAAAGCAAACAAAAAGGATGGATTATGATCTACTGCAAGATATACAAATTTGAATATGAGAAGCAACATCCAGTGGCAACATCAAAGTTGTGTCCAGTTTATGAGCCACAGATGAAGGGCCGTTGTAACAGACTGCAGCTGAGAGCAGCTCACCATGCAGCACCAGCTGCCTGCTGAAAGTTCTTGTCCATTAAAGGGTGTGGTGCATTTGTGGGAGAAGTTGGAGGGTTGAGGAATGTAGAGAGACAAGAAGGGGTGGGAACAAGGCTCCCCATTTATTTCCCTTTTAAAAATGTTTTGTCCTGCTGTGTTAAATAGTACAACTGCTCATAATATTTCCTTCAATCTTGCTGTTATTTATTAGTAAAACATCCCTTAAGCACATTATTACAGAGAGAGACTGTTTTGAACACTGGCACAGGGCTCCCCAGCCTCGGACTGTTTTGCTGAGCTCAAGTTACACTATCAGTTACACTGCACATCAAGTGATGATGACATGGCCAAAGCCAACACTGCCGTTACAAGGAGCCACAGCTGATCATACACTGTCTGACAAGCACAAAGTCTGTCTTATCTTGATGAGAGTGAAGGGTCATATTACAGGACACAATACCTTCGGAAAAATAATCACTACCAAAGAATTAATTGAAACCTTTTCTACAGAACCTTTCCCTTTTTCTTCACAAGGGATAAACTAATCAGATCAGCTGGATTATTATCAGTGCTTATACTGACCTCATTAGAAAGAATGGATGTTGTCAGATCAGAGAGGATGGCTCCATTAATGCAAGTTCTCTTTTAATGTCATAATATAGTGTTTCCACTACCACTTTCATTCATTTCATTCACAACAATGCCTGACCTCAAAAATGACCAAAACTTATGCCGAGTTCCATGCACTTAGATGAACAAACTTTAAATTGGGGATAAAGAAGGTACAAGTATCACCAACTACTTATCGGTGTCAACAGATCATACACCCACTTGATTTATCAATATTGGGAGAGAAAAAGTTGGAGCAGTGCTTCCCAATTCCAGTTAAAGCTCCAAATTCACTTTCAGCGTACAATGTATGTTTTTGCATCTTTGAATTTGCATGCAAAACACCCAGCTGTGAAAGCATGAAAAAGTCTATTTAGTATGGTGCTGGACTATATAATAAACGACCGCACACCTTTGAAAAAACATGATTGATGGATGGATCTATACTGAACAACCCCCCTGCACCCCCCACCCCCCACCCCTGCTCCAGTACAATCACACCTTGTGTTCAGTTTGGCTGGAAAAGGGGGAAATTAGTAGGGAGAGTGTAGGAATGCTACTAGGCAGGTTTGGAAATGGATGCATCCTTTCTCCGCAGAAATGTCCCCGGGGTAAACGCACTGTTCAGGCTGTGTAATCACAGTGATACGTGTGTGGACTTTGACTGAGATTGATAGCTTTTGCGTGAACACATCAGCAAATACAACATGTCACCTGTAGACAACTTAGCATGTAACTGAAGCCTCAACTTACTGACTAAATACAACTGATATTAATATAGCGTTATAGAAATCACTTTTAATTCCACCTACTATGTTAATCACACTACTTCACCACTTTAGTTAACTGACACTTGTAACTTGCTAGCTGCCACTGCCTCCATTAAGAGTATGTTTTTACAGTTTAGCCACGGAAGTTAGCCAACAAGCGAACGACACATTCCCTTAGACATGACTAAACCTTTCAGGAAGAAAATAGATAACATTTCCATGACGCCAGCGTGGACCAACAGTAACAAGTTATGCTGTCGCAATACTACCACAGTATCAAGTTTAACGTTACCCAGCTAATGCTAGCTAAGCTAACAGGTTAACGTTAATCGCCCACCAAAGCCACCAAACTCTAGTGTTAGCTACATTTCCCACAGAGTATAATTCCACACCCAAACAACATATAACATTAACATTAGACTTACCACTCTGTTCCCCGAGAAAGACCAATTTAAATTTTCTTAACGGGTTTCCGAAGTCTCCGGCGGCAGACATGACTGTATGAAATAAGCTCTGGCGTTACTTTTCGGGAGCTCCCCAGCTAGCCAGCTAATGCTAGCTAACCAGCGGTTGTCAGATATCAAAGGTCGGGATTCGTAACGTTTTACCGGTCTGTCAGCCCTCCACACAGGCTACCTGGTAAAGTTTCGTGCTCTAAAATCTTTCCCTCACGCTCCCATGTACTTTTTAATAACTCACTAACTACTGGTGCCAAGTTAGCATTACTGTCAGTTCTCTGACATGTCAGGACCACCTACAGCTAGCCACCCTGGGCTACTCTTCTTCTTTGGTTACAAAGTTGACACTGTTTGTCATGTCATGCTGCTCTCTACTGGTGGAACAAGGAAACAGCTCATGATAAAAAGGGTGTCGCCCTTTGGCAGAGCAACGCACGTATTAATTTAACACGAATAAACACGAGTTGATTTATAAACCACCTTCACTTCTTTAGTCGGGTGTTTTGTGAACAATAGAGGGCTAAAGGCTGAACCAAAATAAGCAGACTGTGAATGGAGCATGTTGTGTCTTTGTATGTCCACAAGAGGGCGGACTCACCGCACAGCCAATCTCACTAAGAAACGTCTTGGAGTTTTCTCAATCATTGCACGTCCCGAGGGGACCAATTGTGGCCAAAACTGATATTGACATGATACTGACATGACATTCTAAAATTTGTTAGTATCAGTGGTCTTTATTTTGTCCTGCAAATGCTCAATGAATGGCAGCTGGGCTTTCCTGTGTTATTTTGATATCTATCTATCTATCTATCTATCTATCTATCTATCTATCTATCTATCTGTCCCTGTGCATGTGGCACCTGGGCCCCCCAATTTATCCCCACCCCAAGTAGTGCCATCACTAAACTAAAACTGTCTGACTTAATCAGTTGAAAGACTGAACTTTATATTAAACTATATATATATATATATATATATATATATATATATATATATAGGAAGCTTTCTGAGGCCCCTGTAGAGGTGCAAAATGGTTTAGTCCGGCCCTGCAATACAATGCACCCGGAGCTGAGTGATGCTCATAACGGTTCTGGACTTCTGATATAACTATCATGTCTTTCTCCAAAAAATATGGAAATCAGCCCCCCCACCCAAAAAAGCAAGGAGACTTTGTCAAAAATAAATCAATTAATAAAAATCAAAACATGTTTGAGAGAGTCATGGATCAAGAGTGGAAGGGCAGGGGGGCATCAAAGACTGCTTCAGCACAGGGCCCACAATTTGGTTCTACACCCCTGTAATTTTGTGTAATCCTTATATGAAAATTCAGAATAACACTTGTAGCAGATAATATTAGACAGGAATGCTTGACACACCCTAAATCAACATCATTACATCATTAGGCCAACACCTTGTTGGTGTTAAAAGAATGCCTCTTCTTTTTGTTCACGGCAGATTAGCCTATTCAGGGACGTCACTGCAAAGTGCACGTTTAAGCTATTAATGGCAGGTTTTGTAAGCAAACCTTTCAACATCAAGCCAACTGGCAGGGCTGTCTTTGTGAACAATATAAAATCACAGTTATGGGTAGCAGCATGTAGGTGTGAAAGTGGAAGTCTAACTTGTTAGGTGTGTAATGTCCAACAATTTTTAAAATTGGTATCCTGCTGTAATGTTTACAGCCCTCACTCGATTGCATATGACCTCCAGCTCACCAGACAGCTGCCATCCAGAAGGTTGAAGCCCTGTGGCAAAATACAAGGTGACTTCCTTCACTTGCTTCACCTAAAAACAAACAAATAATACACTAGTGTAAAAGTATTGCTTCATATATGGCCAATAAATTATCAGCTGATGGTTTACGATCAATAACAATTCTAATCAATTCACACTGAAATTGTCTTTATTTTTTTCCATTGACGTGTCGAAAAATAAAAAAATCTAATATCAGACATTTAATAGCGATCATCTACTAATCCAAAGCGCTTCAAATGTCTTGTTCTTTCTCAGCAACCAACAAAGACAAAATGTTAACAGTTCATCACAAGCACTTTCCTTTTTTCGAGGACAGAAATAATCAATGATAGGCTGTGAATTAAAATTGTAGGGATCTTGCTGAGGCATCGACAAAGCTGGGGTCTGCACTTTCTACCTGCATTCATTTGAATAATAAACCACAATTCATCATAATCATTATCACATTTATTAATAATCACCCCTGATTTCCATATTTCATCACGTGCCCTTGTTGTGTGAGCATAATTGCATTCTTACATAACTCCTATGAACATTAAATGCGCTTAAATATTGATTTTTCACCCTGCTAGATATATATGGGACATGTATGTTTACACAAGAGTCTTTATATCAAACTGATAAGAAACTGTGTATTTTAACATATTGAATCCTTGCAAAATATACTGTAATTATGCAAGATTTTACATTTGCAGTAACAGAAACACACATTTTGGCTTTTCTCTACATTACACCAATAAGAATTGCATTTCTGTCCTCATTGATGTTATTCTATATGGCGATGCATTGTGTGAGTACAGTATGTGTGTTTATGCATGCTTCAGCTGGCTGTTCTAGGTCACTGCAGACACACCTGCGCCCGTCTCTCACTCATGTGCCATCCAGCTCTGAACTCTTTTCTCAGAGCGCCGACCGGCTGATGCCAGCACTTCAGCTGCTCTGCTGGCTTCACCAAACTGGAGCGATCACACTCCAGCGCCTGCCTCTCCTGCCTGCTCTCCCCCCAACAGCACTCCTCCACCATATGTCCTTGGTTAGGTAAAGACCCCAAGTCCCCCCCGCTGAAGATGCTGAACTAACAAAATCCTCTTTCTCTCCCCCACTCTTTCTTTTCTTCTCTTACACACACATGCAGAGGTGTTTTGCACGTGTTCACGCACGAACAGATCGATCGTTCACTAATGCACAGTAGAGGTGGTTGTGTAAGGGCCGTTATTGTGAATATGCCCACTTGCTTAGAAATACAGCAGTGCAGGATTTGAATACGTTAAGGTGGTATCAAATACCCTGAAAGACATGCACCTTATTCCGCAACAAATAAACTGCCAACCAGCAAAGCATGTCATCCCAAGTCAAAGAAGTGTGACTAAATGAAACTGCAGCACAAATGAATTGAACTTGTCACCTCAAGCCATGACTTCATTCTAGTGGGCTGGTCTCATGTCATGCCACTGCATCATTTACTTGACTCAGTCTTCTAGAGGGGAAAACCTTGCTGTGACTCACATCTCAGAGGAAAAAAACTTGTGGTCCTTTCTTTTCTCTTGTTATATATCTGCTCTTTTCCTGTCTCTTAGATTCAAATACACATGTCAAGGTGTGTGAGCCTGTTAATTACACTCCCTATCTGCTTATATCTGTACGTGCAGTGGAGGGAGACCGTCCCAGTGCCTCAGCACCTTAATATAAATCTAATGAATGCAGCTTTCAATGTCACAGCAAAGTACAATACAGCGCTCATCTCTCCTGAGGGGGAGAGGGAGCAGTAATGGAGGATGGGGGGGAAATGGACAGAATGAGAGAAGATGAGGAGAGGAAATATATGAAGGTTGGGTCAGGGTAAAATAGGTGTGTTGTCATTCCCAATACAGTAGGATGGAGAAAGGGAGGAGATAGATGGGGGGATGGGGTGGAGCAGAGCCACAGTTCCCTCCTGTAATCCTCCTCCTGGAAGTATGATGTGAGACAGAGAGTGAGGAAAAGAGAGCGTTTAAAGAGTCTGGGAAACACCACCGAGCTCCCAGACTGGAACAAAGGATTGCGGTGGAGACAGGGCAGAAGGCACGGTTAGATCTCGAATCCCTTTTTTCTGTGCAACATCAGGCAGGAACAGACACAGCAGTGCGGTGGGAGGCATTCTTGCAAGCATAAGTAAAGCAGCGATCAGGGTAGCAATCCAAGCACATTTACCAGAGGAGGGAGGGAAGGAGGGAGAAGGAGGAGAGAGAGATCTATGAGAAGAGGAGGAGGGGGGTGTTGCATGCTCACAGAGTGTGACAGAGATAGAGCGATTCCATGAGCGAGAAAGAGACACAGAGGAAGAGAGGGAGAAAGAGAAGACGGGGAGCTGAGGTAGAGGTAGTTGGCAAGACTGAGATCTGCACACAAACGTGAGCAAAGGAGGGGAAGGAGGAAGAGAGTGGAGGTTGAAGGAGAGCAGGAGGGGGAGAGGGGGATGTGAGATGATGGAGCCCAGAAATAGGCTTCACAGGACAGCTTTTCATCCCCGCTCTCTGCGGCAGACATGACTCTGGGCATTGGACTGTGCTGAAATTAGCCGGGGGGACAACACAGGACAGCAGGTCTGCAGCACACTGCCGCGGTTCAGCCTCACTGGATGCAGCACGGCAGCTGATTTATTACTGAGGGGCTGGGTGGCAGCGTGTTTGTGTGTGCGGCTCCGAGTGTGTGTGTATGTGTGTGTGTGTGTGTGTGCAGGTTTTTATGGGTCCTTGCAGCGCTCGGAGCTGTGGGAGCGACCATTCCTCCAGTCGTAAAATGACATTCAGCAGGCAGGGGCTTTGTGTGCTGGTGTGGATCTGCAGTCGGTAGGAAGTGGGAGAGTGGGATCCAGAGCTGTCATCGAGTGCAAGTGTGTTTACAGTGCTGTTCGCTGAGGTGAGCCAAAGAGGATCTGCTGTATGCAGTGTGTGTGTTTAGGTTAGAGTAGCAAGGGTGCAGCAAAGGCAAACATCCTACACAATGCAAGGACGAGCGCAGAGCAGCACTGATGGCAGGGAGTGCAGGTAAAGTACAAGGAGTGCCCTGGGGGTAGGGTGGAGAACGAAGGAAGAGGAGAAAAGAGCAAAGGGGGGACAGAGAGAGGCAAGTGGAAAAGAGAAGGCTGAGATCATGGCTGTCATACAGTG
This sequence comes from Plectropomus leopardus, assembly GCF_026936395.1. Lineage (NCBI taxonomy): Eukaryota > Metazoa > Chordata > Actinopteri > Perciformes > Serranidae > Plectropomus > Plectropomus leopardus. The sequence goes on along the minus strand of NC_142190.1, from coordinate 26,790,981 downwards.
AGCTATAGCATATGCCGTAGCGCAGAGCTGAGTGGTGCGGCAGGGGGAGGACAAGCATCACCGCACAGGGGAGGGGGAGAAGACTGAGGGAGAGAGGAGGGGGAGGCAATCAGCTCAGCACCTCTCCTCCACCAGGAGGAGAAGCGCAGCGGGACAGGCCCAGGAGAAGACACTCACACACAGTCAAAGACGCACTGACGGGCGGCCAGGTCAACGTGTAGAGGTCAAAAGGAGCCGGTGCAGGGACGGGGGTTGGGTGTACCCCCAGCTCTCCAGCAGGTCCACCAGAGTGCGGGCCGGTCCTGGGAAGAAGGAGAAGGAGTCCACTGGAGAAAGCGGCTCCCCAAGTTCTTCTGACAGTCCTGCCACCTCTCCATCACCATGGGAGAATGGACCATTTTGGAGAGGCTGCTGGAGGCGGCTGTCCAGCAGCACTCTACCATGATCGGAAGGTAAGACACTGATGGATTTTTTTGTTTGAGCTTGGTGTTTTTATGTACACTATATGTATGTATGTATCAGTTGATGGATCCCCCTCTTCAGGCTTGTCCCAGTGCTCTCCTCTGTTCTACAGTCCCCCACAGTCATCCCTGCCTCCCCCCATCCTTTCCTCCTCCCTGCTCTCCTCACCCTTATCCTACACACCCATCATTAGTTAAGGGATAAACTAATTGCACATAATCAATACAGGGCTTTACTGGGCATTATGGTTAATTCAGAGAGGTTCCTGTGTTGATACTACCTAATAGCCTCGCTATTGATAGATAACGCTTGATGCTGTTGGCCACAGACCAATAGGACAGAAGGAGGAGAGGGGAGTGGGAGTGAGAGGAGAGCAGAGGTGCAGAAGATGAAAGGATGGCGAGCAAGCAGGTGTGGAAGGTAGAATCAAAGGGGAGTAAACGGCTCTGAACTCCGTGTGAACTTGTGACAAAAAAGACAAGTTCATTCAATATTTTTTTAGCAGCAGACACTTATTTGCATCGTAAAGAAGGTCCGATCCGATCATTTCTCATATTTGTTGTGAGAATGGTTCGTGGCGGAGGGTTGAACAGATGAGCTTTTAGTTTGATTAGCAGTGGAGACATGCCATGGAGACATGCTGTAAACTCTGTGTGAGAAATGCGCTCCACATCATCTCTGTGTGTTAAATTAAATGTAAAAAAAAAAATATTCCAGCCATTAAGCACAATCCAAATGGCACGATGAGACATTTGAGATAGTGACGAGTCAAAGTGGTTTAGCCTGTGAAACCCAGATGTAAAAAAAAATAATTTGAAAATTGCTTTTCAGAGAAACAAAGAAAAGCCACAAAAGAATATGAATTTGACTGCACTGCTGTGCTCATTAATCCAAACCTCAGGTAGTCCGCAACAAGGGCATGGCCTAACCTTCTCTCTGCTCCACTGGCTTTGTGTGAGTGATTGTGTGTGTGTGTGTGTGTGTGTGTGTGTGTGTGTGTGTGCGTGTGTGTGCGTGTGTGTGCTCTGTGTGTAAGTTGAATGAGTGAAAATTAGTTCATGCCTTATTGACTACACTAAGCACTATATGGCTACATTATATCAGAGCAGTAGAGATGATGTGAGCCGCATTATAGCAAAACCTCTGTTGATCAAGGAAGCCATGTGTGATGGAGATTTTCCTTCAAATCAAACACTACACCAAGTAATTTCAGCGAGTTCTTCCTCTGTGGTGGAAAGTGCCTTTATCAATGAAATCACCTGGTCTAGTCTTTAGATGGAATGAAAACCTGCATACTGTAGTACAGCATGTTGACTTGATTTAAAGATGCATTAAGCAATATTTTGTGCCATTTATTAAATGACTCCCTCCTGCTTTATGGGATTGGTAGTACAACCAGTATCACTGAGAATCAACATCTCACTATGAAGCTCTACGCAGCTTTCAGCCATTGTCAGCTCATTGTTTTGGTTTCTGCAGCAAAAAAAACCAAAACAATGTCAGCTCATACACGACTGTGGGCAGCAGCCCCCAACACAGAAGCTAAAGCAAGCTAATGTATGCTAACTGCCCAACGCGAAATGGCAAAGACCCAAAGTAACTGGTGAAGAAACGTTTAGAGAGCAAGACGGAGACAGATATTTTTCTCATGCGCTGGAAGACCAAACGAGGGCTAAACGCCAGTGAATATTGGAATTACATTCAACAGGTGGCCAGACAAAGGAGACCAAAGGGATGTCCGTGTTGCTCTGTTTCTGCTGGATTTGTAAGTAGGAAACTGTTTGCTAACATGTTAGCCATAACGACTTCATAAGCTAACTGCTAACTGTTGTGAATTTGTTCTGGAGTCTTTCCGCCCCCTAGTGGTCAAAAATTACTTAATGCAGCTTTAAAATCCAGTCCTGGTCGCTGAACCAGTAATACCCTGTGAGCACAGGGTAAAGAATGCTGAAAAATCAATCTTTGGATGATTCAATGATTGTAAGCCGCATACAGTTTTTCAGAGGCACTGAAGCAACTCTCAATTTGTCTGCTACCTCTCTCAAAAGTCATAATGAGTACTTTGATGATGTAATGGCTTCCTCTTACATGCTTAATTTGAGCTTAATTTGTTGATCATGCACTTCACTGGTTGAACATTAAAAAGGGTCCCCCTGGATACCTAAAATACATTTAGTCAAGTGAGCAGTGCTGGCTCAATTTAGAATAGTCCTTTGTGCTTTCTTCCAGTTTTTTGTTCCCTGTATCATAGACTCTACTAGACTAATTACCCACTGTGTCAAAACCTGACAAAAAATGACATTATATGAATACTATTACAAACCAGTAAAATGATTCCCTCATCCAGTAAGTAGTTTGTGTGATGCCCACAGGACATCAGGACATGTGGTACCCTGCTGAATAACAGTGAAATGCTCTGTAAATGATCCCTATGTGTTTTGGCTTCCCTCAGACTGTGTTTGTCCAACAAGGCTCTCTATTTGACCCTAGGGTATTAGCTGTAACATTAGCTGCTTTCCAAAGAGGTTCCCTCTGCTATGTGAGTCAAGAAACATTGTCTCTGGAGTCGCTTTGTAGTATTTTGTGAGGCCGAAGATAACTAAACTTGCTTTTCCCATTGCCAAGGCAATTTTAATGTTGTTCCTTTTAGCTAGCGTGCTTATAGGATATCTCAATAAATGCATTTAGTATGTATTTTTATGCAGTTTGGTGGACAGAGAGACCTTGGGTTAGGTTGTAGTAATTTATCATTAAGTGGTGGTCTGGATATTGTTTTCTTTACTTGTATTCAGGCATTTTTAGATATAGACACTCTTAAGACAATCTTAGCAATAACACAAAAACTACTAAAGATAAAGACTTGATTCCTAATCCTAAGCATGTGTCTGCATGGTCAGGAAATCAATTCCAATTAACATTTAAATGATCAGAATGATGTTTTTGGATGTACCAGCAAGTTGGAGAATTGTTCACCACAGGCACAGTTTTGTGCTGTAAAGATGCCTCCTAGATTGTTAATGAGCAACTCCAAACTAAAACATGTATGGAGTCAAAATTGTTGCACTGACCTCTATGGGTTGAAAGGTTCAAGTCTGTTGCACCACTGACCACACCCAACAACCCAGTTGGGTGTGGTCAGGTGTGGTCTGTTGCACTTGTGAACACAACCAACTGTGATGTAGCGTTGCACTGTTGTGCATTGTGAAGTCTCGCACTTCACAGGGTGTGGCCACAGCATGCAGCAACCGCTGGATGGCATCACATATAGGATGTTCAGCCTGTGTGTAGTCTCTTTGAAAGAGTTTGCATGTGTGTGCGCTTGCAGTTCAAAGGATGCCGTTCCAAAGAACAGAACAGTGATGTCTCCCCATGGCTGAAAAGTCTCCCCTGCATCAAAACTTTGGAACATGGTTGCATGTCAGTCATCTGTTTGAGTGCCAACCCTCTTACTCTCTTGCAACGTGAGGATGTAGTTTCACTGTGAGACACTGTCAGATAGCATTGTCGGATGTCTAGACTGTCTAATCCAGCTACAATTAAGCTGTTTCTTAATTGTAGGTTTTAAGCTAACCTATGCCCTGGCATAGGACAGATAATTAGCCCAGGCATACATGACGGTGTTAAAAATAGAAACGGACCATCTCTACGCAGTGGCATAGGTTAGCTTAATTATGGTCTTTGAAAAAGACAGACAAATTGAGAGTTGCTTCTGTGCCTCTGACTAACCACAGGTGGCTTGCATATTATGACTCATTCAAAGATTAATGTGTGTGTATTGTGTATTGTGATCTCCATACGCCTGACTTCTAACTGGGCAATGAACAGCGTGTGCATGGATAACCAATGACCGTAATCATGATTACACTGTGAAAGAAATCATTGTCAAGGCTGCATTAACCTCATTCTTTCACCCAAACCAAGGTTACTGTATATTTACAGTAATAGTGACCACGGGGCTTTCAGCACTGGATAATTGACAGTTCGGTATGGCCTGTTAAATATCTCTTTGTATCTCACCAAGTGTGTTGATTAAGATAATTAATTAGGTTTCTGCTCTTGATGGGCAGAAGTTACAAGCTCACTGGTGGGCTTATTCAGTCAGTTTGTAGAGGTGCTCATATTCACTTTCTTGCTGATATTCATAGAAATGCATACATGTGTTGACTGACCCTCAAAGCTGCATGTTGCTATGCAGCAACTACCGGTAATAATATTTTTCATAGATTTCTACTTAATTTTTGTCACCAAAATTGATAAATATATTTTTGCATTAATATGCTGATGATACACTGGTATAGTTGTTCAAACTATAACCCCAGCAGCCTTGATAATGTTTGCAGTTGTCTTATATGTATTAAAATTCTATACATGTTTATGTTTATTTATAATTAGTACTGTTACTTTTTTTATCATAACATCAGGTTTGCAATAAATATTAATTGTCGAACAGAGATTTGCTGGTAGTTCTGATATTGTGCTTTACAACAGAAACATGTACATATAGCCAAATGCGTCCTGCGTCCACAATCCAAAATTTCCAAATTGTTATTCATTTACATTTCTTTTCATCCTATTTATTATTCTGGCTTAACAGACTTATATTTAAAAACCTGAACAAAATACTCTCTCAATGCACATAAACCAGTGGGACAAACAACTGCTTGTATATTTTTCTGATTTGCCAAAAAAAGAGATTTGCCCTCATAGCACTTTAAACAATTGAATGTTGAGGGCTTCATTTAGCACCTAAGGCCATCCCTTCGTGTATTTCCTGATGTGAGACATAGCTTTCAATTTCCTCAAACAAAATTACATACATTTTCATTTAACTTCTCAGACGACCATTAATACTATATGTAAAAATCGAATTTTTTGTCATCATTATTCTGTGATGCATTCGTTTACTTAAGGGCAGTAAAGTATATCATAGTATGTTATATTAAAACATGACATACCACATCATTTTTTTCACGTGGTGCTCAGGTGTTTTGCAGAACTCAGGTGTGCTTTGTTATATGCTCGTTCTACCGAGAGAAGATGAAGCCTTCGGGTTTGAGTTACACACCTTGCAGGTAGGAAAGAAAAAAGAAAAGATGTGTTGATGCATCTTCCCTAACACTGCAATGCTGTAGTGAGGTCAGTGCCAAAGACAAGCAGAGCGTAGAAAAAAAAGAGGCAGAGATAATGGAGGACTGGAGTGATCTAAGGAAGATAAAATAATAAAGGCTGCCGGATGGCAGGATAGAGAGGAGAGGATGTGAGCTATAGAACAAAAAGGGTACAGAGGGGGGTGAGTAGGAGACAGAGGAAGGAAGAGACGTTCTCCCTCTGCAGAGGTTCAGTGCTGAGAATCTGTGTCAGAGCCCCTTCCTCTGGAGCTGCTGACTGACCCTGCTGCTGAGGAAACAGTCTGCGTGCACACACAAACTCAATATGTGTCCTCTGCATTGATGAGGATTTCTAAAAATACGCAAGACCTTTGTGGGTTTTTTTAACTTCACCTTAATCTGACTGTAATGCTCTAACTGTAGCTCTCATAAAAACTGAGGATGGTTTCATCCCGAGAGAAATTACATGTAATATTCAGCACCTTTGCAAACAAAGCAGTGCAGGTTAGGCTGAATAAACAACTCCTTTAATAAGAGGGAGACACTCTCTGTTGTTAAAGGTTTAATGAACTCATCATGTATTTTGCATTACATTTCATATCTTGCTTTTTAATCAGCATAAAAGTTATTTAAGCGAATAGAATTGGTTCATATTTAATTGTATGTACTCTTTCAAGTCATTAGAAGAAGATTTTGGCATTGTTCATTTCTGCAAACTGTGAATACATTACATTTTTATGTTTCATACCTATCATATCAATGTTTCTAAAGAGCTGTGGTGAGTGTCACCTACATTAGATGCCTGCCAACTGCAGATCACTGCAGACTACTGTCTGAGACCAACAAACAACAAAAATGGTTGAGTTTTAGCAAGTCAATGGTGTGTTTCCAGAGGATTTTCAGGCACCAAACATGGGTGTTTTGTAGCATTTCATCAGTTTTTCTAGTGTTTTTTTTACACCAACATAGTTGTTTTCTCCTATTTTAAGCCAAAGCATATTTTCCTTGTTAAAACTAAGTGTTTTTTGTGCCTGAAACTAATTGTATTAACCACAGTGTTGTTGAAACGTAAAGTTTCAATGTAAAGTTTCAACGTATCCACTATTAATTATTATATTATATACCGTTATTATAATTATTATTTACCAGTAACACAAATGTAATATATCCTTGATTTGCAGCAATGTGCAATGTTTTTTCTGGTGATTGGGTTGATGTACTCTATTGAAAAAAATCTGTATCTATTCACCTCCCTCCATAACAGAGTTTAAGTATCTATTATTTACCATCTATCGCTCCTCACTTTAGCATCATAAATACTTCATAAAATCTTGATAAATGTTATGGGGTCCTTGTTGCAAGTTGCAACTGATGTCAAGTCAACCATTAAAAATGCATGCAGATTTGTCTGGCCTTTTAATGTAATGGACAAAGTGGTGTATAAAATACCTTGCTGCTCTTTTACTCACTTGGTAAAAAAAAAAAAGCAGCACTTGAATAGACAGTCTTGAAAGGTTTGAAACCAAATATATCTACATCCTTGTTGGTTTTTTGGGGCTCTAAAAGCAAAATACAGATGATGGTCAGCCTAAAAGTTGTTCACTCCTGTAGTTTTTGTGCACATATGTTTGTTCTCTCTCCACTTCACCAAAATAGGTCAGGATATCCATAAGAGGAAGGTACCCTACTTTAGGAGGGCACTCTACTTGTCCCAAAATAATTTGAGATGTAGGAGATTTAATTGAGGGCATCATCCCGTTCACAGAGAACATGAATCTGTTTCATGAATCATTAATAATAAGCTTCCTGGGTAAAATCTATACCGCCTGGGACGATTGTGTTGCAAAGCAAAAGCAATATTTCAGCATTTGACAGGATTAGTAATCCATCATCCTTTGGCGAGGAGCGGCACTGTCTCTCAAATTAAACCATTTTTCTGCACATCTAGAGTTGTCATTAGTTTATTTGTGTAGCAATCCCTGATGTTGAATGTTATTGATTATACTGTTCGACAGGGGGATTTTGCCAGTAGAGCTGAGCTCAGCTTTCATTCAGCGCAGGCCATTATTCATTTCAGCAACCCATTGAAGGGTTGTGTATGAGCTTTACCGGGCGTGTAATGTTTTCCCTATACATAGCTTAAATGTTCTTTATTTTTAATGATTTCCCCACGTGTTAGAGTTCTTTAATTAGGACAGGATTTCTGAACTTTCTATGTCCTTTCAGATGTATGTATGTTTTCTTTTGACTTCTTTTTCAAGATCATAAAGGCAGCTCCAAGTAGATTGTACAGAAAATGAGTTTGAAAATGAGTCGATAAATTTTGCTCAAAGAAAAATTGTAACAAAAACATACCAGTCTTCATCTCCTATGGCCCTCATTAAATTATAATAACGGTAAAAGTTTAATATTGTAATGGGCAAATAATTAATGTAGTGAACACCAATCCATGTGTTCGAGAATCAAATGTACTAATTAATATATATCAATACATATATTTAAGACCACTAAAAGATTTTAAAAAATAGATAAATATGGAGAACATAATGTATTCACGATACATTTTCCTGATTTTTATATTCTAAATGAAAACATTTATTTTCACTTGCCATAGCAGTTCATTCATGCTTGGAGTTGTCCTCATAATGATAGTTCATGACTACAGTAAGCTACATGTGGGAAGTGCAGTATCCAGAGGTCCCTGAGTGTGTTTTTGTATCAGTGAGACATCTTCTATGTAGACCGCTGATTAAAATTAACACTGGGTAGGTGGCAAATCAAATTAGATGTATGATGGAATTAAAAGTATCATACTCAATTTCCAGTGAAAGCCAAGAAAAATCTTGTAGCAACAATTATCAGCGACAGCAGGTTGCATCATATTGGCAGAAATACGAATAATCCACCAGAAAGTTGGCAAAAGCCATAAGGGAAGCAGGTGTCTTTACACAGAGCTGATGGCTGTAAGAGAGAAATAGTTCAGTCAGAACTTTAGTCAGACAGTTTTACGGCTTATGACAGCTACTATGGGTCATGTTGTCTCAGGCGTCACTTTAAAAGCTGCAAATATCAATATTTTTTTTAGTAAGAATGGATTCAAAACAATAACAGTAATTATTATTATCAGTAGTAGTATTACTCTTTTTTGGATTAACACAACCTGCTTGACAGTGTAATTGGTCACACTAGATACTGAAAGTGACACAGTTGTTCCTTTTCTTTCGTCAATGCCTATTAATTTCTTTCAGAAATACCAAAAAAAGCATCTTAATTGACATTTTTAACATAAAATATGTTGTGCTAGAAGTAGATTTGTGAGAATCTTCATTCAGAGCACAAACGCTGATAAACATTTCATGTTCACGTCAGAACAGATTTCTTCCTACATCCTTGAATCCTCCATCTTTGACTCTCCTAAACACAAGCTCGCCAAGTGGGGCAATGCCTAGTGAGTCGAGTCAGTGACCATTAGGACTGACGACGTGAGGCCATGTCAGCCCCATGTGCTCCTGCCAGCTATTAGAGTACTAAAAGATATGTGAAAAACTGCCCAACAAGACATAATCAGATTATATTTGTGAGTGCCATTTTGCGTCAGATTCACTCCACACACAATATAAACCGCAGCTCTTGAAAGCCTGCATCATGTGACTTGTAAACTCGTTAATAAATCATGACAACAACTCCAGCAGACATGATAAAGTGACTGCGAGGCCAGCCATGAAATTCCAGTTAACCACAACTAAAAGGAGGGAGACGCTTGATAAAATAACATTATGTGTTAACACAAATTTCCCATGGGAAGCATTTTGCATTTAATTCATCTTAGTTCAGATGTAGCTTATGATTCATCTGGTTTGCAGCACATTTGCCAAGGACCTGAGAAACATATATTATTTCCCACAAGGCCCTCTACTTGTATCATTATAGGCTAATCTAACATAAATTCAGACAAATCCGTGCTCAGTTTGGTTAGCTGTCACTGTGGTATGACGGCAATTATTCACAAGGAGGTGGAAAACGCATAAGGCGTCAGCAGAAATCTGCCCTAAAACCCACTTAAAAATGATGCACCTTAAATTTCTGGGAGTTTTTTTTTGTTATATGTTTTGTTTTACACCAGATCATTTGCACTGAACCCTGTAAAGACAGAATATAATCTTTAATAGAGCTCTGTGAACTGCAGAAAAATGTAAGCTGTATGAACAGGAAACATCAGGTTTTATTGTCAGTCTGTCAGTATCAAAGAGAGAGGGATTTTCTCGAGTCTCAAGGCTGGCTATTATATATGAGTCATTGCAGGGCTGGAAAAGATTTGCTGAAACCTGTCCTCAGTGGACCAGAATGCACTGCAGTTATAAGAAGCTTTACTTTTCCTCAAAATAATTTCTCTCTGCAGTTTCACCTAAAACCCAGGTGCCTGAAATAAGGTTGAACAGGAACAGAAGTTTGGATTTTATTGAGTTTCAGTTTACTTTAAAACCCTGTGACTTAAACCTTGTGACTGATTTTTGGAAACGTGGCCAAAATTATGCAATAATGCTTTTCATAAAGTTAAATGTACTGAGCTAAAAAATGTTACAGACATAAAATAAGTTGGTTGAGTGAATATAAGCCTAATCTGCTCTGTGTCCCGCTACAAAATAGAAAGATTTTCTCCATGTTTGAAGATGAGTCCTCCATCAAAAGCCTGTCTGAGTAATAAATTGAGATTTAAAAATCTATGGATAATTATATGCCTATGCTGTTTTTGAGTCTATGCAGAAGCATTTTGTAAAATCCATCCTATAGTTGATCAAACTGTCATTGCTTCAAATACTGAATCTGCAAAGTGATTTATGGAATATTCTGAAATCGCATATTGATGCAATCAGCAAAATATGCCTTTTAGGAATCACATGGAAAATGCTGAGACCGTTCATTTGAAGATTTTCAACTCAGGAGAGAAATACTTTTGCATAATGTTTGCATGCCTTAGCTTGAATCGAGATGAAAGGGTTAGTTTTGATGGAGTAAAGAAAAAGGGGATGAAGGCGGGCTGCATCTGGTTTACACTGACGTCAACACTTCGCTTGGTTAGGCTGTGCAATGAGTTGATAGGAAAGTTGTGTGCGAAATTTCTTCAAATACAACATCCTCCGGCTTTGGACAATAACCTACCATCCATATGTTTCAACAACAAAGAGAGGTTATTTTTCATCTTAACCCTTTGAAACCTGAGCAAATAGCTTTGATTTCTTTCAAAAACATGGGAAGAAGGCAATGAGCAACAAAAGAAAAAGAAGACACCAAAATTAGCAAGAAAGTAGTAAAAAAGTAAAAAGAAAATTACCTTAGAATTAGTACAAAATAAATAAATAAAATTAAATAAAATAAGATTAAAAAAAAAGGCAAACAGGTCTTGGAAATGTGCTTTAAATGATATTAATTAATATATTAATATATATTAATTAATATATATAATATATTAATTAATATAAATTGTGATCATTAGAAATATAGTTTTTGTCCCTAGACAATTTTCTCTTGCTTTTTAAAAAATCACTTTCTAAATCTCATAATTTCTTGCAATTTGTGGAACATTTCTAACCAAGTCGCTTATTGCCTTTTTTCCCTTGTTTTTGAAAGAAATCGCACCAATTTGCTCAAGGTGCGAAGGTTTAAATACTTACGGTATTGCCGTTACTCAGAAGCTGTTTGTGTCTCAGTCTTGAGGCCGTTACCTGAGTCTCCCCCAGTCAACTTCCCTTGTTACTCTTTTATTCCTGAATGAAAACTGGACGCCATTTCCTTTAGAACTGTTGCACGAGCAAGTGAGATAATTACATTTCTGCACGTGCTGACTCTGTGTCGTGACACACGAGAAAATTGCAGTTTGAAAAGGCTTTAATGAGTTTTGTGTGCATCACAAATATCAGAGGCCTATTTTTAAAAATCATTTGTGTTTTTTGCTCTGAGTAAAATATTGCTAAGTATTTAAAGAGGTCTTAAGTAAGTGAGCCACCACACAAGTTCAGCCTTATATTAATGCATCCGTCACACCAACTCTTAAGTGGCACCTCAGGCGGTCATGCACGGCTGCCTTATTCGTGGGCAAAACCTGAAACTATTAAAACAGTTTGAGAGAGGAACAGTGGATGAGGGGCGGGTGGAAAGAAATGTCTGCACTCTGATAATTAAGCTGCCTAATTTCTCTGCCTGCTGAGGTCTTTATTCATTATGTGCTGCCATCAGCAATCAGTGGAGCTTATTATTGAGAGCGTACGGGCGGGAAGAATATTTTTACTCTCTACAGATAATACTGCACTTAGACAGCCCTTCACAGGCCTGTCAGTGTACACTGTGGAGGGAGTCAGTGCATATGTGCAGATATACTTTATGTATTTGTTGACTCATATACAGTAAAGGGTAATTTATATTTATGTGTGTGTGCGAGTAAAGTGTGTGTGTGTGTGTGTGTGTGTGTGTGTGTGTGTGTGTGTGTGTGTGTGTGTGTGTGTGTGTGTGTGTGTCCCGATGCATCTGCTGTGGTGCTCGAGGCCATCGTCGTCCCTGGAGGCTGGCAGCAGCAGCTGTTGTATGAATGAACGTATGTGTGTGTTTGTGTGTGTGTTTGAGAAAGCCTCTGGGAAAGACAGAGCCTGCATGTCCAGCCGACACACACCAGCCGTAGAGCAAAACAGTATACACACACTCGCACAGGTCAATCAGCTGTGTACAGATCAGGTTATATAGCCAAGCATCACGCACAGATCTGTACTTCCTCCTTTTATCATCCCTTTAGACGTGAATGTTAGCTTGTGTTTGAGCTCCGTTGATCTTTGCACTGAGTGAAAATACCAGCTGTCAGTGGTGCGGAGATGGAAGTGTAACTAAGAAAAGCTCACATGTGAGCCCAACCCTGGAATACAGGCTAGATTAATTTTCTTCCAAATCTTATTAAATCTCTGGCACAGTGTGAGGGATTTAGAAAGTCTCCTAAAATGAAATGATTAGTCTTAGCTGAAGGGAGAGTGGGCGGCTAAATGAAGTGATGAGGGGTGACTGAATGTGGGAGATAATTTACAGGCCATTTAAAGATACGATGTGTAACTTTTTAAAATGTCAGAAAACTACTTTGTTCTTGAGTGGTGTTCTTACATTATCCAAAACGCTTCTAACAATGTTCAAACCCAGAGAGATCTGTCACTTTTATCTGATGTTGTGTCAAACTTTGTTTCCCCCCACCTGAAGCTTACCTAAACCCTTAAGCCCTAAGACTAACCACTGAAGAGGCGCTATGCATCAACGGGAGGCAAACACAACAAGGGGATACATTTTGATACAACACAAATTTGTGTCATTTGATTACTGTTGCCTGTCAGTGGCATCATATCCACTTTGCACATGTTGTGTTTGTCTGCAAGAAGCTGTCATATATTGATTTTTTGTTAAGTTTTAAGACACATTATTACAATATACTTTTTAGGTCTTGGTTTGAAACAGTTGAGTCTTTAGGAGCAGAGAAAACGTTTGCTGCAGCTCTACTCCAGCCCCTGCCTTGCCAGACAGCATTTAAAAAACACAAATTATTAATCAAAAACTGCTTTACTCAGTGTTTTTATAGGTTTTAGTCACCAGGTCTGTTTGTTTTGAAGAGGGGGAGAGCTCTGTGGATAATTTGGCTCTTGGTAAAAAGCCTCCTGAACCTTTAGATCTTAAGTTATCAGAGAAAAAATTTGAGCACACATTAAGCAGGAGTTGGGCTAGCAGCCCCTCCGCAACGAGCTGAGCAGCATCAGAGAAACACTGGTGTTTAATGTGTAACTGGGTTTTTTTCAGTGTTTTTAGCTGTTCTAATTAGCTCCTGCATTTGTTTCAGAGAGGAATAGTACTCTGCAGATAATTCGGCTCCAGGTTAAACCTCCTGGACAATTAACGCTGACAGAATCCCAGCTGGGAGGCACTGACTGCACTGGCGGGCATTGCTCTTTCTTTTTTTTTTATATAGTTTTAAGAGACTCCTTTCAGCAGAAAATAAGTGCATGTTTAAGGAAATCTTGGTTAAAGTGACCATGCCACAGACAATGCAATGTATTGTATTTTTCATCTTTTTCTTTTATCGACTCAGCTAGTGGCCTTATTTTGATTTTCTGTCCTCAGATTTGAGATAATAAAAATTCTAAAATCTTTTTCATCATTTATGGTGGTTATTGCATATTCTGCAGGCTCAGGCTGTCTTTTCTCAATCGGCTCTAACGTACAGCTCGTTACTCTGCGGGAATTAAAACACTGATGTTTGCAGATAACCTTCGTCCACTGCTTTCTGCTAATGCAGCAATCTGCCCCGTGCTGATTATCCTGTTATCCAGCACAGGAGTACACACACACACACACACACACACACACACACACACACACACACACACCACTCAATATCTGCAATGTCTTGGAATTTTTTAACGACACAAATCTGCCCAACAAACAAGTATAGTGGAAATGTCTGCAGTACGGTACTTAGGAAAAGTTTTCTAAATTTGTTTCTGTTATTGTTGAGGTGAGCAAAGCTGCACTGAGAAAGCTGCAGTCACAAAGTGTGTCGCATTTCAGGAGGACAGAAAAGGTTTATCCTTTGTTGTCCACATCCTTAAATCCTTAGTCCCCAGTCAGATGTTGATGCTGGATTCAATTAGTCCTCATCAGCTCATACAGAGAGGGAATCAGCACACGACCAAGTTTCAGGCTTTTGCTTTCAGGTAGTCAGTGATCACTTGTGCTCTGCAACATACAGTATAAGGGAAGGCAGCCATGAACTGCTTCTTGTTAGCAGCCTGGGGATGTTGTTTATCCTCACTGTCACAGTCATTTACACAAATCAGGAGAAATGGGAGTTAAAGAGTCCTAATGAACTTGGTGTGCTGGTGCCCATGTGTTCAAGTAGAACGTTACGATCAAATTGATAAGTTTGTCGACCTCCGAGAGCAACTTCATGGTGATAAATTTGGTCGTTTTGGACTTTACAAGTTGATGAGGAGCGTCTGTATGCATCATTACTTTCAGTCTGTGTGAAGCTCTGCGTCAGAAATTTTGCAATAATTCCACAAAGGATTGTGCAGACTTCATTTATGGAGGAGACACTCATCCTCACTTACAATGCTACACATAGGTAAGTTGTGTCCAACCATCTGCAGTCCATCTACTTATCTATTATTTATAGTTACATGGCTATCATGCAAGGACAAGCTGAGAAAAACACTACAAAGTGCTTATGTGGCGCTTTCACTGTGTCTCATTTATGTCTGCATTAGACTATAAATGGTCTATTAATATTTAATATATTATCAGGTTTAATCATCCCTCTGTGGCTATTTTATTCTGAATTTTAAACTTACCCTTATCCCCCAGTGATTAAATATTTTATGATCCCAGTGTTGTTTGCGTTTTGTTTTATTGCTGTTTTATTACTTTTTTGTTTTAATCTCTTTATTATTATTATTATAAACCTTTGCAAATTACACTTTATACAACTCTGAATAGTAACATTTTTTCAGCTATTTACAGACATACAAGATTTTTCATAAAACAGCATTAAATGTATTTTTCAGCCAGAATTCTATGTATAAATAATGAAACAATCATTTTAAAATCATTTTATAATAACATTTTAAGTGATTATCACAGAGGATTTGTGTGTTTTTACTGGCACTTGTGTCATTTTTCATCTATTTAACCATCCCGGCAGCTAGATACTTGATCACATTGACAAAATGATAAGTCAGACTTACAGCTGAGTATGTGCTAAGAAAAAAGGATATCATGCATGTGGGGGTAAAGACAGTTTAAAAGATTTTAAGGCAGAAAGGTGGCAAAAATCACATAAAATTAACCTGGACTCCTAGGGGTGCAGACTGCCACTGAAGCAGGCCTTGGATATAGTATAGTTGTGAGCATATGTGGATAGGCTGTACTGGTAATGAGGAAGTCACTGGTCTGTACAGAACATAGGGAAGAGCCTGAATCCAGTGGATTACAAACTGCTTATAGGGGTGTTGTCATTTTGCAGTGATGCCGTTACAACATCTGTAAATAATAAAGCACAATCCATCTATTAGTTCTGAATTATAAAAAGTATTTCAGAGGAATTTACCAAGAACGTTAAAGTGCACATTTTAGATCTGCCCAGTCTCTGAGCTTGTGTCACCATACAGAGACGTGGTCGGCAGGCAGACTTAGTGACATTTAGTTAATGCTATTATGATGTAGTAATTATCACTGGCATGAGGAGAAGCAGACCTTAGAAACAGAGAGTGAATGCAGACGTGCTGTATCTATCCCCTTACATCGTTTTAAATCAGGATCCAGAGCGGCAGATTCTCACACGGAGAATCCTCTATCATCTCAACAAATATTTGCATATAAATGAGCAGTGCAGATCACAGGTCTATATCTGAGCCGTATGCGTCAAATGACTCCTTGTGGTGCAGAGAGCCATCAATATCAGCCCTTTGGCCAAATCCACTGCTATCAAACCACTGAAACATCCAGCTCACAGCCAAGGATCAGAAAGCTACTATAAATTACATACACGACCTGCATGTAACTCCTGAAAGACAAAAGGTGCAGCTTTATACTGTTATATTTTCCACACATACTGAAAGTCAGTGTAGCGTACGCGCTCACAGCTGCTCCGAGCACTGACGGTCGGACGTTTGCCATTTTGCACAAGTCATACACATGGCTGACTATCCCTCTTTGTCTTTGTGTCCCCGTGTCTGTCTTGCTCACACACACAAAGAAAAAATAAAACAGGCATGCTTTCGCAGGTGGAGCGGGAACAGTCCTGCAGCGGCGTGCTGCTCTAGTTTAAGTCTATTTCACGATAACACGTGTTCCTCTGCTATACCACTTATCTTTCACTAGCTGTCTCCTCAGTCGCTTTATGAAATATATTCATTTGTCACTCCCCAAGTACAAAAATGACATTTTTTCACATTTTTTCTCCATACTTCACATTTCTAGAACTTTACCTTTCACTAATTCGCTGGTTGCTGTGGTAACTGACCATAGAAGGCAGGTGTGGGCATGTTTGGTGCCTAATTAAATGATACATTATAGATTCTCACAACAGAAAGAACGAAGCCCAACGTTTCATGTGCATGTTTAAAATGCACAAGAATCATGTTATGTTACATCACCTGAATTAAAGGCTATTGTCATATATAACTGCCGATTACCCAAGTTGTTCTAACCCACCTGGGGCCACCTCCAATCTATCTCTATCCCTCCAGTCGCCTTAGGTGGCCCTCTTGTGTTCGGCAACCAGCGTGTTCTAAGTAATTGGCTCCTCCACGCAGGGAGCGTGCACATCCACTGCATTGTGGCATAAATACCAGGGAGCCCCATGATGTGCAGGCTTTCCTCGCTCATTAGAAAGAGCTGACAGTGCAGCCCTAAAGCCCCAGTCCTCCTCTGCAGTGCTCATGCTGGATCGACACCAGAAGATAACAGTACAGCACACCAGTCTCTTTCAGAAGCCTTGAAAAGCAGCCGCACCGCTCTCTAGACCCTCCAGCCCCTGGACACAGCTCTCTCTAACTGCTGCAATGCACTAATGATGCTTAATGTGAAGACCCACTCAGTTTTCAGAAGATGTCTCCTGGTTGATTCAGCACTAAGTTGCCAGTAATCAGAACTCACACTATGATCCAGAGAACAGGAACTTCCTCCAGATGTGAGGCGACTTATTTTTTTCAGCCCAGCTAGAATAAAATGTTGGCATTGTACATTTCTGCAAACCATGGATATGTTACATTTGTACATTTCATGTGTATCGTATTTCAACGATGACGTGGTTCAGATTACATGTATATGAGAGGCAGGAGGGGACGATGGACGAATGCCAAGCAGCAGGCCACTGTTCTAAACCAACAAACACAAAAGGCATGTATTTGTGAGGAGATGTCAGGGCATTTCCAGACGTGTCTATGGTGACAGAGCAGGTATTTTTAAATGAGATGTCTGGACATTTCCAATTCTTTTTGTGGTGACAAAACTGGGTATTTTTAACAAGAAGTAGGGACATTTCCAGATGTAATTGTAATGAAAAAAACAGGTATTTCTATCAATAGATAAAGACATTTTCAGCCATGTTTGTGGTGACAAAACAAGTTTTGTTTTTTTGTTTTTACTAAATCTAAGGGCATTTCCAGCTATGTTTCTGGTGACTAAACCATGTTTTTTAAGCCAAAACATTATCTTTTTATAACCTTTACCAAGTGTTTTCTGTGCCTAAACCTAAACACAACAGCACTGTGCCAACATAAAACTGAAAACTGAAACTGAAATAAAGTTTTCATTTTAAAAGTCAGTGGCTTGCAGAAATGTACAATACTAATATTTATTTTGGAATTTGGTTGCTCTTTACACACATACACACCTAAAAGCCCTGCAACTGTGACACTGGTTGATCCGTTAATGATGTGGTGCCAAGTGAAAAGAGGTAAAAAGAAGTAGAAGAAGAAAAAGAAGTAGTAGAAGAATATTTGTTAAATAGCTCCGTAACAATGTAAAAAAATCCTAATAGTATAGGTTGAAAGGCAAAAATTAGTATTATCATATAAACACTAACAGTGATTTTTTATAAAACCGTTCCTTAAGTCAATGGAAGTGTAAATTGCAATTGCTGTTGAAGCATGCATGTGCAGTCACACACACTGATTTCGTGTACATGTTGTTCCATTTCAGCTCGGCAGTGAAGATGAGTGTGAAATCACCTTTATCTTCTGACGACCCCTCCTGTTTTAGTCTCTTATGATTAGTGAGCCCATGTGTGCATGCCATCTAGAGCGCAACTCAACCATCCTACGGTGTTGTTTGTCACAGCAGCTGAGTTATAACACGTGCAAATACACACACACACACACACACACACACACACACACACACACACACACACACACACTTTCATGCATGAACATACCCATACACACACACAGGCACATTGTTAAGGCTGAAAACTTGCCTAAAGACTGTTTTCTTCAGCATCCACTTACCAGTTACATTATGTAAAAATAAGACTTGCAGTCAATTCTAAAATGTCAGACTGACACCCAGATATTTCCTGAGTCTTTGTGCGTCTGTTCCACACTAACTGACATTGCCTGTCTCCTTTTCACCCCCTCCCCTTCCTGCCCTTTCCTTCTCCTTCTGTCTCTCTGCAGGATCCTGCTGACAGTGGTGGTGATTTTCCGTATCCTGATAGTAGGCATAGTGGGAGAAAAGGTGTACGAGGATGAGCAAATCATGTTCATCTGTAACACCATGCAGCCCGGCTGCAACCAGGCTTGTTATGACAAGGCGTTCCCCATCTCACACATCCGCTACTGGGTCTTCCAGATCATCTTGGTGTGCACGCCGAGTCTGTGCTTCATCACGTATTCTGTGCACCAGTCCGCCAAAGCACGTGACCGAAGTTACTCTCTCCTGCATCCTTACATGGATCACCACGGCCACGGTCACCACGGCCGCAGCCATCACGACCATCACGCTCGCAAGCTTCACTCTCGCAACATCAACGGCATCCTGGTGCACCCCGACAGCAGTAAGGAGGATCATGACTGCCTGGAGGTCAAAGAGATCCCCAACGGACCCCGGGGACTCCCTCCGACGCACAAGAGTGCCAAAGTGCGACGGCAAGAAGGGATCTCCCGTTTCTATGTCATCCAAGTGGTGTTCCGCAACGCGCTGGAGATCGGCTTCTTGGCCGGCCAGTACTTCCTGTATGGCTTCAATGTGCCAGGGATGTTTGAGTGTGATCGCTACCCCTGCGTGAAGGAGGTGGAGTGTTATGTGTCTCGTCCCACAGAAAAGACCGTGTTTCTGGTCTTTATGTTTGCAGTGAGCGGCATATGTGTGCTGCTCAACCTGGCTGAGCTCAACCACCTTGGCTGGAGGAAGATAAAGACGGCCATCCGAGGGGTGCAGGCCCGAAGGAAGTCCATCTGTGAAGTGCGCAAGAAGGATGTTTCACACCTGTCCCAGGCCCCAAACCTGGGCAGGACCCAGTCTAGTGAGTCAGCCTACGTCTGACAGAGGCTTCTCTGCCTGGGGGCTCGAGGACCTCTTACATTTTGGAGAAGAGCTTTTCCCTGGCCCAGGACCCCCGATCATTAGGGCACAAAACTCACCACTGCATTATTATTCAGGAGCACAGACAGACTCTGTGTAGTCATGATGAAACATCAATTCATAAAGTAGAGTCTTTGACACTTCAAGAGAGAAGAATCACCTTCCTGAAAAGGAAACTGTCTTGCTGTAACAAAGCTTACACCTAAAGCTTACACAACGGAGAGTTCTGCTCTGCCTAGGTGACACTAGGTGCCTTCAAAGAACCCAACAGATAAAACTGAGCAGTTCCTAATAATATTAAAATACTGTAAAGATAGTCTGAGGATGAATTATCTGAAGTTCTTCATTATTTGCCTTTGCTGTAGGTCAAAAATAATCCCCTTATTTTCCAATTATGCGTGCATATGCAAGAGCTTAAGCGTGTGCATGCATACGCATGTGTGTGAGGAAAAAAAAGCCAATGTCTGACTTAAATCAGAAAATTGAACGCTAAGCTAATCTGAGCTACTGAAAGAAAGATAATGTTTTTTTTGCATTGTCCCTGATCCTCAAGAAAAGTCACTTGGTGGACAAACAAGCACCTTTTTAAACATGTTCTAAGAAACACAAAGTTAAACACAACAACCATCAGCACTAAAACTATCAGCAGAAACTGGTACAATGTATTTGCTGTTGGTGTACTGAGCTTTTTTCTAAAGATTTACACTCTTCTTCATAATCTTTGTTTCATTAGGTGCCAATCAGACAGCAGACTGACATTGCCTGGGAGCTTTTTTTCAAAGCGAAACACATGGTGCATTAAGGATGAGTTAGGTTTATTTTCCAACACTGTGTCACACACCACAATGCTCCCAATGCCTGCAGGGCATGCTGTTTACTCTCAGAACTAACTGAAAACAGTCAAGAAAAGTGTGCCAGTGTTTCCACTTTGTAAAGTGTGATCGCTGTCTACGGGGCTAAATTATATAAGGAGTTTTTCAATGAAAATGAAAGAAGTATTGTAGTCACGAATATTTTAACGTGTAACCTCAAGCTTTTTTTCACAAGCAGATTTGGTGCCATATTTCGAAGTTACTGTACATAGATGAAATGTAATAATTACACTTAGCCTTTTCCCTATGCGGTGTAGATGAGCTTCACTTGGATGGGGGAACAGGAGTTTGGGTGGTAATGAAGATTAATCATAGATTGCCAGCTTTAACAATATGTATAATTAATGTGCCCTTTGTTAAGCCTTCGCCCTCTAATGGAGACTATATGTCCCGAAAAGTGTCCCTCCCCCTCCCCCCCCATGGACTTTGAAAAAGGCATGTTACTGAAGCATTAATAGAATGGATAGATTATGACATGTAACTTAAAAAGAGACTGTTTTATTTATTTGCATCCTGCTCCTGTGAAATGTAATACTCAGCATGCATGAAGATGAAAAATATAAAGAGATATGAACATAGAATCCCATGGAGGGAATATTGAAAGAGAATATCTGAAAGGCTCCAGAACTGCAGCAATAATAATATATAGTATGTGAAAAAAATATGTGAATAAATTATTATGCAAACAGAGATTTTCGACGTTGCTGTGTTTAAGTGATAATTACTGTGTAATTCTGACATTTTACTTTTGTCAAGATGTTGAGAGGTAAGTGTTAAATAACTGAATCACAGTTTCACATACTAAAGCAATCTAACCACTGCTGCCACTACACTAATACCACAGTGTGAAATCAGTGTTACAAGTTGAAGACCGATATTAAAATGCTACTTATATAAAAGTATTATCAGCAAAATGATCTTAAAACTATAATAGGCAACTTCTATTTTATAAAAAAACGTATGAAAAAGTCCTTCTGGCTCTTATTGCTTGTTTTCTTTCAGGTGTGGTAGAATCTTGCAAATGCCATTAGGAGCACTAAAAGGGGGCAGACAAACCTGATTTGTTCACAGTTTATCTGTCTCATGTTTTACTGTCAAGATGACAGTTCCAGCAAAAATGACAGTTATTTTTATAAAAGCTTCCTACTGAACCTTTAAAGTATCAAAAGAGAAAATACACGTTATGTTATATGTGTTACATTACAATGTAAGATATTACTGGTAGTTAATTCTGATGCATTAATGTGTACGAGCCTTTTACTGCTTTAGTATGTCAACGTGGGGCTAATTTCATCTTCTTTACATACAGCTGAGTTGTTGATGCTATAAAAACGCATCACATTGGAGGTTTGCAGTGTGTTTTGTAAATAAAATTTTTATCTATAAAAAACTCTCACTGTCAAGTCAACAGAGATCAATAAAAGCACAATTCACACTAAAATTACATACTAGAAAAGAGAAATACACACTTATTAAAATTAAATACAGTGCTTGAGTAAATTTACTTTACTCTCTACCACTGGTGGTGTAAAATGGCAGTGTGCTTATATGTAAAATCAAACACACACTAGCTTTACGTGCTATATATGATACATAGGGTCACAGAACACAGAGCACCGAGTGCAATGTAGTGCAGTCGGCTGCACAGACTCAAAACCTGCTTCAACATTTATTATTCAACGCTGAGAAATGATACATCTCAGAGAGATACATTAGTGCACTCTGTTGATAAATTATATATAGTGAACCTGTATTTCCATGATTTAAAACGCCTGACTAAAAGTAAACATATCATGCAAGAAGTTCCAATTGTGGTTTTTCTCATTTACACTAATAACTCTCATGTTTTGGCAGTGAAGTTGTATTTTTTTTTTTTTTTTACTGTAAAATGTTTCTGATACTCACACTGTTGTTTGTCAAGCTCAACGTGACTCATGGGCAGGTAAGTTATCAGAATGGACCTGATCATTTCAGTAATGAGCGAGGTTACTGAGGGAGAGAGGAGAGATGTGTGGGGGGCTGGTGAACCTTTTAGTGTTATTAAATCTTCAGGCGTCATGTGGCCATGTCCTGGGGAACACTGAAAGCATAGCGAGACTAGAGGAAGAGGATCGAGGGTGATGGAGAGGTGTGTTAATAAAGCTGATTGTCTGATAGCATGTAAAGTAATGAATTTCATCATTGTTCATTCACTTAAAGGCTATGCTGTGTTCCTATTGACATGCGGGTAGCCGTGATTGACTCTCTGCTGTGTGTGATATACATCTGCATCAACAAGCACCCAACATCCACATGCACACACAGAGTCAATAAATGCTTAAACAAAAGCATTTCTGAGGATGTAACCAGGCCGGTTGCTGTGGCGACAGGAGGACGGTAATGATGTTAAGCACCACAGAGACTACAGCAGTGAAGGGCAGAAGCAGCACTGCGCCAGCTCTCCTGCCGACGCTCCACAACAGCACATCAACCCACTGTACAGAACGCCAAGTCTAAACTCACTCATGGCGAAAGTTAGACAAATGCTGTGATTCATTCTGCAAATGCAGTACGTACGAGGATGATAACTGGTAAGTACAGTAATTATCTGCTAAAAATATCTTGAGTTACAATGACAACTATAATTTGACAATAATTCCGTGGAAAGTATGAATAATTGAGCAGAAACTACAAAACCCTCTAGTAATACCTCTATAATTTTAAATATACCATTTAATGAAAAAGTTTTCTACATTCATGTTGCTTTATTGAAAGTATATAAATTCTATATTTTTAATCAACATAACTAACAACATAACCATTAAACAATAAATGCATTAGCTTAGGGTCCCCTCGCAAAGTTTTTTTTCTGTAATTTTTAATGACGACAAGACAATGGTGAAATGAATATTTTACCTCCTATACAAAAACTTGACAACATTTTGTGCCATTTTCGCCAACAAATATTAAAAACATACTATGGAGGTTTCAATCAGTTTGAATTTACTGTGTCACTAAAAATCATTATATTTAGAAGTTCTTTATAAGAAATCATAAGGAAAACCGCAAATGTAATTTAAGCCCTAGTATATGAAAGGGCGCTGTTATAATAATCAATTAAAGAAACTACAATTACCACCTTGCGGTTATATGCCTCTGTGAAATACTTAATGTTTCACAGAGGCATGTTTGACTAATGTCACCAAGTCAGTTTCTGAACAAATCCCAAAAATGCCAAAAGTCTACAGCTTGACTGCAATGATCATCTTGATCAAGTTAAAGTTAAGAAATGTAATGCATGGGGAAAGTTTGCATTTCACAGTTTGAAAAGCTTTTTGACAGCAACCACTTACATAACAATTATGCCCCTGATGCTCTTCTATCAGCTGCAGCGGTACAGCACAGCACAGTTAGAAAAAGAACCCTTAGTGGCTACAGCCTCTCTCTCCCTGCAGCTTTATGCAAACACATCATAAACTGACCTTGCATTGTACTGTTAGTCAGTGATAGCCTCTCTTGACTGCCGACAGGAACAGATCTGCAGGTGTATCCATGTGCTCGAATTATAGTAATAAACAGAGCTGTCACTCAACACCCACATACCTTTACATTTGTGCTCTCAGTGCAGTCCATTAAGTATAGCTCAAATGCACAATAACTTTCAGCTTAGGAGTTCACCCTACCTGCGTACTCATGCATTAAAACATGCAAATAGACGTTAGTTATGGGCACTGTGTAGTCACGGGAATGGTTGGGGGTGATATGCACAGTTTTTACATTGTATACTGTTTACGTGTATGTATGCAGTGAATTTACAACCCACAACACTGTAATCCACTCTTTTTTTGTGCCGGTGGTGCACAAGGATATCGATTTTAGACAAATACGCAGACGTTATTGTACTGTCTTCATTACTCTGCAATTGTGTTTTTCTCAGCATAAAGGTAAATGTCAGGAAAACCAAATAAATAGCTTGATGATATACCACCTCATGTATCCATTAGATGTACAAAAGAAGATACAATCAAATATAACCCCCTGAAATTAGGAGGAAAGGAACAAATAAAATGCTAGTCACTTCCAGGTTGCTACTCAAACCTCCTCGCTGTGGAGTGTATTTCACAATTTGATTAATGCACTGCTCTGATCCATCATGAAGGATGTTCAGCTGGGCTCCTTCACTTCAATCACTCACTGTCCGAACTGCTGGCCTGAGATATTATCAATCAGAATCAGTAGATCCCTGCTTTCTAGAAACACCATGTGCAAGACGACTGACTACACTTCATCTGTTTCAGGCAGCTCTTTCAATTCAACTATGACATTTTTAAATTCTCGTGTTTGTTCTTCGATGGTGCACTGAGGAAGTCGGCACATCAGTTTCTCACAGTCTCCTCTTTGATTCACATAGCTACAGTATGTTTCGAATATGTTTTGGGTTTTGGTAGGTGTTTTTGAACTGGCAGTCTTTTAATGTGATGCGCACAAACCATTAACAGGTGCCGCAATGTTTGTTGTTTATTTCACAGGCTTTCTCTTTTTCTGACCTTGACCCTACTGTAAATATATCTAATTTAGGAAAGAAAATATATAATTTTCCTTTGCAAAAATGTTACCAGATGGATTGGCACTGATGATCCATATCACAGCATTCACCTTTGCCTCCTCATCAAATTTTCATCTGCTCTGTGACCTATACTCTCCACAGCTGATTCATTACTATGCCCATGATATGAGGGCAATAAGAGAAGAATCATTTCATTATTCCTCTCCCATGTTCCTTGTACATTTCCCTTCCTGCCTCTTGGCTCATTCATAAAGATGAAATTGGAGTGGGCTTATTCCTCTCTGGAGCCTGCTCCACTTCTAGCCTCTTAATGTCTTGGCCCATCAATTTGTGTCAGTCTCCATTCGGCTCTCCGCAAGTGACTTGGTCTCCTTGCGTGATAGCCCTGCTTGGCACAGTCTCTCTGCCCGTCCTCTCTCTCTGTCTCCATCTGGTCCTCTCCTCCTCCACCTGACTCATTTCTCTCTCTCTCTCTCTCTCTCTCTCTCTCTCTCTCCACCTCCACACTTTATTCTGCCCTCCTGCCATCCTTTGACCTTCTCTGTCCTCTTTCATGTAGGCCAGCTCTGGCTTTTCCACCTGGATCTCACATGAATTTAACATTGATGCTGTCAGAGCAGCTGAAGCTTAAGTCTAATCTTCTGCTGTACCGCAGGAAAGCCCTTCCTCACCCTCTTCTCTCTCCTAAACTGTCTTTGACCCCGACTCTTCAGTTTTCTCTCACCACATAGGATTTTGTGAATGCTTACAAAAAAACTCAACAGCTCATCATTATCCCCTTTTATAACTCCTCTGACGCTGGCCTGACCACTCACTCGTTTCTCCCCAGTAATCCTGGAAAATATGATTTATCAGACAACGTGCAAGTTTTGTCTTATGGCATTATTTAAAGCTGCTATTTCTTGAGTGTCCAGCCTTTCAGATCCACTCATGTCATCTTACTGGATTTTTTTTCTTTGGGAACTTGCTGTGTTCCAGTCAGATTTGGAATATATCTCCAAAATACCCCCCAATAACCCTTTGACGAACTCAGTGACACACTCTGCTCAAATCTGGCTCTAATGTGGTTGTTCTGGTAATTTAGTTTCAGGACATGTGTGACAAACTGAGGATTGTATTGTGTTTTTTTCCCCTCCAGATAGATGTTTCTAATTTGGTGGTTTTAAAAAAAAGTGGACCAAAAATAAACTACTGATATTGCACTTTTGGATGTCAAAAGTGGTCCCCAAAAAGCCATGGCACAAAAGAAAAAGGATTTGGCAGTGTCAGGCAGCTGGTAAGCTGGAAGTCATCCATCCAACATTTTCAGCTGAAAAGCAAAAAAGCCCTCCGCAGCAAAAAGTATGTGAAATGTGTGATGAAGTGAAAATGCCTGCACCTAAATGCCCACATCCACTACGACCATTCCCAAACCATAAATCCTTCCTAAGAACACCTAATCCAGCACCGGGAGCACCTAAGCCTGCATTACATGACACTCCTTCATTTCTCTTGGTGATTTCAGGAAGCTGATGATATGAGAAGTTGTGGGTCATTTCATGCTGATTTGACTTTTTTCTAATCCTGCACGGCTGTGAATCTTTCTGTCAAACTGCTGTGACGGAAACCTCAGCATATGAATATAATTTTTATGTAATGCTGGAATCGTTTTAGTCGGTAGTTTGACAGCTCTGAAAGTAATGCCTGTCAGCATGGGTGGATTATAAAACGGGACCCCTGGGCACAGATATGCCAAAGGCCCTACCACCTTTGCTACATAACGGCAAAACACACAGACTTTGTGCTGAATTTACTGCTTTTTTTTGTGTATGTTGTGTGTTTGTAGTTGCTTTGTTTTTCTCTGAATTCATTTTGTTTTTCTTTTTTTATTGTTTTGAGTCCTATTGAACATATTTTTTCATAGTTTTGTGTCTCTATGGTTGGTTTTCCCCTTTTTGTAATTTCTTTGAGTCTCCTTGAGGTCATTTTAAGTCTTTTTAAGGTAATTTTTTGTCTCTCTGAGATATTTTTCTGTCTCTTTGAAGTAATTGTGTGTCTTTTATGTCTCTTTGTGGTTGTTTTGCTTCTTTTTTAAACTATTTTGTGTCTCTGAGATCATTTTGTGTCTTTATAAGTGGTTTTATGTCTATTTGAGGTTATTTTTCTCCTTTCTTTCTGGTTGTTTTGTGTCTTCTTGATGTAATTCTGTCTTTTTTTGAGGTATGGTTATTTTGTGCCTCTTTTACATAACTTGTAATTATTTTGTGTCTGTGTGGTCATTTTATGCCTTTTTCTGGTACTTTCATGTCTCCTTGAGTGTCTGCTTTGGTTGTATTATGTTTCTTTGTGGTTGCTTTGCCCCATTTTGTAGTTACTTTGTGTCTCTTTGCAGTTATTTTGCATCTCTTTGTGTTCATTTTAAGTGTCCCCCAGGTTGTTACATATATCCATGCAGCATTATATCAGTTTGGTAAAGTATTTTATACAGACTCAGTACTGATCTCTACCCAAGCACTGGTGGTGTCTGCCTCTGACAAATCTCCTGAGGTTGTGATTCAAAGGAAAAAGCCACAAGCAAGTTTCACACCTCTGATAATAGACCAGCTCCTCCCTATGGCCAGAGATAATATGGACTAACAACATACAGCTTCTGCGGCATCCTGACACGCAGGCTCAGGCTTCTACTGAACAGCAGAGATATTTAAAAACACTCTACCGCACAAAAAAAACGTATTTTCATTTGCAATGTTGAATTAGAAGCACAAGGAGAGAGCAGACTGATGCAGAGCTGGATGCGATTGACAGAAATTCATATACTGTTTGCCCTGCATTATGCTCCAAAACAACGAGCTGGACTCCTGTCTCCTGTGCAGCATAATCTGTCCATACACACATTGCACAGGGTTACCCACGGACCTTTGGTTCACAATTTCTCCCTCTTCACCCATCCCCCACCTCAGTCCCTTGGATCAATAAGCAGAGGTCACATAAATTAAGTGGAAGTCTAATCTTATTTTGTAATCGCACCAGGTGGAATGTAGTTGGCAATCAGCAGCTGTGCGTCATGAAGATTAGTTAGCAGAGGACGCAGATGTTCCCACTGCAGGTGTGATTCTGCTCCAAAATGTTGCAAAAACCTTAACATGCAGTCACATTTCTAAAGGATAGAGGGTGAAATCATCTGATCTAAGCTATAATCAGATGGTAGAATGGGCCAGTTATTGTTGTGAGTGACAAACACAAGCACCATCTCCACCTTGAACATGTGTATTGCACTGTACACCTTTTTTTTTTTTTGCACAGCTGGTTGCTGTCTCATGGCATTATTAGAAGGGGGAAGGTTGAGAACAGAAGATTTATGTGGACATTTGGGGGTCACAGTTTACAGGCTGAGTGTCAGCGCAGTGAATGGTCTGTTTACTGGTAAGGATCACTGAGACACAGCGCCCCCAAGAGGATAAAACTGCACACTACAGCTCTCAGGTTAAATAAACAACACGCAAATCCTCTACATTTTCATCAAGCACGTTCACTTTACATCTGAGGTCAATCGGTACAGATGTTATCCATCTAACCGCTCAAACAGTACAGTGTTTTAGTAGGTTAAAACTGCTGCAGTACTGTGACCATTTGTCATGTGCTTGTCTGGGAAGAGAAATGGGCAAAATCATACCATGTAGTGGCCACCTGGCACAGATCCACAGGCTCAAATTGGAAAAAAGGCTGTGAATAAAATGAGGATTTAAACAGATGTTTCCTGCTGTGTCTAACTAGTATTTTGTCCTAAAGGATCCCGCACCGCTGGACCACCTGTGGTCTTAATCTAGACTTCTTTATTCATCCACGTATCTCATCATCCCACCTATAGCTCACTGCTACTGATGATCTGTGGCTGTGTGCATGTAACGTCTAGATAAAGACGTGATCCTGCACACTGGTTCAAAACATTGCCTGATTATTAATACAACATTGACTGCGTGAGATCCTTTCTTTATCATTTGTTGCTGCCTTTCCATCACACAAGACAAGATGGCAAAAGGACATGAAATATGAAAATGTTCTTAAAAAAATAGAAAGGAAACTGAAATAATAATAATAATCCCCTTTCGGCTGACACGCTACTCAGCATGAGGAGACCCAGTTTCAAGGACCTACATCACGTTAGCATTTAGTTCAAGCTGGCATTTGGCCACAGGAGCTTTTACAGAAATATGCAAACATAATCAGGACTCCAGTCCTATGCCTAATAGAATGAATGGGGGCAATACATTAAGGTTAAAAGGATAAGCAGAATCCTTGGCTTGCTCCCAAAAATTAAGATTTAATGATTTCTCTCTCTTGATAATCATAAAGTAGCTAAAGCTTTGATTTCAAAGTAAAACATGCATGTTTTGGGGTTTCATAATATTAGCATCGTGACATTTTAAGGTTGAAGGACAAACCAAATTCCCTTTGCTGTACAAATCATATTTTCTAATTATTTTTCATTTATTTTTGTCCTCACAGCACAGCAATTTTATAAATGTGATGTTGTTGTTTAGTCATAACGTGTAAAAACAGGCCAGGATCCGCAGCTCACAGTAGCTTGCGCTCTGAGCTAAATGCTAGCATCAGCATGCTAATACTCACAAAGACAAGGCTGTTGATGTTGAACATGTTGATGTTTAGCGGGTAGGTTTACCACAAGGAAGTTAAAAAAAAAAAAGGAGAGGTCATGGCCTCATATAATGTCATACTTGTAGAAACGCAGTACAACACATGCACAATAAAATCTGACCTGCACATGCCAGAAGGCTCAATAGCTGGTGCACCATCATAGAACATGGGGGATGAGTGATTTGTTGGACTGAGGTGTCTGCACCTGGCTTTGGGTCCGAATATTTTTCTGCCATTTAATTGAGTGTACCCAAAAGTTCTGTCAAGCCAAGTGCACCCAGGGAGGTTGAAAAGAGAGCACCCAAAGAGTCAAAGAGTGTGTCCCAGCTTCCTTTGAATAACTTTAGTTTACAATGCAGTTTGTTAGTAAGTGCTGAAAACACAGTGCAAAATAATATTTAAATGGTTATGATACTTTGAAAGGAGCCATTCTTCATAATGAGTCCTTTTTTACTGTTGACACTTTAAGTAAGACTACATTTTGCTGATAATACTAATGAATTTTTACTTAAGTGATGTGAAGTGATTTTGATATGTAGTATTTTTAGACTGATATTTCTACTTCTACTCAAGTACAGAATCTGAATACTTCTTTCACCACTGGAAATAACATCATAGCCAAAAAATCAGTTACTATCAGCCAACATGTGATTGGACAGAGTGCTGCTCACCTCCTTCTTCAGCTGGGAGTAGGGCTGGTTCATTGATGGAGGTGTGGAGGGAGACAGGGCTGCTGAGGATGAAGCTGCATCTGTTCTCTGGCCTGATAGCAGGCAGGGACAGAGACAACTGATTTAGTATGAAAAACTTACTAAAGGTTTGGCTACATTCATTAAATGATGGTTAAAAGAGGAGCAAAATGTAAACACAAATTTCAGTGAGGATATTAGCTAATGTTAGTGGAGCAAACGTAGGCTTATTTAGCCATGGGCTAAACAAGTTCATTTCCACCACCCTTTCTTTTCTCTCTCCTGTCTTTCTGTTGGTTTCTGGTACCCAAACTTTTCTTTAGGAAGCTTTTACTATTGACTCAGTTCCCCAGTCACTCCTCACCCAATTAGCAAGTTAACATTTGTGCCAGGTTTGGGGACTGGACCGAACCATTTAATGAAACTACAGGGGGGAGGCGGCAAATCTGAGGCTCTCTGGATGTTAACTTTAAGGGTTCTGAAGGAAGAACCCAAAAAAGAAACCCCAAGTATCAGTTTGCACATTGTAAAATATTTCCATTAATGTTAAAAGGTTAATCATTTTCAAATGAAAAAATTCTTAATGTTCTTATGTTTTTTTAGGGTTCCTGACAGTCATAGGCCCTTAGAATCGTCCTAACTTTGGCACACCTGACCTTAAGTATAGAATAAAGTAAGAATTTGATCTGATGAGGGCGCTAGTTAAGTCACTACATTTCATCCTGGGGGAAACATTAATGTGTATAACAAATCACAAAGTAATCAACCCAAAAGTTATTGGCACAAAGAGGTGGACCAACTGACTGACAGACCATGTGTATTACCCGGACGTGGCTGTCCTTAGAGCCTAAGGGGCCCTAATGTCTGGAAATGTGCTGTTCTGTGTCAAACTGAAAGATACCATGCTGAAATCTCATGTAGTTTAACTATTTATTGATCTATTTACT
This sequence comes from Plectropomus leopardus, assembly GCF_026936395.1. Classification (NCBI taxonomy): domain Eukaryota; kingdom Metazoa; phylum Chordata; class Actinopteri; order Perciformes; family Serranidae; genus Plectropomus; species Plectropomus leopardus. The sequence continues at coordinate 26,759,616 of NC_142190.1, read as the reverse complement.
TATTTATTTAACCAACGACAGCACACTCTACTTTGAGTATTTTTAACTCTATAAAGGTCAGAAACCAGGGAGACACATTTAATGGAGCATCAAAAACTGTTTTGGTTTTTAGACCCAAAATAGGTTTGCACTTTAAATTATTCAGTATTGAGACTGAAAACAACAAAAACCTGCACCACTATCCTCTGACGGACCCCCTCGGTGCTCATTTATTCTTCTCCATCTGTTAAGGTTTTTTTGTGTGTGTATCAGCTTCCGATTTTACACCTCGATGACATCACAGTGTTGCGTCCACCATGCAGGTCTTTTTCAATTAGCAGCTCTCAGCACGGACATCAACACCCAGCAGAGTGTACCTGAAAATAAAACGAAATCTGCCAAATCTGTTCATAGGAGGAGGTTGATTCTACAGGGCAACATGCGTGATACATACATTTGCCGTCCTGTTAAACAAAATCCCATTTAACTTGCTGGGTGTGGTATATAATGCTGCTTCTAGCTGTTTGCATCCTTACAGTGAAGTTAAATCTACACCACAGAGGATAAAGCAATAAGCGGATGTCTGCAATCTGAGCCACCAGATGTTGCTGTAGTGCAAGAACAGCCTGCAGAGATTCGAAGGAGGGTTGGTTGGCATCTGGAAAGAAAGAAAAGCTGCAAAACAAGCTGTATTTCTTACTTTCTGCAAACGCAGCATTTTGGAGATGCAAAGTTTAGACAAAAGAAAAGGTCTGGCTGATGTTAGGTATGACGCCATGAAGTTTAGGACAGATGATACATCTGGCTCCAGTGAGAAATATGCAAAGACAAAAAGCACAAACTGTTACCACTTTGGATAAAGAAAATTCTAGGGGTGGAAAAAAAAAGATGTTTCCCCCCACTCGCCCAGAGCTCAACCACATGTGGAATTTCTCATCTGTGTGTATTTTCACCATTTACAGGTCTGCTGGATAATTTTTCCCATGTTCTCCCACACACACACACACACACACACACACACACACACACACACACACACGCACACACACACGCACACACACACACACACAGATCTATCTGTCATCTGGTTGAACATGAACAGTCCTCCAAAATAACACCCTTTTAACTCCACCCTACCGTGTCAACCAGTTCACTGTAAATGGCTTGCTGCCAGTAATGGGAGAGGTACTCAGATCCTTTACATAAAATTGGTAAAACTTGACTGTAAAAAACACTCCATTAACAAGTAAAACTCATATGTTCAAAATGTATTGTAAAGTTTTTTATAATGCAGAATGGGCATTTCTTAATTTTGCACTAGATAACAATGGAAATAAATTTTAGTTGCAGCACTCTATTGACCCTTTGAAACCTGGATCAACATCACTTTTCTTGTGCTGCATTCAGACTTCACAAGTACTTAAAACTTCAAAATCTTTGTTTGTTTTCATTTGAAAACATGGGGGAAAGACAATGAGCAACTTCAGAAGAACTGTCTCACAAATTGCAATAGATAAAGCTACATTTTAAAAAAATAACTTTATCATAATTATCTATTCAAACTTATTTTACAAGATTATTAGCATTACATAAGAACTTTTTTTCCCCAAGTCATCTCCTCATTTGTTTGTTTTTATGTTTTTTTTATCTCTTTTATTTTTCTTCAAATTTTTAGGCAGTTTTCTTGTACATTTTATAGGGTTTTTTGTGCTAAGGAGCCAAACAGTGCTGAAGAAACAATAATCGTACATGTGAAACTGCTTTATTTAGTGTTTTTACCATTTTTTTTTATCACCCAGTTCATTTGTTTTAGATATGAGACCTCTGTGGATAATCCCACATAAAAACCTCCTGAACAATGAACACTGGTGGAATTCGAACCTAAAAAAGGGCTAGGGTCTAAAATATGGCAGATTTTAAAGGTCAAAATTAAAACAACTTAAACAAAGAAACAAAATTAAAATACAATAAAAATACCTATTTTATTTAGAATTTAATGTGTCATAATTAAATAAAAATGTTAAAAGTGAAGTAATTTAGCTTTCATCATTAATAAGTCAATTCATAGTTCTTCGATATGACATCATGCTCCCATGCTGCGTTAAAATGAAATCACAGTGCAGAAAAAAGGGCAAGTAGGTGTATTTTCACTTCAGTGTTGTTTGATGTGTTTTAATTTTAGCAGAAAAGTTCAAAGTTACTCCCAATTTCTCGTGTATACGTTCAAAAAAAGAAAACTAGATCTTTGTTATGTGTTCCTGCTTTACTGTGTTCTTTAGAGATCTACTTGATTAATTATATAGCTCACTTCTAACAACAATTAACTCAAATAATGACTAAAAAAAGGATTTGGCAGCTCCTGAACATCTTAATGTGGTTACAGTTTGTGAACAGGAAAGAGGAAATGTTCTACTGCAACGAAACCCCTTTCAGGTTGTGATAATCATTAACCCTGTGGATGATGTGCTGGTTGAATATTAGACTTTAATCCTGTCGTTGAGATGACACAAAACATAGCTGACATAAACGTGTGGCGGCACATCTTAACAGCTTCATATTAATGACTGTTGGGCTCATTGGATGACTTCACACTCTGCCAGCTCCTCACTGTGTTATCACGTCTGATGTCATCATTATGACTCAAAGCAGTGCCGGGTCCTGACTTGTCGACGAGGCCGACATGGTTGGAATGCCTCGGAGGGAGTGTCCCTCCTTGTTGTCACGGAAACTGCCTAGATGTTTAACTCTGTGCTGTAACTACACACGAGGACAAGCCACTTCCAGATGTCTTAATTTACATTGTGATATGTCGTGACCTCTCCGTCTTCTTCCTCTTTATTTTGTCTTGACATGAAACTCCACAGAGAGGAAAGGATCTACATTCCACAGCTGCCTGTTTCATTTTCAGACACAAACATTAACAGTTCGAGGCAATAAATAATCTCCTACTTGTGCTTTGCTGCTCTCTAATTACTCTAACTCCCTTCCTGTGCTCCCTCAAACTGCACTGTTCTCCAGGATTTTTATCACCCCTCCTTCCCTCCCTCCTTCCTAATCCTGTCTCGTTCTTTAGTGGTAGAGGCAGAAATTTGGAGAATTCTTTTCAGTGACCACACCAAACTCTCCAGTCACATGCCCTCTTTTTCCTTCCCGTCCTTCTCCTAAATAAGGAATTACAATCTGAGTGGGGAAAGACAGAAAGAGCAAAAGGGGCGGGCCGTGAGTGAAATAAGAGGACGTGAAGGCATATCTCTCTCGCTCTCTCTCTCTTTCTGTTGAATGTGGTGAAGTCATATATTTCAGACGAGGCTGTTTGCTGTATTTGTGTTGGCAGTCCTGTGTGGTGCACTCTGCACTGTGTCGTAAGAAGGAAGAATAGCGGGAACACAGCTACACAAGTCACCTGTATTCACCTGAAAGCCACTACACAAAGTAAGTAAACACTTTTTCTTCTTGTTTTCTCTCCATCTCATCCGTCATTCTCAGATTTCTTGCGAAAGATTTCTTTGCTGCTTTCAGCTTGCAGCTAACTCTGTGCAGGAAACGTGAATGAGGTGTAATGTATCACACACCCCACCCTCACTCTCTGTCTCCTTCCTCTTTTGCTCATATTTGTTCATACACACGACTAAAGTTATTTTTTAGTTTTCAGTAGTAGTCTTCTGAATGACCCACCAGTCTCTTCATTCTTACAGTCTTACATAACCCTGCGTCTTATCTACCTTTGTACTCAGCGCTCTTCTCCTGTGCTCAAAAAATGTGAGGCCTCAAAGCCCCACAAATCTCTCCTCCTTCAACATGTAGCCAGAACTATCTAATAATATGTCATTTTCCGGTTTAATGTATGTGCTGAGCACCAGGCTGCTGCTTCAGGATGTGGCAGTAAAACTTTACACGTGTTTGTCACACATGCTGCCACATTTATGAACCATGGTTAAGTTTTATGTGCATGCAAGCACTTTATGTGGCGAGATAACTTACAGGCTGTGACTTGCAGTGTTTGGGCTTTTCTCGCTATCTTCAGCGATAAGGTCGAAACACAGATAGAGTCTGAGCAGCAGCAGTACAGAAGCAGCAAGGGTGTGTGCAGGGCGAAGGAAAACACAGCCGTGGACACTGTAAGTTACAATCATGTGAACTAGTTAATCCATTGTGTTCAGATCTCAAAGGTTTCATGGTGACCTTTCAACCTCGTGTTGAGGTAAATGAATCACAGATCCAGCTGTGACCAGTTGAGATGGTATGAATTTGATATGGAAAATAACTACAACGATGTGCTTTTATGCAGCCGTTTTGCAATTAAAAGAAATATGTGAAACATCTTGTAACGGATGACTGCAAGTTATATAGATAAGTTGAAGAATTTGGGCGGGCGGGTGGGATGAGAATGACGAATATAACAGTAACAACTGGAACTGCGTCTGAGCAAGACTTAACTCGTAAATGACTCAGCGTAGCAGTCAGCTATTACCCCTCTGAACCCTGGAGAGACATCACTTTTTTTGTGCTGCTTTTGCACCCAAGTATTTAAACCTTTGATAACAAAGCAAATTTCTTTCGGGGGGAATGGGGGGTGGGGGTGGGGGATCAATGAAAGTTGTGAAAAAAACGTTGTAGAAATTTCTTACAATTTCTGCTACATCTCAGTAGATTTAGAAGATTATTTCTTTAAAACTAGGGAACTTCTTTTTTTGTTCATTGCCTTCTTTCCCTGTTTTTGAAAGAAATCAAGCTCAGTTTTAAAAGGGTTAAGGAGTGTCACTGTGTACAGCTAACGCAGAGAATTAATGGTAAATCTTGTGTGCTCAGACTCTGGGGCTACTGGATGTTATAGAACAGGAGACTTCAACGTTTTTTGGGCCAAGGACCCCCGAGCTGAATGAGAGACAGAGCAGAGACCCCCTTTTATAAAATTGAGTGGCGTAAAAAAACTAGGCCTACAGTAATGTGTATGGCAACCTATAGGTGCCAAAGCTGTTTACGGTGCACGCAAAGAATAATTATTGTGTCTGAGGTGGACAGTATGTCAGCGCCTCTTGCTCGGAAAGTTCACAAATATAGTTGTTATATGGTGATGAGTAGATAGCAATAGTCATACACAGTCACATTTCAGACGCCAGCCACACAGTGACATGATGAGCACTAAAATTAAAGCTGTAGAGAGGTCTTTGATGTTTAGACCAAAGACCTCTTAGCTAAAAGAGAGATGCAGCAGGGACCCCCTGCCCCAGTGCAAACATTGCATGAAACTGAGTTGCACATTATGTTGGGCCTAGAATAATAACCGAAAATATTCTTCTTCTTTGGAAATATGATGATAAGAAGTAAAAGTGTGTTGCGGCATTCACCTCTTTGCATGTATGAGCAAAGCATGAACCGGATTATACTTGTTTTCCATGTTTGAGTAACCTCGGCAGCGCAAACAACTGTTTATCGTCCTCATGGGTTTTGTGGGGCGTTGTAGACGTGACTCTGAGATTACAAGATGTTCTCAGTATTTACGAGTCCGCTCCCATTTGATTTTTAAAAAGTGCACAGACCTACGTAATCCTCCAACACTCACACACCTGGACAAACACTCTGCCATGGAATAGCTTGTGCTAATCTACTAGATTGCAGTGGGTTTACCAGTCATATTCACAGTAAAAAAAAAAATCAGTCGTGTAAATGGTAATTATGTTCAGTGATGAGTGACAGTGGCATGATCCAGTTTTGTGGCATCCAGTCAGTGGTTTACATGTGCAGTTCAGATATCAAAGTAAAAGTAAAACTAAACTAAAACTAAATCTGAAAGAGTAGACTCTCTGACTTCATCATCCCACAGAAATAAATCCTGATGTTTGCAGCTGCTGGATGTTCTCTGAACATGCCAGGACAAAACAGATGGGTCTGCTGCGATTGAGAAAGAGATTCAAGAGTTTGGATGTTTACTTCACCCTTGTAGCTGTAACAAAATGGTTTTGGAATCACGTCAGCGGACAGGAAGTTGCCTCTCTCCACATGCCCATACAACCACAGCAAGCACAGACAATGAACAGAGCCGCAAGCGGGATCTATCGCAGGAAGGACTCCAAGTGTGGAGCCTTTAGACACAATGATGATTTGTCACTCTATCAACACATATTGTGTAAGATAGAGAAGTGTCTGTTTTGCAAGAGATAATAGTTCGTAGATTATGCTCTAAATTAAATCCTGTTCAAAAAAACCCCAACTCAGATTCTTGCACAAAATCCTACATGGTATCTCCAGCCTTATTAAAATGCAATCAAATGTAGAGTTTCCACATATCTGCAGAACATATACATACCAGAAATTGCCAGAGAGTAAGAGTGGAGGACTTTCCTATCAGCTTAAACATCTCCATATGTTATCTGCTTTCTCTTTCTGCAAAAACCTCACTGAATTGCATAACTCAGTTAATCAGATCTGCAAAAGCAATAACTGCATTGTGGAGGTTAACAGGCATGACGGAGGGTTTTTCTAGACCTTTTTTTTTTTGGTTAAAGGCCGTACCCATGGTGAGCTGCACAGTGTTGTTTTGTTTAGAGTCCTGTATATACATAGTTACCTTTGTCAGGGAGGGAGGAAGGAAGTGACAGCCGTATGAGCAAACAGGATGCAGGGAGCGGAGCAGTTCTGCAGAAGCCAGCAGGAAGCTTGTTCTGCATTAATAAGTGAGATAGGCCAACCGTAATTACTTACAGCAGAGTCGTAACTCTGACAGACATTTAACATGCAGCTTAATAAGTACAAAATATCTGTTAAATAGAGAAAGAGGAAATACAAAGCTTCGAACTTTGATGTTTAATACACAACTGAGATAATACATTTCTAATATCATAATGACATGATAAAGAAGATGAAGGCTACCATTAGAATTAAATGGGCTGTGCTGTATTTTAGAAAAGCACACATACATGAATACTTGTACTACTGTCCTTCACTCCTCATTGACTTCTTTCACTATCACATTAAAGGGACGGTTCAACATTTTGGGAAATACGCTTGTATGCTTTCTGGTGGAGAGTAAGATGAGAAGATCGATACCACGTGTACTTTGAATATAAGTTTACAGGTTGGCAGATGTACAAACCAACTGCAAGAAGAAACGTTGGCATTGTATGTTTCTGCAAACAACAGATTGCATTTCCATGATTTGAGGCAGCAGATATATTGAAACTTTATATTTAATTTTACGCACAAAATCCACTTGGTTATGAGATCAAAAGATCATGTTTTGGCTGAAAATATCAGTTTTGGAGGCAAATGCCCCACTGCGATTTTTCAGCACTTTTCATGCCACTACCCAGGCATGAAATGCAAAGTTTGCCCTCTGGACAAACACACACACACACACACACACACACACACACACACACACACACACACACACACACACACACACACACAGTGAAAGGTTGCCACAAAAAGCAGCTGGAAATAGTGTGACTGATCTCTACACAACACCCACATTAGGTGCCAAAAAAGTCATTGGAAACACAGTGACAGGTTGCTACAAAACAACCTCAAGGTGTCTAACAAGTTGTGGAAACAGAGACGGGCCTATAAAAAAAAAAAAAAGTTTGCTGCCTTAAAATCGGTTAGAAACACAGTGAGAGATCTCTAGAAATAGAAAACACCCACATCCCTGCCTACAAAAGCTGTGGAAACACAGCCATAGGCCGCCAAAAAACATCCATGTTTTTTGCCTAAAAATCTGAGGGAACAGCAACAGCGCACTACAAAACACCCACATTTGGTGTCTAAAAAGCTGCTGGAAAGCAAAACAAAATGTAACATATTTTGCAGAAACACAACAATTCCAACATTTTCTTCTGGCGTCTGTGCTGAGACATAATGTGTGTTATTTAGGGAGCTTTGGAGGTGCCGGTTAGAGTTTGCTATCCAGCACCTCCAAAGCTTATCTTGAGACAGAGCAAGGCTAGCTGTTTCCCTCTGTTTTCTGTCTTTATGCTAAGCTAGGCTAACCAGATCCTGGCTGTAGCTTCATATTTAACAAACACATATAAAAGTGCTATCAATCTTTTTATCTAAGTCTCGGTCCCAAAGTGAACGAATGTATTTCCCAAGATGTCAACCGATTACTTTAACCATCAGCACTATTTGGATGCCGGATTTGAACAACTTAACTGACCTCAATTGAACATAATGTTAAACAATAAATCAGCCCCTTGAACAAGTAAGGAGCAGCAAAAAATTGCTAACTTTTGAAAAGATTGAACACACAAGAAGACACAATGGAAACACTTCTGGCACACATGCACACTAAATTCTATTTGTTCTGACTCCAGGCCAGGACTGTGGGTGTGAGCAGGGCAGGGATTGAATGTGAAGGTTGTAACATCCATCAAATGTCCATATTGAAAAGGAAACAATATGCTGCCAATGAGCAAAGTGCGCTAAACTCCCTGCCTATCTAAAACTAACTTTCCCTCCCAACAGGATCAGAATGGCAAACCAAGGTCCTAAATTCGGTCTGAGCCGGGAGGTACAATGTAAGATTGATAAGAAATATGACCCGGAACTGGAGGAAAGGTTGGTGGAGTGGATCGTCCTCCAGTGTGGCGCGGACCGGCCTGAGCCAGGCAAGGTCGCATTCCAAAACTGGCTCAAGGATGGATGCGTGAGTTTGGGGATTTGTAATTTCAGTCCAGCATTGTAATTCACATTGTTTGCAGTATATTGTGAGGGCTTCACTTCCTCTCTGTATGTTTAGGTGCTCTGTCAGCTCATCAATAGCCTTTATGGAGCCAACAAGCCAATCAAGAACATCAAGAACCCCGGCATGGCGTTTAAGCAGATGGAGCAAATATCTATGTTTCTCAGCGTTGCGGAAAACTATGGAGTCACCAAAACAGACATTTTTCAGACTGTAGACCTCTTTGAAGGTAAGACAAGCAGACCTAATTTGTGTTATTACAACAGTGCTCAGTGTTCTGTGAATTTACCACATTAAAACCAAGAAAATAAAGTTCTATCCAGTGATAGAGAGCACAGATTGCTGTCTCTCCCCTGTATTTGATGTATGTTCGGTTCACGTGGGATTGTTGCATGTCTTCAGCCAAGGACATGGCTGCTGTCCAGAGGACCCTGATGGCTCTGGGTAGTTTGGCTGTGACAAAGGACGATGGGTGTTACAAGGGAGACCCCAACTGGTTCCACAGGTAAGTTTGACACATGTATGAGCTAGTCTCTCTGTGGGAAGTTGGTAAAGCAAAGGAGGCTTTATTTCAGTGCTAAGGAATGAGATTGTGGACTGAGAGATTTGTGTCTGTATGTGTGCAGGAAAGCCCAAGAGAACAGGAGAGACTTTACGGAACAGCAGCTGAGTGAAGGCAAAAGTGTCATCGGCCTGCAGATGGGCACAAATAAAGGAGCATCTCAAGCTGGAATGAGCTATGGACGACCCAGGCAGATCATCAACAACAACTGAATCTGAGCAATGCTTCAACCCTCCCAGACACTCTGAAAGGCCAGTGAGGACGGAGAAACTCTGATTCTTACTTTGGCCATGAGGAGAAATGTGACCTGACCTAAACTGGACCAAAACCGGGACCAATGAGAACTTGTGCACATATAAAGCACGTACTTCATGTTGAGCACACGTACATAAATAGATACCTTCAACTGTGCAAGTAAACAATTAGCGAGAGCATTTTGCATTGTAAATTATATTTTTTCTTAGGGGATCATTCCAGTTGTTGCATCTTTTAACATGCTACCTGAAAACCAAGTGTGCTTTACATGACTAAAAAACGCAAAATTTTAGATTTCTTACCTTCCAGACATCCAGGGGTTTCATTTTATTTCAGTTCACTATACAAATCAGTTTGCAAAGACTTGTAACTTGCATCACATTCAGCCAAGGGTGTAGGTTTTGTTTCAACACCGGGGGGGGCACAATGAGAGGGGGGTTTGGGGATCCTCAGCAGGAAAATTTTTGAACATCAGACACTTATTTTCCTGCAATCTAGTGATTTTATTTATTTTTTTTTTTTTGCACCAATTTGTATTTTTTCTGCAACAATTTAGGGTGAAAATGTCTTTAATTGTGTCAAAATAAAAGTTTTCTTCTACATGTTTTAATTGGGGGGACAAATGCACATGTTTTAAATATAGAGCCCCTCCACCCATCATTTCTCAGCATTGCTCTTCTTACAATGCAGCTATCAATTCTTGACTGTCAAGGTGTACTTGAATGTACCACCAAGGAGAGTTTTGAAAAGGTTCCCTGCTCACAACAGCAGAAGAAAAAAATGATCGATAAAGAGAAAATGTATCCGATCATTGCATGCGATAGGTCACGTGATCTCGAGCAAGTTTCAAGTCTCATTTGTTTTGCACTGGAATCAATTGAAACTGGTGGCAGCCTGGATGGTGAGAAGTGCACTGAGTGTTGTGGGTTACAATAATGTTAAGTACAAAATTTTGAGTAATGGGTCACAACAAACAAATCCACCTGTATAGTCATTCTAGAAAGTGAAATGCCTGGTTTAAAACTGTTGTAAGAAAAACAAACAAACAAAAAAATACAGTTGAGTGTGTTTTATCTGCTCTATAACACAGTATGCAGTTAGATGCTCTCGTTTAACCAATCAAAACTTCAGACCTTCTTTTTAGTGTTTCTTACATCATATATAATGACGATGATTTTGAATAAAGTTCGATTTACCTGTTACGAAGCCTCTTGTGTGGTGATTAGATTTACAGAGATAATGGAAGGCTTTGTCCTCATCTACTGATAACACTATTGATCAGCACATTGTGAAAATTCACTGTGATTCGTCATAGCCTGGTGACACCAGGTAAACAGTAAAAGGGATAAATGTACATAGCAACCCATAATATTCGTTTGAGACTTCCTGCAGGTAACTATAGTAGCATAACACTTAGCCTTGTTTGCTTAAAGCTGAGCTGTACTCTACACAGAGATAACTGGATGCAATAAAGTGCAGTAAAAGAAGACATTGGGCCTCATGCAAGAAACAATGTACGAGCTGTTTTTCTCTTATTTTTGCTCATAACCATGATTTGTTCTTATTTTTTTAGTACGCAATGATTTTGGGGATTCACCAATGATTTCTTTCTTTTGCTTTTCTCTTAGGTGTGCTCAAGAGCACCCTTATCAAGATAAGAGAAAAAAATACTGTTTTCACAAAGCACAAATTGTTGAAGTAAGTTTTACATTTGAGGAACATTAAAAATAAAATGCATAAGTATCATTTAATCACATGTTGATTATGCTTTAGAGTAATTATAATGACTGGGTTACTAAATTTCAGGGCCAAAGAAATATACTTTAATTGCATTGAGTGCAGTGACTAATAAGTAGAGTTAGTCAAGCACTGAACTAAAGTACAAATGCGAGGTTCTTTTACATTACTTGAGAATTGTAACCCTCAAGCAACTTAGTACTTCTTCTCCTCTACACTTCAGAGGGAAATATTGTACTTTTTACACCACAACAATTATTAGATAGATACTTAACAAATTCTTTTGATAAGATTTTTGCACACAAACTATATGAAAGAATACAAGTGCATCTGAAACAATTAGAACATTAATTAGAAAATTCATTGGCAACTATTTTCATGCAAAAAACCCCAAAACTTTTCATGATTTCAGCTTTTCATACATAGACTAACTTGCTGCTTTTCCTTTAAATTATTTGAATTATTTTTGATTTCTTAGATGCATTTAAACATTTTTGGATACATACTTTTACTTTTAATATTCTAGTATATTTCCCTGAAATCCCATTTATTTTGTTTTAGTTTGTTTAACAGTATGTCAATTTCTACTGCATAAGTTCCTTCTCTTCTTCTTTTTTTTGTTGGGTATGTGCCAGAGTCTTTGCACACGGCACAAAACCTGCCTTTATATAATGTAAGGGGGGGTTAACAATGCTAATAAGTAAAGTATGAAAAAATGAGATTCAGCATTGAGTACACCTGGGTAAGAGCAAATTTGGGTAGTTAAGAACTTTAAGAGAAAATATAGGAGACATCTAAGAGAATGTTGCTGCATGAGGCCCAATATGCCCAAAGGAGGGAGGAGAGAAACATGTCGGGAGGGAGTGATGATGGTTCGGGATAAAGCTTGGATTTTTCCTGGCCTGGTTGGATGGAAGGAGAGCGCTGAGGAGGATTCAGAAGAGAACTATCACTATCTCCTGCCAAGGTTTTGTTTATACTGTGTTTGTGCTTGAGGAGCGACTAAGCTGTTCAGCATGAGCTGACTCAGAAAAAGGCCGCAGAGGGAGAAGAAAAGCAGAAGGGAGGGGACAGAGGCAGAATAAAGTTAGGTTTGATGAGAGAAAGAGATAGTGAAGAAACAACAGGAAGAGGAGGTACGTTAAAAAAATAGAAATGTCAAGATGGAGTCGAAGAAAGGAGATTAAGGTAGCTGGGGTCAGAGGGAGAAGAGGTCAAGAAAGGAGAGAGGGCCTAAGATATCAGAGAGCATTTCCAAAAAAGGAGTGATCATTGCAGAGAGAGGGCAAAAAAAACGACTTCCCTTTCCCCTTCCTTCTTATTCTTGGTCTGGTAACAGGAAGCTGTGTGGATAAAGTTTTTGCACAGAGGGGTAATTCTTTTATTTCTATCATTTTACAGTAAAAGCATTACTGTTCCCTTTAGATCAGTGGTTCCCAACCTTCCTTTCCTTAAGGGACCCCCCTTCTATCATTCAGTACACTGATGACCACTGATTAAGTGACACTGTTATTATTAGGTAAAATATGTAACATTCAAAAAACATTTTTTCTTATCATTTACAGGTAAAATTGAAAATCACAATAGTCTGCAATTTATGCAACCCGCCAAGCAATTTGAAAAAGCCAGCAAGGGAATTAGAAATAAACTAAAAACAGAACAAACATCTGTGGCAACAAAAGTAAAAATAGCAACAACAGCAACTCATCAAAAAAACAAACAAAAAACAAATAGATAAATGAGTATTTAAATTATAATAGCCGATAAACATTTTAGACGCAATAACTGCAACAAGTTTGTGTCAATACAAGCCATTCAGATGAATTTAAATAAATTAGATAAATAAGACAGACCTACCATATATTAAAAAAATAAGAAATGTGAAAATAAAATTATTACACTCCTTTAAATCAAGTAGGCCTCACGGCCCCTCATGAGCATTTGGTGGCCTCTAGTGGGAGTCAGGAGCCCCGGGTTGGAAACCAGTGCTCTAGCTTTATCACAATACAGTCAGATTTATAAATAACAGTTCAGTAATACTTATTACAGCACCTACTTGCTTCTAATGGAGCAAGATCATTTGCTCTTCATGGTGTCCTAAATACAAAAGCTCTCTCTGGGACAGCTGCTGTTTTTCTCAGCTGTAGTTAAGATAATCATAATTGCCAAAAAGTGTTTTATTATTTCAACACTAATATTTATTTCAACGCTTACAGACTGGTGTGCTTTGGCATAGGTGAGCTCCTTGAGTCTAACACTACTCCAAACATCTGCTCAAGTTTATCTCGAGTATCTATTAACAAACACATGCCCACTTTGTCTCCCTGCGGGACATTTTCACACCGGAGCTCCTCTTTACTGTTTGTCACCCTTATCTACTGCAGACTGCTTAGGTCAACACACAAACATGCTTCATAAGCTGGGAAAGGCAGATCAGATGAGTCAATACGACAGAGCAAATTTAATAGAATCAACCAATTAAATTCATATTTGACCTTTACATGATTTGTTTTTTATTGTTTCATGAAGCTCCTTGTAAAAATCAAAGGATCATGACATCAAGGGAAAAAAATGATCAGAAAAGCATTACTTTGTAGTTTCATCAGTTTTCGTTTCTGATGAGATAAAAACCTCACCACCTAAAATCGTTATCTCACTGTCTTGACGTTTTAAACATTTCTACATCTTATTTTTTAGCAGGGCAGCGGCGCCCGGCCTTCTTGACCCAGGAGCTATTTCCTTCATTCCATCAGGGTTTAAATGAAAGCGTGGAAACACCAACGCACCACCGGCCTCACTGCACTGGAATGCACTTTTCTGCCATACAGGGGCATAACGGGGGCGACGATTAGCCGTGAGGTTAAAGAAGTGGCCTTATGAGTGGACAGATGCCAGTTTGAATCCTTAGACTCTGAAAATACACCTTCTCCTATCTCTGTGCTGTTGAGCAAGGCGTCATATCACTGCTCCAGCAGCTCCAGTGGAGGGCTGACTCCCTTAACACCAAAAGGTCATTTAAAGGTCAAGTCAAGTTCTCAGAATTAGTTTTCAGCTGTGTCTCAAGAGGAAGGACACAGTGTTGCACATTGATAAGAAAAGTTTTGGAGAAGTACATCTTTCTACCAATGTATGTACCATAACCAACAGGAACATAATGGACCCTTATGTGTAGCTTTTTGATACACTTTACCAGCAAGTTTAGGAATCAGCCAGGATGAACTAAAGTAACCACGTGGAGATCTTAAGACTCGAGTCATTGAAATGGCCTTTCAGTCTGATTATCAGGCTAGAACTAATGAAGGCGTCTGAGTGACATAGTGGAAAAAGTCCTGGTTTCAGTCTCTGGCAGTGGTCATGGCTTAGGCATAACCAGTGAGACTGCCCTCCCCAAAAAGAGCAACAGCATCAGTCAATTTTAGGAAGTGCCCAATGTTCAAGTCACAAATGGCTGATAAAGATATCAACTCAGATAATGCTTCTTTGTGTTGTTCTAGAGGGCGTGGTCAAACGTTGTTCTTTCATTCAGAGGATTTGTTGAACCGACAGTGTTTACTGGGTCACAGCATTAGGGCGCATTCACACCAAATCAGGCATTGTGGTGATAAGCTGCAAAGTTGTGCAGCAGAGTGTGACGTGTTACTTACATTTATGGGGGAGTGGAGGACGGAAAAAAACAGACTTTTTACCGTCAAACTGCTTTATTCAGCAAACTCCCAGTTTAAATCGCCCACTCTGTTTGTTTGGGAAAGGAAGAGACCTCTGCAGATAATATAACTCCAAGTAAAACAAAAACAAAACAAAAAAAAACACTAAAGGAATAATAACCTGATGAAGTTTCAGCTGGCTGCAATCTGCAATTCCCACTACTAGATGGCACTATTTCCCTCTTAACATTACACACTTCCTTTAAAAGATCTCTGGCACTCTTTGACTATCAGCACACATGGATAAACAAACAAACTCTGGATGGTAAACATGATCTGTTCATACATACTTTTTTCTTTTACTTTTCATATTGAAATGATTGGGAGAACTGGCGTTTTCATGCCTGATTTGGTGTGGATGCAGCATCAGTGACTCCTACTGGCTGTTTGGTCTGCATGGTCACTGAAGCCTCATTCCCGCCTGCACAAAAAAATTGCTAACATCTGGCTTTTTAATGCAATGGGAATCTGAACAATCACACCCGGGTCAAATGACTCTGCAGTACACACAGGTTTTTATCCCCTCCGGCTCTAACCAGTATAAACACAACACCTCGGTGAATGCGTTAATTTCAGTTCCTTAACTGTCAAGATGCAGTGAGGCGCCGTCACTTATTACTGTCTGTCTCCTCCTGAGCAGCGCTAAAACAATATTCTAAATACATGTGCACCGAGTTTGAAAGAAAGACTGAATAGGTAAGAGTTAACTAAAGAGAAGAAGCCACTGAAAACTTTTCTGTTCCTGCTGCTGTCTACTGTCTACCTGTTCTCTGTCCGTGACGTCGCACGGACACACCAACCAGACAACACATACACACACGTCGGCTGACAGAGGGGCTGACTCGCTCTCTAGCAGTGACTTCAGTGGCAGTGGGAACACAGCTAATCGCTCACATTTAGCAAGTTTACCTGTATTTTAAAAACCCACATGCACACGCTAATTTTGGTGGGAAAGGGATAATACAGACTCATTCGTACGTCCTTTTTAGGATCAAAGACTGATGCATTTAATGCTGATGCTTTTCCCTGATTTACATCTGGTCGAGACCACACCAAAGTCAAACATCTCAAGATAGATATCTATTTGATTTTTACAATACTAATTTCCTTTTTCAATAAATAGGAATCCAAATTAAATATTATTTGCAGGCATTCATGGTTTCTATGAAGTGTCAGAAGGAGATGTCAGGCCTGAGGTCATAAATCAAGAGGCAGGATAAGTGAGATAAGTTGAGAAATCGGAGAAAAACAGCCTGGCTGAGACACAGTAATCGGCTGGGGTCCTGAATAGGCCAAAGGTCAGTTTGTCCTGCTGAGCATTCTGCTCTGAACTACAGTTAAAGACCAAACAAAACAGGCATTTATTGACAGCAAAGGCAATATTAGGCTGCTTTGTTTTGTATGCAGCTGGGTGATGTCAGTCCAAGGTCATTAAGTGACACCACAAAAGGCAGCAGTCGAGGAATGATTGCCCCGGTGAAAGGCTGAGGAAGTAAATAGAACAGCCTGACCCTGACCTGAGACCTGCTGAATTAGCTTTAGGACCAAGACAATTATTCGAGAGGTGCTGTGCGGAAATCAATGGGTATGAATGGATTTCAATGACTTGTTTGCAGAATAGAAAAATCCTCTGGGATTCTTCTGCGCTGTTCAAGTGAGGTCAGGGTGGTGTTACACAAGCATCAGTGCAGGTAAAACAGGTTTTTGGGCAGCTGCAGTGTCAAATGATGCACCAGATTGGTTTTATTTGCTCTGTATAATTACTACTCCATTGCCTTCCAGCAGGGTTTTAAGGAGGTGTGTGGAGGAGATCCTCTATGCATAAGTACGGCTTTCCAGCTTGTGACAAGCAAATGTGTTTTTGACGTAGAGAGGCAATCAGCTGGAGACTACAGGTTTGGAGAATGGTTAAACATGGATGTCACATCAGACACGGTAAATGTTGCCTCCAGGCTGAGGTTAATGTGAAGACTGAATATGTGAGTGCGTGTGTGTGTGTGTGTGTGAATGACTCATAGGCATGAATAGGGTTGAACCACAGAGAAAGTTGCAGCAGTGATGGCATGCGTCATTAGCTCTTTCTGTGGCTGCGTTGAATGATAAAAGGCTGAAAAAGGTAGGTCACAGGAGTATCAGGTGTAAATGGTGGGTAATCTGAGTCAGGAAGCAGATGTTTCCCCTGAAACTGCTGGTTTGATGCCAAATATTGAGATATGAAAGGTGAATCGTTCATTCAAATGCAATGTTGAAAGCTCAGAGCACACGTTAATCTTCAGGGACTATCGTTACGGACATGGCATACATATTGGCCAGATTGTGGATTTTTGTTTAATCTTGATATTTCCATCTAAGATCATACAATAAGTCTAAAGTACACTGTGTAAACAAAATTGTGACTGAAACGCACTGAAACCCTTTCAAACCGCAATTTTTTGGCTTTTGCCACATAATTTGTCATTTTTACTCTTTTCCATGTGATCTTTCCACTAGGTGCATTGTCACAATCAATGTTGCTGCAAATCATTGTCATATCCCAAGCTGCGATAATCAAAAAATGAATAAAATCTACTTAGCATGTCGTGTAAATATTTATCTATTTTTTTTTTGGGGGGGTCCATTTAAAGGGTTAAATTTATGAGTAATAATTAATATTTGATATTTATGATTAGGACTGATGTTGGTTAAAAATATAAAGTCAATGAAAGCAGAAAATCATATTAATGTGTATTATTTTTTAAACCTTGATTTTTAAAAGAGCATTTTGTGCTAAGAGCGGTATGAATATTAAAGCAGGCCCTAAGGGTTAAATGCAGCTCACCTTGAGAAAATGCTGCCTCGGTTTAAAACCATCTTTCAGGGTTTTCTGTAACCTGCCGCATATTCATTTCAACACTTTGTGCTGCTATTTATCGCTTGATCAACCAGTCATGACAGCCGTTATCTGCTGCAGGGAAGCTGTGAAGTGCTTTGTGCAGAGGAGGAGGAGTTTCTCAGTGAAAATAGAGTGGCCTTTGCAAACATGGAGTTGCAGACATGTAATATCATGTTCCAGATCACGTCTTGCTGCATGATAATGCCTCTGTCAGGCACAAGTAAAAAGAAAAATTAATCACAGACACACACACACACACACACACACTTTAATTTAAAACTTAAAATTCTGAATATAAGGGTGCAGCCACTCACAAACCGTATGGCTCCATTTAAGGCGTGCTTGTGAGAGCCCAAATGTGCCTCGTGTTTTCACTGTTTATTGTCATATTCATCTTCATACAAATACAATAATTCACCACAGATTTCCATCATAAACTGTATATAATTAAACTAAAATCACACTAGAATTCCTGCTTTGTGCTTGTATGCCTCCGCAAACCAGTCAACTTACACTGACAGTTCACACCCATGTCTGTGAAAACTTGAATGCTTCACACACATCTTCCCTCTGACAGCACAGAAGATCTCTACAATCAGCACAAAAATAAACTATTGCATACGGCCACAGCTATCGCCAGCATGGAGGCATAACAACAAAAATACAAATCTCAACAAACCATAGGTGGACTACTGAATGGGCCTACTGGGCACAGGCCCAGGGGTCCAAAGTGTTAGGCCCCTCCCTGGCCTCCATCCAGAAAATGTCCCTCAAATTAGTGACCAGGAGGGAGACTCAAAATGACCACAAAGAGACACAAAAAGACCACAAAAAGATCATAATGAGACAATCGCAAAGAGATACAAAACATCTACAAATAAACAGCAAATCAACAACAAAAAGATACAAAAACAAGAAAACAACAACACAGAGACACAAAACCACAAAAAAGATACATAACAACTAAAAAAGGATGCAAAACAACAAAAACAACAACAAAGAAGGCAAAACCCTCTACAAAGTCTGAGGTGGTGGGGCCTTTTGTATATCTATATCTGTGAGCAGGGGCACATTTTTTCATGATCTGCCAATGCTGCAACTTCCCAAAAACAGAGGCATATTCCAGCTTACTAAAAAATCCCCCGGTCCCCTCAGGACAGCAGATGCAGATTTCTGATGTAAAAGAATTGTTCTGCTGCGAAGCATAAAAACAACAGATTTGATTTCTCTTAACTTCTGCTTTTGGCACGAGAACAACTTCTGTTATTCGTATCCTGTGATATTATATAGTCTGATTTGGAAGTCAAAACATGTGACTGATTTTAACTTTTGACCGAGAAAAGAAACACCGTAAGGGTCAAAGCACATGGCACCCGCCCAAATATGCACTTATATTGCTCATCATTTATGAAATCATGACATCTGAGAGAAATCATATGAAAAACTGCATCTCACATGGTGATCAAAGACACTGAACCCCATGAGTAAAATTAGACTTGAAAGCCCCTCGTTTTCAAAGAATTAAATTTGATTGTTAAAATGTTTTTGTTTGGGTTTTTTTGCAATATATCATCACAGCAGACATCAAATCTGATCTAAATTAACAGTGAACTCTGGGAAAATGCTTAATAACTTGTGTCTTTGCCTGCGGTTTATGGTCATTGCTAAAGTGGTTAATAAGAAGGCATTTCAGTACAGGGTTAGGCTGAATCCCTGTGCTGTGTTATTCGATAACACCTGCAGCAGATGACATATAGATCTATATGTCTTCAACGCATGTTGTAGCCACAGCACCATTTATCACATCTGGCAGCATATTACAAACCCTGACCTCACAGGTTCACACATAAAGTGACCTCTGATAGGTGCAACATGTATCTAATCTTTCCTCTTGCCTTCTCTGTTCATACAGGCCTTTGAGATGTTGTGTTACAGATACCAAACACTGCCCAGGTCGTCAATACTGAATTAGAGCCAAGTTTTAAACAGGTCAATACAGCAGGAACACACAGGGCCAGATTTTATCAGGGCGTAGCTAACTGGCTGGTGAGGCCTCCGTTGGGATTAGAAAGTTATCATTTCCCATTTTCAAACTCTGTGTTGACAGATGAAGCAGTCAAATATTTACCTATGGTTGGCTTCAAGACCTTGAAAAACTTAAAGTGCATATTTAGATTTGGATCACCAGCAGTCTAAACATACAGATGGTTTAGATAAAATGTTTAATTTTCTCACCAGAAAGTGCCCTTTAACTTTTTTTTCTTTTACCATTTCAGGCGACGCAGATTTACGTGAAATCATTTTTACAGCAGCATGGCTCTTAAGATGGAAAAACTAGTAAAAATACCAGCTTTAATTCCTCATTCATTCCTGCGTCAGACTCGTGAACTCCAGCATACCAGACAATTACTTCATGTTGTTTCGTTTTGGATGGAGTTCAACGCGTTAACAGTGCTTCAGACTTCACACTCAGTCTGCAGCACAACATCCAGATGGAACGACTATTTCAGTTACTCTGGGACAGTTTGGGGTCACAGTTAAAATTAATGGGCGCCACATCAAGAGTGAGGAAATGGTTTATTAACGGGCTATTGTACAACGTGCCAACAATCATATAAACTCCTGCACGCCTAATGTTTAATGAGGATATTTTAACATGAGTGTACATTGCCTCTGAGTGCTGTTAATACATTAGACTGATAAAGTTGGTGAAAGCAAATTAATTAGGGACTAAGGAACTGTGTAGCTGAGAGAGATGAGGTGTGGAACAAGCAGTGAGCCTCCTTAGTGGCATTCTCAATTTAGTTGTTTGATTAAATGGTTCCCTCTGCTGGTGAGCATGTGTAGTGCTGCAAATCACAATTCTTGGGCCCCAATACCAGTGCGCCCCTTAAGGCCTTAAAACCATCAACCACTTTATGGACATGTTAAGTGTTTGACTGCAAGAAGATGCAGACATAAAAACATAGTGACACCATGACAAAAATACAGCATTTAAAAGGTTAAAATTTTGAAGATTAATGAATATTTGATATTTATGATTAGAATTAATGTTGCTTCAAAAATGAACTCAATGAAAGTAGATCATATTAATACTTGACTGATTTAAAGCTTGATTTTGAAAAGTGCATTTTGTACACAGATCAATACGAGTGTGTGTAACAGGCTATGAAAGAGGGCCCCAAGGGGTAATAACGTTGACAACATAGGCTAATGCTGAAAAAGCAAAAACTGCTGCATAAAAAGTCACCAGTATGCTTGAAATTGTATTTGACGTTCAAAATGTTCTAATGGAGGACTGCTTAACCCACAGTCTCATGTGTCCCCCTTGCCATGATGATGCCAAACATGTTATGCATGGTACAGTTGTGGGTGTGGGACTTTTCAGTTTGTTTTTTACCTTCTTCAAGGACGAAGCACTTCAGGGATCCATCCATCATTATTACGTCCTCCAGACTCTTGCCTTTCAAAGTGGATGAAAGGAAACTGTTAAAAATTCATTTATTTGTTCTTGTCAAAAACAGCAACAGTAGGCAAAATACAAATGTAAAAGATTTGATGTGTTAACTGTATGTCTTATCGCTCATGCTTGCAATCATCTGATCATGTGTTTTTTTTTATGGACCAAAAACATTAAATCCTTTCTGTTGAGGTATTTCTTTTACTATAAATATAGCCTAATATGTCAGGCAGGACACCCGTTTCTTTACAGTCAAGTCCAAAATCAATTCGCAGGTCAAGAGTGAAAAGTCCAGAGTCAAGTCCCAAGTCCTAAACTTTGAGTTTTGAGTCTTAAACAAGTCATAATATGCTTTTCACCAAATGTTATTTCACTGGAATAACAGTAAAAATATTGAAAACTGTTCGTATGTTCAAGAAAAAGTTCGTTAAAAAGTTACTTAGCTGCTAAGCTAACGTTAGCTAAGCATTAGTTTGCTAACTATGTTAAAAAGTTACTTAGCTGTCAAGCTAACGTTAGCTAAGCATTAAACAATTATTTAGCTGTCAAGCTAATGTTATCTCAGCATTAAAAAGTTATTTAGCTGTCAAGCTAACGTTAGCTCAGCATTAGCTTTCTAATTTTTAAAAAGTGACTTAGCTGACTAGCTAACGTTAGCTAGGCATCAAAAAGTTATTTAGTTGTTAGGCCAACGTTAGCTAAACATTAGCTTCCTAAATATGGGAATTAGCCGCGGCTTACCGTTCTCCCTGCAACTACTAACGTCGGGTGACCTTAAACGTTTCTGCGTCTCCGTCCATCATTTTTGACCCAGGTGATTTTCTTTGTTGTTGTTGTTGTTGTTGTTGTTGTTGTTGACCTTTTTGTGCGTGAATGAAATCATCTTTGGCGTAATTTCTTCCACCGGACAGTTAGTGAGGTAGCTTTAGTTGCGCCTGGTTCTCTCCTGCGACTGAATGGTTTTAAACAAAAAGGAACTGCTGAATTTAGTCTCGACTTGCTGGGACTGAATAGAATTAATTTTTGTTCACTCAGGAAAGAGAAATGAATTGATTTTTGGAACACTTTTCAAATAAATCAAATGCTTTTTAATCTTAGGGTTTGGGAGAGAGTATGGAGTATCTTCAAGTCAAAAAGGTTCATGTCTGAGTGAAGTTATGACGCATTTAAGTGCAAGTTGAATTACAAGACTTTTTTGATTTTGTTGAGTCTAAAGTCATCAAATTTGTGACTCCAGACCACACCTCTGTGGCTAATCCCCTAAGGCAAGGTCTGCAGAAATGTGGAGTTATGGATAGTGTGTATAAAGGGTTTAACAGGTCTGCAGGGAGCCCTCTGCATTTGTCAGTATGATGGTGACGGCCCTAAGCCATGCTTTATGCAGGAACTCGCCTCAAAGTCTGTACGTCCACAGAGATCAACAAACCATAGGTTATTCAGGGAAAATTGACTGAGCATTAAGCTCTTTTACAGGAATGCCCTGTTTTCACATTAAGAGGGCTACAAGGATGTATAACATATGACAGCAATAACCAATAAAAACAAATAACTAGCAGCAATGGCTGTAAAAAGTGATGAATAACAATAAAATCAGTAAAAAGGGATTCAACAGAAAAAAACTGCAACTAGTGAAAAAAAAATGGATGCCCTTCGATCGGCGAGAGACCACCCCACACTCTGACAACCCACAGTGGTGGGTTATGAAACCATGGCCAGTATTAAAATGTAGGGAGCTGTGTTAAACTGTATCAGGTGAGTTCAGCATGGAACGGGTTGCATGCATATACAGAATATAACCATAACTGGGATTGTGCCACAGCCCGCAATTTCAGAAACTTGAGATTTGTGCATCCTCTATTTTAAAATCAGAAATGGCAGCTTATACTGACCAAAAATAGAAAAAAAAAATCACTGCTGACACGATTACTTCCTTGTTGTTTTTTTTTATTGGAATGCTTTACCTCAATAATGTGACAACGAGCCAAATCAGTGCAAATGCTGTATCGCACCAAACACAGACTCCCACAAACTGCACCCCCTTCAAACATCATTTCATCAAGCTTCTCGTCTTATATACAACTGGGGTCACTTCTAGACACTCACACGCCCCAACTTACACAATCCAGTACCAGACATACTGTACACAACCGTCCCCATTAACACTTAAGGCACACACACATATACACTATTTATATTTAACACAGCACGCAAATGTGCAGAGCTTAAGACAGCAGTAACGTCGGATAATCTGATGCTCGACAAGAGACTCTCAGCCACAATTTGAGCCGAGCCATGAAGAAACAGTAGAAGCTCACAGACGAATGGGTATCTTTACATGACCTGTGATTGCTTTTAAGCATTTAGCGTGACAATATTTAGTATAGCTGTGTTCGGTAGCTTAACCACGTGGCTACTTTTTATTTCTAAAAATATCCAGTAACTACATCATGTAGAGATGTCAGGGCTCAGGGTGGCAGGGCAGGGTGAAAGTTGACTACAAACACAATAGGGGGAGAAATTTTAAAAAGGAGGTGAGAAACGGAATAAAGAGGTGCTTCTAAGGGAATAAGCTGTATGTTCATGTATTAAGGAGGCAGAGGGAGAGAGAGCCTGTGCTAGTTGAAGTGTCAGACTAAATATCTGGATGGATTACTGTGAGATAGAGACGCAGAGACAAGTGTCTGTTTTGGTAAGGAATAACTGGTGTTGTCATTAGCAATGTGATGTCAAAACAAGAGGAGAGGAAACCAGATTATCTCAGGTGTTGTGACTTTGTTTTGAAAAATCAAATTAAGTGCACTGTTGGACTAAAAAATAATACGCACACATTTATCATGACACTGGAACACAGTCCTGCACCCGGCTGGGTACCCGCAGGTGCCCGGCGTGTGGTATTTTTTGTCTAAATTTTATTTTTGGTTTGGTTCTGGGAGGGAAAAAGGAACATGCATGGATTGCAGGAGCTGGATGATTAATACATATAAATCATTTAGAGTAATTTTGTTTTTTGTTTAAATCCCCTGCTGACATTTTTTTCTGTCGGCTGTTCTCTGCACCAGCTGGAAAATAACTGCTTCCAACAGGTGCGTTACTTACAGGCAATGTTAACTGTGGTGAAATGCTGCTTAATACTTTGAAAATAAGCAAAAAATATTCATTTAAATTGTATATTTTTCCTGAATTATATTCACTTTTAAATATCAAAGTTTCACACATGAGATGTTTCAAAATGATCATTCTAAGGGTGTTGCCAAACTGAAAGATTTATGCAGGGCATGGTAATTATAGGATTTGCATTTTAGGGTCGGGCGGGTACAGTATTGCACGTCACGCTTTTGGTTCGGGAGTGGTTCATGAAAATTAGCTGTGCACGACTCTGCACTAAAATATTGTCCCTTTCAAAAATGTCCTTCCATAGATACCCAGGAAGTCGTTAAACACAATTTCAAAAGCTTCTCGGCTTTAGTTCAGCAAAATTAAATTAATTAAAATAATTTCTAACCTACTTGTTTTGTAGACATTAAAATAAAACGTCACATTCTATTTATTTGGACCCAAATGCTGATCTGTAATTCTGCAAGTAAAATGTGAACGCACTTGCCTGGTGTGGTGGAAGTTTAGCGCGCAGGCAGCAGGGATCAGGGATCAGGGATCAGGGATCAGGGATCAGGGGTGTTTTGGATTATCAGACGGTCTAACATCACCACTGAATATGTATGAATACATGATTCTGACTGATCATTTAATACAGAAGCGCTGGCTGATTTTACATCGAAGCCGAGGCTCGTCTTACAGCGTGCGTGCAGCATCAGGTTTAAGTTGTATTTCGTGATGGTTTAGTGATCAGCTGTATGTGTGGTCTGCGGAAAAGTACTTCGCTCTCCACATATACACTGATCTGTTTTATATTCATGAACAGTTTAAAAAGACATCTAATTAGCTACACACTTGAGTTCAATAGTAAACATTTAGCAGAATAAGTGCTCCTTGTTTTGAGTATATGAAATAGTACACACACGAAGTGGAAAGACAAATGTATCATAGTAAATATGGGTAAATTATTTTATGTGACATTTGCTTCGCTGGATTATGCTTTAAGCAAAATCGTCCAGTAGTGAGAGTTTTTTAAACACTGCAATACAGAGTGTGCATCTCAGCAGTGATTCCCAACTTTTTAAGGACACAATTTCACACCAAAGAGTGATTTTTAGAAGCCTAGAGAGGTGAAAGTATTCAGTGTATCAGAAGAAAGAAAAAATATTAACAAAATTTTTTGTAACAGAGATGTTTTTTTTTTCATCCTATCCCTTGAATGTCACCCGTAATGTTTTTCTTACAACACTTTTGGTTGGGAACCACTGCTGTGCGGCATACTGGTCAGACTTGTAAAAATATTCAGTGTTGGATAATGCTCTGGCTTCTGTGAGTATGTTGTGCGCTGGACTTCTCACGTGTTAATAGAGAAGCTACACAGCAAACCGTTTTGTTGACATCAGACCAAACACGGATGAAGAAATTGGATCTATTTGTTTCACATCTCCGTGGCACAGCTGACAGAGGGAAACACTCGTTTTATCCACAGGCCAAGATTAATCTGTGTGTGTGTGCCGCTGCAGTCCCATGTGATCTCAGTATATCTGTCTATGACTCAGAGTAGTCTGACCTTTGTAAATCCTTTTGCAATAGAGGTTACTACTGCAATCACAGTGTCTACGTCTGTAGTGAGGTCTCTCTCCCTCCTCAGCACCTCTCCACACCCAACCCTCCTCATGAATGTGATCCCACTCCCTCCTGGGCCCACTCACATCAGGGTGCCTCTCCCCCCTTATGAGTGAGCCCTTCCTCCTCCAGATACCAGCGACATGTCTCCCCCGTCTCCCCACAGCAGCGGGTGAGACATGCCTCTGGATAAACGTGCTGCTCGGCGACGGCCCCTCATACCAGCGACGCCCGTCTCTCCTCCGGCGTCTCCTCCAGTATCTGCAGCAGCAGGTCGCTGAGGGGCTTGGCTAAGGTGCGGTAACCCGTCGACGTCAGGTGGAGGAAGTCAAACATGTCCTGCGGGCTGATGGCTCCGTCAGAGTGAACAAACTCACCGCTCACATCCAGGACCTGAGCCTGGTTCACTCGGGGCAGCCAGGAGCGCAGGAACGCGTTAACCTCCGTATTCTTCTCCCGCAGTGGGTTGGGTCGCTCCCCTCGGGGCAACAAACCCTGAGGTTCGAAAAAAGATCTTTAACTGACATATTAAGGGCGATGTGTTGATATTTTGTATTGATTTGGTTATATTTTAATGTTTGTTTGTTTTTTTTTTAAAAAAAGGGTAAGTAAGCCTAAATTTGACTCTCTCAATTTGGCTCATTAACTTTTTCAGTCATATCGTAAGCACTTCCCATTGAAACCCAAAAGCAAGGAGAGTCTGCAAAGCTCACTGAGCCACCTGACAAACAATGACTTGTACACACTTTTATTTTAAAGGGACAATCAAAAATACCTTTTTTCCCCTCTTACCTCTGTAGTGCCATTTATCAGTCTAGATAGTTTTGGTGTGAGTTGCCGAGTGTTGGAAATATCAGCTGCAGAGATGTTTGTCTCCTCTCCAATATAATGGAACTAGATGGCACTCCACTTGTGATGCTCATAGTGCCCAAAAAAATACAGTGATGTCTCTTTCCAGAAATCATGACCTGGTTACTCAAGATAATGCACAGACCTGATTGTGGGCAGTTTCATGTAGGAACTACTTTTGTTCTGCTGAACTACACCCACCAACTGTATCACTGCGCAGAAGGAGGTGTGTATGTTCTGTTAGCTCACCTAGCCCCTACGAGCTAGCTGACATTGCAGCTCAGCCAATGAGGGCGCCATGATTGTTTACATCTGACGCTGACACAAGCACGAGCCACTCTTCCGTTGGTAGATGTACGCAACATTCTGCACGTTGAATCGGTTGGTGGGTGAAGTTTAGTAGAAAGGAAATAGTTCCTGCTCTAAACTGCTCACAATAAGATCTGTGGATTATCTTGAGTAACAGGTCATTATTTCTTTAAAGACACATTGCTGTTGATATACATTTTTTGTGCTTTGAGCAACACGAGCTGAGTGCCATCTGGATCCATTATACTGGAGAGAAGGCAGACATCTGTACAGCCGATATCTCAAACACTCTGCCGCTCACAACCACAGACCATCTAGACTGATAAATAGCACCAAAGGTAAGAGAATAATATCAATTTTTGATTTTTTTTCACTCAATATAGTGCATATTTATATTTTTATCTTTGATTTTTTTGCCATTTATATATATATTTTCCTTACATCCTTTACAGAAGTATGCCTCTGACGGACTGCACCTCTGAATTTTAAACTCATTATACAGAGAACATCGAAGTTTGATTCATCCTATATTCTAAATATCTTACTCATGGAAACAATTCAGCTGCTTGCTCATTTGACTTGGTATCTGCATTTTCCTTGACAAAGACCAAAAAAATAACATGTTTGAAAACTGGTGACCCACATCTACTTGGTTGCACATCAAGTGTGGTCTTTTTTTTTGCTCGGTATCATGGTGTGTTCATCACATTAATACTCCTAGTAAAACAGCGTTTCACTAGATCTTCATAACAATGCAAAGTTCAAAAAGAAAAAAATACTTTACTCACTTACATAAATAAGTACAAAATACTTTGTCTCTTTGACGACTGCAGAGAGAAAATAAAGTCCACAAAGAAAACTAAATGCCAACATACCTTCAAACCAAACCAGGTGTGACAATAGACAAGACATACAAGTACTCACCAGTACAACTATCTTTGCCTTGGGGAGGCGAGAGGTGAGCAGCTGCACAATAGCAAGAATTCCTCCTGCAACTTGCTCTGCTGTGTGTTCATGATTGTTGGTTCCTACCCACAACACCACCACCTGGACAAGAGCAGACAGACGCTTAGTTACTTTCGCTGAACACTGGTTAATACTAAAACACTCTGTTAGTCCGTCAATAACACAACAAAATAATACGTTCATCACATTATCACATTGCTTATTACTAATGCAATACAAGTTGGATTTAGTGCAGCATCGGCACAGGTTGCTAATGTACATATGAGTACTTGGGGCTAACAGACCATCGGCAAGGCCAAATATTGGGGCCGGTATTTGGCATTTTGACGATTATCTCTATCAGCATTTTATTTTGATGATTGCCAATAAAATTATGGGAGGGAGCTATGTTTATTTATTCATTTTTATCTAAATTTTCACTTGACTATACAGTATTAAACCAAAAAAGTTTGATGTTGACAGTTTCAGTTATCATTAAACATTTGATAAAGGCGTTTAAACAAAGTTTTGTGTTGGACTTTTTTTATTCCAAATTCTAAGTATTGACGTGAATATTTTTATTTTTATTGTAAATGCATATCGGTTCCAGCTATCTGTTATGGCTCTCATTAATTACTAATAATCTGTATTTGGTAATTGGCCTGAAAAACTTATATCGGTCAACTCCGTATGAGTTGTTTTTAATTTGCAACGATGTGTTTCACAACAAATACTGGTTCAGCTGGTTTGCATAAAATCCAGCTGGCTTTAACGCATGTACTGTACCAGACTGACAAACCCGAAAATCAACCCAACTCTACTGACGGAGTCATAAAAGCTGTTACGCACAAACTCAAAATTAGGGCCACATGCTCTTGCTACATCCAACATGATGAGATCAGTGACAGATACATGCAAGATATACAAGATCTACAAAAAACTGTGTATGTGCAACGTGTCTGTGTGTCAGAGAGGGAAAAAGTGTATGCACATGGTGTTCTGTGGATAAAAGAAGTAAAATATGTATGCAGTGACTGCCCTCTGTATCTGGGGTGAAATGTATGTGAGAGGTTAAAAAAAAAAAAATTAACTGTCTTTCTCTGAAGATCGTATCTCACCTTGGGACGGATGTTCTCCAGCTCTCCGTTCTGCAGCCTCCACAGCACATTACAGGTGGTGTCCCCACCGATGCCAAAATTGAGCGCATGAAGAGGAGAGAATAACTCCCTCCAGACCTGTGGAGAGGAAACCAGAAACAGGCGTTACAGTAACATGCGTACCAATATAAGACTGGTATGGTGGCTTATTGAGATTACAAAGAAAAATAATAAACGAGACGCCGGTGCAATGTGAGCAGTCAAATGATGGGATTTAGAATAAGTTAATATCTTTCTTTACCTCATACTGCTGCATTAGTTGTACCATAGAATCTCCCACAAAAAGCACATCTGGTTCAGCATCCTTACACTCCTGCACAAATCTTGTGTGCTGTATATTTAAGAGATGGGACAGAAAAATGAAAAAGAATTACATTTCATTTACAGGAAACAATACAATGTAATCAGTTAGGATTTCAGTCCGGGTTATCGCCTTTGTCTTATGAGTTATCTAAATCTTAGGATAATACCCATTAGCCTTCGCAATCAGACAAAATCCTGCAAGCTCATCACACCACATGACACGTCTGTTGGCCCATCTGACAGAGAGCTCAGTAAAGCAGACTGTCTCAGTCCTATTAGCTTTGGAGGATTAACCTCACATGGACCTGCCAGAGGTGCCACTAAACAAGCTTGGGGATCATGATCATTTATGAGCACGTGCTTTCTTGAGTCAGATCCAAACCCCTGACTGATATAATGATGACCACACATTTGTAGCTAATATTAGAGAGAATACGATCAAATCATCATCTTGTGAAATTGTGCCCATGTAACCTCAGGATCACAGTAATATCATGATCCTCAATGTTAGGAATTAAATGCACTGTTCAATATGTTGTTGACGCCTTATAAAGTGTGTGTAAAGAGGGGCAGATGAACAAATAAAGGAACGTCAAGAATTTAAAAAAAGGGGGTATGACTGACATGTCAGTAACTTAAACATGCATACACATGAGAAACTTAACCTCAGTGACTCTACACTTTAATTTACATTATGTAACAAAAGTTAGAAACAGTGGGAAATTATCCTCTGCTTATATAATGAGCACTGAGACCTTTAGAAGCATAGAAGCCATAAAGCATGCACAATAACCAGAACAACAACTCAGTGATGTGTATTGTCATGGAAAACATGGCTAAACCAAAGAAACAGATAAGCCTTTTGATGAATAACAAATCTTCCAGGTGGTAAAAGGCATCATACATAAGGAACATAAGGTCTATAACACATATGGATATAGAGGGAATGTTCCCAACACTAATCAAAACCACCAACCTGTGACATCCATCGTCCATCTCCTTGCACATCCTCTACTGGTTTAGCAACTGCAGCTGGGTTCAATTCATCACCACTCATCCTGCAGGAAACACCAGCACTTATTCACACGGCAAGAAAACGATATTTAGCTATACAGAAAAGAGGGTTCATTTTAATAACAGATCTGCAGAAAAAGAAGGATCACAGTCTAGACACAACCTGTTTAACATCACCCCTCTGATAAGCACTACAGACACTGTTTAACAACACAACCAGACACAAAAACAATGAACTAGCCGGCTAGACTACTGTAACACTCTCCTTTCTGGTTAACCAAAGAATACAATTAATTAGCTAGCAATGAATTCACAATTCTGCAGCACGACTTCTGACCAAGACCAGGAGAGCACACATCACGCCTTTTTCAAAAACTTTCCACTGGCTGCCTGCAAGTTTTCACATTGATTTTAAAATTCTTTTATCAGTTTATAGGACACTGCTTGGCCTTGCACCTGACTTCATGTCAGAGAGGCTTTTGGTTTAGAAAAAAAGGCCCCTCGGATCCGGAGACTCTTATTTTTAGCTGTTTGAAAAGCTGGAACAGCTGAAGGATCTGAGAGGAGCTGGAAATATTGATACTTTTAAACATAAACTCAACGTCTATTTTTTTAGTCTGTCTGTTATGTAGTGTCTTACTATCCCATTGTTATGGTTTATATGTATTCTTTTTTTTTTACGCTCCATTTTTGCTTATTTTCTATATTATTCGTATTTTTGTTTCTTCAGTCAAACTGTAAAGCACAATGACACTCATCTTGTGTGAAAATGGCTACATAAATACAATTTGATTGACTAATTGGAAAAACAGACCTTTCTACAGGCCATCACTCTGATAAACAGTTAATATATGACAATGACCTTGTAACACCAAGGATGCATTGTTTTTCACTGTACCTTAGGGTTGCAGTGATATATAGCGCTTACAGGCATACTGTGGTTTGAACAGTTACAGTGTAGATTTGCTTATCTACAATGCCGAAAAATGTAACAACAGACAATCTCATTTTAGCTATTTCAAACTTTGCACACATACTTTAATTAAAAAAGTGATTTCTGGTTCCGATTATAGTAATAAATTATACTAATACTATCAATAACTTTAAAAAGACCTTCTGCTTCCATTCATAGTAACTGATAGTAATAAACACTCTGGTATTCTGTAATACCGAGATATTTTCTGTTCCCTGAAAACCTCATACTGTTGCAACCATACTGTACATGTATGTTTCACATTTACACACCGTTTTTACACATTTTCATAGTTTCACTGAAAATATGAACATAAACACGCTACTGCTAAATCCAACGACCTCATATACATTAATTACATGTGTATCCCAGGATCCTTTACACTATAGTATTGTTGTTTCTAGCTGCTATGTCTGTTTCTGTGTAAGTACATTGCGAGTAAAAAAACAAGTCAAATGCCTTTATTTGTACAGAGTTGCTTAGCCAATAAATCTGATTCTCGTGCTGTTTTTAGGTTACGTTACAAAGAGGAAAGCATCAGCACCAGCTAGCAGAAACAATAGCTGTGATACAGCAGCTTAAGCAGACGGACAGACTAACTGGACTAATACGGATATAAACTAAGTTTCGCTTTCTCGGCGGGTGCTTACGGATCACAGAGCAGATCGCATTAAACCCGCTGTTTATCTGACGGTAGCTTGTAAGCTAGCTAGCTAGCCTCACAGTGCCCGGGCTGGAGGCTATTATGGCTGCATCTTGACACGCCCGTCCCTAATATGAAAATGTCCAGAAATTATTTTGTTCTTACTTTACGAGACAAACTACCTGGCAGGGTGTCGGCCGTCACTCCTCGGCTAGCTCGGTTTCAGCGTAACTCTTTTTGCCCGAACTTCACTAAACCTCCGGCGGGTAGTCGGGGCGGAGGATGCTTGTTAGCAATCGTTAGCCGCCTGAGAATCAAGCTAGACGAGACAACAAAAGGTGTGTCAAGAAGGCAAACCACAGAGACCGTCTCATCAGAGGAGAGGGCCGAGCCGCTGCCACCAGCCGTAACACCGCCGACAGCACTGCAGCGAGCTGCAGCAGCACAGGGGGACTTTACCCTGAGATATGTCTGTCAGGCTGCCATTCATTTCTGTTTTAATAATAATAATACTAATAATAATAATGGCAAAAGTAAT
Organism: Plectropomus leopardus; assembly: GCF_026936395.1. NCBI lineage: Eukaryota > Metazoa > Chordata > Actinopteri > Perciformes > Serranidae > Plectropomus > Plectropomus leopardus. The sequence continues at coordinate 26,726,917 of NC_142190.1, read as the reverse complement.
GCCTATAATATACATGTACCGTACACATGCATATATTAATACATGCATGCAACATCTGCCCATCTTGAGCCATAACAGTGATAATAATAAGAATAATACTATAATGATAATAATACTAACAATTGTAATAGGACATAATAATAATACTAATAATAGTAATCATAGAGGAAAAAAAATGAAGTTAGTCAATAATGCCGGACAAAGGCCAGACAACAGATAAGGCGTGATTAGACAGCAAATTAGAGGCGGAAACATGATAGAAAAATACAGTGACAAAATAAATGCAGTAGACACTCAACATTAACAATAATGATGACAATAAGCAGGATCAAGACAGAATAAAGAGATAAGTTAAAACATAAAATTAATAAACATACTTAAATTTCCATACTAAAACTTTTCTCGAGGTCATTAGCAAGCTGTCTATATCGAAAACACCGCTACTTTTTCTAGTTTATTGAGGTTGTTGAGGCTGATACACAACTTTAGATGCCTTTGCCTGAGCAGTCAAACGCGGGGCAACAGGGAACCTTCAAAGCTGGTCCCGCAATGAATCATGGGTGGGCCGCTAGTTTGAAATGCGGGAAAAATATACATCCTAAAATGTTCATTTGAATTTCTAAACAACAAAAATCTTCGTTATTTGAGATGATTTCAGTGGATGTCAGAACCAGATATGGAGGTCATTTTTCTTTTTCAGTTTCGACCCCGTACAGCCGGCGTACAGCAGGACCGCCATCTTTGAAGTATTACAGTCTGATCTCTGTCTTCCATGCGCGGCCAGTCTTGATCCTTCTGTGTGTGTCAGCTGATCGCAATGCATCATGGTCACGTTAGATCAAACGTTATATTCCGGTGTCGTGCCCACAAAGTGATAGTCAGCTAGAAAGTGATTGCAGTCCGCGGGACGCGCTCAGCATGTTAAAGCTGTATCGCCCTGTATTCACGTCTTCGGCTGCTCTCACATGGCTCAAACTGTCGTAGCATGTAAATACACATAACTTGATTTCATTCATAGTGATATTTGACAGATTATAGCTCAACCAGTCCTTTTTTTTTACCTGTGTAAATACCTTTTAGGGGTCAATGTATTGCATAAAATGCAATTTCTTGCTTGCCAAAAAGTGATTGCAGCTCCTATCTTGCCACTGAAAAAGCTGTCTCTGCCTCAAATGACTTGATTTCATTCATAATGATTATATTTGACAGATTATAGCTCATCCAGTCCCTTTACCTGTGTAAATACCTTTAAAAGACAAATGCTACAAATAAAATGCAATATTCAACTTGCCAAAAAGTGATTGCAGTTATCATCTTGCCACAGGAAGGTTGTTTCTGCCTCAAAATCACTACATTTCATTCAGAGTGAATGTATTTGACAGGTTATAGCCCAACTCAGTCCTTTGCAATCACTTTTTGGCAAGTTGAAAATTGCATTTGATGCATTTCTTTAAAAGGTATTTACACAGGTCAAAATGACCAGAGTGATTATAATTAGTCAAATAAAACCCCCAAGAATTAAATCTAGCCATTTTGAGGCAGAAATAAACCTTTCTGTGGCAAGATAACAGCTGAAATCACTTGTGAGAGGAGGTAAAAAGGACTGGAGTGGTTTTAATCTCGGGCACAGAGCAGGTAATATAATGCAGGCTCATAAGGATAATAACAGATAATACCTTTATTCTTACATTACCCATTCATAAAGTATGATAGACTACTTTCCAAATGTAAACAAGATTTTATACATATTAAACACATACAACCAATGAAAACAACTATTGTCTATAATCATGTAAGTGTCATGCCTGATCAAACTATAAATCACAAGCACATGAAAATTGGGTTTCAAGAAACATTAAGTTTCACAAAGACATATTTATTTTTGTATTTACATGCTACGACTGTTTGATCCATGTGAGAGCAGCTGAAGACCTGAATACTGGGCGAAACAGCTTTAACAGGCTGCGCGCTGTCTCATGGAAGGCAATCTGAAATGGGATGTGGTAGGACCCAGTTGCAGCGCCACAGAGCAGGTGAGTAGTTGGTAATAACCTTTATTTAATCTTTTGGCAGGTTGAATGGAGCTAATGTGAGTATAATCAGGTTGCAGGTAAGTAGGGACAGTTATCAGTTCTGGGGTGGAGCAGAGTTCGTAGGGAGCCTGGGGTGAGCTCACATTCACAGATGATAGTTCAGATTGTGAACGTGGAGCGGACTGGCAGGTGAATGTATCAGGTAAGCTGCAGAAACACACAAACAGCAGGGAGCTTGTGGGAAAAGTGGGGACTCCAGAAAGGAGCAGGCAGGGCTCGTGGTCAAGGAGGGAGCAGCAGGTAACAGAGCAGACAACTCCAGTAGGAGCAGGCAGCGGGATCAACGAGGACAGGCGGGGAATCAATGTACCATCAGAACAATAACCACCAGCGGCTCTCACACGGAGTCGAAACAGTAGAACACCGCACAGCCACAGGCAGACGAGAACCAGGAAGTCCACAGGCAAAACTTGTGGTCGGAGACAGAAGGCTGTTAGGTTTACCGGGGCAGAGATGAGGAGAGGTAGTCAGAGGTGAGCCGAGTCGAAACCAGGAAAACAGTCCGAGAGTGAGCGCTGCAAGGTCAGGCATGGAAGCGAAAACAATCTGGCAAAGAGTGAGTGAAGTTTGGCTGCTCAAACACTGGCTTGATTGGAGATGAAGAGCAGATGAGGCTGATGAGGGGAGTGGCCAGGTGGAGAGAGAGGTGGGGTTGGAGTAAATGGGAAAAATCCCACGGCAACAGGAGAGAGGCAGAGCAGACTGTGACACAATCAGTTTCTGGCGGCACGACACTGGTACCGCGGACACCATGGGAAAAAATCAGCTTCCTATTTTCTTGCTGATGACGTGTAGGGAATAATGTCTGCTTTAAAATACAACAAAAACAAAATAAAATGAGTTTTATAAGAGAATCTTCTCATAAACAAAAAAACATACCTAAATCATTGATCATTTACATTTTATGGTCTAGATTACAACTGTTTTATATGCTAAAAATATATGAACATGGTTGTTTATGTCACTTGTCAGTGAATCTGAACTAAAACCTGAACAACCAGATCAGACTACACCCGACTAGTTCCTCATTCTGTCACACTGTGACAGCCAACCCCAACAGAAGTCACTCTACATGTTATTTTAGTGTAATTATTCAACTGCTGTAACCACCTGAGCCTCATCAATTCACGTTTGTTTTCTTTTTATATGGCTGGTGACATCTTGTCATCTTGTCTGCTGCAAGCAATCCTATTTTAATCACACAAATTAAGTGGATTGAGCATAATCCCCCAAGGCATAAGAAAAACCAGAAATACTGTTGCTGTCTGGTGGGTTTGATTAACCAAAATCTTCTCTAAACAGGTAATCAGTAATTCTCTGAGATATTATAAAGACATAGATTGTGAAAAAAGAAGCATAATGAGTTTAAATACACAATAGAAGAGTTTGCTACTTTCATTTTGATTTTCTTATTCAATTTCTTGAAAGTCTATTACTCTATTAACTTCCGAAAAACTAAAATTTGTGTCCAAATGAGGTACTATGAGGTTATTCTATCACACACACACACATAGCCTATATATATGGCACTCGCTTACACACCGTCGTGCGTGTGATGTGAAATGACTGTTTTTTAGCTGTGATGGGACACTGTGGCCACAAGATGGTACCAGCTAGCAGGAAACTAATTTTAGAATTCAAAATTCCTCTAGCCCCGAGAAGTTTTCCGTCTTGAATGATTTAAAAACACACTCAACACGTCTATAAATCTGCACCTTGAGGCTTTGTGGGACGAGAGCAGCCGACCTGAAACAGTGAGGTGTGTGAGGGTCAGGGTGCGAAGAACAGGTTATGCAAGCGGTGACGGAGTAAACGCCGCCCATCAGGTGTGTACAGGCTGACTCATTTTCACCACCGAGGAGTGTATTCACACACAAAAAAGGCCCTTTTACTTCGGTAGTCTCGGCGACATTTGCGTTCATGACTCCGTTCAGTAAACGTACATGAGGGGACTTTTCCAGAGGAATTAAGCCGCCGGAGCTGAGGCGGTATCAATGTTTGAGCCTATGTGTCGGATATGGCTTCTGCTTCTCCTGGGAGGATTCGTGGTGCCAGGTGAGTTTCAGCAACTTCCTGAACAGAGAGGGCTCTTTTGTCGTGTCTTACTTCAGGCTAAAACAGGCAGAAACAGTGTAAAAGAGGGGATTTTAGACTGCATATTGTTACCCAGAGTCTAGGGAGCTTGTTAAGTTTCATTTGGCCCAGGCCGACCTTTAACACTAATGGCATTTTTTCGAGTGTTATTACCTACTAGTAAAAAAAAAAAGAACTTAACCCATATCATTTGCAAGAATGTACAAAATCCTACATGTGTGCCACAGGTGTTTATTATACAGGAGTTTTTTAGGCCATGGATTATTTTCTGATATTGGATTGTCATTGTGTTACCACTTTTTGTATGAATTTCATTTTTCCAACAATATATAATCAGTTCATCATAAGTAGTCATCACTGCAGTAAAAACGTTTTCAGCGTTATTCTTATGCTTTTATAAAGATAGCTGTATTCTGTTGTTATCCATTGTTGTAGGCAAAAGGCAGAACAAGAAAGTTCACTGAATTTGAATTATTATTCAAGAACAGAACTTGGTCTAGTGTAATGTCTCAGTCGTGGTCAAACACAGGCAAACAGAGGGGTATATACATTTTTAGTGCACTTATGAGTTCAGACAGTCAGGAAAATCACAGCTACACAAGTGCAGATTTAGTCAGTGGTGCCCCCAAGGGTGTCCAGAGGGGGCCATTGCCATCCTGACATAATTGCTGGCTCCTCTGCTGGCATTGTTCCTTATGCTTTTACTCAGAGATCACACTATAGGGCCGCAATGAAGTCCCCCGTCCTCCGATCGGATGTTTTATACAGACCGGCGAGGTGGGATGATTGTGTGATATAATTGTGTAATATAATAAATAATAAATATGATGTAAAGCCATATATTGGTCCTTTTATTGAGAAACAAACAGCGTATTTGAAGAGCAAAAAAATGCCTAACACATGTAGGCCATATACAGACATGTAACACATTAAAACATGATTGTTATCAAAATGTTAATTGTAACAGTGTTAGTTTACGGCCATAGATAATTAGTAAAATAAGGAACCCAAGAAGTTTTCTTACCTCTCATATTGACATAGTTTTCAACCAGCTTATTTCAACAGCATAACTTAATCCCTTAAATTCAGTTGACTTTTGGTTTTGGTGTGCCATCTCAAGATTTTCAGCAGCTCCATCTGGCTACCCATATGAAAGATTTGTGGGGGTGCCACTGCACTGTTTACCAATTAGCAGCAAGTTTCAGTTCAACTTATATAATTAATAATCACAATGTAGAGGTAACACAAAGCAACAAGTTGAATTGCTCCTGATTGAATCCCAATCACTGCACAATGACACCATGTAACAACAAAATGACAAAGGCATGAGTGTTTGGAAAACGCTGGATGACTTGTTCAGCAAAGAGAAAGTAGGGATCTATGCTAAGAAACATTAAAAGCTGGTTGACGCCATAAAAAACAAATGCATTGAAATGATGGACCTTCCTTGTGCTAATCAGTGTAATTTTGTGAGTCAGCAACAGTGGTTAGATAATCCATCCAATGGGTTTCATGAAATTTTACTCAACAGATATGTAGTGTACATATCATATGATCTGACTGCATATTGAGTGCACTAGTAGTTAGAAGAAATGCTGTGGACCACAAATCCAGACATGCCAGCAGATTCCATTGACTGGAGTGCTAGTGGTGCTATGACAAGGATTCAAAATCAGTGCCAATTTGAGTGTAATTCATTATAAGTACAAATGGTTTTGTCAAAATTCTAAGAAAATACAAAAGTTGATCCAATTGTGTGGTGACTTAGCGATGACTAACAGCATCGTCACTTTGAAAAAAGTCATATCTGTGTTTGCTGTTGACATCATAAAAAAAGTTTTGCTCACATATCTTGCCAGTGGTGAATAAGAAGGAGTTGTTTGGGCAGGCAAGTTTGGGAACACCTGGCATGCTGCTCTGGGCTGTTTGATGAAGTGGTGTCTCTCCATTTACTGGAATTACAGTTCCAGTAAATGGAAGATTTGGCAGAAAATATAGCCTTGAGACAGTTTCTGCAGAAATTCTTCAGTTGTGCAAACTAATTGTTGCATTAGCTGCCCAGGTGACTGGTCTCAGACCATCTTGCAGGTGAAAATAATAATAAAATTACAATACATTTTATATATGGGCGCATTTTAGGATGCTCACCTTACAGATACAACAGTTATGAAACAAAAGATATAAATAAGTAAAAGGGCAACAGCAATGGTCACACAGAAGTCTAAAAAGGTGTGTTTTGAGGTGGGATTTGAAAGTGAGGAGAGAGTCAGTAACACTGATGGTTTGTGGTAGAGATCCAGAGACAACAGGCTGCATGGCTAAAAGCTCTGGACAGCACAGAAGATAAAGGAGCAGGAGGTGTAGTGAGAAGCATTGAGGAGGAAGAGCAAAGAGTTGGGGAGGGTGTGAGGGGATGAAGGAGAGCAGAGAGATACAGAGGGGCGAGGTTAAACCTTGAAGGTGAGAAGGAAATCTTATAATCGATGTGATAGATGCTGGATGTGGCGGTCCAGAGCTGGTGTGGCTACATTTGATCTCAAGTTGTGAGGCTGATTGGATGCACCGCCTAATGACTGGCTTTGGAGTCATCTTATGGTGGTGAAATGAACATTCAGCCCCCTTGTTCAGTCATCCGTGCAGTCAGCAGCCAATGGTACGCTGCCTTAAAACTTGCAACATCTGTGGCATTGTGTAGAGCGGCCCTTTATTGTCATTATCCCAGGGCACACCTGTGAAATAATGCATTAATGTGATACTGTTTAATTAGCATCTTGATATGCCACACCTGTCAGGTCGATGGATTATCTTGAGAAAGAAGAAGTGCTCATGAACATTTTTTGAACAATATATATTTATATATTTATTTGCATTTGCCCTTTAAGTAATCACAAACTCAACGCCCCTGTGATTTATTTGTATGGTGTTGCATATTACTGTCAGTCTTGGATAAATGTTATTCAAACATAGCTTTTATTCCTTGTTGTCCAGTTTGGTAAAGAGACATTATTCAGGTGTCTTTTTCCTGTTATGGCTCAGTCCAAAAGCGTTTGTTGTGGTGCATCTTGAGGCATTTATAAGAGGAAGTGATAATGGTGGAGCTGAACAAGTTCTCAGGAATTATACAAAGAAACTCATTCTAAGCGGAAACTAATAGACATGCAAGCCTATATACAATGGCACACATGAATAAATAATTCTTTTAATAGATAGACTAAGTGACAAAGAAATTACAAGTAGATCAATTCATACTTTGAATTTAAAATTCCACATTAAAGTTACCATACAAGTGAGATTCAGTGAGATATAATTGACAGAACTGCTTCATGATGAGTCCCTGTAGGTTTACCGTACAGAGACAAAGTCCATGTCCTACTAAATGCTATTATCCTTGTTAAGTTTAATTCTCATCTGCAGTCATACATTTTATTTTATCCCTCCTCGTCCAGGATTACAGAACATTCTTGGCTTCTTCTTCTTCTCTGTGCTTCATTAGGAGGAATGCTTTAATCCGCAGGACAGGTCTGCAGGTCTGATCGTCTCTGAGGCCGACAGGCAGCGTGATGCAGATTTAGCTCAAATATTTGACTTTGCGAAATCCCTGGAAGGAGATAAACAGTTTCCAAATTGCTCTCACTGTAGCGTTCAAGTAAAACACAATGGAAAATTGTTCATTTTGTGCTCACTAATAAGATGTATAATTGAACAGGTGATGAACAGCCAACATCCAAACCTGCTGTTTTCAGATAATCTAATAATCTGTGTTTTCAAGGCTGCTGTAAAGTTGGTGTCCATGTAGCCGTCTGTACTTGGAACATGCTTGCAATCATTAACCCATGGTAGGCGTAGCTGCTCTTAGAGTCTTTGAATGACTTGCTCTCTTGTTTGCTGAAGCAATGAGGTAAAGTCATGTCGAAAAGTGGAAAACCAGGTTCAAAATATCAAGCTGTGGCTCTAGATTATGGGCGGTTGTCGTCACAAAAAACCGACTTGCATTTTTAACAAACAATGAACACAAGATATCTGAGGCTTTCTGTGTCACTTTGCCCACAACTGTCAAGGCTGTTTCTGCATTAAATAAGCAGTGACAAGTACAGTCGGTTTGGCCTTTGTTTGAATGGTTTGATGAAATGAGGAACCAGGGCTGCTTAAATTATAACATTTTTTATTTTTAAAAAGCTGATATCTTACAAATGAAACTATCCAACAGTTTATTGTTATGATAGTGTATGTTTTTTTTTTTTTTAAAGATTTTTCCACATTTGGTACTCTCACTTTTCATTCTTGAAGTACATTTTCCTAATTACACTTACTCACTTTTACTGAAGTAACATTTTTAATACTAGAATTTTAATGTAGCAGAGTATTTTTACAGTGTGGTTTTAGTACTTTTACTTAAGTAAAGGAAGTGGATACTTCCTCCATCGCTGTTTGTGTGGAAGGTTGACGTAGGAGAAAATTATATTGAGAATTAATATTGAGAAAATTTGAATAACACAATATCAACGATAGTGTAAGGTTGACGATTGGTGCTTTCCAAATATATTTACACAATGAGATTTTTGATAAATAGTCATCAGTAATGTTAATCTGATGACTAAGTGGGTAAAGGCAAATAATAGAACAGCTGCTGTCAGGTAAGTTAAAAAATATATATATATATATTTATGTGTGTGTGTGTGTGTGTGTGACGCTGCCTGAAACCAGGAAAAGACAACACTTAAGATATTATGATATCCAGCATCTAAGACAATAACTAGTCTGATATCACAGTATTGTTATAATACTGATATATTGTCCAGTCCTAGTTTAAGCTAACCTCATTCACCTGCTTGTCTTTATCACAGGGGTGCGGCATGTCAGTGGAATAGTTATTTCCACTCCCAAAGAAGTGGAAGCAGTCAACGGGACCAATGTGAAACTGAAGTGCACCTTCACTACCAGTCATCCAGTGTCAGCTCAGTCCGTCGCAGTGTCCTGGAACTTCCGACCCATAAATTCAGGATCTGAGGAGTCGGTGTGTACAAACTTGTTTTTTTATGAAAATGCTTTGAATGTGTTTCTATTGTTTTTTAATGCCATTATAAATAATAGCCATTCAAGATTTTATGGTGCCACAAAATTTGTGATTTTTAAAGGGAAAACTTTTTTTTTCAACCTGGGCCCTGTTTTCCCATGTTTTTGTGTCCAAGTTACAAATGAGAACTACACCTTTTGATGTTGGTCGAGTATTGAACCAGAGCACCGCGGCCTGCAATGTAATCCTCCAGGGTTGATCTGGTCTGATTGTTATTGTCGTCCTGCAACAGCTCAACTTACTTCTCTCCTTTAGTGATACTTGGTTTGTCACAACAGACCAGATCAAGAGAAAGGTGCAGAAAATTATTCCATCATTCCACAATGTTGTCAGACACTTATGATAACAATTGGAGCATGTTAGTGGCAAAAACAAGCACTTTTAGTGAACATTAAATGACAACGCACAATTGCCCCAAAGGATTGCATTATAGCCCGTTTCAGTACTGCCAGCTGCAGCAACTAAATCCTGGACTAATTAAAACAAAAACTGTTGCTCCCATTAGTCACTTAGACACAAAGACATGGGAATTTAGGCTCTACAATGAAATATGCATAAGTTTCCCTTTAAAATTTTCACATAAACATTACAATATTTGGTTAATTATCCTATCTCCATTCTTTTAACAATAGACACTCACTGTGTTTGACCTCTTCTAACAGCCCGTAGTAGCTCTCCCACAATTACAAAATTGAAATAGAGGAAAAAAAAAAAAATGCCTTGCTCTGTCAAATGCATATAGTACATTACTTTATATCATGTTTTCATACAACGTGAGAGCTGTTTGCAGGGGACTAGCCCACAGCACAATAAATATGTGATGACTGTCTCTTTAAGATCGGTTACATGCATGGCCAAAAAACACCCCAGTTCCTGCAAATATCCCTGTTCTTGAGTTTTTCTTACATTTGCAAATCTGTTTGGACTTCTATACTCTCTACAGTTTTGCTTGATTGTTTGTGTGTTTGTGTGGCAGGTGTTCTACTACCAGGAGGTGCCATATCCTCCCCAGCAAGGGCGTTTTAAAGGCCGGGCGGTGTGGTCAGGAGACGTTATGAGACAAGATGCTTCCATCACTCTGCATGAGGTGCCTCCAACCTTTAATGGCACCTACATCTGCCAGGTGCGCAACCGTCCAGATGTGCATGGCAGCAACGGAGAGATTGTCCTCAGAGTCGTCAACAAAGGTCAGAGCGGCAGCTCTGCACGAACACAATTTTGTCACATTACATCGCCATCAAATATACTACAGTGAAAGAAAATTCAAAAATGTTGTAGCATAAATCTTTTTTTGTCATTGCTATCAATATTTTCTTAAATATGTATTCAGAGGGTGGTACATCCTTCGTCCTTGCATAAAAAATTGCTGTATTACTCAGGCGTTTCTGCAGGAGGTCATAGGTCAGGGTCACTCAGTTTAGTGTCTGCTTCAAGAACACTCTAAATCCCCACGGCATGAAGTGAAGGGCAGTGTACTGAATCACTGTGATACTGTTTTATTTTGTACTGCAATGGTACCTTTTTTGTTCTGTCAAATTCCCCAACATTCAGCTTTCACCCACTGTTCTGATTTTGGGTCTTGTTGCTTCCAGTTTCCCTCTCTGAAATCGGCATCCTGGCAGCGGCAGTTGGGGGCGCCTGCGCTGTAATCCTTGTCCTCCTCGGTATCTTCGTGGCGGTGAGATACTTCAGGAGAAAGCGCATGGAGCCTGACACTGAGGTGAATGTGCGGGAACAGGAATGGAAGGACCCGACTGTGTGGTGAGGGCCAGAGAGCCGGAGCTCCTCTTCTTCTCTGGACTGGTGTCGAGTGTGATTGGCTATTTGGGTCCACTCTGCTGGAAAAGACAAATGAAAAGTCGAGGGTGGGGACGCGTCTTTTTCTTCCATGTTTGCTCCTCCAATGTCAACCTCTCAGATATTAGTGTAGTTTGGTTCCTTCAGTATTAGAGATACAATGTACCAGCCTTACCATTTGTTATATTGCCAAATCTTTATACACTTTTATATGTTTTTATCAAAAGTTTCGCGTGATTGTAATTACTAACTTAATTTTATTGAGAGTTTTTAAATTGTTAAAAGGATAGTTCAGATTTTGTGAAGCAGGGCTGTATGAGGTGCTTATCCATAGTCAGTGTGTTACCTACAGTAGATTGCGGTCAGCACACCCTCCAGTTTGGAGAAGCAGACAGGAGTACTGACAAGGAAGCTAAACAAAGTACTGCTGTGGATGGGGCTAAGCAGTGAAACCCATTTTTACCACTTTAAAAAACGTCAGCATAATACAGTGAGCTGCACAGCAGTGCTTATGCATCGGAAAACAGAAATTCTATGCTTGATAAAATGTATCGCCACAGTAAAGTTGAAGCCATGCAAATTGTTTTCAGGTTGTCCTTTTGCCTATCCATCCATCCCAAATTTGGCACAAACATCCACTTGGACTCAATGACGTACTGATTAAAATTTGATGGTCAGAAATCACTTTGTCACTTTGACCTTACATCCATCTCATTCTCGTAAACAAGATATCTCAAGAAAATAATTATTTCAAATTTGGCACAAATGTCTGCTTACCCTCCAGATTTACATCATTCGAATTTAGTTGTGTATGGTCAAAGGTCAGGGTCACTGTGAATTGTGTTTTTGGCTGAGACTCAAAAATTCATGTGCTAATTATGACCAAAAAAATCATTAAAAATGTCTAATAGAATAAAATGGTGAAGTATATACAAAAGGTGAAAAGTCAACTTCACTGTGGCATCATCATGTTCTGCAAAAACACTTTTCTGGCCATTACTCAAAATCATAACTCAGGAACAGAAGGGGAGACATTTGGTCGGATACTGAATAAGTAACGCTAATATTGAAACAGTGCTGATTGCATAGATTGTGTGTGCTGGCAGGGAGAAGATTTGTGTAAGGCATTCATGTTTTCACAGACATTATTGTTAACTGTATGCAACTCAACTCATTTGTGGAGGCATACAACTGCAAGGCAGAAATTCTAGTTTAAACGGCTCAGATACGTTTTGCTGCTGGGCCCCATCCACAGCAGAATGTTTCTTTGCTCTTGTCTGCTTCTTCAAACTGAGAGCGTGGCAAATGCCGTGTACAGTATGTAGTATACTGACTATGAATAGGTACCTCTTACAGCCCTGTTTGAAAAAATCCAAACTACCCCTTTTAGTAGGAGATGTAAATATGGAGGGATTTGTACCTGCTGTTCTTGGATCTTGCTCATTGACCTCAATTCACAGCAGCAGTGCTGACTGCATCAAATGTATTCTTTTCAAATAACCATGGAATTTCTTTCCAATCATTAGTTATTTATGATGTGTTATTTACAATTATGGGCTTTTTTTTACTGAATCAACACTTGAAATGAGACTGCTACGGTGAATTGAGTCATATCCTCTCTGTTTTTTTTCCTGCTGATGGTTTTAGTTTTTAAGCTATGGACGATAAGAGTTGATGTTCCTTTTCTGTTTTTTTGGCGAAGCCTTCTCTTTTCTCTGTGAGCAGCAACTGCAACAACAACTGCTGCGTCACAGTCTGTGCCACTTTAATCTGTGAATACAGGTGAAGAATTTGAGACCCATAGAACCATAAACTGATGTTTTGGTCATCTTTGTCCACGGACCAGATGTGGTACACCAAATCTCTGTGGCACTCTGGCTGGGTTCATTGCAAGCTTAGGATTCTGGGTATTGTAATCTTTAAAGTCTCTATCTCTGTTATTTTGGCGATGGACGTTTGCTAAGGTAAACTAGTGGTGGACATTTAGTATTTGCTTTCCATGCAGCCAGATATATCCATGAGTAGCCTGTTTCATTGTTTACGTGTGTGTGTGTTTGTGTGTGTTTGACTGAATGTGTTTTGCGCTGGTTGCGTCAGTTTACCCGAAGAGGCTGTTCACCTGACAGTTGTGACGAAGGAGAAAGAAGCCGATAGTTCAGATGATGAAGAGTCTGAAGGCAGCAGTGGAGATGATGAGGAAGAGGAAGGCCTCGATGGTGACGATGACGATGATGATGACGATGATGATGACGATGATGATGATGACGATGGCGATGACGGTGGTGATGATATATTGGATGCATTCTAATGATTGGACCTGTCTTTCCTGTTATACCGTCAGCCTTTTTGCTCCTCATTAACTTGATTTAAATATGTAATTTATTGTACTTTTTCAGAGTTCAGTGCATCATGGTCACTGAGTTACGGCATAAATTAACGTTAAAACACTGCTCCGCTGATTTAGCTTTGCACTCCTATTACACTGTTGGACTGACAATGGGCAGCTAAAAAAAGCATCAAAATCAAAGCAGCAGAACCAGAAATGCTGTCTTTTTTACATAACAAATTATTTTTTGTCCAATCTCGAAATCCATCTGCTATTGGTTGAATTACGATAAGTCTTTGTGGTCAACCGCCAATATTTTGAAAGATCTGCTAGAGCCAGCCGATATCACGGTCAAGACCTCCTCTTCTGTGCAGTGGCCATTTCGGCTAATCTCTACAAACAGATATCTGCGGAGGTCTCCAAAATTGCATTTTGGCCAATTTGATCTGCTTCTCAACACGGACTGTTTATGTATCTCTCAAATGTGATTGGCCAAAACTACTTGGACTACAAACGGACTACAATCAGAAACAAGATTGCTTCCGATGTCAAAATCCTCTACATTCATACGCATATATCTGTTGAATAGAGAATTTTCCTTGTTAGAACTTGGGGCCTACATAACCCACAATGCAACTCAACTGCCAACAGTTTGGTCAGAGATTCAGGTGTTGTTATGCCAGTAGCAGCTAATGTAGCCTGGAGCTTCTCTTCTCATTTATGCCCCTTTTCCACCAAGATGGAACTTGTTTCTTTCCGGTTCCTGAACCTAATTTTGAACCTTTCAGAGCATTCCGACCAATAATGATTTGGTTTGGAATTTAGAAAATTTGGTTACCAGCTGGAACCAAAAAATATCAAGCGCACCGTGACAAGATCAGTGGGCATGTCATATTCTACAGGTTGGAAAGAGAGGATGGGCCAGTCAACACTGGAGAAGTCAAGTAGGAAATAGATTAAAAAAAAAAACAGAGTTCCCTGGTCTCATTAGTTTATGTGTATATTTTTGGGTAAAACAAATATCTGTAATAACAAACCAAAATTTCACAGATTATCAAAGTAATCCACGATTTTGCTACAACTGTTTATTTCCCTGATGAATTGTGCAACACGCCCCCTGTTGATGACACTTTCTTGATTTTCATGGTTCCATTTAAACCTGGTGAAAATGCAGACTCATTCGCTAGATACCACTAGGGGTTCAAGAATCCTGAATGGAACCAGTTCAACATCCAGAGTTAATTTGGTGGAAAAAGGGTGTAGGAGGTATAGAGCTGGCTACTGAAGTCTGGCCACTTACTTCTAACTGCACACCGCCAGAATTTAAATTTAAGACTTGTAGTATTCAACCCCAACTTGTATGGAGCTACAACAGTGACATTAAATCTTGGCACTGAAAATAAAATTTGGCATTGAAAAAGGAAACCATGGCACTAAAATTCACTGAAAAAAACACAGGCATTAAAAATGATTTTTACATTTTTTTAAAGACAAAGAGAATAGAAAAAATATTAAAATGAAATAAAAAATTTATGCATGTTTTATTTTTCAATGGAATATATTTTAGTGCCAATATTTCCCTTTTCAATGCCAAATTTTACTTTTGATGCCAAAATATATTGTCATTGTTCTGTCTCCATACATTTGACACTGACTCAAGTGGCATCATGTGAGGCGGTTTGTCAGACTTCACGCAGCTCCCTGTGGAGCCACAGAAGGCTTTATACAACATTTTTATACATGCAGTACAGAAGTGTCCCCAACACCTGTAAACAAACTTTGTTGTGTAAGTCAATGGAGTTCTAGTTTCTGTGTTTCATGGATGTGTAGTGGTGAATGTGAGTTTGTTGTACATGACTGCTGTAACTGTGCTTCTTTGTGTTAATTTGATTGGATTTCCATACAGCTGCCTGCTGCTGCTGGAAATTTGCTGCCTTCTATCAGTGTTGTGAAAATTCATGAATTTTCATGTGGAATAAATGAACTATAGATTTTTTTTATTTTTTTAAGGGAAGAGCTGTTTAAGTTTGACTCATTGCTGAAATCACCCCACACCAGTGCAGACAATGTTTGTGCAAATGCGATGTTGCAGAATAAATGGTTTTCTTGTTCAGTTTCTAAAAGCATCAGCTGAGAGTAGACAAATCAACACTTAACGCAAGAAACAGATTTTAACTGTCATAGTGTGTCTTTGCAGAGAGGTTAGAATGCTGCTGGGAAATGAAACAGGAGAATGGGGTGCTGTTGTTTATTTTTGCTCCTTTGGTCCACCATGAGAGTAATGAGTGATAAACAAAGCAAGGTGTTTACAACATTGGCAACATCGCCTAAGAGATTTTGTATTTAGATTTTGTACATAGTGTAAAATGAGCACAACTTTACCCTTTTTTGTAAATTAAAATCTTGAAATGTCATATCTATCTCTATTTAGCAACACTGCAATAAAGTACTCTTTTTTAAATTATTAAGTAGTATGATGTGTATTTTGATTTTTTTTTTTCAAAGTTCACTTTGAGGCAGCAGATCAGCTCTCAAAGAATTGTGTGGGTGAGTGTGAAATACCAACTGTGAGCCACTCCTGTCTGTGTCATACATGACAATGAGGACACACACACTTCTTGGCCTGAAAACAGCAAAGTTAAGCTCACTGTTTATTCACTTCATAGATATAACAGTGCAAAAATTAAGCTGAAAATGAAGTTGATTGATATTGAAAATAGGTTGAAATAATCTCACTACATTTTTTGTGTTGTTTTAATTTTATTTTTAATTGAAATGTTAAAGTTAATACCTACTGAGCAATCATGAAAAAAAATACCATGGACATACTTTCCTGTTACTCACATTACAACCCACTGGAAAATCTGACAATATTTCAGTGCAGTGACAGAGCATATATTCATAAAAACAATAGAAGAGGCATGTAAGACACATCCTAGCCTGGTGGAATTATGAAATTCCCTTTATCATTGTCCCTAATTAGTATTTTAACTTTTCTATTCATTATTTTTATTATTAAAACACAATCTATTCCTTTAAATTCAACATATTAAGAAAACATAAACAAAACTCACCTCAGACAGTTATTGAGTCGAGGTGGAGAGGGACTCCAACCTGCGGCATGTGGGAACCTGTCTGGGAAAACACCAGCCTCTTACAAAGCCTCTCCACTCTGACTCCTTTCCTCAGTGTACATTATTCTTCTTTTGGAATGAAAACATGCCCTGTTGAACAGGTTCTTTCTTTGTGTGAATGGGTTAAGTGCTGTTTAAATACACAGGGGCCATTTTTAGACCTTTTACAGCGGATTATCTTGATTTTTGAGCAAATGGTCAGCAATAGAAAAGAACAGGCAATGGTGTATAATAAATTGAATCGTAGCCAATTAAAGGCTTACTAAGTGGTAGTTCCCACTTTTTTCTTCAGCATTTGTAGGCTGCATAATGACTACAGAATAACAAGAAATATCTAAAAATCTGCCACTTATTTCTCCCCAAAAGAAATACCCTTTGTTATCTGTTATTTTTGTTATTTCTGTAGTGGAATGTAACAGTATATTACTTTGAAACCTGGATCAACATCACTTTTCTTGTGGTGCGCTGAGTTGCCTTCTTAGGTGTTCAAACCCTTAAATCCAGAGCAAATTGGTCTGCTTTCTTTTGGGAAAAAAGGCAATGAGAAACTTGACAGGAAATGTCCTGCAAATTGCAAAAAATAAATAAAAACTAGGGGAAAATGTCAGACCATTTTTTTTTTGAGGTTCTTCGATTGTATTTGAGTATTTATGCAACTTAAAACATTTATCTGAGAGCAGAAATTTTTACCTTTGAAAATAATACTTGTTGGTGATAAGAGTTTTATAAGTTCAAGTATCAAGTATCAACCTTTTTGTTAGTGACCCCTCAAAGAATTGTCATGTCAGTTTAGGACCCCTTGCCACATTTCAAACGTTTATGAGTTGTTTCACCATGTGGTTTTTCCAACTAAACTTTTCAGATTTAATTTAAATCACCAAAATCTTTTGGCCAATTGGGGGCAGCACTAACACATCATCACCGCTGAAATAGAAATGTAGAAATTGTAAGCACACAGTTTGCTTTTTTTTCCCACATCCAGCAGCGATATTATCATGGAGTCATGTTTCTGGCACCTGGAGAATGTAAGTCTAATATTTACTTTGTTTTGGCTTACTTTGTTTTTGTTCTTCACCAAGGGGAAATTTGGCTCCTTAGTTTGTGCCTCTTACGTGCTAGATATATTTTCGGTTTATGTGGTTGTTTTTGTTGTTGTTTTTAATATCACCGTTTAATTTTCTTTTAGAGAAACCCAAGGTTATGCTACATTTTTGACCAGAGTGTATGCTAACATGGTATGCTAATGCACGAGGCACAAACTAAGCTAGCTGTTTAGCTGCTAAATACTCTGTTCACTAGCTAATCCCTGAGTGTGCAAAGTTTTCACTGAAAAAAAGTGATTTTTGTGTTTAGCTTATACAGTAAAGAGAGCAGTGGGGTTATGTTCCTGGGCACAGTTTATAGAAAATACTGGATTTAAACATTGGTTTTGCCCCGAGCAAAGACGTTACCATACCAGGCAGAAGGTGAACAGCTGTGCCAGCCCCCCAAAAAACCGGACAAGATTTAAACTGACACGTGTGGATGCTGAGGTCACACATGGGTCACAGATTTATGTTGTTACCCTTCCCAGTGAGCAATGTTTGGCTCTAAAAACGCTCTGAGAACGGTACAGTAGATCAATGCAATGCTTTCCTAATGCTTCCAGAGGCATTTTTTTTTCAAGTTTCCAGATTGCTCTTCTTAAAGTTTAGGGTACATTCGTCATTCAAAATGTTAAAATGTTTTTTTTGTTTGTTTGTTTTGGTCTGTTTTTGAGTTTTTTTGTAACATGTAACATTGCATTACATTTACATTGCATCACAATGTTCTGTAATCTCAGGCATCATTATACTGTATGTTCTGAATGTTGCTTTGAAAATGTTTGTTCTCATGTAACATTGTGGGAACATTTTATAAAAGAACATTCTATGATCTGTCACCTCTCAACATCACCAAAACATCCTCAGACTGTTGAGGTTATAACATTATGTCAGCATTTAATCTTTTGGGAACATATTTGAATTCTGAACACCCTTAAAAGGTTCTTTGAACATTAGATTAAAAAGTTTCTTTAAAACATTATTGCAACTTGTAGGTAACATTAGCCAATGTTGCTGGAAATTTCCCTGCTAGCTGGGTTTGCCCAGGGCCCGACCCCAAGCACTAATTGTAGTTATGGTAAAATACTACTTAAGTATGTATGTATCTAATATAATATCTACTTATAATGCCATAATATTTATGTCACAAATAGTATTCTTACTTTTCACATTTCAAGTACTTTTGTTAATGATATGTCTTTATTTCTATTTAGTGAAGTCATGAATGCAGGGCTTTTATTTTTAATGGAGTATTTTCACAGTGTTGTACTGGTAGTTTTATCTAAGTATAAGATTGAAACACCTCTTCCACCACTCAGTTTATGTTTTCATTGTGTGAGTACTCATGTTGCTCTAATTCTCTAATGTACAGTGAGCGCTGAGACGTGTGTCCTTGTCTCTTTCCTTTGAAGCAGCGCACATTTTACTGCAGTCAGAGAAAATGACACCCTATGCATGCTTTTAAAAGCTGAGTGTGCACCTGCGTGGCATATATGAATAATAATATGAGACACATAATAATTAATATCTGTATGGTACCCACCAGATGGTTATATTTTTGTGACTCTATGTGTGGTTGCAGTTGTCCTGCAGTAGCATCCTGTCTTTCTGCAGCAAAATGCTGTTGGTTTTTTTTTCTTTGCAGTTTTGGAAGAGTTCCCACCACTGCTGCATTGATACTCCAGTGGAGGGGCCTGGAGAGGAGAGCGGTGAGCCCGCAGCCCGACCACATGATCTCTCGCTTTAGAGCTCTGTGTCTGTCTAACCACCACCTACCTCTACCTACTGTCACCTCACACAATTAACCCAATTGTATATGCTCATTATATACCATAACAGGGGTCACTGTTGGTGCATGTTTGCAATCCTCTGCCTATTTTGTAATTGCATACAATCTCATACTGTTATCAGACACAGGGTGGATTAACTTCCTGGGACATACATATTTTAATTTGGATATTGCTGCTGTGTTTTTACAGTTTTGCTTAGTCAGTTGTCTCAGGAGCATCCCCTCCCCTCACTACTCAGCTCTACTGAATCTTGCCTACACTATATATTATATACACTGTTTATTTAATGCAAGAGTATAACAGCTGACATCTGAATTAGACAGCTTTCACATAATAAAAACAGGACACATAAAAGGTATTGGATATGTCGTTGTGTGAGCTACTAAATAGAAAAGATGCCATTCTGTAGAGTCTCCATATGTGCATAATAACCTGCTCAATGAATAATAGATCACAGTGTTAGGCAATTGCACAGTAAGTAAAGTGCAGTATGCGCTTACCTGGCAAATGCCTGCATCTGTCTTCATAAAGGAAGTTTAATCTGTCAATGTAAAGTTCAGTTGCAGCCCTTCAGAGTTGCACACTTTACCTGATCTTCTACTGTAGACAAAATAGCAGCTGTTAAATCAAAGACAAACAATTCAGAGTTCAAAATGGATGTGTAGCTGTCCCCTCATCCTCTGCCTGCGTAACTGTACCTCGGCTCAGATGGCGCGCTCTATCAAATGGTCCCAGTTGCATCCAGTTAACACTCACAATTCTTCTTCTTTTCCATCATAAAACTCAGATTAAAGGGAAAATTCAGATTTTTTTTCAAGTGGTACTTATCCATAGACCATATACTGCATACAGTAGATTTTAGTTGGCAAGCCCCCAGTTTGGAGAAGCACGCCTGAGTCTGACACGGTCCGATGTTAAATGGGTCAGCAACAAATTGTATTTTAGCCACCTAAATCTAACTAACTGATTGAAGCAGTGGTAGACCAGCAGTGTGTTCAGCGAGCTAAAGTTCCTGTTTTTGTCAGTGGAGTCTGGTGGCTTTAACGAGAGTGTAGATGCAGAACTGAACTCATTCACGGCTCTCCCCTCAAAACAGACTGTCTGACAGAAAGGTAAAGCAGTGAGTATACTCTCTATATGGCATACATTTAAACTGATATCAATTTTTTGGGGTGGGACTTTTTTAGGAGGCTAAAATATGCTTTGTTGCTGTCTACAGCTGTACAGTGCCTCACTTTCGTATCCAGCCTGCTTCTCCAAACTGAAGACATGCATACTGACATCTGTCATACTGTTTGTAATATACTGTGTATGGGTACACCATAGAACTCCACTTTAAAAAATCCAAAGTATCCCTTTAACATCTTACCAGCTATTTTTCCCCTAATGGACTTATAACAGTAAGCCATTATTACCATACTGTCACCTTCTATTTTCGGTACTGGATGGGCATATAGATGTAACTATATGATTGCAACATTAGCCAGTTCTGGAATTGACTAATCAAATCAAAAAGCTGTGAGCTAAGCCCATCCTCTGTAATTCCTGCAGTGAAGAGTGCAGACACATGCAGCTGTGGGTGACTGATGTACATGGGAAAGGATCTGTCCTGTTGTGAAAAAAGACTGCACACATCGCCTCATATCATAATGCACTTGCAGCTGCATCGCACTGACCTTCTAGGCATTGAATGTGACACACATGCACACGTACACCGGAGGCTGTGGAGGCTGATAATCCTGAGCCAGGGGAATATGAGTCCTGGTAGAAGCCTGCCTTACAGAAAAAGAGGAGACGAAAGTCATAGAAAAACTGTCAATCTGGGGAAGGATAAGGAAATTAGAAGCTGAGACCGATGACAGAGAGTAACTACTTTATTGCTACCACTCCCACTTTAATTCTGTGGTGCTGAGTTTTAATACATTAAAGGTGACGTTATCATTTCTATTTATGAATGGAGCATTCTGATATGGGACTGTGCGTCTGGGCCGGCCCCGGGGCTGCATCACACCGCCTCCTCCTTCAACCTGCACTGCAGAACTTTTCTCTGATCTTCACAAACACTCTGACAAAAGTGCCTGAGTCTGCATACACGCCCCAAGCCAGGAGATGGGGAGGAGGGGAGCAGAGAGAGGAGAAGTGAATAGGGGGTGATGGAGGAGAGAGAGAGAGGGATATGGGGGGGCAGGTGAGGGAGGGGGGAGAGAGAGAGAGAGAGAGAGAGAGAGAGGTGGCATGCAGCCAACGGAGAGGACAGGGAAAAGTTGTGAGGTTTAGCCGGAGGGGTGGGCAGGGAGAGGAGTCAGCGTCACTGGTGCTCTGCTGAGGAGGGATGAAAGCAGCGGCTTTTCCTCCTGTCCATCTGTCTCTTCCTGTCTGTCTTTCTGTTTGTCTCCCCCATCTCTCCCCTGTTAATTGTCTCGCATCCTGGCTGGCGCTGCAATGTGGCTGGCTCTGCAGTGAAAGTGCTGGCTGGTGGATTCTCCTTGAGTGAACCCTGACTGTGCGCAGTGTTTGCCGCTCCGCTGCTGTCCCGTCCACACTGACTCAGCTGTGCAGGCAGCCTGCCGGCCTCTGAGTGAACACCGGCTGCAGGAGCAGGTACGCACGACAAGACGTGGCATGTTTTAATATTTTTCCTTCACTTTGATTACATTCAGGCAAAGTGATGTATATGTGGATTCATGCATGCAAATTCTATATCTGTACAAAAATGTAACTTTTTGCTGTGTTGTCTCTGCTTTTATAGTCATTTAATGTCCCATTTGAAGATTTCAGTTGATCAACTTTTTCCTCCTCTCTCTGCCCCTCTTCTACCTCCTCCTTCTTTGCCCTCTGTCTCACCTACAGTGTCTCACACAGGAGTGCTGTGGGGGCTGGCAAGCAGGCTCCCTACCCCTGGGACTTCTCTAGGTGCACGCCTTAAACGTGCCTCATTTGGGGTCCACACTTCCAGCTGCTTCCAGATTTAATCCAGTATACCCAGGAGGCCAGACTGTGCTAAAGGATATCTTCAAGTTCTCCAGAACCCGGCTGGATTCTACAGTTGTGTTTGTTTTGGAGCAGATCTGGCTGCCATGGAGGTCCGGTGGGTTGAACCCCTGAGGCTGGGCCCTCCGCACACGTCCGTCTGCCTGATGTTCTCTCTGCTGCTTGGTAATGTCAACCTTTCACTTTACATCACCTTCCTTTAATTGCCTATTGACTGTTACATCACAGATGATGTGCACGGTACCTTCTCATCTCCTTTTCTTTTAAACTTCTTTTTTTCCGGTCCTTATAAAAAGCATTTGTTGATATTGGTGGGCATTTGTGTTGATAAGCAGAGCAATTGATGCTGTAGCTTTTCCAAATCTGGCATTGACCTTCATCAGAATCTAACCTACGTAGGTGTTGGCTGCAGTTTTCTATAGGGCATGTGTCGGTACACTAAATTTTGAAGGAGGACTTTGCTGCTGGTGACAGGACCAGTTTGTTCGTGATGAGTAACCTTTTTTTTGGAGGTTGAGTTTCATCTCATGAGACAATGTGCTGCTGGTTCTGCTTGGAAACACAGAGAGAACGAGGGTTATGAAGGTTCAATTAAAATGTGGCTGCCATGAAGACTTCGGCCAGTAGTTGTTGCAGTCAGTCAGTTTAGTGTTATCTGCAATCTATATTGGTTGGATTATATGTCCACAAACTGAATGTCAGCAGAAAATTGACTCTGTGATTCAAAAAGCTGTGTCCATAGAGGAGGCCTTACCTTTCACAGCATTTTATGATTAACAAGACGTGTATCTGCAGTAATGGTGCAGCAGAGTCACTCGGATGAGTGTCCAGTAAAACATCAGTTTCATTTAAGTCAAGAACTCCAGTAAGAGTAACAGAACAGTGTCAAGAAATGGTATGAATCAAGTAAATTTACATACAAATCTGAGACTGACAATGGAGAAAACCTCTCACTACGTGGGTTACAGTGTTTTGGATATAGTTTCAAGTGTGAATATTGGATTTTGTTGCCTAAGACAACACCTAACCAAACATCTCCAAGAAATTGTTTCCACGGCCTCTTTAAAGAAGAAAGAAAGCAGCCCATTAAAATCCAGTTTCAGCAATAGCTGACACTTACACCATGTATGTTGTGTTCGCTTGCCTAGATGTTTCTATCCTGCATTTATCCTGTATTAGCTATTAGTTGACAACTAACAATTTGAGTTAAATACATCTGTCTGAATATGTAATGCTCTTTTCTAAAATTATTCCCACATTCATAACTTACTGTATATACTTAAATTCTATATTTCCTAACCTACTTATGGGTGTGGAGCACCACTGCAGCAATATTGCAGCAAACACGCACTAAAAATAAACACACCCTAAGACCCTGGTCTGTAAAATTATCTTAATATACGCTCTAAAACCACTTTATAACATTCCCAATCCAGTGAAGTTGATCACATTAACAACTTTCCAAACATTTAAAATATCCGTGTCCCATTTTCACACATGACCTGATTTGTCAGTGAAATCGTGTTGCCAAGTAAAGAATTTTATGTGATTTTCAGAACAAGAGTTGCTATTTTTATTCCTCACAGGTGCTGTCTTTATTTAGAGTGAACAACAAACATTTTGGCCATGTGCAATAAAAAATGCATGGTCGACCTAACCAGCAGATGCAGGTAGACCAGTAACAGAGAGAACAGTGCTGCAGCAGGTGCATCAAGGGATCATGACTATGTTGTGGATAAACCATATAATGCACTAAGAGGTGGTTAGAGGAGTGTGTTGTTCTACATTACACTTGTTAAGCAGAAGAGACAGTGATCTAATATATCCACATTTTAGCTTACAGAATGTTTATGTTGAATTTTGTTCCACTTTATGAGGCATCTGGCCATGTTTTTCAACACCTTAACCATTCAAACCAGTACATGGCTCCTCTAAAGCCTTTGACCTGATTGAATAGGATAGATTCTTGGCTCTAGCAAGTACCATTCATGTGTGATCAGCCATTGAATTTAATAGTAGCTGGTGGTTCACTGTAGAGCTAGACTGATACTATAGGCCAGTATGAGCTCATTGCAGATACATCTGTATTAGTGTAAATTTCATCCAAGAGCTACAGTACATAAATGCTATAGTAGGTTAGAGGTCATACAGAAACAGTGTCACCATTACATCCACCAGAAAGCAGTAAGAAGTTGATTTCTTTAGCTGCAAAATGTACTTTTCAGCATGTAGCTTATTCACAATTTTTCACAATCAAAGGGATCCATATTAACAACGCCTGTTTACGTTATGTGTTTATGTTTTAAAAAGGTATTATCAGATGACATAACATTATCCTGAACAGCAAGTTAAGTATCAGCCTTTTCAAATCCAGTATTGGTCAAGCTATGGTTTGGTTATGCGCCACATTTTTAGGATGTGGAGAGCAGACATTCATGCATTCATAAAAAAGCCTGATGTTCTAAAGATGACATATATAGGCTAGAACCCGGAGCATCACTGCTCTACTTTTATCTGAAGCACCAAAACTTTACATAGCAAAGCAAAACTTTAAACTAAGATCTTAACTTTTAGGAATCTTAACAAGAGACAATGTGCAATAGGCTATTGTTTTAAGGAAGATTAATATTTGAATGTTGTCAGAGACAAAACACAAGGAGATGATATAACTCTACTTGTTTTGTTCTTGGTCTCTTGTCAGTAGCTACAGTGATAGAGACAGGGTACCCTTCAAGGACATAAAGGGGGATACAAGATTGAAAGAATAAAAATGGAATACAACAAAAGATATGGAAAGTGGTTGTTTAAAAAAAAACTAGCAAGAGACGGGAGGGGTGATGCCGTTTTTGCAAGCTCACTGTGCTGCATCGAACCAGCTGAGGGGAAAGATTGAACAGAGTGAGTATTGCGAGATAGCAAGAGTGAGATGAGAATGAATCAATAACATACAGTGTGCCCTCCTTTGCTGTGTGAAGCCGTATCTGCTGCTCTTTGCAATGTTATTCGTATTTGCTGCAGTGGTGCTTTTCAGACGTTGACCTTGACCACTTTGGGAGCGAAGTGTAACACAGTGTGCACCAAACAGAGGGCAGAATCGTGGGAATGTTTGAAAAAAAATGCAGCTGCTCCTAAAACCAGTCATCTTGTTCAGGTGTCAGTGGTGTTTTCTGTCTATAACCTTTGCATATGTCTACTGGTTCTGCGCAGCAGGCACTAGATGTAAGCATTAAGCACAAGGAGATTTAATAATGTAAAAGAGAGAGAGGACCGACCTACGGCACAGTCTGTCCTTGACCTGCTGAAATGATATACTGCAGCTCTTTGCTATGTGACCTTGACACATGTCATATCACAAAACTGAGCAGCTACATGGGAAGTTGGAATAAGTCTAGACCTAAAAGGAATAGACAAACAATAAAAAAAATGATGTCCTATGCGCATCAGTTTTAATTGCTGGAAGATGTGAGATGTCATCACTGTGACTTCCTGATGCTGTGGTCCCTGGTGTATAGTTACAGTTCTTACAAGGGGCACATCAGCTTGCATCCTCTCTTATTTACAGTAAAGTCACAGCAAGGACTTTGTGGTGTAATGTTACTGAGGGTTTGACTAGTCAAGTGCCAATAACAGACACAACAGTTATTGCCTCTACCTGTATTTTTGCACTATTGTAGCTTGTATAGTGTGCATTTTTAATTGTGTATTTGTGTTACGTGTTTGTATGTGCCTTTGCTGTGTTTGAGCAAAGCCAAAGACAAATTTCCACTGACGTGGACAATAAGGTCTATCTATCTATTTATTGTGTATATATGCCATAATGTGTTCCTAAAATTGTGAACATGTGGTAGATAGGATGAATAGTCTGTGATGTATTCCTTTTATATCATCCTGTAACACACAGTGTTAGCAGTGGTGAAGAAAGTATTCAGATCCTCTACTGAAGAAAAAGTACCAATGCTAGCAAAGATCTTTCACTGAAAATTTTACCTCTATAAAGTATGTTAGTAAATGTATTTAGGTATTGAAACCAAAAGTACAACATTTAAATCGATTTAATAAATCAAGAGAATTAATAGGAAAAGCAGCAACTCCTCATATCTGAGACAGTGGAACCATGAAATGTTTTTGCATGATAAAGAAATGACTTGATCAACGCAGTTATAAATACGTTTTTTAATCAATCTGCACTTGTAGATTTTCATTTGCGTACAAAAATCTTAATTTTAATCTGCTACAGATACTGCTACATTCTCTCATTGTTCACGTGGAACTGGCTGAGCAGACTGGACTTGTTTTGCGATGTGACCACAAAACAATTCCAGCTAGTGCACGAAAGGCAGTGAGCTTTTAATTTGAAGTGCAGGTATTATGTTTGACATCATGAATGGCTTATATAGAATATTTTGAAAAGAAAGAGAGAGAAAAAAGAATCGATTGTCATTTGTAACAGCACAAATAATAAAGGTTAAGGTCACATGATTAACTTCATGTTAATGTATATTTATTTGTTGATAGAGTGGACAGAAGTAAGGCGTTAAATGTCAGTGAGATGATTTATATAGTTTGTTCATCTAGTAATCTGGATACTGAATGTAGAGGAAAAGTTCAGTATTTTGAGAATATGCTTGTTTGCTTTCTTACAGAGAGTTAGACTGCGCAGATCCCCTCATATCTGTCAGAATATGGCTGCAACCAGCAGCTGATTTGCTCAGTTTAGCATAAAGACTGGAACTAAGGGGAAACAGTTATGTCTTGCAAGTATAATGGATGCTATAATCACAAAGTAAAAAATCGCAAATAGGTATAGGGTACTTTTACATTTCCGTTGTCTTCTTCCCCTGCATCATTAAAAAGTACCATGTAGGTATTTATGAGTGCTGACAATTTATTAGCTTTTGTTTCACACTGTTGACAAAACTTTAGGAAATCACTGCTCATAGCCAAGGCATAGTCTGGTGCAAAGTGTCTTGTTACACTTTAGTAGTGTTGTTTTTTTTCCTTGAAATACAAATTATACAAAGAATATAGAATGTGTTAATGAATGAGCTTTAGAAGTGCTAAATTGAACATTTTTACCTCCAGATTAAACCAGGCATGCTTTTTCCAGTCTTAATGCTAATTTAAACTAACTGGTTTAAGATGTATATCAAACGGGCAAATATGAAATTGTTATCAGTCTTCTCATGTAGCTTTCAGCAAGAAAACAAATAACATATTTTTTAAAAAGCAGTGACCAGCTGCTTTAAAGCAGAACGCCTTTGAGTTGATTTTTAACCCTGCCCGTTCTCATTCCCAGGGCGTCAAATAGCAACCAAAGGCACCCTTTAGCATTTTTGTGAGATGCACTGGGCTTCAGCGAACTTCAATGTAAACCTGTCAGCAACAATACTTAAAGTCAACTGTTTTAATGTAAGGTTTTATAAGTTATTTACAGGCATCACATCAGCGAAATGACCTTAAAATGATCTTTTTTCTAAACCTAACCAAGTACATTCAACAAGTTCTCATCCCAACTCATGACATGGCGCTGCTCTGTCAGTGACTTTCCAGGTCATCGTTTAAGGTATCCTTCTGCGTCAGCTGTTTACGCTCCAGGATGACGTTACCGTGATGTCAAGAAATGCACATGGTAGGATGAGGCAGTACATCCTTATGTCTACATAGCATGAGCACATAGCAACCAACGTGGACCATCATGATGGTTATGTTTAGGCAAAAGAGGCACATGGTAAGGTGTAGGGAAATAAACCCTCACATCTAGATGGGAAGCAAATTTTAGAGTCCTGCATGAAAGTCTGTTGTTTGTGGGACACCTCCACCGCCCTTCCCACCCGCCTTATTTGTGCACTTACGCTCCTTATGTTACGACATCACCGTCAGCTTTAATACCTGACGCTGTCCTTCTATGTTTCATGCGAACACAACTGGTTCCATCCGGCCACGTTCTCAAGTGATGCCACTCATGTGTGTTGTATGTGGTTGCCTGGTGCCATCCGCCAACGTATAATAACATAAAGATGCTGAAGATCGCCTTTGGCGTCTGTATGAGATACAGAGGAATACGACAAAGTGTTGGTATGTGTCAACCTAGGAATAAGAACAGGTCGTCCGTACCTGGTGTAGTCTTATCTCGTGCTTTCTCTTCCTCTTCCTCCTCAGGTGTGTGGTCTGTTCAGGCTCTCGAGATGCTTGTAGGAAAGATTCCTTTCCTGGAGGCAGTGAACGGCAGCACAGTCATGTTGCCTTGCACATATTTTAGCTGTATCGGCATCGAAGACCTCTACTTCAGCTGGCAATACAACGACAACGGAACCATGCAGAAGGTATGAACCCCCGTTTGAGGGCAAAATTCTTTTTTTAGGTGACTTGTTCAGTGGTGGATGATTGACAGCTTGTTGGTCCTATCAGGTGTGTGATTCAGTGATAGCATCAGAGGACGCGGAGCCACATGTAAATATATATCGAGAGCGGGTGGAGTTTGTGGGGAAGAACCATGACAAAAACGTCTCCATCTTGCTGTGGAACATCACCTTCGAGGACGGAGGCCAGTACACATGTTTTGGACGGAACCGCAAGGAGAAGGGCAGGAACCACAGCGCCATCTTTAACCTCATCGTGGTGGACAAGTGTGAGTGGTCAAGGTCTATAGTGGTACTGTGTGCTGATATACATGAGGGAGGGGTTATCAGTTATTAAGTTTTATATGAAGTAAACATCACAACCTGTCAATTTTTCATCTGCCTGCGTAATCATATTTTCCTCATATTTCAGCAACAAAAAGGGGTGTAATTATGTGGAAAAAAACTGAATCTGACAACACATCCCAACACGTAGATTTATTAATAGTGGAAGCCCTGACATACTATATATTGGCCAATCACAAATGTGGGACATTGGAGCTTATACTGCCCATAATGTGCAGTATAGAGGACAATTTAAGTAGAACATGCATTCATTTGTATGTTGATGATAAGATAAATCAGGCCACATGGACAGTGCTACTGAAGGAATGTTTGGTCTGCTGAGGAAAAAATTAAAATATAAAATAAAATCCTGTAGGGGGTAAATAAATCCTGAGATGATAGTAAAATATGAAATATATATAATGGGGAATTAACTAATGACTGATTTAATGCTCATTTGTTTTGTGCATTCATTCATTTAGTTATTTTCTAATAAGTCAGATTTGGTCTCACACACACACACGCGCACGCACACACACACCAGAAGAGCTGATAATCCTTCTCTCCAACTAAACCACCATTCACTAGTTTTTAAGCATCAAACACTTATAAACAGACAGTTCTTGTTTGTCACTTTAATGAGGTTTTGGCACTGTTTTGACGAAACGCTAGATTTAAGAATTAACAAATAAATCAACCTCTTCTCCAAATGGGAACATCACATTTTCTTATTTTCTGCTTATATAAATTTTTGCTAGATAGGCAAATAACAAACAAACAAATAGGTAATTAAATAAAAAAACAGGGTATTAAGAATGTTCACCAAATATTATCTAATTATTGTTTGCTATAAGAAAGTGCCAGCAATAGTTTTAAAAGTCTAAAAGTAGCGGAAGGTCACATGAGATAAACTCCCCCCTCAATTTTTTGTAGATATTTTATGCCAATGTTTTATTTTCTGGAACCTCTCCTTTACAGTTTATATTCAGATTTTTTGTTTTTTTACATCATCTTTCCTGTCTGTAGTGAGGGTGGTGGACAACACGCTGAGCATCATCATAGCCTCGTGTGTGGGCGGAGCCATCGCAGCGTTAATGGGCTTCATGCTGCTCAAGAACTTCACTCTCTATGTTCTTTCAAAGCTTGAGGAGAAAAAGTGAGTTTTCACAACCACCTCGATATTTACCAGCAATGCAACCATTTCACACTGTTTCATCATCAGATTGAATCGTTGGTGCCCGGCAGCATGTCGGCATGTGGAGATACTTCACATGCTGATGTAGTTTTTAAAAGGAACAAACTTGAGATGTTTCTTTGAGCTGTCGTGTATGTACAGCTCTAACTTTGTCTTTTCCTTTTTCCCCACCGCAGTAAGGAGTGCCTTGTAACTTCATCAGGGATCGACAACACAGAAAATGGCCTCTCAGGATCCAAAGCTGATTCAAAGCCAACACCAAAAAAGAAATGAGAAAGTGCATGTATGTAAAACCATATCAGTACTCACATTTATGTACTTTCTTTGCATATATGATGCACACGTGTTTGCACACAAGCAGATTCATTATGTTCAACTTGGGATCCTAAAAACTGCCTGGCTGTGGCCTCCAAAGGGGAATCTATACTTGTGCACAGTATACATGTGCACGGAATAGTGACTGTGCAGATGATATGCAACTGAAGAATGTGCAAATCACATAATTATTTAAAATGTGCTCACAATTTAATAATTTTCTTTTTTAAGGGTAATTGCACCTACAAGTGATTCTTCAGCTTGACTTATTCATGATTAGTGTCTTAATCTTATAATATTTACATCCCAACTCCCATCTGGTCTCCCATATATCAACCTCCTTTGCCCACATTGTTCATCACATTAACAGAGAAAAAATGAAGGTTTTATCTTGATATGAAGTAACAGCATTGAAGGAAATACAACCTTAAAGGTGATATCACAACAGGAAGGAAGAAAGCATGACTCTCTCAAATAAAAAAGAAATAGTCTTGACCCGGTGAGGTTTGATTTAACTGGTTGATTCCACACAGTTTCAGCAGGCTCTATAGATATTACTTTAAAAAGCATCTTGGAGCCCTTTAAGAAAGAATTCGTTTAAAATGCAGAGTAGTGCAATGATCTTCCTATCTGCAACATCGGGGGAGGTAGAAGGGACATACATTTTTTTTTTGTAAACACTAGGAAAAAATCAAGAATAAGGGGAAGTTATCCAAGGTTGCTTTGTAATTGGGCACCTCTAGTCCTGGCAATGCAGTTAATCTCTTGATGTGTTGATCCATGAGTGATTATCACAGTCTGAACATGCTAGCCCGTGCATAGATGGGTATGGTGGAGTGAGCTGTATGTGAAAAGCGTTTAAGTAGAGAAAAATGGAAATGCAAAAAAAAAAATTTGCACATGCCGTATTCTGTTATTGTTTTTTTATTTTTATGCCTCTGCATTAGCAAGAGTTGTGGCTGGGAATATTATGTTGTTGGGGTTGTTCATCCCATTCTTTTGAATACAGTATCTCAGGAGCGGGAATTTCTCAAATTTGGCAAAAATGTGCGCTCGAGCTCGAAGATAAACTGATTTTTATAATGGTGATCAAAGGTCAAGGTAACTGTGACCTTGTGTCCGTCTTATTGTCATGAATGCAATATCTCATAAGGCCTTGAGATATTTTCTCAAATTGGGCACAAATGTCCACTTGAACTTGATCTGATTGGAATTTTGTGGTCAAAGGTCAAGGTCACTGTGACATCACAAAACATGTTTTTGGCCGTAACTCAGTAATTAATACAATGACTTTTACAAAATTTCATGTGTAATACGATCAAATAATAAAGAGATTGCATTATATACTGAAAAGGTCAAAGGTTAGTTTCAAATTGTGTGTGGGAGGGTGTGAAGCATCTATGTTTTCAAAAGCATCGGTGTGAACTGTAAGTGCAACTTGACTAGTTCTCAGAGGCACATAATTGCGACGCAGTCATTCGAGGTTATTATTGTTTGTTAATGTAGTTGTTTATTTGTGTTGATTTCTCTTTAGGAGGTGCGGCGGTTGACAGGGACAGCTTGTACTAATGTATAATAACGAATGTACCACGTCCAACACTTTAGACACTAGGCCCCTTATCTTGCCGGTGTGTGTTTACCATGCAGTGAGTGTAAGCTAAGTGAAAGCATGCTTGTTAATGAGCAGAGAGCTAATTGTCTCTGGTAGTTGCTTTCTTTTTTGAGCTCATTACATAAAAATGGTGTGCACATTTTATTCAGTTATGGGGATGTTTATGTATAGTTGTGTTTAAATTATGTAGGCTGTCCTAACAGTTGTATATCATTTTGCACAGTCATGCTCTTGTTTATGTAAGCACTTTGTAACCATGATATGTCAATACTTGTCTGTGGCCGCAGCCAGAGTACAAAATTTTAAAACTTAAAACTTTGACTGTTTTTAAAAAAAAACAAAAAACTTTTTTTGGTTTAAGTGCTTGAGATAGGGAGTAATGCGTTGTAGTTACAGCTGGGCTAAATCCTAACAGCAAATTCACAATAGTTCTTCAATAATATCAACTCAATTATCTAATTTTCTGGTGATCAATTTGTGGCTTTCTACCAAACCTAACTAGAGTATGTTGTCTAATTTATTCAAACAACTACAGTAAAAGAAAAGGGTGTTTTTATTAGTGCTAATAAAAAAATGCTACTCACAGAATATTTTAGGGTTTGGCCCAGCTCTTCATCCTGTACCTTCTCTTTGCTTGATATAAAACACAGGTGCCTGTTAGTGCTTCTCTGCTCCTCTGCCAGCGAGGACGACTACATACTGCGAAACAGTTTATAAAGCTCAGCAAACAGTAATAATACAACAAGCTTCTGAACTGACCTAATAGACAATCCCCTGAAACAACCCCATCCTCTAGAAGATGAATGACCCTCTGATGATGCTGCTTTTAAGACAAATAACCAATGCATTTAAAGCATGTGCTCCACAGGCCAGATTTTAGA
Organism: Plectropomus leopardus; assembly: GCF_026936395.1. Taxonomy (NCBI): domain Eukaryota; kingdom Metazoa; phylum Chordata; class Actinopteri; order Perciformes; family Serranidae; genus Plectropomus; species Plectropomus leopardus. The sequence goes on along the minus strand of NC_142190.1, from coordinate 26,693,850 downwards.
CACAAAGCTTGTAAACAAAGATGCATACTTTTCAGGAAAAAAAGGACATGTTCCAATGTACTAACACTGGTAGAGTCCGCTCCAAGATAACTGTAAATCCCATTTTGTGCCATTCTAATTGCATTGTGCTAACCCTTGCTAAGGCTAAGCACTATATGTGGCCCTGGGTATGTATGCCTGGATCAGACTCAACATATGTGCTTAGTATGTGCCTCCTTGTGCTCGTTTTTTTCCCCTAAACACCGACAAATATTCATTCAGTGTTTCACTTTTTGCAATAAATAATCTTCACCAGGTGTGTTGCAGTGAAAAAGATAAACACTGTTGCCCTGCCCATGCATAAACTAGATGATCCATAAATCTAAAGTCTAAATGATCACGGGATACAATAGGTGGCTGAGTAGGGGGGCTGTAGTTCAAGAATAAATGATGTTCAAGCAGGAAATAAGATGTTGTCAGTGCAGCTCACTGACGACCAAACTGGCATCATATCAGGAGATGAATGTATCTGCATCATCTTTTGCACATTCAAGACACTGAATGTCTGGCTTTAAAAAGAAATACCTCTGGATGGGATGTGTGGGTGAGCACTGGGTCAAGATATAAACATACCTCCCCAGTCGTAGCAGACGTGAGCTGAGCGTACTGTGCAGCAAAGTGTGTTCTGTTAATTATAACGTGCCTCCACATTGGAGTGACTCCAGTCTTCAGTCACTGGTTTGAAGCAATATTATGAAATGGGTGTGTCTGGCACTTTAGAGACGTGTATATTTTTGTGTATGTATGATGCTAATCTGAGTTGGTTTGTCACACTGATCATCCAAGTGAGATGAGAAGAAACCAAACAGCACACATAAGGAAATATTTGGGGTGCTATGATTCGTCAAGGTCCATGGAAATGACGTTACTAAATGTGATGTTAATTCCTGTTGAAACAGCATTAAAAGATGAGTCTTAAAGGGGAACTATGCCCATTTTCAAAATTCATGCATGTTATTCCTATGGTCTGAGACAGTCCAAAAACATTATTAAGCATGGACAACTCTCCCAGAATGCAAAAAAATGAAATTTGTGATGTCACAGGGTGTTAACTTTAGAGCTGCTCCATAGACAATGAATGGTGAAAAATATATTTGAGATGACCCCGAGAGCACACGGGAATGTTTTGAGTATGAGCCTGTGTCCACATGGCTGTAGCATGTTTTCAGTGTGAAGACAGGGTATGCGGTCGCATGCAGCTGCTTCGAGAAAAAGTGCCACACTCAGCGTCGTTTTTCAGAGCACTCTGGTTTTTATGTGCAGCCGCTCCCAGCGGTTCTAGCTGAAGATCTCTTGAGTTTTCTTATAGGCGCTGTCACTGCCACTCCTTAGTTACTGTCTATCTCTAGCTGTATGATGTATCAGTGAGAAAGTATCACAACTGAGACAGAAAAGCCCATGTGTGGGAACAGATACACCAGACACTGAATGTTTTTCAAGCGAGTGTTGTACATTTCCATACATGCTGAAAACTTGTTCTTAACTGTGTAGTCAACCCGCTGTTGTTGTTTTTTTAAAAATATCTTTTTTTGGAAGAGCAATGCAAGGCATATAAATCACAGAACACCCAAGCGTTCTTCCATTTTTTTCTCTCCTTATCCTCCAACCCCCCCAAGAGAGACCATAACAGAAATAAAGGCAATATTGGAAATCACACTAATGACAACAATCATGATAAAACTTATGGGTTGCATGTGGCACCAAAATTACCAATACTCTTCACACAAAAATAAGTCCATAATGTATAAATATTCTGATGAAAATTACTAAAAACAAAATCAAACAAATGGGAAAAATGAAAAAACAATTACAAAAAACAAAACAAAACAAGAAGGCAGGGAGGTCAAAGAATCAGTACAAAAAATCAGTACAATCAAGGAGAGGTTTCCATAATTGCGAAAGAATGAGAGGAAGATGACACAATGACATCACAAGTTTGAGACTTACTTTTTTGGTATCTGGCTTTGAGAGAGAGTAGCTCATGTTAACAAATATTGATTAAGCTTTCCTAGGCCATGGAAATTGGAATTCTTAATTTAGGTTGTGTTCCCCTTTAAAGGAATAAATTGACATCTTGGGAAATTAACTCACTCATGAACTTTTCTTTCTTGCTGAGAGTCAGTTGAGAAGATTGATACAACTCTCATTGTCCAGTTATGAAGCTATAGCCATGTGCTGATTAGCTTAGCATAAAGACTGTAAACGCAACCCCAGCTCTGTTCAAAGAAAACAAAATCCTCTGAACAGCTGTAAATCTGGCTACTTAACCTGTAACATCTTTTTTTGTTTGTTTGTTTAATCCGAACAAAAACGTGTAAAATGATTAATGGTCTATGTGGTCTATGTACAGGACTGTTTCTTCATAGGGAGCAGTTACCTCCTGGAGTCTTTGCTGACTGCCTGGCAACGTCACTGTGACGACAACAATATATGAATTCATCAGACAAGATATATTGTTTTAATGAGTGACCTTAACAGGTGTTGTTACAGAAATGTTGTAGTTCTTGGACAGATGAACCATATTCACTTGCTTCTAGCCTTTTTGCTAAGCTAAGCTAACCGTCTCCTGACTCAGCTCACAGCTATTTAATGGTTTGGTATGTAAATCTGTGGAAAAATAGTTGATTGTTGAGTCTAATTCCAAGGTCATCAAATACTGAAGATTTTGGGTTAGTAGTCAGACCAACCCACCAACCCAGAGCCACTTTTTTGACAACCTGGGAATGAGACGCCTACTGTAGAATTACTTACTACATCTTTAACAGGCAAAAATGAGAGGTTTCAGAGTTCTCATCTAACCCTCGACATGACTACATGTCTACTAGACTTGGATGGAAAAGTGATTTGTTCGATTACTGTTTGAGTGGATGAGTAATTTGAGAAAAACACAGTTTTTGGGTAATGTTGACACTGTGTCAGTTAGGGCCTTATGATGACTAGCAACTCTATGCAAATCACAACAGAAGTGAGAGTTTGTCACACCGCACCTTTGAGTTACTGTGACAGTTCTGTGAGCAATACAACGGGAGGAGATGTCCTGGATCAGGGAGTTGTGATGACGATGGGATGCAGGTGAATGGGGAACATCCAGAGAGGAGCGTGGAGTGGACTTGAGCCCCGTACAGATCAGACCCTGCAGAGCATAACAGACTCACCAAGTCATGCTCCAACGCTGCCCTCTGCACACAAATATAGCCGACTGTACAGCTTTAACGCTCTGGTTCGCCCTCAAATGATGTCTCCATTTTCACCCTCTCATCCGTGCATATCAGCTCTTAATGTCTTTAATATAGAAACATGAAATCTAATAAAGTTATGAATAAAAGCCATCCTGTCATGCTGTTTGTGAGTACAAGAGTAGATCGTTGACCGCACTGCCTCCTGTTGGGCTGAGGGAGGAACAACAATGAAAACAGAGGACCACACAGGTTTACTTTTATAGCAGGACAAATGCCTCTTGTATTTCCTTCACCTGTCCACTTTAAGGCCAGCCAGTGTCTTCAGAGCTTGACCCATACCAGAGACTAAATGTCAGGATGAGGACTGACCGAATGGATCTCTAAAACATGAAGCATTATTATAACTTCTTAAATAAAACACCACAAAGTGTGGTAACCAGTCCATACTTGTCTAAGATATCAGCAGTTTCTAAACATTTATATGCATTTGCAGTTAGGCTTACTTTTAAGTTAAAATGTGTCTTTCTCTGTGGTAGAAAATGAATGTGAGGCACACAACATGAGAAAGGTGTCAATAACACGAGTATCACAGTTAATGCATTACAGCTGATGGCCCTGCAGTTAAAAAACGAGAACATTCTCAGGGACAGCTCCAGCCAGGGACATACCACCATATATAGGGACTGTCCCTGAAAAACAAAACAGTTTGGTCCAGCTGCGCCATGTGGGGTAGAAAAGTTGGGGCGATTCTAAGGGCCCATGATCTACAGGGGCCCTAAAAATATAAAGGAATATTAACTTTTTTTTTTTCAACAGAAAATGATTAAGCTGTCACCATTAACAAAAGATTTTACTTAGAACGTGCTAACTCATACTCACGGTGACTGTTTTCATTCTTGTTTTTGATATAAAAAAAAAAAAAAAAACATCCTGAGGGGGTCTGTATTGCTTCCTCCCCCCTGTATTTTCATTAAATGGTTCAGTCCAGTCCCCACCTGGCGCAAGCTACTTGCTAATTGAGTGAGGAGTGACAGCAGAGCTAAGTCTAAATGAAAAGCTTCCAAAAGAAAAGTCTGAGCACCAAAAACCAGCAGAAAGACAGGAGAAAGAAAAGAAATTGCGACAGTATGTAAGCAAAACCTTCTCAACGAAAGGTGGTTAACCTGTTTATCCCATAGACTGTATGGTTTAGTCCACAGTGAAATAAGCTAGTTTATGTTTGCTCCGCTAACACTAGCTAACATGTTCACAGAAAATTCTGTTAGTATTTTGCATAAACGTCATTTACTGATTATAGCCACACTTTTAGCAAGTTATTCATACTAAATCAGCTGTCCTTGTCCCTGCCTGGTATCAGGCCAAAGTACAGATGCAGCTTCATCCTCAGCAGCCCTGTCTCCCCCTCATATCCCCGTCAATGAACCAGCCCTACTCCCAACTGAAGAAGGAGGTGAGCAACACTGTCAAACTATGTGCCAGTTAACTGAAATTTTGGTTATGATGTTATTTCCATTGTTAGAAGAAGTACTCGGATTCTTTAATTGAGTAAAAGTAAAATACCACAGTTTAAAAATACTCCATTACGGGAAAAAGTCATGGATTCAAAACATCACTGAAGTAAAAGTTCAGAAGCAGTTATCAGCTAAATGTACATAGCGTATCAAACGTGACATTGCTCATTATGAAGAATGGCTTTTAGTGGAATTAACATCTTATGCATACTCTTGTGACGATGGTCCACCAGCAGATGGAGACATAAAATACAATGTTTATAATATTTATACATTATACAAAATAAGAAAAATACTTCAACATAGGGCTAATGTTTTGGACATGATTTCTTTGTCAAAAAAATCCAGTGATGTGCCAACTTTATCATGCATCCTTAATCATAACCATTTCAATATTATTTCTATGTTCATAACATAAGCTCCCTATATTATTATAGAATATCATATGATTCTGTTTGCATGTTAATATTGTACCATATTTTAGATGTATACTATTGGTTCGATTATTAGTACAGCACTGATATGTTTTTATTCAAAAAACTGCAAATAAGTATAAGTGTCAAATTAATATCGCAGAGTTAAAAGTACAGTATTGCAAAAGTAGGTCATTTAAAGCTTTGAATGGATCGACTGGGTTCTGGAGGTATAGTTACAGTATTTGTGTAGAATTCACATGGCATTGTGTGTGGGGCCCTACTAAATTCTACACACGTTACCTTTAATCACTGGTGTAGCCCTTAAATCTCTACAACACTCAGAAATGAACATATCGTCTTGTCAATAATTAAAGAAAAATGTTTAGCTTTTAAAAAAATTGAAGTTATCTTACATCTTTCTACTTTCCCCCCTCTAATGCTGGAGTAAGGGATCGCTCAGAAATCTGTGATCGTATTAGTATTTTAATGTTCACCCACTGGCAATGTGTGAATTATCCAGTTAAACATATGACGTTCCTGCATGAAGAAGTACACGGAATTTGCACAAAGGAATATGGAAAAAAAGTACATTTAGGGGGTTAGATAGTTTCATCCTGAAAGGATAAATCAGATCCACATTTTTGTGCTCTCTAGATGCCTGCCTGAAACAAAGCATATAACCTTTATAAAATTGCATAATAAAAGAAATCTCCACATTTTTGCATTATGGATTTATTACCAAGTGATATTTTGACACTTATTTAGAAAGATATCATTTAATATAATTTACTCATACAAAGTGCAACAAATACCTATAATCACATCTACATCTACAAGGTCATACAGCACTTAATCATTGTGCAGAAAAGGAGACCATTTGCATGTGTGATTTTAACCAGCAGATGTCAGCAGTGACCTGTGTGTGGAGTCAGAGGCTTGAACCTCCGGTCAGATCCAATCAGATGCAGCGGCCGCTGCCGGCAGCAGCACCGCGAAGAGAGGAGAGAAGGTACTACTGCTTACTTTTTTATTGAAGTTACAAAATACCTATAATACATCCATACAAAATACAACCAAGTTCTCAGTAAGTGACCTCTGACCCATGGGCGTCAGCACACATGTCTAGAGCTGAGCTTTATTTATCTTATGAACAAAACAATGGTTATCTCAATATAAGATGATGGATGTACAAGTAAATCAGAAAATTGTTTCAGTTTATGTGGTCTATGGGTAATTAATTAAACATACCTATTTAACACCTTTAAAATACACATGTCAATATAATTATTTCTATAATTGGTCCGGAGGAAAAATCTCCCAGACAAAATGATCTGATCAGTCCACTTATATTCAACATCCTTGGGGCCTGTGTGAGATAAGTGTTGATGTGTCTGGGGGGGTTGCATACTAAAATGATCACACAACATAATGCAAAATACTTGAATTTTATCGAAGACATATGGCAGAAAGATGTTTTTCAATGTGTTTGTTGTGTCAGACCTTTGTAAAGTGATAATCACTCAAAATAATAATGAACAAACAAAAATGCCCCTTTAAAATGATAATTGGGATTTATCTTTTAATAGTTTTGTCATCTTTGTATGCGTGGAGATGTGCAGCTGTTGCAGCAGACTTCTCAGATCCACCGCTGGCCTCCACAGTGACTTTAAATATTCTATGAACTGGGAGTGTCCTGCAACTTACCGTCCTAATTTATGCTTCTGCAGGGAAGCTTTTTACATGAGGCGCAGGAGAGAGCAGGGGGATCAGGGGAAATAGCAACATAGAAAGTTGCTCACTTTGCTTTAAGGAATCACTGAAACATTTTTCTATTTGGTTTGATTTACCTGCTGGGTTATTTACCTGCTGTGTGGAAGTATTATGCCCCACACCCCGCTCTACTCCCTGTCTCTCTCCTCCTCTCTATCTGCAGTGCATATCTGTGCGCAAATGTCTACGCACGTTTCGTGGCTCCGAAAGACAAAGAAAAGCAGTCATTAGTCTGCGCTGTAGCTCCACGGCCCCGTGATTAAGGCCCAAACTCAGAGGAAAACACTTGAATACATATTTAGAGTCTCTGCAGCACCTCGAGCGGCTTTTGTAGATCCATATTGCGCAAAGAAACGCGGTCATCAGGGGCGCACAGGTGGGTGCGCTCTCCAAGGTGCCAACTGATCTGTCTGCGCAGCTCCGCCGCTCACACAAACTGCCAGTTTGGACCCAAGTGGACCCAAATCCACTGTTCAGCTCACATCAACGCCGTCGGCTTTTTGCTGTGGCCCATCGTTTCCGCGGTGTTTGATTAGTATAGGGAGGATGGATTTGTATGCACAGTAGTCTTGGGAGGAGAGGAGGGGACATGGGCGGGGCTGAGGCGCTTCTCATTTCCCCTCCATGCTTAGCGGGGCAGCAGGGCTGGAGAGACCTCCGGGGAGCACAGTCGCCAGTCCAGCACGGAGACCCGCCTGGCCAAAAAAACGCGCCTCACACTTGCCAGGATTGCCAAATATTCCTGAAAAATATACCTGCTATTTATGGCATGTGGCTTGTAACTTTACTCCTGCTGTACTCTCTCCAAGAAGGTAAGAGAAAAAGAAATGCTCAAAATATTTTACCTCCTGTGCACTGAAGTCTTGCTGCGTTTAAGTTGAATGAAAAGTGATAATTGATCGAAATCTGAATTGATCTGTCGCGGTGGATGATGTGTGGCTCGCGCTTTGATGTATTCTCGGATGCCTTGTGATGAGGAATTGATTGAAAATCTTTAAATGAAAATATCTAAATCCATATGGAGCTTAACTAATGGAAATATTGTAAAAGTAAAGGTGTGAAGTGATTTTTTTTTTTTTTTTAAAAAAAGCTGCTTTGTGGTTTTATGCAGCGGCCTCAGATGGTGCTGATAGCACGGATTGTTTTCGCATTACCAACTCCAGTTATGAATATGTAAAATGGCTGAATAGGGAGAATGAGGTGCAAATACAGAGGGAGGGTGAGAGAGAAATGAAAACATGGATCGGCCTGCAGTCATATCAATTGATTACCAATTATAGAACAAATTCACAAAAAAATATGGCAGTTGCGTAAAGTTTTCAGTGTGATGCGTGTGATTTTTTTGGATATCTTGACGCTCTCATTGTGTAGCCTTTGCTAATTGCAGCTGTTTTCATGGACTATATTTGGCACAAGCGCTCCATTCCACAGAGATGCTCTTCTTATTTTTTTTAGGATAAGATTTTTCTTTAATTCTTTTTCTGTGTGATGACAAATTGTTGCCTTTCAAAATTGCAAATAAAAGGCCCCTTTTCCCTCACAGCGGCCTTATTAGTTTAATAGATGTACTCCCACATAAAGGCCATAATTGATGCATTCAGATTTGTCCTCCGTATTTAATTCATTTGCTCTCTCCAGAATCTTTCTTTTGTTTAATTGTGTTTATAAATATAAAAGACGGGCTATTTGTTTAATTCCTTCTTGCTCAGTGCATGCAGTAAATCCCTGATCCCACTGTAAAGTTGATCTTGTGCTATTACAGTGCATTATAATAATCCTGAACAAATCTGCGTCGAAAATAACAGAAATTCAACACTATGTCTACATGAGAGCATTTTCTAGGCCTTTGTGTAACCTACCTATTTGGAGCCATGTTTACATTTATTGTTTTGCCCTTATTAGCACAGGGCCTGACAGGTTGTGCATTTATTTAGCAAAAAAAAAAAAAAAAAGTCTGGGGGAGGTGGACGAATATGGCTGCTGTCGATGCAAACGAGTTGATTAAAATAGGCCATTTGCCATTTTAAGTCCTGGCATTTTCTCACATTTTATTAGTCTCTTTTTTTCACAATTATTGGCGAAAATCAGTTTGCAATTAGACATATTTACTGCTTGTGTTTGTTGTCCATGTTGTGTTTTACCCGACTCTTAAATTCACTTCATTTTCTAAACATTTGCTGTTGATTGAAAGCGATTATTCAACTTGAAAGCTGCGCCTCTCTGGGTTTTGCGGAATCATATTAATATGCGCAAATTTATTTCACCAAATGAGAAACTCCAGGGGCGTGGGTGCAGATTATAGACTTGCCCGGTCATGTTCCTCGCTAATAGCGCACCTGGACCCCGCAGACGTATTCGCGCGTGTGCCAGCGCGTGCGTCACGGCACGCGTTCCTCTCGCTGTGTGTGTGTGTGTGTGTGTGTGTGTGTGTGTGTGTGTGTGTGTGTGTGTGTGTGCGTGCGCGCGCCCGTGTGTGTGTGTGTTTGCGGGCGCACGGAGGAGGGGGACACCCCTCTTGGTTTTGTTTATAAATGTTGGACACAGTTTGGACGTCGTTTCTGCAGGATGTAAACTGGAAGGTTTTTTTTGTTTTTGTTTTTGTTTTTTTTTTACGTTTATTTACCAGATTTTTAAAATGTATTTAAAAATTCTGTTGATAAAAAAATGAGACACTCAAATATCGGTGGGCAAATATGGTGAAGGTTAATTAACAGACTGTAATAAATGCTTGGCTGGTAGTACAATTAAACAATTACAGCACCATGCATATGTTTTTCAGTAATTTTAAATATTTTACCTGATTGCAGGAATTTATTGTGATTTTTAATATTGGTCATTTAAAAAAACTTCTAGCTATCATTTTAAACCAAATTCACAGACTGCATCATTATAATTATGGATTAATTAGCAGTGAATAAAATCCACATAAACACACAGGCCTGCTGTAGGCCTGTTCTGAATAAGAATTTCAAATGACATTGATTAAACAAAATTAACAAAAAAGAAAAACAAAGTGCAATATTTAAAAAGTATAGCTTGAAGTTTAATTTGATGTGTGTAAAGCAATAAGGTGATCCCTCACCCTGGCACTCTTGTCCTCCCCACTGCTCACCTGCCACAAATAGAAATATGCAAAAAAAAAATTAAAAAAAATCACCCTCCTCCTTCCCTCCCCAGTCCAATTCCCTGTGCTGCCTTGCAAGGCTGCACAATTAAAGCTGCAATCTGAGCTATAGGCACCACTCACTGACAGAGCTGTGTGGTCCACAGGGGTGCCAATCATTACTCAGGCAGGGCACAGGCCTACATTTTTTACCAGCTCAAACCTGGTATTATTTAATTAGTCAAAATTTTAAAGAGGGTTAAAGGAGATATACAGAGCTCATGGTGGAATTTGGATTGGAATTCTGTCCTTTCAGGTGTTAGGGTACATGGTTCTGATCTCCTTAATTAAAGAAATGAGGGAGCTCTGCTCCAACAAAAAATATGAAATATCTTATAAAGTGGCTGTTGCTGGCCATTTTTAAATGAAAGAAGTCTTGACTTTAACATTTTCTGCACAGTTAACTCTAAAAACTAGAAGTTAAATCTGATTAAAAACAAAAAAAAATGTCAGTTGTTTAACTCAAATTAAAAGAGAAAAAATATCTGCACACAATTTTGTGATCAACGTTGCCTAAGGGTGGGCAAAGTGTGCTGCTGTAAGTCTGTCAGCAGAGGAACGGAGCTCATTGCACTTCCCAGCTTCCCACCAATAGGATGCCACAGCTCTGTCACTGGCATCCCCATGCTCCCATTCGTCCTCAAATCTATTAGAAATCCCAACAAGATTATGAATAAGAACTAATCATTTAAAACAACAACAACAAAAGATGCAAACGAACACTGTCGACAGTGAGATTTTTTTTTTTCCCTGGCAAGAATTTGCTAAATTGAGCCAGACCTCCTCCAAATTTTATTGGATGCCGGGGCGGCACATTTTCAGTCGGAGGGTGCGTTCGGCAAATGTCAAATCTCTGAAGCAAGTAGTTGTTTTTGTTGGATCTCTCTCTCTATCTCCATCTCTCTCTCCATCTCTCCCTCCCTCCATCGCTTCCTCTCGCAGTAACTCCCCTCCCTCTCTCTCCCTCATCACTAGGCAGAATTAAAGGTTGGGGGAGGGGCAGTTTATGCAGACTGTGCTGGGACTTGTGATCCACAGATTTGATATTCACATTAAGAGAGAAACTGGCTGCTTTGATGTGAGGGGGAGCAGGTCCCAGGGGACTGCTGAAGTAGCACACTTTTTTTTTTTACTGACACAGCACAGGCCGGGGGGGTGTTAGTGTTGGGTGGGGTGGGGAGCAGATTGTTGGGGACAGGGTGTACAGAAAGACAGTAAGTGGGGAGTGGTGATACCCCTTCGTTGATTAGATGTAACCCCCCCCCCCACCTCTCTACCCACCAACCACCTACTTATGCCAGACCCCAGAGGATTATCCATACACCTATCTTCATCCCCCTGCAGCCCACCAATATCCAATTCACACCCTTTCTTACAGTGCTTCTCCTCCCACTTCCTCCTCTGCCGCTGCATGTTTCCAGTCCTACACAAATACACAACTTTTCGTCCCCAAAAACACCTGAAGGATGAGTGACGGCAGGACAGAAGGGGAGCGAACACTGGAGTCTGGGTGGAAATGAAGCTGTTTCCAAAATAGCAAGCACTGGAGGAGAGGAGGGAGAGGGGTTTGACAGTTCACATGATGCCATGTCTCTGTTAAGTTGAATACTGCTTTTGACCTTTAGCACGTTTCCTATCACTTAATCCAATAAAGATGAAATGCTGTGAAAATTATTTTACGGTGAGACGGAGATGGGTGAGAGAAGGAGAGGAAGAGTGTGTGGAGGTATTATGCCTCTGGTTGGGCACAGGGAGCTCTGGGTGTGAGAATGTCTGCATGTGAAACATCGGGGGTTCTGGGGTTTGTTTACCTCCTCATCACAATACAGTTGCGAGCGTCGAGTGTGTGTGTGTGTGTGTGTGTACACTCCTGTGCCTGTGCGCACTCGCATCCTGGAGAGGCGTAGATCAGCTGCATTATGCATGATGAAACCTTGCATAGGTTATGACTTCTGCCTCTCTGACATACATATTCATGCATGGCTCTCTGGCAGGATGTATAAAATAGTGGCTGCAACTCTGACAGCCTAAGCTTTAGCTCCAGCAGCGCCAGTCAGCGCTCCAAGACTTTTCCAGTGAAGGCTGCATGGTTTTCTCTGTGGTGCTGTGTCTGAACGAGGTTGATGAAGTCTCCTGGGTGCAGGTGATCTGCAGCAGCGGCAGCTCAGGCTCTCCTGCAGCTGTGGTCAATACTGCTATCAGGGCAGCGACAGTCCACATGCTGCTGGGGTTAAGGCTTTGTGGATGTGCATCGCTGAGAAAGGTGGTGTCACCGACATGAACAGGGGCACCGTGTGGGACACAGATGTCTCAAATTGCAGGTTTCATTGTATTTCTATTAGATAAATCAGATTAATGTAGAGCTGAAACAATTGCTTAATTAATATTCGTCAGTTGTCAGAAAATTAATCAGTAACCATTTCAGCGATTGATTTAACAATTCAGCTACACAATCTCTGCTTCCAGCTTCTTTCTGGGGAGGATTTAATACTTTCTCTTTTGAGTCATTGTGCAGAATGATTTTTGTGTTTGGGACAAAACAAGACATATGAAGGCCTCACCTTGACCTCTTGTGATTTCCATTTTTTAAACCTTTTCTTTGGACATTTTAAAGTTTAAATAATTGATCACTTATCAATAATGAAAATAAATTTGCAGGTCTAGATTAATGTGGGAATGCTACATGATGCAACTTTAAGACATGAATAACTAGGAAGGAACTTTTTTTAAGTGTTCAAATTCAGCATTTTTTTTGATAGTTTAACAGTGAAAAACCACTCTTATGACTGATGAATAGTGTCTATTATGTGCTGAATTCAGAAAGGTGTGTACCCATGCATACTGTATTGCATGGTTGTTTTGCATGGTTGTAGGTTAGTAGGAACATACTGGTTTGGTTTCAAGACTGTAATCGACACATACCTTTCCCATTTCTCTAAAGATCCATATCAAGCAAAAGAAAAAAACACTTGCGGATTTAAACTTCAGTATGCCTTAAAAACACATAAATGATGGTTAGATGGCATGACCTTGAATTAAGATTCAAAGGAATACTTCATCCCCCCAAATGGTTATTTGTGTATCAGTTAGTCATCCCATGTATCCTTGAATTCTTGAAGAAAACTTTGTTTTTCATGCATGCCTCCACCATCAATCAAGAATCCAAAACCGGGAGACAATCCTTGATGAATTGAAGTCATAGGGGTCCATGTTTAACTAATAAAAAATATATATTTACAAACTCTCATACAACTCATACAGTAAAGTCTCATTTATCCATTTTTATGCTCAGTACTTGTGTATTTTCCTAAAAACCATACTATTTAAAACTAAACTGAAAGTTAATTTATCTATACTCTCTTCAAAGCCAGAACTCATCGACTAAAAGGGTAATGTTACCTGGTTAAACACATGATGACACACGCTGGTCCACCACTGCCTTGCTCAGTTAGTTAATTTGTGTTATTGTGTGACTTTGGTGAATTCGAACGAACCCTTTAAAACACCAAAGTTACACAATAACACAAACTACCTGATCGAACCAGCGGTAGACCAGCAGCTCCTGTGTTTAGCCAGGAAAATTATAGTTATGCCAATGGAATCAAGCTTTGCAGAGAGTATCGATAAGTTTAATTTTCAGTTTGATTTTAGATAGTAAGCCTTTAGCAAAAGTGTATGAAAAGTACTGAGACTACTACAGGATAAATGATTATACTGCATGTGCTTTGTAAGCGTTAATAAACGGATGTTTTGAGATAGTTTTGCTCCTGTTAAACGCAGTTGCCTTTGACATAAATTCATCAAGAATTTCTTTGTGTTTGGTTTCTTTGTTCACTGAAAGTGAAACTTTGTCAAACTTATGTATGACAAAAACAAAGTTTTCTTCACAAATTCAGCGTAACATAGGGTCAGTAATTGATACACCGAAGGTAATTTTTGGGGTCAAGTATACCTTTTAGATTGAACTGTTTGGCTGCAACAACTTAACATTTAATTGATCTGTCCATCTGTTATACATTAGTGTCACACCAGGCGAATAGCTCCTTATTCCAATTTACATTCATAATGGCTTAAATTGGTCATAACACTGTGTTTGAGTTATTTGAGGTGTTTGGCTTTTAATGTTTCCTCAAACCATGGATTCATTACATTTGTTTATTATCAGCTAAAACATTGAAACTTTGTGTTTCGCTGTGGTTAAGGTGTGATTAGGTTTAGGCACAAAACCCACTTGTTTATGGTTAGGAAAGTCATGTTTTGGCTTAAAATGGCATAAAGGTTTCTACTGTTGGTCTGAAATGGAGTGGAAAGTCCACCAGTCTGGCTCAAACCAGGACTTTGCCACTTGAGTTTTGGAGTTTTGCTGTGCCTGGACACACCTAAATAGCAGTTGTTCACCTTATCGCCGACTGACTGGGCCACTGCTTCCATGTCAGGCATAAACGCAGACTCTTTTCAGATATAAATACTTAAATAAACAAAATTCACATACACTCCCTGCTTTCTGTTTCACCTCTTCACGATTTTAACATATTTGCAAATATTAAAGAGAGTAACAGAATTTGGGGCTTAGTGACGTGTAGTTTCTAAATTTAGATTGTTCAGTATGGGTCACTGTTGTTAGGTTAAATTGTTGCATTGTTTTTTTTATTCAGTCACAGCTTTCAAGTGCCAGCGCCACCATGGCAACCTGCTCTGTCTCCTCCCAGTGTGACTGAGCGCTGAGAGCTGCTTTCGGAGTGTGTATGTGTTTATGTGTATGCATGTGTGTGTGAGTGTGTATTGGGTAAGTGCATGTGTGGCTCGCCTGGTTTTGACAGGCTCTGAGTGGTGGGAGTTTGCTCTGATCCCCTTTCTATTCCACTTCCCACTCCATCAGTCCCAGTGCGCCACAGCCCCCCCAGTGCCCGGGCCCCCAGGCCATATAATCTACTGTATGAGAGGTTCTCCTGCTGCCCAGCCCCCCGAGCTCTCAGGGTGACCCCCTCACTTCTCCACTTTAGTCCTGTCCCCCCATTGGGAGATTATAGATATTGCAATCTTTAATATGGGCTTTATGCTCAGGGGCCATTATCAGTAATCTGCAGAGGGGAGGGAGTCTGACCTGGTTTTTGCAGCCCACCACTGGACTGCCAGACACATTTTCATATACCATCTGTAACATTCTGCACAGCTTTATCAATCTCCAGTCCAGAGATAGTAGCACTTCTTTGAAAGGAGGCTGGAATTGAGGAACCCTCCTGGATCAGAGAGATCACTGCATCTTTCTTCAGTCTGGTGCACTGAGCTTAGAGCCAACACAGTGACACTGTTGATTCTCATGATTGATTTTGTAAATGTTTTCACGTGTGCATCAGAAATAGTTTCAAGCCAAGGTTCATAAGATCAAGGCCGAAACAAAGTATTATCGTTAGACACAATATTTGATCTCTTCCTTATGTTTGATTTTAATGCTCCATAAGGTCATATCTGATAGATTTTTGTGATTCTCTGCAACAGTATCACAAAGTTAACAGTCATTGTTCACACAGATGGTTTTGATTGTTACTATTTTGGGTATTGCGCTTCATGTACCTGTGAAAATCCAATAATGTGAACAACAGGGATAAGTCTCTCTTATTCTGTTCCCTCGACCTTACAGCCTGAGTTCATGATTATTCAAAATGTGTGTGACAAAGCCCCTTGAAGCGGACCATCATTTCAATGGTCAAGCAAATTTTATCATTAAGAGGTATCTGATAGTGACAAATGGTATAATGAATAATCAAAGTATTAAAACTTCTCTCTGCAGACACTGAGGAGGTCTGCACGTCTGTGTCACAAAACATGATAGTGTTTTTGTGCAGGCATTGATTGTCACTGGCAGTACTGCTATATAAAGTGAGCTTGATAATTAATAGGTGTGGTTACAAAGTTTAAAAAAAAATAACAGATGATCTGGATGACAGGGGAGTCAAATCTTTCAGAGCTATTAAAAAACAATTAGTCAATTAAAGCTGCTATATGTAACTTGTTGAGTCTTATTCCCAGGTTGTGAAATACAAATGCTTTAGGTTGGTAGTCGGACCAAACTATCAAATGAAAGCATATGTATTTGACAACAGAAAAATAACTGCTAAGTATTTGGCCGACTATTTTGATAATCAATTTATCTTTTTCAAGCAAAAACACCAAATACTCCCTAGCTGTAGACGTTCAGACAGCTAGCTATCAGCTAGTGTTAACATTCGGAAGTCATACCATATTAATATATTATGTCTTATTCAGTTTGCAGTCGTACCTGTAGATCTGTTTTTCAGAGAATTTTAGTGATACTAAAGACCATCTCACTGATGTAGGGCTTCAACTAACAATGGTATTCGTTGACAGTTAATTGGTTGATTGTTTTAAATAACCTTAAATAACTGATAAATTGATTGGAACATAAAATGTCAGAGAATGGTGAAAAATGTCCATCTGTTCAAGATTATGTCCTCAAATGTCTTATTTTGTTCATAGCCCAAAGATATTCAGTTAACTGACAAATACTAACATTTAAAAAGCTGGAACCAGAGAACTTTGACTTTTTTTTCTTTAAAGATTACAATAGATCAATTATCAAATTAATTGGAGTTATATTTGATTGACGACAACTAATCAATGAATCGACTAACTGATTAATCATTGCAACTCTCACCTGAAGCTTTTACAAAAGTGCAATTTTTGCAACATTATCATACATCAGTAATAATTAAATCATTTAACATTAAAGTATACAATTAAACACAAGTTAATCATTTATAGTTGTAATTTATTCAACTTTGCTGGCATTGCCGCTAAAAATTTCAATTTATTTTGTATGTAATAAATACAGAAAATGCTCTGAAAATTCAGCTCTTTCAACAAGCATTATTTAATAGGCAAGAAATACAGTGGAAAAATCATATAAAAAGAAAATAAAACACACACACACAGTCATGATTTAACAACGACCACAGTATGCTGAGTGCTAATTTCACCCAATTTGGATCAAAATCCCGGATCTTTTAGTATCTGTTATTATCTTCCATCAGGTTTTACAGACTCTCTGTGCTGAACTGAACACTAACAGGGCGAACATGTGGTGGGGTGGTTTGTATTAGATGATATCATTTAGAAGCAGTGGTGGTTAACATCCACATCTGTCCATCAGCAGTGTCCCCCCAATCTTCTTCTCTGGTAATCTGTCGTTATTACGACCCCCAAATTCAAGAGACTCCCCTCCTCCTTTCCTCTTTTCACTCCCCTTTCTCTGCTCAAGCTGTATGTGTTTAATCACAGTGCCAATGAAGAACATTCCTGTACGTGTGTGTGTGTGAGTGTGTTTGTGCATGTGTGTGTGTTAAATATGTAAGGAGATTAAATAGATTTAAATCTCTGCGTCTGGCATAGAAATTCCAATCACATAACCTATCATCGAGTTCCCTCTCTCTGTCTTTGTTTGTGTATGTGTGCACACACTGTACGGAGGTAACAGGCTCCTCCCCCCCTCCGATCCATCTAAACCATCACAGGCTTTAGCCCAAATCCCTGGCTTTCTGGATCACATGACTGATGTTTGCAGCTGGGCATTTGACATATATTTGTTATGATTATTTTGCATTTGAAGGACATTCCCGCTCTGTCCATTTTATTGTCCATTAATATGATGCCGATCAATTTAAAACAGTGGCAGTGGAATCCTTTTAGCTTGTGTGTATGCCACATAACAGGTGCTCATCGTTGGCCTCTCACCTTCACCTCGGCCTGTTAAATGATGTTGTGTTGTCTGTTTGTCCCCGCAGTACACAGTGAGGATGTGGGCTCCACCAGGCTGTACTTTGTGAATGCCTCCCTGCAGAGGGTAACCTACTCCAGCTCGGTGGGGGTGTCCCTGCCCTGTCCAGCAGGGGGCACCCCCAGTGCCATACTGCGCTGGTACCTGGCCACCGGCGACGACATCTACGACGTGCCCCACATCCGCCATGTGCACGCCAATGGCACCCTACAACTGTACCCCTTCTCGCCCTCCGCCTACAACAGCTACATCCACGACAACGACTACTTCTGCACTGCCGAGAACCAAGCCGGCAAGATCCGCAGCCCCAACATCCGCATCAAAGCTGGTGAGTTGGGAGCATGAACGGGAAGGGAATGCAAGACTAAAGAATCTGAGAGGCTGAGATTAAAAAAGGGGTGCTGTGGATATGGCTGAATTTCTGAATGTACTATCAGGAATGGGCACAGGGGACTAAAGTGTCAGAGGGCCTCCTGGTCTTCACCTGCAAAATGTCTTTAAAATTTACACATACTGACCACTAAACATGACCGCAAGAAGACACAAAATTACCACAAAGAGATGCAAAGAAACTGCAGAGACACATAATAACTACAAAATGGGTGAAAAAAACCACAAAAAGATATTAAGGTGACAAGAAAGACATATAATTACCTCAAAGAGACATAAATTACCTCAATGAGAGACAAATGACTAAATAAAGATACAAGGAAAACACAATACACAAAACAGTCTCAAAATGACTAAAAAAGACTCAAAATTACCCCAAAGAGACACAAACCAACCACAAGACATGCAAAGACATGCAAAGAATCCACTGACTGCTCTACTAAACTAAAACATACAAAAATATCCCTAAAAGATACAAAACAACCACAAGAAGACACGAAATGACCACAAAGAGGTACAAAGAAACTGCAAAGAGATGCAAAATAACTACAAAATGGGTAAAACAACCACAAAGACACAAACAACCAGAAAGAAGTAGAATTACCTCAAGACACAAAATGATCTCAGAAACCCAAAACAACTAAAAAAGACCCGAGGAAACTACAGATACCAAAGAGACCCAAAACAACAACAGCAATAGGACACAAAATGGCAACAAAGTCATGCAAAGAAACTGCAATGAGACACAAAAGAACTACAAAAACAGGAAAAACAATCTCAAAGAGACACTAAATGACCACAATTAAGACACATAATTACCTCAAGAAGGCCCAATCAACTGTAAAAATAGATCCACGGGAACCACAAAGAGACACAAAACAACTAAAAAAGATTTAAAAAATAACCTCAAAGACACCCAAAACAACCACAAGGCATGAAATGGCCACAACGAGACAAAAAAAGATGCACAACAACTACAAAGATACACAAAACCACCCCAAAGTCTATGTGTCCTGCTCTTATGTAGGAGCATTGGTGGGGCCCTTTGCATATCTGTGCCCAGGGGCCCATTGTCTCATAATGTGCTCATTGTTACGGAGCAAAAGGCCAAAATGAGACACAACATGATGAGGAACGGAGCAAACGGAGACAGTTGTAACAGCATAAAGTAGAGCAGATGTGATTGGCAGCTGCAAAAAGCCCAACCCACACACAGAATCACCTGCCCTAAAATAGCCCGTCTCGACCTGAACACAGATTGACCTAGAACACAGTCTACAGAGAGAACATCTGCATCACATACTACACCAGGCCTCGGCCTCCGCTCACACCTATTTGACTGAGCTGGTGATGAACCGCTGCACTTTATACCCACATAACCCCCTTCAGCTCTATCTATGGCACCATCTGGAAGGATGAAATCCAAAACACAACTTCTACAGTGCTCAGAGCTCAGGAGCGACTCCTGTGTGATGTGTAGATGATATAACCTGATCGGAGGAGGAGGGAAAAGTGTGACAGGAGGCTATATCACATTACATCTTCATCGACAGTCCTTCACTTTTTTAAAAGGTCGGCGCGATTAAGACCGCTAGGAACTTTCTTTTCGAGAAGTACTTGTTAAAGCTTTGCAAGGTGAGAAAAGTAAATCAACACCTAGTGATAAAGAGATTCAGCGCAAGGAGTCAGTGACCTTATCATCATCTTTTACAGCTGTGTATGTTAACCTAAAACAGCGTAGTTTAAACTAATATTTTAATATTTAAGATACTGTTGCTATACATGTAAAAATATCTCTTTTCAGTTAGAAAAGAGAAAAAGAAAATATGTTCATGAGACTGTTAGAATAAAGAATCAATTAATAAACACTACACAATTGTCTAGTTTGACCAAAAGCTGTCTCTGTTGCCATCATATCCTCTTTTCTGCCTTCTCCTCCCTGCTCCCTCATTCTTCAAACTGTCCTCTTGTGCCAGACTAAATATAGCCACAGCACACTTCTTTAATTATCTCTCATTAACAAACCTAATTGGTGCTTTCCATTGATTGGGCCACATGCTTTAATAAGCGAGACCTCATCTAAAGTAAAATAATACGTCAGGGGCTTTGGGTTCCTGCAGCTCCAGGAGAATCCGAGATACATGAAGAAGAAGACAGTCACATCAAACTGCAGCTGGAACAAAGCTGCAGCTTGATGATAGTTACACTGCATCTTTTGTCCCGCCCCCCACCTCCTTCCCATCATTCATTCAGGCCAGTCGGTCCCTCCCCCTTCCCTCCTGTCATCAACATCTGTTTTCATATTCTGCCTCCCAACACCGACCTGAACTAATACTCATATTCATTCTAATACTAATACTAGCGCCAAGTTGAGGATTTGAGCCAGGACCCTGAGCTGCATGCCAGCCGGTTGCTGCCTTCATTCCCACATGACCCAAAAGCCCGGCCTCAGGAGGCAAGGGATTAGCATGAACCAAACATCCTGCAGCCAGCGGCCTCTGTCGGGGCCCGGCAGCTCTTGTGCACAGGTTACAGTCAGACAGGATGGAGACGCTTTGTCTCTGGGTTCAGTCTTGTCGCCGTGTTGTTGCACTTGACCTGCCATCGTGCAATAATCAAAACTGGTCTTGTGAACTTCACTCGCTGCTACACGATTAACAACAGCTTCTAAGCAAATTCACGTCAGTGGTCGTTCATTTCATATTATTTCAAAAGAACTTGACAGAGCCGCTTTATTCCACTCGTGTGTTCAAAGCAGATGTAAATTTCCATGCACTTGCATGTGTTTCCCTTCCTGCAGCAGGAATGTATGCGTGCTGTCATCGTGTCTGTTACCAGGGAAGGGATTCCGAACCAGTTTCTTAGCAACCTTCGGATACGTCCTAGCTTTCATGTGATTTTGCTAATGAATCCCTGCTCATTCACCAGCATGTAAAATGTTGCATGAACCTGCATAAACGGAAGCAGCAATATAAGCCGTCAGTTTACTGTGAAGGTGCAGCTCACTCTGTTTTAACCTCATGAAGTTCGGTGGAAATAAATAGGAGATCTGTTTTGTGACACCGAGAACCATTTCCATCATTATCTTGCTTAATGGCAGCTCGCACCATTCATGGTGAAATGGCAGAATTAGAGGAGTTCAATCAACATTTCCAGTGAATACATGTGGAGTTCTGTGGTAATTGATGTAAGGGCTTTTTGCTGTTGAGTGATAATGCATTTTTTCTGATGATGAACACAAATAGAATATCGTTTTTGTCTCAGAACAGAAAGACTAACCATTGACCATCCATTGTCGAGACATCTGATGAATAGATGATGAAAGACATTTGGTTTAGATAATATGTTTAAATTTGACCTCTTTGATGATAATGTAAGAAAAAAAGAAATTTGTGTTTCAAACAACATTTAGACCATGATTTGTCACATTATATCACCAAACATCCATTATGCAGTGGTAGGAGAAGCACATAGGAGAGCTTTTTCTAGACGACTTTTTTTCCCACAAGTCCCTTTCTGGCAAAAATCTATTCTTTTTAATCCAGACCACGACTTTCCTAATGGTACCCCAAAAATCCCTTTCTTGTAGAAAGCCTGTCAAGAAAACTTTGCTCAACTACCGAGAAAAATGATCATGCCTCTTACTTTTTGAGAAGGGAATGATTAATATGTTGCTCTGCATTAACTTTTTGAAATGTCTGATGTGAGTTGGTTAATTGAAACCTGAGCAAACTGGCTTGATTTCCTCCAAAAACAGGGGAGGAGGGCGACAAGACACAACAAGAAATGGTTCAAAAATAATCTGGAGAGTTACAAGAAAAATTACCCCAAAAAATAAGCAAAAAGAAAGTCAAAAAAGTAAAACAAACAAACAAAAAAAACCCCCCAAAAAAACAAGAAAGTCCTAAAAGAAATATCAAATATCACAATCATTATATTTTTTCCTGAGTTTCTGAAAGAAATCAAACCAATTTTGGGGGGTTCCAGAGTTTTAAATGTTTTGGAAAGACATCTGAATGCAGCACATGATCCAGGTATCTGAGGGTTAAATGCTGTTTTGTATTTCTATATTTTTGTGAGACAGTTGATGTTGATTTCAGAATTTTTTTTCTTACAATAAAGCAAAATCAAAATCAAAAAAGTCCTAATATCATATGTCTGTTTTTGTAGTTTTCAGGGAGCCCTACACCGTGCGGGTGGCAGACCAGCGTTCAATGCGGGGCAACGTAGCTGTGTTCAAGTGCCTCATCCCCGCCGCCGTGCAGGAGTATGTCAGCGTCGTGTCCTGGGAGAGAGACACCGTCTCCATCGTACCAGGTAGGATGTCAATTTGGGTAATCCTGGGGTGGGCAGGTTAATTCATTACATAGGGTTTAGGTATGTCTTTATTTTGTGTGTGTGTGTGTGTGTGTGTGTGTGTGTGTGTCTGTCTGTTTGCTGATGCACCGCTGCGCTCTATGTTTGACCGAACTCTTAACTCGTGTCTTCTGTCTGCTCACTGTTCTGGATCACTGATCTGGTCCTCCTCCTCCTCCTCCTCCTCCTCCTCGTCCTCCTTCTCCTTCCTCCCTGCTCGATATCTCCTCCCGCACTCTCCCCCGACTTCCTCCTCTCTTCAGACATTTCCCTCTCTGCTCTCACTGCGTTTACATCTCATCACATACCATTTTTCCCCTAATGTCAAATCCTGTCTTTAATTGTGATTGACACGGCATGAGACGGATCTCTCTCATCCATGCCGCATGACTGTCCCACACTTTCTCCTCATCAGATCTATTCCTGTCCTCTCCCTGCTTGTCTTACCACCATGTCCTTGAAGAACAGGGCCACAATTAGAGACATAGGATGTCAATAGGACTGTGCCCCTACATTCATCTTCATTAACCTCATTTGTGTGTGTGTGCGTGAGTGTGTGAGTGTGTGCAAGACAGAGAGAGATGTAGCGTTTAGTCTTTTTGTCTGTTGTGTGTGAATACATTATGAGTGTTTTATTACGTGATTAGATATTTTGTGTGATGTATGTTCAAGATGTGCTCAAGATTATATCCTGTGTTTAAAGTGCTCGCAATAACAATGTAGGAAAGAGGGATGAGAGGTAGAGGAGAAAAATGAACCAAAGGAAGAGAAGCAAGGAGGGTAGTAGGGCAAGAACGGCCTCAGGTCCTGGCAGATGGTGTTTTATATTATATGTATGCAAAACACACAGACACTGTGTCACACATACAAATGCACCAAGGTTGCAGTAGTTTGTTATTTTCAGACGTTTTTGTGTATTTTTTTAAATATTTATTTTCAGTTTTCATGTACAGTATTATAGTGTTTTACAGTAGTTTGTGTTCATTTTTTGTCTTCAGTTACACATTTTTGTCAGAAATACTAAAAAACATGTTTTTGGCACACTTTGTATAAAAAATGTATATTTTTTCTGCTCCAACATTACTCTGCACTTAAATTTCGATTGTAATTTTGGCTATATATATATTTTTTTAAAAAAGACTCTTGCAGACATTGTACACACACATTGCACACACACACACACCAATCAGCCATTTTCTTTTATAAAGGTTTCTGTTAACAAATTATTGAATTAGATTCTACTTTTTGTTCTGTGTTGGCTCAAATCTTTAATTATTTCTCTATTCTCCATTGAGCTTTCCTCTGTGGGAGACAACAAATGATACGGGGGTCCTCCACTATAAAATTTGAGCATTAAACACTAATTCACTATATTCTTTTGAATTCATACGCACCAATTTGTGCATTTTATTTACATTGTAAATGTCATTTTTTATTGGGTTGGGGGGCAAATGCACATGTTATAAATAAGGGGGATGTGTCCCTTATTCCCCCTTGATGTATAGGCCTCTGCATTCAGTCTTTACATCAAGTTCCAGTCATGTTGGAGTCTTTACATTTTACATGGGCATGACTCACCAGTTTATGATCAGGTTTTTGAAGTATCGCATTTATGTGTTTGAGCAGGTAAACACTATGTTCTGTTCCTGAGAAACCTGAATATGCTAGTTGGAAATATCCTGAAAAGAAATAAAACGTACACTGGGAATATGAGTAACCTGATATATTTGTGCTGATGAAAACACCATATTGCGAATATAATCATAACCACGATTAGCCTAATAAATGGGGTATTCATGTTCACGTAATTGCACTCAGTGACATTTGATCTGGTTTGGACGTGCCAGTTGTCTATGTGTTTATTTATGTTTTTTTTATGTACTGGGTGCTGCTGCGTATGCCGTCATGAGGCTGCTGTGTGTAATTAGAGGTATATAGGTCAGTTGATGAGCAGTGAGTGTGAGGATCAGATGTTGAACATGATGAGCAGCTCACTGAACTTTCCTTTCCCAACAACAGCGTTTACACACGTACAACAAGCAATGTGTTTGTGTTCAACCTTGACCCCGACCTCCACGCTAATCAACACACCGACCTCGTCGTCATACAGCCAATCAACGCAGTGACTTATCCACAACATGACCTCTAAAACACAACGCGTCTGCAGAACGGTTCATAATCTGAATATTGTGGGTGCACTCTCACATGGATACACAACAACTGTGCAAAAATGCGCACATACATTGCATATCAAAACACAGTAGACGCTTGTGGTTATATAAACAGTCCAGTGAGAAGCATTATAGATGCTGATAACCAACTCCACAGTTAACTATCTCTTTGAGTGTACCGGTCAAACTCTCCCTCTGTCTGTCTTTCCCTGCTGCTTGTCCAGCAAAGGACTGTCTGGATAGGTCTAATGAAGATGTGAAAATTAAAATTGATTTTGTGACCGAGAGCTCTCTGCATTCGAGTGAGTGGGCGGTTGACTGTCTTGCCTGTCGCAATTTCTTTGCCTAAGAAACACAGCAGGAGTTGCAGTGTATTTGGAGTGAGTAAATCCATATATGTTATGATTGTGCACACATGCATCTGTCTCTTTTAATCAAAAACTTAAACTTTTTTTACATGCTTGTTCCTGTTCCTTGGCCTATATGGCAGCATGCACAGGGCAGAAGGCATGAACACACCCTGGGCTTTTCAGTGCTCAATCATACAGCAAATAGATAGACAAACAACCATATTCACACAGCTAACATGCATGTCTTTTATTTTTTTTTCCAAATCCCCATTAGCTCTCTCTGTCTGGGATGTTGTCTGGTATTGTACTCATAAAGAGGGACACTGGCTGCTGAAACTCAATGCAAACAGCGAGTCAAAGCACTCAACCATCACTGAACTTTTGATGAATAGACATATTCATAGAATATGAGAGACAATACTTTGTTTCAGGGTGGACTGTGATTGGCTGCGGGCATCATTGCAACCCAAAAGAAAAAAGAAATAGGACCAGTTCTATTTACCAATGATGTATTTTAGCTCTAAAATGTCTGCACAAAGGGAAAATGCTGGAGATTTTATTAGTTTCAATCATAGACTGTATAAAATAATGTAAGTAATGACCGTGATGTCACCTGCCTGTTTGTGGACTGCTGTTTTAAAGCTTTGAGTTTTGGCATTTTGATTGTCAATGTTTTGGTTCGTTCTTGATAAAACGTCACCGGGTGAATTATTTAAAATCCACTCCCTGTACAGTTGTCATGAACAGGAAAATTAGCTATAGAGACCAAAATGATTTTTTTGCACTATGCTGTAAACATGTTTATTTCTGCTGTAAAGTTGGGCATTTTAACATCGGGGTCTATGAGGATTGACTCACCCTTGGAGCCAGCAGTGTTCTGGCACTTCCACTTCAGTTTTTTTTTTTAGTCTCAGAAGTTGCCGCTTGGTGTCAGTACATAGGTATGTTTTACATATTACATTGTTTATTTTAATTGACTTCTATTAGTGGTATTGATGTATTCAAGTTACCTCCCTTCAAATCAAGAATCGTGCCCCCACAGACCTGAGGCTGCATGCCACCACGGTTCTTTCCCCTCCCCACCATCTGAACACAGAAGAGACTAGGCTGCCCACTCTTCTTTTAAATTAAAAACAGAAAAGGTTCATCTAAATTTGCCTCTTACATCGTGACTTTATACCTGTGTCTTCGCATGGACAAATCATAATGTGCAGAGCCTGATCAGTAGCACGATCACATACCGCTCTGAAGGTTGAGTTGATGACATAACACAACGCAGCCATGCCCTCTGAACCCCAGCAGGTTCCATTTTGTCAAACACACGTGTTCCCCATCTGGAGCTACATGTGTGTGTATGTTTATGTACGTGTGTGTGTTAGTGTGTATGTCTGTGTGTGTGTGTGTGTGTGTGTGTGTGTCCCCTTGCCTGCCCCACTTTCCTGTCCAGCCAGGACAGTGAGGGGGTTTAAGAGGGGAGGGGTGCAGGCAGACTGACCTATTTCCCTCTCACTTCCCTGTCCCATGCCATCTCTGTAGTTAAGCTTTGTGTGTGTGTGTGTGTGTGTGTGTGTGTGTGTGTGTGTGTGTGTGTGTGTGTGTGTGTGTGGTGTGTTTGTTTGTGTGTGTGACCCTCATGAGACAATGGAGGCCCGCTAGTCTGAGCAGTGATCTGAAGGAGGAGAGCTGGAGCGGAGACAGAGAGATGGAGGGTTTGTGGATGGGAATAAAAACAACAGTGGGACACAGAGAGGGTTCAGCTTGCAGATCGAGGCCGTCAGTCTAACCAGCAGAAAGCTAATGAGTGGCTCCGATGAATAGAGACTGGACCAGCAGATGGCTGTGGCCACATGGTGGTCCACAGAAGATGCCCAACTATGCTCTATCTAATCCACCTGCCACACAGTTTGGCCTTGTTTGTGTATTTGTTCAGTAATTTGATGCACGTGCCCATAAAACCCAGAGCTGAAAAGCAATGACAGAAGGGAAACATTACAATTTATGGATGAGATTAGAAAAAAAAAACAAGATAAGAAAATTCTTCTTTGCACACATCAACACTTTGCCTACTCATTATCAATACTCAGACACTGCTTGTGCTGTACATTTCCATAGAAACCTTGAGAAGAAAGGTGTGTATTTAACTTTGTCAGTCTAGTTAAGTCCCTACTATATTGAAAGTAAGCTAGATTTAACTCTGCATTTAACCTGTCGGTGTATAAATGCTGAGTTATCAGACCTTAATGTGAACTTGGATCCTAAAGGGTGTCAGGGGGTTGTGAGGTCACTTACAGGCTACATTACAGATCAATCTTCTGCCCCTGGGGTCCCTGCTGGAAGTCAAGCGGTTCAACAGAGACACAACCCCACATGCACACACCCCGCTACACACCCACACACACACACACTGGATGGGGGTTAATTGGGAACACCTGGAAAATTAGTTGAGTTTATCAGTTTGTTGGATAAGCAAGTTACAGTTAAATTAGTTTGTTCTTGAGTTTGAAGATGATGAATTGAGTGGTGCTCCAACTCTCCATTTTTGCTTTATTATTACATCATAACAAAGGCTGCAACTAGCATTTATTTCCATTATTGATTGATATGCTGATTATTTTCTCCATTAACCTTTTCACATTTGATCTGAAAACAGCGATTTAATTTTGTAAAAGGAACAACATCAAACGCCTTGTTATTACACTACCAAAACCTGAAGATATTCAATATACAATGATATAAAACAGAGAAAATGATCAAACCATCACATTCTATAAGCATTTTTGACAATCGTGCTTTAAAGATAACAAAAATGATATAGGTTATTAAAATAGTTGCCAATTAATTTTCTGTCAATTGACTAATCGGTTAATCGACTAGTTGTTACATAGTCACAACTCTAGCTTAACCACAGCAAATACCTAAATGAAGTGAAAATGAGAATCAATACATTTTTGTTTAATTTCTAATTATTATTATTAATTTCTAATTTGACACATACTGAATAGGAGCATAATGCTGAGACATTCAGTGCCAATATTCCGCCTTTTTAGTAAAGTCTATTAAAAAAAATTGCTCTCCATGCAGCAATTTCAGTTTAAAGTCACAAATCAAATGTACTTTACAGCACTTCAGTGTTTAGTCAAAAGTAGTTTACACGACATGTGTTATAAGACGTTTGGACTAATTTAACCAAATGTTCATTTTATAAACAAATTAAAAAGCGGACATGATTTTTATACATTTAATCTATTATTATTACTGTTGTTAAAATGGCATTACATTCGGTGGTGAGCATATTATGACTAGAACTCAAACTCAAAGTTTAGGGGACTTGGGACTTACCTGTTTTGACTTGAGATCTACATGTGACTCAGGTGTGTCACACCTTTGCAATATCTACAATATATGTATATTGAATATAAATATGTAATACATATATTCAGGTGACATTAATAAGTACAAAACTGTTATATTGCTACATATACATGTTCTCTCTTTATGTGGCTCCAAATTTTAGTGATTTTGATGCAGTTGTATATACACTTGCCATTTCTTTACACATGCACAGACTGCAGCTTTTCCTCTCGGTAATTAAAAAGTTGGTGTCATACGGCTGCACACAGGTGCAGCGAGGAGAGAGGTGGCAAAGGCAGCGGGACCTCATGGAGAGCGGTGGTGTGTTAGGACACGATGTCTGTTTGTAAATCTGTGCTTTTGCACTCAGAGCAGGAATACATTAATAGATACACTTGTCTGGAACACAGCAGACTCTTGTAAACACCGGTCTGACACACACACACACACACACACGCACACACTCACTCACTTCTGCAAAGTACAAATGTACAAGCCTGCCCGCCTCCACTCACACACACATCCTCCTCAAAAGTAACACAATAAAGCCATTTTCAGATTTTGCATGAAGCCGCCTGAATACGGAGCGCTCATTAAACATTAACTAAGGATACATTAAGGCTTGCTCTGCTGTGTGGCGGCTGTCCTGTTGTGCTGCTCGGGCTGCCTGGGTGCAGCAGGACATGGTGTGACAGAGGAGGACAGGGAGCACGTGGCGTCCCCGGGGCTCATTGAACATAACCTCATCCACTGTTGCCCTCTGCCACCCCCCCACCCCGGAGTCTCACACCATTCCTCCCTCCCTCACTTCTCCCGCCTCTGTCCACATGGCACGCAGCATGGCCATGGGGGTTAGTGGGGGACTTTATAGACTAAATCATGCAGCTGAAGGTGCCGCTACAAACATATGGCGGCAACACCAAAACCTAACAATGAGCAGCTTCTTGCAAAATCTAAAAAAAAAAGACAAAACAACGTGGAAACATATTGATTTTTTACCCCTCAAATCCAAGTTTCCAATGCAGTTAAATAAGTCACTTGCTCTGCAGTTTGTCCACCTCTGTTTCTTCTTTCACTTTCTCCAAATATTTTTGCCCCTCTCACATTTGCCCCAGTGTGCGACTGAGAGCCGGGCAGGAACAGATGGGGTGCTGGCAGCCATCTTTTACTCAGTTAGGTTGAGTAGGCACGTGGGTGGGTGTGTGAATTAGCACAAACAAGTGTGTGTGTGTGTGTGTGTGTGTGTGTGTGTGTGTGTGTGTGTGTGTGCGCGCGCACGCACAAGGGGCACAATAGGCGTAATTATCTCTGCTTGAGAGGCCCAGTTTGGGGGGTTGCTGGGGGGGGACTGTCGTAGAGAGGCGGAGTTCAACAATGGCTCAACCACGGTCTTTGTGTGTTCAGAGCAGAGGGCTGACAAGTGTCGGCTATTATTGACTATTTACACACTACTACACACGCCCGCTCACGTGCACGTATCACAGAAACGTACACACACACACTATCACCGCTGCCGTCGCTCTCCCCGGCCTTTTTTTCTCTTTGTGTCTCCATCAAACACACTCAGGCTCACACACACACACACACACACATGCAGTATGAGCATGTTTACAGTGCATCAGTGTATCAGTGTCAATCAGAGTAAGAGGGAGAGATGGGGAAGCCCCTGCGAGCACATCACTCTGACAGAAATCTGGCCACTATCTCGCCCTTCAAGCCAGGCTGTGTGAGAGGATATCAACTCAGAGGGAGACTGAGAGAGTTGGGGAAGTCTGGTTTGAATTCATGCATTTTTAGTTATGTGGTTTAAAAGATAATTACAGATTATTAAAACCAGGGTGTTAGTTTCTGCTTTTTATTTCTATCAGTTTTAATAACATGGTGCTGAGATCTGGGACTACAGCAATATTGCTACAACAAAGTCTGACGGGACAAACTTGCTAAAATAAGACCACATTGTAACATGCTCGAAAATGATTTGTTGGCTTCATTTTAACTTATATGCAAGTTTCTTTTTAGTTTTTCTTTTCCTCAGGAAGCCCTTACTGTACAAATAAAGTTTTTGACTATCATTATGATATTATTGCAGAAATTGGGTTATGTTCAAGAGTGAGTTTGACAGTAAAGACATTATAAACACTAAAACCTAAATTGTGAGTTTATGGTTCTTGGAAAAGAGTTATGTATAGTGAGTGCATCAGGGTCCTGCATCGCCCTAGTCTGGGTGAGAACTTAACTCTGATTGGCTGCATTATTTCCTGATACAGGACACTTGCTAAGTAGTTTTAAGGAAAGGTTTCACCATTCTAAATAAATATGCTGGCTACATAATAACTAAAACAGGATGGGGACTGTAAAACACACAAGCTGCAAGAACTGCCACTCTGAACTTATTGATACTTTGTATCACACAAGCTATCATCACACAACTCATTTGCTATTCAACTCGATACCTATGGCTGCAGCTGACAAACAACACTGAATTAAGCGCCAGATTTGAGGCTGTGGCCCAATGTTGTAGTCAAGACCACCTAACGCAAGACCAAGTCATGACCAAGACCAGAGTTTATTGAGACCAAGAGAAGATTGACTACAGAGCACATTTACAATAACATGCAAACCACAGGCACTCTTCAAATTGATCTAAAAGATCTACAATCCCATAAAAACACCCACATAAAACAAATGAAGATTCCTCTCCATTCGCTTCTTTTTTTGCCGTTTATACTATATGTTTGAGTACAGATAAAATGAACCAAAGTCATTGCAGAGGTGAATTTTTTCTTGATTTCGTATGAGCAAACAAATCCTAAGGGGCTGATAAGAACTTAACCATCTTTATTCAGCACTCATTTTTTGCACAGGCAATTTTGTAATACCCACACAGTGGTGGTCTTGAAATATAAACTAAAATCCTCCATGACTGCAACTGAGAGAAGACCTAGTAATAATGTGGTTTAGTCCGAGACAAGGCCGCAACCTTCAAAAAGCGGTATTAAGACCACGATCGATCTCAAGCACTATAACACTACTGTTGCCTTTCTTGTGTTTGTGAAAATCTTCATATTGATTTGGGGATGCTTGACATGGCTTGATACCTGCTGGTCTTGTTGTTACAGATACTATCAAATTTTATTTACTGTTTGTCGACCAAAAGTGCTGGAGGACACTTCAAAATTTGGTTTCAATCTGATACCAAATAATACATGGCCAGAATTGTTAATTAATTCGTAATAAACTTGTCAGGCATGATGCCTTATATAGCAAGCACATTCACTGATGTATGATGTAAGTCGCATTTATTGTCATCAAGGTAACGTGATAATTTCTCTTCATACAGACTTCAGCTCATATTGTCCAGTCTTTCTCATCTTGACATTCTCATCACTGGAATTTCTGTTTTTGGTGTTTTATCAGATATTAGTAACCAAATACAAAATAATATTGACTGGCTGTGTGAGGGATTGTAGTTCATGTGCACTGCTAACCACATCCAGAGTCGTTAAGGAAAGTGAAAGCAGGAAGGCTTGTGTCGAGGCTTAGAGGGAAAGAGTCGGAGGGTTTATGTGGCCTGGATTGGGTTAAGAAATAGGATTTCAGTAAAGAGGTTTTACCACTTTCCTCCCGCTTTCTTCTACTCTTTTGTTTAGGTTAGTGAAAGAGGGATTAGTGCGAAGAGATTACAGCCGGCTTTACTAAGAAATTGTGTTTAAGGAAATGCTGAAGCTCACAGTAGTGGCAAGAAGTTCTGATTTTTCTCTATTTCTCTGAAAGGCTGAGATTTTCTTCCAAATCCTGTCACAAAGTTTCTTAATCTGTTGGTTTCAAATATGGCTCCACAAATTTAACTTTCATTTCATTAGATCATCACAAATATTTAAAATTAATATTTGATTGTACTAAATGTATCATTTAGAAAGAAAAGGAAAAATAAGGTGTAAGGGAAATTAACACCAGAAACTGAAAGTGCGTGCCAGAAAGAGATGTTCTTAATTAAAACCCAAAATAGATACACTCCAAATTGTGATTGATTCCGGCATAGAGTGACAGATTTCACACTTTAGTGACCCCGATGAAAAGATGTCTTTTTCACGGTGTGTCAGTGAATGCAGCTGGTTGTCTTGGGACGGTGAGGAGACATGATCATGGATCAAATGGGATCCCTGGTGGTCATCCAAGTGCCATGTTCCTACATGACCTCTCAATCAGACCTATTGATCCGCCTCACTATTAGCTGTCCAAACACACATAAAGGCCAAATCAACACAGCGGGCCGTGATGGACGGCAGTGGGCGGAAAGACGAGGGAGGTGAGTGGATCTGGAGCGCTGCTTTGGGGTTAATGTGGTAGAAAAGTCAGAGGGGGAGGTTGTGATGTTGCGCGGTTGTTGTTTGTGTGTTAGTATGCACTTAGTAAATATTATGTGTAAGCAAGTCAGTAATTCAACATGCTTACAGCATGGAGCTGTTTGCTCTCTATGTTTCTCTCTGCAGTGGAACTCTGTTAAGACTTCAGTCAACAACTCAGCATGTTGTATGTACAATAGGGATGATGCAGAGCAAACCGCAGTCACTATTTTCTTTGTAGATCAGTAACATAAAAAAAGCATAGGGCTAGTCTAATTGTATTGTCTATACAATGTCAGACAATACTGAAAAGAAGAAGAAACATCATCATGGTCTCCTGGATTGCGTGGACACCTTAAGCATTATAGTGTGTGGTCCGTACTGTGAGTTACTGATTCCTTCTTCCTGTTTTTCACACTGGAATGTGACTTTGTCCATGTGCTCTAGAGCAATTCTGAAGTATTTTCTTTCCCTTGTACGTCTACTCCACCACATTTCAAGGCAAAATATTGTACTTTTAATCTCTCTTATTTGACAGCTGAAGGTGATTTGCAGATTCAGAATGCACAGAATATTTTATTTTTTATTGCTTACATTATTATAGATTAAACTTTATGTGTCCACTGGATATAGTGCTTAAAATGAGCTCCTTCTGGAAAAGATACACTATTTAAAAGCTGCTCATTTGTTGAAGCAGCATTAATAGTGATTTTGATACATAAAGGACTGTTTGATGAAAATACTTAACCTACATGCTTTTACCTTAAGTTCTCTTACATTTGTGAAAATATTATGCTATAATGAATATTTTGCTTAACATGCTTTTACCTTGGAAGAATAAAACTAAAATGGTGTATGATGTCACAGGGAATTGGACCTTTGACCTTTTGGATATAATTTTTATACTATTAGTCATTTTTTTCATAATAAGCATAAATGTTCTTGGCAAAAACATGTTTATGAGGTCACGGTTACCTTGACATTTGACCCTAAACTACCAAATTGTAATCAGTTTGTCCTTAAGTCCAAGTGGACGTTTGTGCCGAATTTGAATGAATTCCCTCAAGGTGTTATTGAAAGATCAGTTCACAAGAATGGTACTGGACCACCTGAAAACATAATGCCTGAGGCCACGACTATTGCCAGCATGTCAAAAATATGGCGCTAGCATAGCGCTGAAACGATGATGGCTAATGTCAGAGGAAACATCTTTACCTAGATGGTAAGTGTAATGTTAGTTAGCAAATATAATTTGTGTTGTTTATTAGCTTGTTAGCTTGTTCCTGGCAGTGGCTGATAACAGAACTTATGGTTGTGAAACACACAATAATATCTGCTAAAATGTTACTGTGTGTTCACATTGGTCTGGTTTACGTCCAAAAACTCCACACACACCATGTTTGCTGTCAAAACTTCCACTTTGCTAATGCTAACTCTGCTCTCTGTACTGTCCTGGAGGTTTTAGGTTTCTTTACTGGTGTTGAGTTAAAGTCTGTTCCCCCGTCAATATGTGCTTCCCATAGAAGACAGTGATTGGCTCACTGACATACCTAACCTTTTTTGCCTGGTGTGCACTTTAATCTTGAATTTTAGGATAGTGCCTTTTAGTTGAAAACACTTCTACAGCGACAAACTTTACACAGGTATTATGTCAGTAAAGTCAAGGTCAAACATTAAAGGGGACATACACAGAAAAAAAACTAACATTTTTGAGTGGACGAAATTTTAAAATAAAGTTTTTAATGCTGGACTTTTACTTGTAAGAGTAGTTTTACATTGCGGTGTTACATACTTCAACCTATAAATCTTCTTTAGCTGCTCTACTTTACCTGCTGCATGTCTGTGATTATGCAGAAGCAGAAACCAGTGGGTGTCACACACACTTTGAAAGCACCTTCAAATCAGTTATTGCTTCCAACCCAGAAAATTTTACACAGCGCTTCCCTAGCAGATCACTGTTGATGTCTCTATTGTTGGTGATGAAGATGGTTTCTGTGGTTTTGTTATGATAAAAGATTCAACACTTTTTTTCCGAGTGTATTTATTGTCATTTGGTGTGCTGCTAGAGATTTAAACCGTGTTTTCGGGTAAACAATGTAAATGTGTGTGTGTGTGTGTGTGTGTGTGTGTGTGTGTGTGTGTGTGTAGCAGCAGTTAAGCTCTCTCTCTCTCTCTTTCTCTCTTTCTCTCTCACTCTCTCAATCCATGCTGGGCAGTGACACTCCTCTGCCACCAGCACTCTAATAGGGAGGGACCAGGCCGCTCACTCAGTCCCGCTAATGCAGCTCACTGCCCCGGGCCATGGGCTAAGCTGGAGTACATCGCATCACAAACACACGCGCGCGCACACACACACACACATATGATGGCAGACACACACCGTATATCCAACTCTTATCCACTGCCAAATCAAAACAAGGTGGAGGGGTGAGAGCTTTTTGCCGCCGGATGTTTACTTTGGCTGAATGGCATATTTTTTAAAAGACCAGAGTTACTTCAGTCGTTAAGCCTCAGTGCACATGCGATTAACAGTTCAATAAGAGTTAATGGGATACCCAGTTTACGGGTAGGTGTTTGGACCGACGGTGGCACACTGCTGTATGGCACGGTGCATCGGGATGTGTGTGTGTGTGTGTGTATGCGCGTGTGTATGTGGTTTCTCTCTCCCGGGACTCTCATTATCACTGCTGTCCCAGATGTCACCAAGCACATGAAACACACGTCATGAATAATGGAGTCCTATTTCTACATCTCTCCCCATTTCTCTCCTATCCTCCCACCCTCTTCCCCTCCATCGCTCGTTTCCTCTGATGCTTCTACTGATGCTTAATCTCCTCGGCGCTCCCTCTATCTGAGATGGTCCATTTAGCTTTATGCAGCATCGTCGGCCTGTCTGGTTAGGATGGGTTTATGGGGGGGAACATGGCGTCTCTGCAGCATTGCGTTGAGTTATATCCACGCGAACAACGTCTTTTGCGTACGATCAGTTTTATGTCTGTCCTCGACTGGCCGCTCAGGCTCCCAATAGGCCGCTGCGCCCCCCCACCCCCCCCTCACCCTTTTGCATCATCCCCTCCCCCAGTGTTTACTGTTTAAAGTCACACAGGGCAAATTGGGACAGAGCAGTCAAGTGAAGCAGAAGAGACGTGGTCCCATCGCAGTGGAAACTGGACTCTGCTCTGTCTGTCTGCTCTCTCTCATCCCTCTTTCTCTCCTCGACCTCCACCTTTGTCCACTCTGTCCCTTCAACTTTCCGACATCCTCTGCGCTCGGGGTGAGTCGGTGCACAACACAGCACAGTGGCAAGGGCCAGGCAGGGCAGTGAGAATGTGATTGAAAGATGAGGTAAGCAGTCAGAATTGGTTAGGAAAGAGGACAGCAGTTAGGATTAGACAGTGAAGCGTGGCTTTTTAATGAAAACATGACAGGGCCACGACTCCTTCTACGTCTTGCATCTTGCCCCCCCCCCCACTTCCAGAAAATGAACAAGCGACGGAGAAGAAGGAGAAGCGAGAAAAGAGATGCCGAGATTCAGATATTGCTCATGCAGTGTCAGTCTTAACTGGCAGCGTGACTCGTGCTCCGTCTGAACAGTTTGGTCGTGTTAACAAAGTCGCTTTTATGGAAGAGATGCAGCGGGGTGGGCTCCCATTGCACAATTAGTTGTTACACATCAGTTGTGCCAATAAAACCAGCTTTGAATGTGAATTGAAAGGAGTTAAGAGGCCGCCATTCATAGATGTTAAGTAAGTGTGCGGCAGAATAAAAGCCAGGAAAGTGTATATATTTAATTGGCTGACACCTGCTTCTACTTGGGCTTTTAATGTACACAGCAGAGAGAGGGGAGAGAGCAAAGAGAGGGTGGAGTGGGCGCTCGCTTTGAATACAGATGCAACACCCCCTTTTTTTGCATAAAGGTTTGAAAGGAGGGGAGAACACAGACATGGACTGTTATCTCCTCCACAGTTTACCCTCCATCTTTCCCTTTGCTTTCCTCCCCTACTGTCTTTTCTCCTCTCATTCCTGTCTAAATCAACTCATTCAGCCCAACAGCGCTGATTTTCTGCTTTAACACATTCCTCCGCTGCAAAACTGGACCACTGCCATTCACTGACTCTCGCTGTGCTAATTTTGTAACATAGTTTATTATTTTTCATTCCAGCCGGGAAATATTTTTTTGTCCTATTTTAAGCCCAGTAGGTGTTTCTGTGTGTGTTTGTGCCTAGCATGTCTGCATTTGTGAGCGCCAAGCACATTCCAACACCGCAGAGAATATCTCCAGAATATGCTGCGTTTTTTTTTTCTTTCTTCTTCTTTCTGTGACAGTCACAAGTCTTTGATCCGCTCCTCCTTCTCCTCCTCCTCTGTCTTCTCACCTCCTTTCAAATTCCTCTCTGCAACCTGCCATTGAGAGCAGAGGTATAAGGCACAGATACAGAATGCAAACGTCAAAGTCAGAATATCGGCTACTTTTTCTGTCGTGGCATTCAGAGGTTTACCATTGATTTGCAAAATTATGACTAAACTTTGAGGTTCACGTGTTGCACAAGTTCATTTGTGTTTGTGTGTATCAGAGTTTTGGCGGATATTTTGAGTTCAAACCAGACAGTCACCTTCGGCAGTACACCAGGGCCGCCCATAAAGGGGGGAAAAGAGGAAAGCTTTCTGGGGCCCAGCTGCTATTGGGGGATGGAAGTCGGCAATAATTACTTGTACCCACCCTCTACTGTAGCTTTACACATATATTGATATGTGTATAGAAAATCAAGGATGGCACATTCACTGAATATTTTCAGGGGCTCAGTCATTCTGTGGACAGGTCTGCAATACACAGTAGGACTCTATTAGAGCAATATGTTTACTGTCAGTTCATTGCTATTCTCTTCATATACATGGATAATACATTTTTTTAAATTTAAGTCTCATCTGCACAGCACTTTTTACTATTCTTATCTCCCCTTTTAATAGTTTATTATTTATTTGTGAAAATAAATTCGTTTACAGGGTTCAACAACAGTGTTTTTTTTTTTTATTTAAAGCAACAGTTTATCATGGCTAACCTTCAGTAGAGGAAAACATTTGCGGTTAGGGGAAAATCAATATAGCACAGTATGTATTTTGCATGGCAATACTTTATCAACACACTGATGCCAAGTATCTGTTTTTTTATTAGATAACTTATTAATATTGCAAATACAAATTAAATTTTTGGTAGACTGCTATAGCAACCAAATAATTGCTTTTTCAGTCCTATGGGCACTTAACATTTTGTAGCAATAAAAATGACTGAGATGAGATGAACAATCTTAAAACTTTACCTTATTTGATTAAACAGATGTTGGCAAAGTTTTTCTTTGGGTACTTTGCAGTTGAATAAAAGGTTATATATCGCATATTATCACAATACCAAGCATATTGCAAAATGTTTAAAATTGCAATAATGTCTCGTGACTGAAGTATCGAGATCATATCGTATCATATCTTATCGGCTCTGGTGAGTCCCACCCTTTGAAAAAATCCACATTATTTTTTCTTTATTATTCACTATTCATATCAGTGTTCCCTGCAAAATATGTCTGTGTAGTGAAAGATGTGATGTGTACTGTCTCTTATTACAGCCTCAGGTGATGTGTAGATATTTCATGGATACCTCTGAAATGGACAGTGAAAACCCCCTCCCATTTTTCCTTTGAAGCATAATCATAATGGTAACCGTTTGAGTGAATTTGCTTGAGTCAGTTTCCTTCTAATCTTCTAAC
This sequence comes from Plectropomus leopardus, assembly GCF_026936395.1. Lineage (NCBI taxonomy): Eukaryota > Metazoa > Chordata > Actinopteri > Perciformes > Serranidae > Plectropomus > Plectropomus leopardus. Next base: position 26,655,254 of record NC_142190.1, on the reverse strand, counting down.
TTTAGACCGCAACTCCTTATTAGATAAACATGTCTCGCTGTGGGCATCTACTGTATCTGAGGATTGTTGTTGTGGAGGAGTGAAGCCTCTGACCCTCCGTTGCTTTGCCACATTTCCTTCTCGCGCTAGCTTATAGTCTTCATAATGAGCAGTGAAAATACACTAACCTTCATTTCACTGGCAGAGCCCTTCAAGGCAAAGGAACCACTGCCTTTGACCGTCAACAGTGTTGAGTAAGACGAAGACTCCAGGGATCAGACTAGTGCTCTGCCAGGAGGAAAACTGGGATGTGAGTTCGATAGCTCATTAGCCTTTTCCAAACTGATTAGATATGGGGTCCATATCGGGAACTCTCATGGGACCACCAGTGTTTTGACTCAGAGCTGTGAGTGCTGCATGATCACACAGTCAATTTGTATTTTTATTTTGCTTTGTAGACAGGAAAAGCAGTATTTTTGACAGGTGAGCAACATAAGATAAGAGGAATAGGTTGTCTACTAAAATAGATTAGTCTAGATCGGGTGGAAATTTGCCCCTTTAAAGCATGTAGGTCAGATTCACATCCAAGAGCTAAATTAGTTTCCTGTTGAGGGTAAAAAAGTCCAACTTAGTTTCTGAAGTGCACATAAAACTGCCAATGAACAGGCTGCCAGGTAATTTTTAAACTACTTCCTTGAGTCCTGAGGGTGTAAAAGCTAAATAATGTCTTTTTAGTGTTCTTATTTTAAGGCACAAAATTGGACTTAAATGTCTTTCAAACCAGCAAACTCCAGATTGATACTCAGAATATGCAAATCCTACAAGAAAGTGAGTTATGTTGTATATTTTAGGGAAATATTTGTGATTGGATAAAATCCTACTTGCATCTGAAAAGCTATATTTAGCAACTTCATACTGTTGCCATTATTTCCCCGTTAATTTCAGTGACTTCCACAACCAATTCACCATTTTTTTCTGCAGTCACACGACACCAAGGGTTTCACCGTTTCGTCCTCGATGATTGCAGACACATTCTGCTTTAGTAATTGCTGAAAGTACACCGGAATCGTAACAGGATGGCAGTGAGAAGACCCTAGCAACAGGGAGAGGATGAAGAAAGCGTGAGAGTGGGAGGGAGGGGGAAAGATGCAGAACATCAATAAATAATGGCCCCACTGAGGAGGTGGAAATATGGGCCTCGTTATCTTTGCGCCGACGCCTTCATTTGCATGTGAGAAAATGAGGCTGCTACTAACTCGCACACACACGGTGCACTCGCACACACACTCATGGACCCACATGGGCTACAGTATGTATCCTATTTATAGACACTCTATTATGCTTTTATTTTTTCCTATTCTCCCTCGCACATTTATACCTCCATTATTTTCCTTTTTCTTTCTGCTCTTTGGAATTTGTCATAGCAGCAGGTCTGGCCTGTTGTGTGACTGCGAGGCCGCAGGCATTTTGCTGGATTAAAAAAAAATCCAGCAAAGAAACCCTTTAATACACGAGAGAGGTTTGCTGAGGACATACAGTATGATTCATTTGAGTAATGGCAGTTTTTTCATTACATACGTACAAACATGGCACACAGTTGGAGTGCACACATAGTCACATATTGGCTGGTACTGCGGTTGTCCGCCACTTAGCCTTTCAGCTGCTCCGCAGATTTGAATCAGTGTCAGACACAGGTGTGTTACCTAAAAAGAATAGATACATACACGACAGTATAGAGGTAAAATTGTTGCTAAATGCTATTGTTCATGCACTCATGTAAACATAGTAAAAGCAACTGTTGTTGAAATAGACTTATGAATTAAGACAACATTTATTTAAACATCTGCAGAAGCTGGCTGATCTAGTGCATTGTTTGTACATATACCAATGAAAAGCGATGCACCAGAATTTGTATACAATCCATGTAATTGGAAAGGCTGCAATGACATGACCCATGCGCTGAAGAGAGTTAAGAATGAAGTATAAAGAGAAAAGGTCTGCATAAGGACTTTCCACAGGGGACAGGTGTCTTTGTCCCGTGTGAAACTAAGTGAACTTTCATTTATTTAAATGAACATCGTCACCATGCTTGTTTTCTTAAACCTAACCTGTGTAACTTTACTTTTCTAAGCCTAACCCATAACTGTAATCTCTTAAATCTTACTACATAACTTAATTTGTTCTAATCCTAACCTAGGTTACAATGCACAACCATGTTTCTTTTCCTAAATCTAACCTACGTAACTTCACATGTTTAAACCTAATCTATTTAACTTCACGTTTATCAAGTACTTTTATGTTAAGAGCATTACATAAGCCGTTTGTGGGGCACAAATTTGTTAATTATCGTATAAATTGCTGTATGAGGATACATTAGGAGAAGGTATGGGAGGCATGTGGAGGAAATAATTTTGTTTTTGCTGGTGAAAAAGTGATCAAATATCCAATTTTCTAAAATGCATCATTAAAATATTGTGTTTCTTTGTTGTTAAATGTATTTTTAACATGTTAAAAGTTAAGTATGTAATTCTGGGGAAAGATAGTTGACTGTTGAGTCTCATCCCCAGGTTGTCAAATAGAGATGACATTAGGTTGGTAGTCGAACTGAACCACAAACCCAAAGTGTGAGTCTCTGCAATTAGCTATCTTTCTTCCAGAATTGTATACTGTAACTTTGATATTGAAAATAATGAGTTCTCGTGTAAATTTAACTTTTTCCTACCAAAAATATGCCAAATTTTCCTCATCTACCACTTGTAACTAAGATCACAATAGTTCCCCTCTGGATCCCATCTGCATCAGGAACACAGGAACAATTTTGCACAATTTCTTCCATGAATGCATCTCATTGAGGCTCTGACCGAACTCATACAAAATCCAACAATGTTGACATCCTCTAGGCAATATAAAGCTTCTCTAAAAAAGCTTCTTTCTGGGTGAAAGAACTCTTTAAAGAGCCATTTATAGTTGATGAAAAATACTTGAAGCTCTAAATGGTTCATTCAGAGCTTGTTTTAGGATCCATGTGTGCTTTCATTTTTTTAAAATTTTTTTTTACTAAATGGTCCTTTTGGGTTTCTTAGTTTATGGTGTTTTGCAAAACAAAAAGCCCACAAGATGGTTTTATAACCATCTAAAAATATTAAAACACAAGAATACATTACCTTGATTTTGGGGTGAACTGTCCCTTACAAGCAGAGGAAAAACTACAGGTTTTTTCACAAATGTTCAATACTTACCGAACACAACTGTCATACTTCTATACAGAGACGGTAGCAAAGCAGTGTCAGAAAAATGTAGCATAACTGAACAGAAAAATTACGCAACACTAACAACAACTGTTGGGTTTTTTTTCTTGAAGTGCCTGCATGCATGTCTGCATGTTTTGCTGCAGCCTTGTGTGTGTTCACATCTATATGTATGTGTATATGTGAAATGCACATTGGCTCAGTTTCTTGTTATCTAGTCAAGTCAGCATGAATAAAAGCTGAGGGAGCACAGTGATTTAGTAATTAATATTTTACTCTGTCTGCCACTCTGCTTAGAGACTGAGAGAGAGAGAGAAAGAGGAAAGGGGTGAGCGAGACGATGAGAGGATTCACACAAAGAGATGGAGCGAGTCAACTAAAGATAGACATATTGATGATGTACAAGCCACTCACTTAAGATGGGCAGATAATAAGGGCAATATTATGATGTGTACTGTTTAATAAGTGTTTGTTTCAGAGGGATGAATTCCTGCTGAAGACAGAAAGTGTGGCTTTGACAGATCCAGCTGACTCTCTTTCTCTCTCTCCCTCTCTCTCTCTCTCTCCCCCTGCCTATGTCAGAGTGTTGTGACAGGCGAGTCGTCGGTGTTGTGGGAGTAGCAGTCTTAAAGTGCTCATTATCCAGTAAGGCTTCATTCTGGGGGGCAAACAAAGGCTGCTGTGAAATTGCAGCCTGTGCCTCCCTCTCGGGTCATGCAGTATATTCCATGCAAACACATGCACAGTCCATAACTGCTACCTTCAGTGTTCCTGCTCAACCCCTCCGACAAACACAGAGCTTGTAGATAAAATATTGATGCTGATAAACACACAGGTGCACCTGAGCGCGGACAATCCAGCTGCTGGTCTGACGCCAAGAGACACAAGTGATGACAATTGCTATTGTGTTTAAAGGTCCCATGAAATAGTATGACCTCATTAATGTGTCTCTGGTTTCCTTCATTTCCTCCAATCAGTGGGCACAGCATGAAAACTTGGGGTTATTTACATAACCATGGCTCTCCGAGTAGCCTAAAATGTGAGACATCAGTCAAATCTTATGAAAGAGAACATAAAGCTCTCATCAGGCAACCCAATAGCTAGAAAAAAAAGTTGGCTTTGTACAATTCTGCAAACAATAGATATGTAACATTTGCACCTAACAGCGAATGCGTTTCAGCAACACTGTGTTTAACTTCTGGTTAGGTTAGGGAAACGTCATGTTGTGATTGTTTTTGGGGGGGCACAATCTAGGCAAGAAAAGCAGCAATGTCTTGGTAAAAACAACAGCTTTTCATGCCACTATTCCAGCAAGAAAAGCAGCAAAGTCTTGGTAAAAGCAAACCCTTTTCTGGACTGTATTCCAGCAGGAAAAGCAGCAGTCTCAGTAAAAATAAACAAAAGAAAAAAAACTTTCCAGGCCATTAAAAGAAAAAAAAAACTTTCCAGGCCATTATCCCAGCAGGAAAAGCGGCAATGTCTTGATAAAAAAGCAACTTTTCGTTCATTAAAAGCAGCTGGAAAAACAGTGACGTTGGTTTGAAACACCAGAGTCTGGTGCATAAAAAGCCACTGGAAACACAGCAGTGACTCATAAAATCACAAGAAATCATGATCTCAAACATTAGTCTGCAGCTTGGCGGGTGTCTTGCCGAGCTGACAAACCATCCACCATCCCCTCCACCTCCAGATGACAAAAGTCAGCTCACATAATGCGTATACTCTACAAACAACAATATGATGTGTATAAGACATACAAATATAACATATTCATGGTTTGCAGAAATGTACAATGCCAACATTTTCCTGAGTGACTGGGCTGCATCACATGGTGACACACTTGATGTTTGGCCTTCCATTTTTATTTCCACACTTACAGTAGATTGAGAACATTGAGATAGTTTGGTGCTGGTGCATAAGATTTTTACGTTGTGTGTAGAGGGGCAGTAAACCTGTCTCTGCTCTGTCTATGGTTGGTGTAAGTGACCGCTGTGTGTCCTCCAGGCCTTGAAAGAGTGCCAGCTTTTTGGGAGGCAACATTATCAGGCAGGTAGTGCCAACTGTTCAGGCAGCTGTTTGTTCTTAGCGCAATATGGTTTTGCAATGAGCACAATGCATTTGTACCAGGGCGATCATCTTAATGCAGGTTTATTTTGTTTTGGGTTTTTTTTGCTTACTGTGCGTTTGTGTCTGTCAGCAGTTTTCCTTTGGAGAAATAAATGTAAGTCTTGACTGGATATGTCCTCCTCAGGTAACCGGTTCTCGCTGACCTCCTTTGGGGCTCTTTACATCTCTGACGTTCAGAAGGAGGACGCCCTCTCCACGTACCGGTGCATCACCAAACATAAGTACAGCGGCGAGACGCGCCAAAGCAATGGAGCGCGGCTCTCTGTGATGGGTGAGCAGCTTGGTGTTGTCAGTCCCCTCATGTTGGTCTGATTTTTTTTGTGTTGACAAAAAAATGACCCTATCTCTGCCCTCTAGACCCCAACGAGTCCTCACCCACCATCCTGGACAGTTTTCAAGCAGGGGAGGTTCATGCAGGCCAGAGCATCGAGCTCCCCTGCATAGCGGGAGGGTACCCCAGCCCCACTGTGCGTTGGCTGAAAGATGGTCGCCCATTGCCCTCGGATGCCCGCTGGACACGGCGTTTGACAGGGCTGACCATCAGTGACCTGAGGCAGGAGGACAGTGGCAGCTACGCATGTGAGGTCACCAACAGTTTTGGCTCAAAGGAGGTGTCTGGACAGCTTCACGTTATAGGTGTGTGAGCACAACTACACACACACACACACACACACACACACAACTCAATAGCAAACAACCTGACAGACTCCCACGCTGACTTCTCAGTGAATCAGCCTGGCAGATGGACACATTCACAAACTCCTCTCCTTTTGGTTCCAGGCACACATAGAAGTCGCACCTAGAGTGTGTCTGTAACAAACATGTGTGTGAGCTGTGTGATGCCCCGTCATATCAGGTCTCAAAAAGAGAGACAGGGCAGTAATTCAGTGAGACTGAATCCGTAACACAGCTGCCAGCACCATTCACCGTCAGGGAGGAGGGCGAGGAAGACGGTGCTAAATACGAGGGGTCGCAGAGGGGACAATCAGACATCCAGACAGTGGTGTAATGACATTAACTGCAATGTAATAACAAGATAATAAGAGAAACGGAGATAAATATACATTGTGTGAAGTATACAAAGAAACAAAGAGCTGGAGAGGGCGAGACAGAGCAAGAGAATAGAGAGGCGGTAGGCTTTGCCAGTGGGCACATCATGGCAGCACACTCTGTGACTCTGACAGGGTGAGGGGGGGTTGGGAGGCACAGCAATGCCCCCCAGCACACACCACCAGCTGCCTTATTGCTCACTGACATTTGCGCACACACACACACACACACACATGGATATACACACTCTCACACACGCACACACACAAGTGGACAGAGATGTGAAGAGATATCTCCAGCTGCTTTTTTAATGAGTGCGTCGAACTGATTGAGTCACCACCGCTGATTGTGCTCTCTCTCTTTCTCCCCGTGTCTGTGAATGTAAACGCCCACTGTATGTATGTGTCACACTTTGAATCCAGTTGAATGATTTTAGACTAATTGGTATCACTTGACAATAAGACAAGCTCATAAATGATTTAAAATGTGTTTATAAGTCACTTAATAATTCATTAATGTTTTGCATATGAGTAAAATATAATATAATATGTAAGTACAGGAGGTTAAATTTGCAGTGTGATTTGAATGTTTACTCACAGAGATCTGGCAGCATGGAATGTATTTTTATCTGATGGATGATTACTGTCTTTTTTTGTTATTCACCACCAATAAATTAAAGCTAAAGTGAGATTTTTTTAAGTTAGGCTGTATGGGGTACATACAGGAAACATCAGTCGGCACGCCCGAGTTTGAAGACGCAGACTGGGGTCTGACATAGATGTTATCAACAAAACACATTTTAGCTGTCTTAAAAATAGTCCCATCAAAAAAATGATAATAGTTGTGTGCTACATTTATATTATTATTACTTTAATGTCAAACAGTTATTTCCAACAGGAAAATTAAGTTAAAAATGCAAGAAAAGGGGCGCTTTCTGGACTCAAAAATCAATCTGGTGCTCTTTGGGTAGAGATATACTAGGTTTAAAAATCAGAAAAAAACCTCCAAGAAACCTGCTCTCTTAAAATGCCTTTATTTCTATGGCATGGTCATTATGAACCTTAAAAACACACTCCTTCATTGGGGAGTCAATAATGTTGTGTTTTGATTCTGATTTGGAAAATTATGCTCTCTTAAAGGCCAGACTCAATTGAAAAAGATAGTTCAGACTGACGAAAGTCACACAATGACAAAAAGTAACTAAATGATCAAGGCAGCGGTTGGCCAGTAGCTCTGGTTTTGAGTGAGCCAAAATTACTGAATTTAGTTGAGTCTGGTAGCTTGACAAGAGCATAGATGGGGTACTAAAGTCATTTATGACTCCATTATCATCAGAATGGGCTGTAAAACTGTGAAAATACTCCCAATAAAGCAAATATTTATATCATTTATTTTTTAGGAGGATAAAATATTTTTTGTTGCTGACACCAGTCCACAGCAGTACATGGCTTAGCTCACATGTCGGACCCCAGTCTGCTTCTTCAAACTAAGGGTGTGCTGACTGACAGCTCCTCTATTTAACACACCAGCTATGGATAAGTACCCCATACAACTCCACTTCAAAAAATCCAAACTATCCCTTTCAAAATTTTAACTGATACACTCTTTATAATTATGATTTAATGCACAGTGGTACCAAAACATTCTTTGCATTTATGAAAAAAACTTGTATAGCAGTTTTAGAAATTCAGTGATCTTTCAGTGATCCATTAAAACAGCCAATGCTAAAACCAAAGTAAATAAAAATATCTTTTGGAATTTTTTTTTAAACATGTGTGTTCTAACAAACAGCATGCATCTCTCTCACAGATCCACTTCGAGTGACCTTGTCTCCTAAGAATCTGAAAACTGGCATCAGCAGCACACTGTTCTTTACCTGCACTGTCGAGGGCTCTCCAGAATACACCATCAGCTGGTATAGTAACACGGAGCCCGTCGTCCCTGACCAGCACATCTCCATCCAGGGACAACACAACGACACCTTGCAGATCACTGCAGCACAGAAGTTCCACTCTGGGGCCTATCAGTGCTTTGCCTCCCGAAAGGGCCACACTGCTCAGGACTTTTCCATAATTCTGCTAGAGGGTATGTGGACAGAGACTGCCGGGGAACTAAACAAGTGCACATTCTGTACAAATGGGGAGGCAGCAGGCATTTTATTACAGCAAAATGACATGACAAATGACTGAATTTAAAGCTTCTACTTTTGCTGTTGACTTTTATTCTTTATATGAATTACTGGTGCATGAATTGTGTGAGATTGCAAATGTCATTGATGGACCCATAAATATGACACCACAGAGCTGTTTGGCATTAAAAATGCAGTAAAAAAAATGGCAGTAAAAACAGATCTAAATTTTGCTTTTCTCTCCACTGTCTTTATGTCCTCTTTTTTTTTATTTTTCTGTCTCCTCTCAGATGGTACTCCTCGTATCGTGTCTTCCTTCAGCGAGCGGGTGGTGAACCCCGGCGAGCCTTTCTCCCTCATGTGTGCGGCCAAAGGAGCCCCGCCCCCCTCCATCACCTGGACGCTGGACGACGAGCCCGTTGTGCGAGACTCCACCTACAAGACCAGCCAGTACACCCTGTCGGACGGCCTGACCGTGTCACACGTCAACGTCAGCAGCCCGCTCATTCGAGATGGGGGAGTGTATCGTTGCGTCGCACGCAACTCGGCCGGTAGCGCCGAGTACCAAGCGCGCATAAACGTAAGAGGTGCCTGTCTGCTTTTCAATATAAATGCACTCTACACCTGACTCTATATAAACACACAGGGGCTAGTGAGAGGCATAGATCACTTTGCACTTCACACACAGTTACTATCTATGTATATCTGTCTATCTGCCTGTTTATCTGTCTATCTGTCTATCTATCTATCTATCTGTCTGTCTATCTATCTATTTATCTATCGTTTTATCTATTGATCTATCTGTCTTCCACAGAAGCAGTGTTGTGAGAAAAAAAATCAGATACTGTCATGGAGTGTATAAAATGGACAACACGTCTCCAAAGCCAAAATATCTCGGATACAGCCACTGCCATCTTGCGCTCCTGATAATTTGGAGCCACAGTCAGCGCAGTAGCGCACACTCATCTGACCAATTGTGAGCAGCATGATTGATCGTGAGCACAGCAATTGGCACACATAGCTGTCAATCATGATATCAAACCCCCTTTTTATAACATCAAATACATTTAAACAAAACTCATCTGAAAATAAACACTTTAACAAACACCAGGGTGGTCAGAACTATCTAAAATGACAGAAACCAACTTTGGGAAAAATTTATTTCACGTGTACTTTGGGTTTTTAGTTTGGCCCATGTCGCATCCATTAACATAAAGAGAATGAGATTTATGACCTGTACTGCAGCCAGCCATCAGGAGGCGATCAATACTGCAGTCACAGAAAGCACTAACTGTGCTTGCTTGAGAAAACAAACTTCATTTGAATTATTTACGATCCATAGTTACAGGGACTGACTGTCTAAATCTAAATCAATGACAAAAATGTATTTAAATCAGTTTTGATCTAGAAATTGAGTTGGTGGTAACTGCTACAAAGCTAAATTAGGTAATGTAGCTTTAGTGAGAGTTTAGCTAGGTTGTATTTCTCCTCCACGATGCGACGTGGCAGGTGTCTTGTGGTTATTTTTCAGTGACAGCTGAAAAGAAAGTAAGTTCAGGAACATAAAATAAATTTAGTTTAAGTTTTAATGAAGGCTAGCTGTCGCTATCTTAACAGCTAGCTAGCTATAACATTAGCTCTCGTGCCAAACAGTAACAACAAAGTAACAAGTTTTTCTATACATTCCTGTAGTAAATTCATTATTCATATTATTGAATAAAAATAAAAAAGTAAAAAATGGGTATCACTGAAACCCAATTTTGACCAAGCCATGGCTATCTCACCACCTAACTAACCAGCCATCTCTTGCCATAGAGTTATCCGTTTGTTTGTGCAGCTTGTGGCGTCTGAACATATTTTTTTGTGGAAATTCTACATTTATGTGCCATATTAATTATATGTATCATAAAACAGAAATTAAAAAAGTCAGAAATGGGTCTCACTGTAACCCAATACTGCCCAAATATGTAACTTTAGAAATCTTTGTAGGTTGTAGGTTGTTCTTTCTGTTTAGCTGTCTATCTATCTATCTATCTATCTATCTATCTATCTATGTGAGGATAATTTAGAAAATTATACACAATCACTTAGATACAAAGAATATTTGATTAGATTAAAATCAACAAATATCCTCAAACAGATTTTAGCAAAGGGAGCATAACTAACCTCCCTCTCCACCTGTCAACTTGCCCCAATCACTCTATCCCTCAACCTTTATCTCTTCACCTCCTCTCGTCTCCGTGGCTACTCCCTTGTTCTGCCATGACCTCCCTCACCTCATCTGCCCCTCTCTCCGACCTCTCTGTGTCTCTCTATCTCCCCCCTCCATCCCCTCCCTCTCTTCCCTGTGTCTCCAGGTCCACCCCGAATCAGACCCATGCGGGACATCACCGCAGTAGCGGGCAGGAACACCTACATAACGTGCCGTGTGATTGGCTACCCATATTACTCTATCAAGTGGCTGAAGGACGGCATGCAGCTGCCTGATAATCACCGTCAAGTGGTGTTTGAGAACGGCACCCTGAGGCTAACGGACGTGCAGAAGGGCGCGGACGAGGGCACCTACTTGTGTAGCGTTCTGATCCAGCCCCAGGTGTCAATCAACCAGACTGTCCATGTCACTGTCAAAGGTGAGCGTTGAAGAGAGGAATGAATTCAAAGGCGTAAAACTGCACGGGGCAATGTTTTTAGGTCAAAAACACCCAATTAATCGAGATAGAGTGACCCAGAGTGATGCCCTGTTTGGGATATACTGTGACTTCACCCTTTTTTAAAAAAAAAAATTCTTTGCATATATTACTAAATCCAACATACAAACTGTCTCTTAAAACAATTGCAAGCAAGCAGTCTGCCCAAAGAAAGCTGAAAAAGATGGCATTTGCCATGCTTTTCCCTTTAAGCACCAACAGACTGCTTTGATTGGTTAAATAAATAGATAAATAACCCCAAATCGTGCAGTTAACAGAGATTCCTGGATATCGGAGTACCTATCCACGGCCAGTTGGAGACAACCATGTTCAAAGTTGTGCAGCACAGCTTTACAGTAATGCTCGGTTGAGGTAGATGGTATTTTAGGACAGATTTATGTCTCAGTGCGCGCCTGTATTTTGTTTAGTCTATGAGTGGGGTAACGATGGTAGCAGGGCAGCTGCAGAGGTGTTTAAGGGTGTGTGCATGTGCCTGCGTGTGAGTGTGTCTCTGATTTAATTAGATGAATAATAATGAAGCCTAGATTAAATCCCCCAGATGTCTCAGCTGTAGTACCCCCACCCCAACCTCCATTACTATGGCAACGGAATGACTTCCTCCTGCCAATTGGACTCTAACCAGAGCAGCTATTATGGGCTGCAGGAGATGGGGGCTGAAGGGGGGTAGGGGGAGTGGTGGGGAGGGCAGGGGGGGGATGAGGGGCCCACTGGCCAATGACCTTCTCTCTCTCCTAGCATTGCTCCAGATGGCCACACTGCCACTCTTCCACGTCTATCACTACCTTCATTCCACTGATTCTTTGCACTCTCTCACCCCAGTGCCGCCACTCATCCAGCCCTTCGACATCCCCTCTACCTCAGTGGGGAAGCTCATGTACATAGCCTGCGTGGTGTCATCTGGGGACATGCCCATACGCATCACCTGGCACAAAGACGGCCAGCTCATCGTGCCAGGCTCCGCCTCTGGCGTCGCAATAGAGACCAAAGAGTTCATGAGCTCCCTGCAAATATCCAAGGTGACACTGAAGCACAACGGAAACTACACCTGCATTGCCAGCAACGCTGCCGCCACTGTCAGCTGGGAGAGACAGTTGATTGTTACTGGTGAGCATTTGGGAAAAGGGAGAATGACATAGTGATGAATTAGGTCACATGAGATGTGATAACTACTGTGCAGAGGGAGAATTGTACGTTATTTTAGGAACACTCCATTCTCTATCTTTTACTGTAAGAGCTTCTTTTAGTTCTTCCATTTGGGTTAATCACATCTTTTTGTTTCTCAGTGCCACCACGTTTCGTGGTGCAGCCCAACAATCAAGATTGCATCTACGGCAAAGCTGGAGTTCTCAACTGCTCCGTGGAGGGTTACCCACCTCCAAAAGTCATGTGGAAACATGCCAAAGGTAGCATCTTCTCTCCCTACAAAATCATGAAAAAAATACCATTTAAACAAGTAAAAATCAAGCATTAAAATGCATTTACTTTGTGTGATTCAGGTGTAGGAAACCCTCAGCAGTACCACCCAGTCCCTCTGACCGGCCGTATCCAGATAATGTCAAACGGCTCTCTGCTCATCCGACACGTGCTTGAGGATGACCGAGGGTACTACCTCTGTCAGGCCTCTAACGGAGTGGGCTCAGACATCAGTAAGAGCATGATCCTCACTGTCAAGAGTAAGTGTCAATCTCTTTGGCTTCATAACCACAGCTCCTGGATTGCACATATACTGTACACAGAGACAAGCCTGTTAACTTTTTGGCAGGGAATCAGCTCTTCTATGATGCACTTTTGCCCCAGGCTACTGCGGCCTGCACTGAACCTAACAAAACCTTGTCTCCGTCCTGCACATCACTAACTGGGGGTATCTTTGCTATTGATTGATGTGTTCCGGCTGCCGGTCTGTGTGCTCCTGAATGTTTGGTGGGGAAAAGGGTTGATGAATTAGTGATGAAAACAAAACCGCAGGAACCCCTTCAATCAATAATCTATGTCTGAGGAAAGGAGGTGGAAAAGATTCAGGAGTAGAAGAAGAGGGCAGACGGGGAGGAGGTAGGGTAAGAGGGCCAGCGGGGCTTGAAGCGTGAAATGAAAATGGAGAACGAAGTGCAGAAATAGAGATGTCCATACATCTGTAATATATCCTCGGTTTCCAATACCACATCCCCATTCCCTCGTCTCATTACTCCATATAATACCATCCGTCACATTGACATATGTCTGCGATTCTGCTCAGTTCCAGCCATGATCACCAGCCACCCCAACACCACCATGGCGAGGAAGGGCCAGACCAAGGAGCTGAACTGCACAGCACGGGGCGAGCAGCCCATCATCATCCGCTGGGAGAGAGGAGACACCGTCATCGACGCTGAGAGGAACCCCCGTTACTCCATCACCATCAACAAGAAGGGGGACGAAGTCATCTCTACACTTAAGGTCAGATACGAAATAGAACTCCCAGCACTTAGCTCAGCAAAATGTCCTCATAACAAAACTGAGAGAGAGCAAAGAGTAATGGGAAAGTAATTTGTTGATATTTGATGAGTTGGAAGTGAGAATGTGTTGGGCAAACTGTCTTTCATTCCTGTAAAATACGTTCCACCAGTGTTAACTTTTCCAGTAGTTTAAGGTGGAGTAAGAAGTGTCCATTTTTCAAAATACAGCCCCATAAGGCATTATAAGTCACTTATGGTACATAATGTCAGTCATCTCTTAACTTTTGGGACATAGGCAGCATTGTACATTAGTTCACAGAGTTAGACATGATTGATTTGGCACATTGTAACCTTTTACTGTTTGTGTCGATGCTCACAGCTGAACCCAGCCGAGCGAGGAGATTCTGTCTTCTTCTCCTGCCACGCAATCAACTCTTATGGAGAGGGTCGAGGGCTCATCCAACTCACTGTGCAAGGTACCTCTACCATGTTCTCTGTGTAGATATGTGTCTCACCATCTTCTTTAATTTACTAAAACATTAGGCTTCATAACATTGCACATGTAATTATGTAAAGTGTACAGTGGTAAAATGTTATAGACCCAGAACTCCAGTGCTTTTGCAGGTGAAAGGTTCTCACCTCTGCTCTTTTTTTTCTGTCTCACACAGAACCACCAGATCCGCCTGAACTCGAAGTGAGGGAGGTGAAGGACAGGAGCATGAACCTACGCTGGATCCAAAGGTTCGACGGAAACAGCATCATCACCAGCTATGACATCGAGTACAAGAACAAATCAGGTAGATATCCTAAATTTTAATATGAATATTAGATATTTTGTAGATACATGATGTCTCAAAAATCTTTTTTTTTTTTTAATCAACAGACTCCTGGGACCACATGTACACGACAAGAAACATCTCACCCACCAACAACCAGGCCAACATCGTAGAGTTGCACCCAGCCTGCGTTTACAGCATCCGCATGTATTCCTATAACAAGATAGGCCGCAGCCTTCCCAGCAAAGAGCTCACGATCAGCACTGAGGAAGCACGTAAGTGATTGTTTTCCCTTCTGAAAATCACACTGTTTTCCTCTATGTCTTTGCCTTACTTTGTCTATGTATGGAAGAGGGCTAAGAATACTGACTCTTATCTGACGTCCTCCATCAACAGCTCCTGATGGACCGCCAATGGAAGTAATCCTCCAACCGATGACCTCTCAAAGCATCCGGGTTACATGGAGGGTAAAATCACTGCTATGTACATTATTATACCAAATGCACTCATAATGTACAACTGTCGGCACACCAGTTTATTTAAAAGAACTGCTCACCCCAGAATCCAAAACATATATTTTTTTCTCTTAAGAATATTTTGGTGTGAATCGCTGAGTGTTGGGAGATATCGGCTATAGAGATATCTGCGTTCTCTAGAATATAATGGAGCTAGATGGCACTCGGCTTGTGGTGCTTTAAGAATAAAAAAAAAAATGAAAATAAAGATGCATCAACTGTCTCTTTTCCAGAAATAATGACATGCTTACTCGATAATCCACTGAGCTTATTATGAGCAGTATCATTTAGGAACTTTTTGTCGAACTACACCTGCCAACTGTACCACCACACAGAAGAGAGTGTGCATCTACTGCTAGCTCAACTAGCACCACTAACCTAGCTAATGTTACAGCTCAGCCGAGGAGGACGCCATTAATGTCTACATCTGATACTATCATGAGCACAAGTTTTCTATGATTAGATGCACACTTCCTTCTGCACAGTGATTCAGTTGTCAAGTGTATTTCAGTTAAAATAAAATGGCTCCTACATGAAACTTCTTAACTTCTTGCATATTTTATCTTGGGGTAAACTAATGCTTTAAAAGTTCCTTTTAATACTGACCTGAAAACTGAATACTTGTATGTCTTAACCTACCTACTCTTAAGTTAAGACAAGGCTAAATGTTAAATTTGTTAATACACTACATTGTGACAAGCTTAAAAATGAATATATATTATTTTATAGAAATGAATTCATGGTAAGAAGTGCAAAATCTTTTGCTGTTAGTGCCCTATGAGGGACAAGCACACTGCCAGAAAGCAAATTGTGAGCTTCACATATATCACTGACACCACAGGAAAAAAAAAAAACAGATCATCATAAAATGTATAGGAAATTCTGCATTCATTGAGCTTGTGTGTTGTTTCATTTTAACTGCCATTGCTGTACATTTTACTACCAAATTCCCAAAATAACTCACCAGAAATTTTAATGCAGTCAATCATTATTAACTGCTATCACCACATTTCTTCCAGGCTCCTAAAAAGGAGCTGCAGAACGGGGTAATCCGAGGCTACCAGATCGGCTACAGAGAGAACGGTCCCGGCAGCAACGGCCAGTACAGCATTGTGGAGATGAAAGCTACAGGGGACAGTGAAGTCTACACCTTGGACAACCTTAAGAAGTTTGCCCAGTATGGGGTGGTGGTCCAGGCCTTCAACAGAGCCGGGACGGGCCCATCCAGTACTGAGATCAACGCTACCACACTGGAAGATGGTAGGAGAGCCACAAGGGGAGGATGGATGAAAATGTAGATGACAAGATGAAGAAAAAATGATTGTAGACACAGCTGAGAGAGTTGGCTGCTAGACTATGTGTAGGAGGGAGTGTGGGAGGACAGAGAGAGACAGAAATTAAAAGATACATAACGCATATCTCTTTGATTTGCCAAAAAGAAAAGAAAATAGAGTTACTAGAGCAACAGGATGGCAGACACATAAATTAGCACAGCTAACGTATACATAGAGACACACATGAAGACACACACAAAAAATGGAAGGAATGAATTTGCAGCACATCCCCCATTCTTCTTTGGGCTTTAATTAGCACCCTCATTAGGCTGGTAGAGAGTGAGAGAGGAACAAGGAACCCCATTACTCTCTAAATGTCTGCCCACTCTGCCTCTCCTTTTCTTTATCTTCCTCTTCCTCCCATTGGTTCCCTACTCTTCCTCCTTGTCCTTCCTCTGTCTATTTTCCATCTTTTTTTTTCATACACCCTGATCATGGTGACAGTAATATGATGATGGTAATTGTCCTGATAGGAAGGCTGAAGCTGGTCCTACAGCCGCAATTATCTTAAAGACGAACATTGTCTTTCAGATTTTATCCTCCACCTTTTAGTTCACCCCACTCTCCTCATCTGCATTTTAACCTCTTAAGGTGTAGCTGTTTTACTATTCATGTTGCCCCCTCTCAGTGCTCTTCCTCCCCTGCACCGACCCCTCTCTGCACCTCCTCTATGTGCTCTAAAAGCTAGCACTGAACAAGGAACTATTGAGAGCTAATTTGAGTTTATTTGCTCATTTGTTTCAGCAGAGATTGCCTGTGGGTTGTTGTTGTTGAGTATTTATTTATTGTCTGTGTTTCAGCCGCCATACTGTATCAGTCAGGTCTTCTTAGCAATACCCAAGGATTTTTGACAAGTCCTTAAACCAGCCTCAGAGCTATTTTAACCTAACGCTCCTCTGCTCTCTTCAGTGCCCAGCGAGCCTCCTCAGAACGTGCGAGCCATCTCCGTGACGTCAGACGAGGCGGTGATCACATGGGCAGAGCCTCCACGGCTGACGCTGCACGGTGTGCTGAAAGGCTACCGGGTTGTGTTTTGGTCCCTCTTCCCTGACGGAGGTGGGTGCTGTGGGGGCCAGGCCCAGTGGCCAATGCAGAGTAATTATCACCTATCTCATTCTAAACTTCACCAAATACCCACCCTCCCACCCACCTACCTCTCTGTCAGTGCTGTGCGTCAGAATGTGTTAATTAACCTTGCTCATGAAGCACTTCCTGTTCCTGTGTGTCTTTGAATTTGTCCATGTTTGCCTGTTGCTTCGTGTCTTTTTCCTCCGTCAGTATTGATGGGATTACAGTTACAGTAGTTGAGTGTGTTTGTGCTCCTTTGTCTGTTCAACCCTAAGTCCTAAAAAATTAATGTCATATTCAACTAATTTGCTTTTGCAAATATGTTTTGTGGGAAGTAACATCCAGATTATGGCAAGAAAAGCACAATTAACATTGTTTTTGGTTCTGTGTAGAGAAGTATGTACGTAACGTAATACAGCATCCCAAAACAATTCCATTAGGAGAAACGGCTGCAGCTTCAGAAACAATTCCAATTTCAAAGACCAAAAGAAAATGCACTTTAAAGGAAAAATGTGCTACAGAAAGCTGAAATAAATACATAAACATGCTGCAAATACAGAGACAATGCAAAGTTAAAAACACAAAAAACTGATGCAATAGATAAAAGGCTGCTTATCCAGTCAACACAACAGAGGTTCTCTGGGTCTTTGGGAGGGGCACTCAGTGGAACAGCTTGATTTTAGACAAAAGAGTGAGAGACCACACGGGACAGTATTTGTTAGGGTAAAGAGGCAACATAAAAAATGTTCATAGGTCGGTTGGTTATCAATCATATTGTAAAAAACCAAGGCCAAATGTAAATGAAAAACATTTTAATGTTGCCTCTGTACTCCACTTTTCTGCCCTATTAAAAAGTGAACACATCCTCTCCTCCGGTCTCTCCCCTTGAATCAAGCTGCTCCATTTAGTGCTCCCCCTAGAGGCCTGGAGAACTTTGGTTGTTTTGACTGGATATGTAGCGTTTTTTTTTTTTTATGTATGTATGTATGTATTCTTGAATTCTTATCATTTCTGTGGTTGCAGCAAGTTCCACCTGTTTGAGAAATACTTTGGGTTGTTTGCTCTTGTCTGCCACTGTATGACAGCACTCTGTTAAGGTTTGGGTAAGACTTTAGACTGAGACAGGATGTGTTGACTTTTTGGATATTTAACCAAAACCACAATCTTTTCTTAACCTTATTCAAGTGCTGTAGTTGACCATTAACCTGAAAAACAAAATGTGATGCAGCACACAAACTGCTTCTACCAAAACGCATCAGCAAAGCAAATTAGTAGTGTATAAATGTGTTTTGTCTGAGACAGAGTTGGCCTGAGTTTCCTGTCCACCAGATAAACCAGCAGTTCTCTCTAAAGCAGTTTTTCTGTCCTGCTCTCCTCAGAATGGGGAGAGATGCAGAATATCACCACCACTCGTGAACAGGTGGAGCTGCGAGGGTTGGAGAAGTTCACCAACTACAGTGTTCAGGTGCTGGCCTACACGCAAGCAGGAGACGGGGTCCGCAGCAACGTCCTGTATATCCAAACCCGCGAGGACCGTGAGTGCACACACAGAAAGAAACTCTCCAGAAGAATATGTCAGCATTTAGCTTATTTGTTGATATGTTACAGTGCACAAAAATCCAAACAGAGGAACAAAGCATGAAGTATACTTGCACAGTGTACAGGGTGATGGAAGAGGGGGTAGGGAGATGGGAAGGGGGGTTATATAAAAAAAGAGTCCTGGGCTGTATCTCAAACCCATGACAAAAGCTCATTTATGCTGGGAAGCTCCATTAGCAGTGCTAATGAGAATTAAGAGGCTTTGGGTCCACGGTTCATGGCTGAGGGAGGGCTGGCGGGAGACATTGGGGGGAGAGGAGGGGTGCTCCCTCGGAGCATATACCATTCAGGAGTCAGCCGTCAGCCCGGGCCCGCATCCTTTCCACCAGCCCTCTTGCCATAGGCATAGGGATTAACTCCTCTTGGATTAGAGAGAATTAATTTTCTGCTTACACCATTGGAGGCGGGATTACAGCCGGATCCATGTCTCTTTATAGAGGAGGGGGAGGAGTAGGGGCTCGAGGGTTGAAGATGGAAAGATAGAAAGGTGATCACACAGCTTGTTCTTGGCTGACAAAGCAAATAAGCCATCAAAATAAGACATAACAGAGATGTCACAGCCAAGAATTATTTGTTCTCAGCCAATTTGAATCAGACTTGCATTCTCTGTGTCTTTGGTTGAGTGTATTAGCCCTTTACTGTGACATATCTGCCTGTGATTGGCACAGCAGTGCATAATATATTCACGTAGGTGGGGATGCTCGCTCAGCACCATTGTGCCTGGCTTCCTCGTCATCACACGGGCCGTGCTGGCTGTGCAGACTGTCTGTCTGTCTGTCTGTCTGTCCTGGGCAGATTTTGGGCACCAGATGGGACTTAACTCTCCCCCCTCCCACTGCCACTCCCACTTTGACATGGAGGTCCAGTTATGATAATGATGACTGCCTCCCCTGCCCCTCCCCACCACCACCACCACCACCATCATCACTCCCCCAGGAACTGCACCTATCATTCTCGCCATTCTTTCATCCCCGCCTCTCTCTTTTAAAACCTCCCTCACTACATCTATCCTTTTAGAGTTTTTATCCCCGCTCATGTAATGTGCAGGATGAAGGAGTCTGTGGGTGAATGACTGGATCAGGGGGCCTCGCATTGAAAAAAAGAGGAATTGGGGGGTTTGACGTGGAGGGATGGGTCTTACACTGTATGGTAGCCACTTTCTGTAGACCCCAGATGAGGCCCACTGTCAAGTGCAAGTTATATATGGTGGGGATTGAAAAGGCTTGACACTGTGAACCCCATACTGTAAAACCAATGTGACAAAAGCATTATTGTTCCACAGAATCCAGTATCCTGATGTGTTTTGTAAAGTGTGCAGCCATTTTAAACCCTTCTTACGCCTTTAGATGGCCATGAGAGCATTAAGTGGTGTCCGGTGTCAAGCTTAAGTGGCTAGCAGAGGATCAGACACTAGTGTCTAATCTGTTTGTGGGTTTGAGAGTTAAGAGAATGCTGGGTGTCGCAGAGTCAGAACTGCTGACCGATGTCTGAATGAACATATGTTGCCACCACTGTCCACCCAAAGGGAGTTCTTCCAAGTCCTCCCAGAGCGGCTTAGTGCGGGATAAGACTAGCAATCTGCAAACAAGCCTGCTCACTTTAATAGGCATCTAACACCCAGCGTGTGCACACAAAAACACACACTGAGCACACATGTGAGCCCGCTTTGCTGATGTTTCTATGTGTTTTTTATAGTTCCTGGTCCACCAGCTGGCATCAAGGCGGTTCCCTCCTCTCCGAGCAGTGTGGTCGTGTCCTGGTTGCCTCCTCACAAACCAAACGGTGTTATCCGCAAGTACACCATCTACTGCTCCAGTCCGGGGTCTGGGCAGCCGGTAAGAGCTTCCTCTGTGGGTGTGACTCATAAGGGGGGCCAATTGAAAATGCTGCGGGTGATTGAGATGCAAGTGATAAAAATCTTCCAATGGAAATAATTAATTTGTAACCACTATTATTAATTGAACCTGTATGTGTGTGTCTTTGCAAGTGTCTCTCTTTCACCGTGTTTGCACCATCGCTTTATTTCCTGCCCTCCCAGATGAACAGATGAGGTTGTCTTGGCAACGTGATGAGACGTAGATATGCAAATGAAGCCGAGAACAAGCTCACACATGCACACTGCCGCATCAGAAACACACACACACACACACACACACACACAGACATCACATTTCAACATTTTCTATTTATACACGCGTGTGTGGCATTTCAGTTTTGGTTAGATCATGTGCACACAAACACCAGCACACAGTGAAATCTGATATCAGGATAGAATCTCACTTTCTTATTATTCACAAATACTCCTCCCTCTCTGTGCATGAGTGCCATGTAAATGAGCGCAGGCAGGGAGGGAGGGAAGGGGGGGGGTTGGGAGAGAGAAAGAGAAACACCATTAGAGGTAGGAAGAGAGCGAGGGGGAAATGAGGGGAAAAGAGAGAGATGAAGGGAGAGGAAGAGGGGGAGAGAGGCTAGAAAGAAGGGAGGTGCAGAGGAGGGTATCAGTCACATCGAGATGAGAGTGCTTTTGTCCGTCTTTTCATTATCTCCCTGTATCACTCCCTGGATCACCACAACACTGCCGCGATGCTGAAGGAATGTTCGAACGCACCCCCTACACACACACACACACACACACACACACACACACACACACACACACACTCACATCCTCCCTCCTCCCTTCCTCTGTCCCTCCATCCTCTCCTCTTCACTGAGCTAGACAGAGGGGGATAGAGGGAAAGAGGAGAAAAGCAAATGGTGAAGGAACTGAAGATGAGCACTGAGAGATGAACAGATTAAAGAGATAGAACAGAGCATCGACTTGAGAGAGAACAGCATTTCTGTGCGCGTGTGTTGGCGTGTGTGTCTTTGCGTGCCTGCAGGTGTATGTTTGAATATTTTTTCAAAGATGTGTTTGTAGGAAAAATATCCACAGGAACACATAATTTAATCCAGCATTGAGGCCTAAAATGAGATTTTTCTCAACCCAGTGAATAAATTTTGCCTATGTGAGGTGAAATAATTTAATTTGTGTCAGGAATTTTTGGACTAGTAGAGTGAGCTGCTCTATTTTGTCTCGTTCTAAAAAAAAATGATAAAAGGGTGAAATCCATTCACTGAGTTGCATCTAACAATTATTTTCATTGTTGATTAATCTGTTGATTATTTTCTCGATTAATCGACTAGTTTTTTGGTATAGAAAATGTATATGTATATATGTGTGTATGTTCTGTTTTTCCCAAAACCAAAGATGATATCCTCAAATGTCTTGTTTTGTCCACAACCCAAAAGTATCCAGTTTACTGAGGAGTAAAGAAACCAGAAAATATTCACGTTTATGATGCTGAGATCAGTGAACTCTGACTTTGTTTTCCTGAGAAATGACTCAAACTTATTAATCGATTATCAAATTAGTTGACAATTAACTTCATAGTTAACAGTCATTGGATTAATCGATTCATTTTTGCAGCTCTACCATGCACACAATCTTCATGCATGGTTGTTTTTTTTAATCTTAGTGTTTCTAAATTTAAGCTTAATTGTAACAGTTCTGAAACATTGTTTTAAATCTCAAAACATTAAATGCAATCACCACATTCATTTCTGCTGTGTAGCACAACACTTAATTTTTCCCGCAAAAGGCCGTCGAACACTCAAAACATTTATCTTGTTTCTCAAAGGTGAATAAATACATTTTTTGTCTGCTTCAGGATTCATGAAAACAATCATCTGAGCTCATTTTTTCAAAGCATAGAAAGAGTTCACAGGACAATCTACATGAACAGAGATGTGGAGTCCACAGAGAGGTCATCATTTACAGCTGAGAAAGGCCTCCAATATCAACATGTACCCATTTTGAGAACCAGTAAACATGAGAAAATGATCCATTTACAAAACATCTCAGTGCTTAAATTCAGTAATCAATGAGGAAATTCATAAGGAATATGAATACATATCAGTGTTATAAATTATGTTTAAAGGGAACCAAATACATTTTTCCCAATTCGTTCATGGAGCAATCATTGTCTTTACCCCAACTAAAATCACAAATTGGAGTTTTTGGATTTTGGAAGGAGTTATGCATGTTTACTGATATTTTTTGGACCGACTGTATTTACTTATTTTGAAAATGGACGAGTTATCAGTCAGTCAAAGACAGTAAAATTCATTCTATAATTAAGACAAGGCAAAACTTAACTGGAAAAGCAGTTAAATGTAAAAAAAAAAAAAAAAAGACCTATGGGCAGAATGTTTCTCTTTCTCTTTCAATATCCATTTGAGATATATAACCTGTAAAAAGAGCTGCCACCACGCCTGTCGGGTCACTGTCCTATCATCGTTTGCGCTAACATGACCTTGCGTGCCCTCTGTCCCAGGCACCCAGCGAGTACGAGGCCAACCCGGAGATGCTCTTCTATCGTATCACGCACCTTAGCCGTGGCAAACAATACCACATCTGGGCTGCGGCCGTGACAACCGCCGGCCGAGGCAACATCAGCTCAAAGGTCACAGTGGAGCCTGCTGGGAAAGGTGGGTCCTGCGGGCGAGCCTGTAGTGGAGGAGAAGGGTAAAGAGGTTTCTGTAAAGGTTATGAGGCAGAGCGCTGTGAAGATTGCCATGAAACGGCAACATGATCTCCAGATCACTTTCATCACTCTCCCTCCTCCTCTCTCTGTCTGCTCCCTGTTATTGATTGACAGCCGTAGTATTGATTGAGTAGCGGCTACGTTGCAAGGAACGCTGTTGTTAATTATGTGGTGATGAACAGGGCCTATCCAGTAAAATGACCCTTGGGGAGAGAGGTAGCAGGCGAGAATCAATAGAGGGGAGGATCTGTGGAGAAAAGATAGACTGACACTAAGAGGTTAGAGGAGGGGCCACACTAAAACAGTGCGCTACAGCTTTTTATTCACTCAGCAGCGAGTAAAGGTCGTTCCCCTCAGGCAATCTGGGCCACTCATTCAGAGACAGGCAGTTAGATATCTGAAAGTACTAAGAAGACACTTTGTGAGAAAGATGCAGTTTTTGTGTTGTCTCGGTGCATCTATCATCCTCCGTGAGTCAATTTTAATCAGTTTATTTTTCCTGTTGCAGTCCCGGCTAAGATCCTGTCCTTTGGGGGCACGGTGACCACACCCTGGATGAAGGAAGTGCGTCTGCCTTGCAGCTCAGTGGGAGAGCCCGCCCCCACAATTAAATGGACCAAAGACAGGTCAGAGCTCATCTTATACTGCTTATATGTCAGCGTCATGACTCACTCAGACAGATACTGCTGCCTACAAGAGAAAAAATAACTCACCCTGTAACCTGTCTGTACTCTGTCAGTGAGGACTCTGCCATCCCGGTGACAGCTGACAGTCAGCGGCAGATCTTATCCAACGGCACACTGGTGCTACGGTCAGTCAAAGCAGAAGATTCAGGGTACTATACCTGTACGGCCACAAACACTCTAGGCTTTGACACCATCATAGTCAATCTGGTGGTGCAAGGTAAGAAAGACTGGAAGGTGGATTTGAGTGGAAGAGATCAGTGGAGGTTGTGTTTTCTTTGTTTTTGTTCTGTTTTTGAGTCCTTGTCTCTGTGTGTGTACATCCAGTTCCTCCCGATCAGCCTCGTCTGACCGTTTCCACTACCTCCACCTCCTCCATCACCCTGGCTTGGATCCCTGGGGACAATGGGGGAAGCTCCATCAGAGGTAAGACTTTCTGAGTAGAGAGAAACACCTGCCCAAATCTTTTTCAATGTACTTTGGTTGCACTCATACTGCAAACAACAGTGTAAACAATGCTTCTGTTTAAGAAGTAGTCAAAGTAGAGTTGATTGTAGCTGATTGTTGCCCCCTGGTGTCCAACAGATGTAGCAGCAGCACCAGCAATGATCCTCAACTGTCTTTGATTTCTTGTATTTACAGCAGTTGTTCGAAATGACTTATGCTGTGTGATTCTGCAGGATTCGTGCTGCAGTATTCTGTGGACAACACGGAGGAATGGAGGGATGTGTTCATCAGCTCCAGTGAACGCTCCTTCAGGCTGGACAATCTGCGCTGCGGAACCTGGTACAAGGTCAAGTTGGCCGCCAAGAACAGCGTGGGCTCAGGGCGCATTAGTGAGATCATTGAGGCCAAGACACATGGAAGAGGTGAGGGGCTGAAGCTTAAGTGCTGTAGACATGAGTGAAGCAGGAAACAAGTGAACAGACTATAACTCTGGGGTTAACTATTTTCTTCTCATGTTGCTGTCATCAGGACGGTCAGGACAGAGTGCAGGGGAGGTAGGGGCGACCAGGTGTAAGATTGTAACCAGTAAAAATTGAAGAGAAAGCCACAAAAATGGTACACAATGTCAAAAAATTCAAATATTGCAAAAGGAAACTCCAAGCAGATAAAGCTCACTCTAAAAGGAGAGTGGATCTGGGGTTGTCCTTGTACTTTCACTTTAGCTGGTGATTCTGTTTACACACAGAAACAGTCAACTCCTGCATAGTATACCTTCAAAAACTGCCTCTTGCAGAAAGACAGTGTTGCTGTGATGCAGTGATATGA
The DNA here is from genome assembly GCF_026936395.1 of Plectropomus leopardus. NCBI lineage: Eukaryota > Metazoa > Chordata > Actinopteri > Perciformes > Serranidae > Plectropomus > Plectropomus leopardus. The sequence continues at coordinate 26,629,749 of NC_142190.1, read as the reverse complement.
AATTGGATAAAACGTCAGTCTCTATATGAAAATATTCAGAATCAATAATGCAACAAGATGGGACTCTCTGTGTTCTTTTGTCACGTTGCATAGTGCTGCAAAACACTGAAAATCTCCTCTGTGACTTAAGGCGTTGTATTTCGAAAAAAAAACTAAAAAATGATGAATTAAATGTGAAATATTTCTTAAAATGATAATATTTTTTTCCCCTGCGGTTAAATCATTAAAAGATTAATAGATGAAACCATCATACTATATTTTCCTTTTGGCGTTACCCCCTTCTTTCTAACCTCTTGTTGTTCTGTCCTCTCTACAGAACCAGTGTTCAATAAAGATCAGCCGCTGCTCACCCACATCAACTCCACTCACGCGGGGCTCAACCTGCAGGGCTGGACCAGCGGCGGCTGCCCCATCACTGACATGATGCTGGACTTTAGGCCCAAAGGTACCTGGGCCTGGCAGAGCCTCAAGGCCAACTCCACCACTCAGCTCTTCCTCAGCGAGCTGCGCGAGGCCACATGGTACGAGCTCAAAATGAAGGCCTGCAACAGCGCTGGGTGTGGCAACCAGAGCTCCCAGTTTGCCACCACCGACTATGATGGCAGTAAGTTTATCCTGCATATTTTTCTATCTGAGTGCGTCTTTCACTTAATTTTCTGTACCAATTTTTCCCTCCTTTCTTTTTCTCTCCAAAGGTACAATCCCTCCCATTAAATCAGCTCGGGGAGAAGGGGATGATGTGAAGAAGCTGTTCTCCATCGGCTCTCCCGTCATCCTGGTTACTCTTGGTGTTGCTTTGCTCTTCATTATCCGCAAGAAACGCAAAGAGAAGAGGCTTAAACGACTTAGAGGTGAGAGGAAGAAGTTCAGAGGGAGATCAGTGTTATTGTGTGTAATGGATTAATGTAACATGGAGTGACAAGTTGAAACGATTATCTTCACAGCCAACTATAATCTAATTAAGATATTGTCTTCTTTTAGATGCTAAGAGCCTCGCTGAGATGCTTATCAGGTAAGAGCCAGCAGTTATGAGCATCATTTTTATGTGTACTGTGTGGAGGAGGACATATTTCATATTCCCATTTTTTAAAACCCTATAATACAATATGTGTCATTTTCATGTATGTATGCAGCAAGAACAATCGCAGTATCGACACTCCAGTGAAGGGCCCTCCTCAAGGACCGAGGCTCCACATTGACATCCCACGTGTTCAGCTGCTCATTGAGGACAAAGAAGGCATCAAACAGATAGGCATGTGGCTGCTCTTGACTACAACACTCATCATATATCAGTGTCATTTTCTAGAAGCTCGTGCTAGATAAATAACATTTTTTTTTATGTCTAACTGTTGTATATCCTCATCTTTTTTCCTGCAACAGGGGAGGACAAGGCAGCAGTGCCGGTGACAGACACAGAGTTCAGCCAATCAGTGAATCCGCAGAACTTCTGCACAGGCGTGTCTCTGCACCACCAAGCCCTTATCCAGAACTCAGGGCCTTTGATTGACATGTCGGACATCCGCCCAGGCACAAGTGAGTTTGTTTCTCTTTTTGAATAAAAGATTCAGAGTGTTTATTTGCACCCGGAGAATAGTCACACTGCATGCAGCTATTCAGCTATGTACACCCATCCCTATGATGTGTTATCATGGATGCCTCTGCATGCTGTGATTGACTAGTTCTTGTCAGATCGACAAGGTTAGGACAGCACTAGCCAATCTTTGATTTTCTCTAAAGTGGTAAAATTTACAAAATAAAAAGGTACAATTGTAGTGCCAGAAAGTCAGGTTACATAGTATAAAGAGCAGCACAGTCCGTGAGGGGAGGAAGACGTAGTAGATGAATGGGTCAAACACAGGACATGCACAGAGGAGAGTCGGGTTTGAGTCCCATGTGAGCCAACGTTCAGTTATCATTTTTAGACTTAGTTAACTTATTATTTTCCATTTTAAGGATGTTTAAAGTAGTAGTTGAATATCCGCTGTGTATGTTAACTTAACAGAATAGACCAGTAACCTTTACTGGGTGTAAATAGCCACATTGGCTACTTACACTTCATCTGCCTCAAAGATACATGCAAAAACATTCCCAACTCTTAAAGTGACAGGACAGGAAATTGATTGAGCAGGTAAATGCAGGTGAAAGCTTTAATCTCTTCTTCAACTGCACTTCATCCATCTCAGTCCGTAAAAACAATATCTAATCTTAGTGATAATCAATACATGAATACACAGTCTTTGTACTACCAAGCTGCTCTCTGATCACTGTGACCTCTCACAGACCCCGTGTCCAGGAAGAGCATAAAATCAGCTCACAGCTCCAGGAACAGATATTCCAGCCAGTGGACACTGAGCCGACCCAGTCAGAGCCAGTCGACAGCATCGGCACGAACTCTGACCTCCGACTGGCGGACGATGGGCTCTCATGGCATCACCGCCACCGAGAGCGACAGCTACAGCGCCAGCTTGTCGCAAGACACAGGTGGGTCGATCCCAGCCAGTACCACTGAACAAGGACACTGCTACACTTAGGTGCTACCATTGCTTTTACACTTTTTACACCAAAAGTAGTTCTTTTCTGAAAATATTGAAAAGTCTTCGAACCAAAACTCAAGGCATATAAATACACGATGATGTGCATTGTCAAACTACAAATTTAAGTTTTTTTAACCTTCTTATCTTACTTAACATTGCCTTTCTAAAAGACTTGACTGCAGTACCTAATGTTCGAGTTAAGCCCCTGACTACCAAACCTACTATCACAAGTGCTACCTGTTGCGCTATTACAAAGCAACAAGGTACTGTAAGAATACAAATGGAGTGAAACAAGCAGTTAAAAATGTCTCTGACAACAAAAATGCATTTTTTAAATCAATCAAACCATCTTGAAGGTAAGGAAACTGAACATGTGACTCATATGAGCTCTTATTTGACACCCAAGGAGATTAATTTATAATTTGTTTTTCCAGATAAGGGTCGCAACAGCATGGTGTCCACAGAGAGCGCCTCTTCCACTTATGAGGAGCTGGCGAGAGCCTACGAGCACGCCAAGCTGGAGGAGCACCTGCAGCACGCCAAGTTCACCATCACAGAGTGTTTCATCTCCGATAGCTCATCGGACCAAATGACCACAGGTACCAATGACCCGGCAGACAGCATGACCTCCCTCAGCACGCCGTCTGAACCAGGCATCTGCCGCTTCACTGCCTCGCCGCCCAAACCGCAGGATTATGACCGCGGTAAAAATGTGGCTGTGCCCATTCCCCACCGCGCTAACAAAAGTAAGTATGAAAAGATGCTTGAATCCCTGCATAGACTCAAATTATTACCTTTGATAATGCATTTTGCACTCAGCTCACCTGTTGTAGCGTACTACAGGTTGCAGTTAAGACAGTCATTATAGACTGCAGATTCTTGTTTCTTTCTGTTTACTGCAACCCAGCAAGACACTGACACACAGGACTGAGGGTAAAGTGAGGCCATTAGACAAGTGAGGATTTTATACCAAAAGAGGACAAAGACAGAAGGGCAACACAATAACAATGCTGGAATAGAAGTAAAAATAAAATAAATACATGAACATAGTGGGGATAAACTGGAATCTGTCTGAGAAGGAATTCACTACACAATCATTTATTTAAAGGGATTGTTTCGATCTTTTGAATTTTGATTGTATGAAGAACTTATTCATAGTTAGTACATCAGCTACATTAGATTAGTTGATGCGCACCCAGTTTGAGAGACCCGGCAGCAGTACTGACACAGGAGAGCTGTGGATAGGGTATATACAAAATGTATTTAGCTATTTTCAAAAAGGCCCACCTAAAAACATCAATATCAGTGCAAGCATAGATGGGTAACTGAAGTGACTTCACTGTTGGAAAGAGCTGTCTGACAGCAGGGAAAGACGGTGAAAATATTCTCGATGCAGCATAATCTTAAACTGTTTTTGATTTTTTCTTCGTTTTGTTTTGTTTTGTCTTTCAAATATGTTTTGCTGCTGCCCTGTCCACAGCAGTACATGGCTTAGCTTCCGTCGCAGTGTCCAAACTGGGGGGCGTGCCGACCAACATCTACTTTTTATCATACACTGATTGTAGATAAGCTCTTCAAAAGATCTGACCTATCCCTTTAAGACCAGGGACTCATACTTTCACTATGAATGATACAAGTTGAATCAAAATCAATTTGATACTGCTAAATCATTACCTGCAGACAGTCGGGTTTCAGTTCTTTGCTATTTATTCTCCAAGGCTTAATTTCTTGTCATTCACATGAAGAATCAGATCAAAACCATGAATGCGTGTTTGTATAGAGCATGTATGCATGTATTGAAATAGATAATAATGAATTTAAGCTTTAAACTCTTCTCTCACCATTTTCAGGTGAATTCTGCAACCTACCCCTCTACATGAAGACAGACCCATTCTTCCGCAAACAAGGGGAGCTGCATGACCCGTGCCCAGCTGTGCCACCGCGGGAAGCCTCAATCCGCAGCCTGACGCAGCGGGCGTATCACACCCAGGGCCGTCACAAGACTCTAGACCCTGCCAAGCAGCAGGTCCTGACGCTGGGCCATTCTGGGCTGGGCAGCTTGGGTGCGAGCTCGGGCACGGCCACCTTGCCCCAGAGGACTCTCACCATGCCCAGCTCCAACACTGCAGCAACAGCTTCCACTTCCAGCACGAGCAGCAACCCCACCAACAGTAACAAGGTGGGGGGCTCCAGAGACTCGCTGCTCGAGAGCAGCTCCTCTGCTCTGGGGAGACTGCAGAAACAGAGTGTGGGGGCCTACTCCAAGTCATACACGCTGGTGTAGTCCGCTCTCGTGCACAGACTTGCATTGCTGTCCCGCTCCTCAGCCAGCCCCACTCTGGTGCTCTTCAGTCTGGGCCAGAAAGGGCATGCAACCATCTTTCTTTAAACCCGACTAATGGTGAACCGCCCAGCGTTCTGTCTAATTTTCCTCGGGATAGGTGTTTTCCCAGACAGAGACCCAGCTAACCCTACTTTTCATGTTCACCTGGGACTCTATAAAAGAATTACTAACTCCAACTAACAGTTCCAGCCGGCTGGTGCTCAGCTCCGCTCAGTTCTCGCGGGAGAAGCGCAGCAAAAACCCAGGAAGCGATTCTGTGGTCATTTGGAAAACATTGACTATAATCGAGGAGCTAAAAGCTCTGTGTTTATGATGATGAAGACTACGATAGCCAGTATGAAGCTGTGTGGCCATCCTGTCTCTCATACGCACACACATACTGTCCTCCATAGTTTGAGTATTATTGTCAATTTGCAGGACTTCCAGTTAAGTTCCCTGTTCTTACTGTATCTTTCACCCTCTATGTGTCTCTTAAAGCCCCAAATAGCTATTGGCAGATTTTCTCTTAATGGTGAGTCCAAAAAGAAATGATTCAGGTTCCCTTCCAGGACGGATAAAAATCTCTATCACATCAGTGTTCTCCACACACCTCTCTCCAGCTGAACAGTGTCTGACTTTTCAAACAAACCACGACAACCCAAATGAACCAGCTATACGTTCTCACACCACAAATAGAGAATATTTGGTATTATAAAGAATTTTACATATATATTTCTATGTAGGTATATTATTGACATCTAAGTGAAATTATGACAAAGTATAAATTGTATGTACTACGATAGTGCAGTAGTATATACAGGAATTTAATGTTAATGTCAAATTTAAGAACGAGACAATCGCTCAATCATGAAATCTAAAAAAAGAGACATTTTAAAAAAAGGTTGGACTAATGAAAGAAAAAGTTTAGTATATATACGGGATGTTCTGTATGTTACTGTATGTAGACCGACTTAGAGAAGAGTGTTTGGCTCCTGTAGGAACAGAGCGTGGCCCTTTCCAAGCCCCACATTAAGATGGGAGAAGCAAGACAGGCTGCTCGGTTTTAGTTTCAGTTCCTGAAAAGGCATGCTGAGCTGACAAATAACAGCCTCCCTGATTGTTGCGTGTGTTTGGCAGAAACAATCATGGCAGGAAGCCTTCTGTAATATTATTTAAGTTCGCTCATGAGCATACAGGCTCTTTGACTCTATTAAGCTTGTCAAGAGTCTGAGCAGTTGGAAAATACAACAATATTAAAAAACCAAATGAGTGTCTCAGAGGATCCACTAATATGTTTTATGTTGGGGGGGGGGGGTTATGAAACAGAGTTAAGGCTTCAGTAACACATCCTGCCAACTTCCCAGCCTGCCTTGGTGTCACTCGGCCGATTTTCGCTCCTCAAAGAAACAGATAATAGCTGAAGGAATCCCATTATTGATGTGAATGAAGTCAAATGATATAATATTGAGCGATGTTACATGTCAGGGAGTTCAGTTTTGAAAATTCAACCCAATCGCCAGAAAAGATGTTGACATTGTACGTTTCTGAAAACTATGGATACATTTGCACGTTATGATGTCGCCAACACGTTAAAACTTATAATGGGCAAAAAACCCCACTTGGTACTCAGAAAAGATCATGTTATGGCTCAGAAGACTTTTTGGGGGCACAATCCCCATTCGAAACGCAGCAATGTCTCAGAAAATAATGCGGCTTATCACAGCACAGTGACTGGTGTAAAATAAAAAAATAAATAAAAATTGGGGGATCTGAAAAGCTGCTGAAAAACAGCTATGGGCTGCTAAAAACATCTACGTTTTGGGGCTAAAAAGTCACCAGCAACACAGTAATGACCTGCTAAAAAAACAACCAGTTTTGTTGTTTTTTAGTGTTGAAAGGTGGTCTGCAGCTTGGCAGGCGTCTCCCTGATTGGACCCACTATTGAAAACAAAGTCGGCTCAAATACTGCGTCACTTTAGAAACGTTGATATGATTCGTTTGAAGCGTGCAAATGTGTTTGTGGTTTGCAGAAACGTTAAATTCCAATATTTCTTCTGGCAATTGGGCTGGAAAATTATATAATGTTCACTCAATTGATATCTTTGTTGTTGCCCTGTCTGAAGTACTGTATATGTCCCGCTTTCTTTCTCTCCATACCCCTCTATTCTGCGATAACATACACTCACACAAGAACCGACTGGAATGTCTCTCTGAAGCATCTCCATGATGGCATTTTGTGGTTTATATTTATCCATTTGCTTTGTTTGTTTGTTTAGGGGAAGTTTTTCTTTTTTTTCATTGGTCTGTTGATTTTGATTCATAAGTTTAAACTTTTTATTTTGTTTGGAGTTTTGTCAAATATTTTGTTCCAGAGGCCAAACAGTACCAAGGTATGTGGTCTGTGGTAAAACCAGTTCAGCCAAGTGAAATCAGGGACTCGTAGCTCTTTTGGTCACACAAACTGCTCTTGTGTAAATACCGGACTGGAGTCGGTCTGTAAACCTGAAGCATTCTGACTCCCGTCCTTTGCCCCCATTCAGATAAATTAAAGTAAAAACGTACCACCCTAAACATACTAGACCCATCATCTCTCCCTTTGTCAGTGTTGTTTATAGATTAAGTCTTGTACATAAAACACAGTTTTGTATGAAGAGCTATTTTCGTCAGAATAAATCAGGGGACACATCAGGGTTGAATGCCCCAATTTCAAAATTGAAATAGTATCAAAAATAAAATATTTTACTTCTGAAATGGGCAAAAAAAAACCAACACATTTTTCTTTCCCTTAATGTTTTTGATACTAATTTGTTGAATTTTTATTCTTTTTTTTAAAGGTCTTTTGATGTTGTCATTTGTCCTATTTTACTTTTTTTATTATCATTATTTTGTATTTTGTTCATCCTCAAAAAATCATTGCATGCTTGCTAAAAGGGAAAAATTGAAGGAAAAAATGTATGAAAATCAAAAAGAAAACAAACAAAAAAAAAAAATGTTGAGGGTATCCCAAACATTTGTTTGAGTTGCTTGTTACAGCAATTGCTTGTGTTCAAAAGTACATTTTCTATGAAAAGAAAGCAAAAACTAAAAAGATCATTCTAACACCTTGTGCAATAAAGCTATCTTTCATACGTCACGGCTTCTGTCATTCTCAACAGGTTTGTTTGCAGATCTGAAGAGGTTTGAACTGATATTTATACCGAAATCACAGAAAAACTGATAATGTGGAATAATTTAGGATTGTGGTGATTTTGTAGCCAATGTGTGCTTGTAATCATGAGCAGAAAAATGTGGACCACACTGAGAACTGATGAATTTATTATATGTTCATATGAAAAGGGTTAGACATGTTACATCTATTCACTGCTTCTCCCCTCCCTTCCTTCTGTCTCTCCCCCTCCCTCCCCCTTTCTTCTCCTGATGCATCACTTCCTTGTTTTTTGACCAATAGGATTGAACAAAGGAGTCATTCTGTCACTCAGCTCATTAGTGTAACACAACACAGGTGTGTAAGCCAGAGCAGACAATGACCCTGATGAAGACCTGTGGGACGCAACATGTTGGTCATTTTAATCTATATTTCCATGTAAAAAAAGGCTTTTTAAATCTTGATTTTTCAGAAAACCTTCAAAAACTTTCACTTTATATTTTTTCATTGAGAGTAAACTTCACTTACGCAATGAGCTCTTCACAAGATGGAATAAAAATTTTTTTTTTTTTTTTTTTTTTAAGCCAAGTGCCATCTAGTTCCACAATACTGAAGAGAAGCAGACGTTTCTATGACCAATATCTCCAACACTCAGCAACTCACCAAAATGATCTAGACTGCAAACACTACAGGTAAGAGAGAAAAAAGTTGTTTCTTTTTGATTTTGGAGTGAACTAACCCTTTGAACAGCATCAGTTTTCTTGTGTTCAGACACCTTTCACATACATTGAAACATTTGAAACCTTAGCAAAATGGTTGATTTAAAAAAAAACAAAAAACTTGCCCCACAAATTGCAAAGGAAAAGGTGACAAGAAAATGACGTGAAAATTAGGAAGAGAGAAAATATATTTTAGAGGAATTATTATAAGTTAATAATAAAAATAAGGAAGATGTCTAGAAAGCTATAATTATATTATAATTGTAATTATTGTCAAATATTTTTATTTATTTATTTATTCTTTTAAACCTTTTTATAACCCTTAGAGCCCGCTTTAATATTACACACACTCGTATCGCTTTGCTCACAAAATGTGCTTTTCAGAATCAATATTAGTAGAATATTATTTTCTACTTTCATTTAGTAAATATTTAAGCAACATCAGTCCTAATGAGAAACATCAAATATTCATCCATTTTCATAATTTAACCCTTTTAAATACCATGTTTTCCACTATATTTTATATACTACATGCTAAGTAGATTTTTTATTATCACATCAATGACTTGCAGCAACATTGACTGTGCACCGAGTGCACATAGCATGTATTTTCTCCATTTGTCAAATATGATAAAAATTACGTCATCGGGTGGAAGATAGTAAAAATTTCAAATTCTGTGGCAAAAGCCCACAATGACACCCAGAAATAACCCAATGCATGTTTATACGCTCTGATGGCTGTGGGATCAAAACTACAAACAAACTATTCAGTTTGAATGGTCTTCAATGGGGCATTTTTTTTACACTGAACAGTGTGAAGCTAACAAGTTTGTTTATACAGTGTATTTTAGACTTATAGTTGAAGCTAAGCTGGAAATTCCAAGATTAAACAAAAATACACAATCTTGCCAAATTGTATGCCATATGCATGAACACAGCCAAAATTCTCAAAAAAATGAAGAATAAAAAGTGTGTAAAATGCGCCAAACAGTTCCTAAAGGTTAACCTTTTCACTTATTCTCTCCCCCTATTACAATATATGTGATTGGGGTGCCGCCAGGGGTGGGATTTGGAGGTAGTGTTGTGTATTATCATCTTTGTTTTTTTCCATGTTAAAAATAAAAAAGCTGATAACAAAAAACCTTTTTATTTATTAAATATTATTATTATTATCATTATTGTTATTATCATTATTATTATTATTATTATTATTATTATTATTATTATTATTATTATTATTATTATTATTATTATTATTTTCACCATATTTCTGTTTTTGTATTATTATTGGGAAATTTCAGGGAATTTTCTTGTGACTCGACTTCTCACAACTTCTTGTGTTTTTGAAAGAATTCAAGGCATTTTGCTCAAGTTTCAGAGGGTTAAATATCAACATCAATCAAAGATGTTAAACTGAAGCCAAAACCACGTTCCTCTGAATGACACAAGTGGACAGAAAAAGGGACAGTCAGTAACACATAAATCCATGACGCTCTTTTTAACCCAATGATTGCCCACAGTGAGTCGTGAGACGGGACACACAGACGCCTCCTCTTCCTGCAGCTCTGCAGCTCTGCAGCCACAAGATGGAGCCATAAGATTATAATGTCCAACTCCTGCCTCAGAGGTTAACAGATACTGTGACGAAAGTGTTGTACCAAAAGAGCGCAGTCACTCATGACGGATATGCTGTGAATAATTGATGTTTTTCAGAGTCACCTGCACCACTGTCCAACATACTACAGCCTCTAGTCACTACAGCAGAGCTCTCTCTTTATGTAATATGTGCTGCTTAGACTTAAGTTTATGAGCCTGGTAAAAAAAAGAAAAAGTGCTTTCATTTTGCTTGGAGCACTAATTATCTTTGGGTAGCAGCTGCCATATATTCATGTGTTTGTTTAGCAAAGTGTCAGTCAGGAAAATGGTTAAAACCACACTCCACTATTCCACAGTGAAAAAAATGTGGATAATAATAGCCTGTCAAATATTTTGTCAGATGACAGCAGGGTGCAGCGGTGCTTTTCAGAAAACTGTCATGGGCCCTTTCCTCTGGTTTCGCATAATACTGAAAATCTTAACCAACAAAATGATATGCTCCATTGTTGTAACAATATTAATCTAACTGCCGCCGTGTGGCAAATTAGAGTCTGAAAATTCATTTTTAACAAAGTTCCAATTTCATTTCACCCTTGAGGCTCGCAAACGGCGACATTAATTCCTAGAGGTACCCCTCCGATCGTAAAAAAACTCAATGAAAGAGACAAAAAACACGCACCACGAGGAAGCCGAGGACAATTTTACAAGATTTAATTTATTAACTATTATACAGTTCACATAAGGCCTTCATCTTCAAACACTATTCTCAGTCAGACAAATTCCATGGTTTGCTCTTGGTGCACAGTACATAAACTTTCACGTTTCAGCTTTTTTTTTTTTTTTTTTCACTTTAGCATTTGTTTTGTTCTAATTTTTCATGTTTTAAAACCGGGAGAGGCGGTCATCCTTCTTCCCCTTGGTGTTTTTTTTTAAATCATGCACTAAACTTAAGTGGCCTTGAACCATTCACAAAAATTGTAAAAATGGACTTTCAAATCATTGAAATACACACTAGAAATGTTTTCTACCATTGACTAACGGGTGGTGTTCCCCAACATACAAATAAACATTATAGAGTAGTATGCACTCGCTTTTTGCTCGTTAAGCGGCAGATTCGCCGAGGTTGTGTCAGAGGTCAAGTGATGCGGTAAGATTATAATACTCCCGGGAAATCGTGTTATAGTGGGACAGTTGTTTGGCTGTCAGTCTTAATGTTGCAGCTCACAGCGGTTTGAGAAGAGCCTGCACAGAATGACTGGCTTCCAACAACAAATCCAAAAGTACCAGCGGGTGATGATCCCAAATACAACCAAAGATCGAACTTTTCTGGTCATTCTTGCAACCAAGAACACAATCATCCAGAACTTCAATGTCTGGTGGTCCATTTTTTTTTTTTACTTGTCCCCATTGAAAAGACAGTGCCTCCTCTCACGTTTAATGGTTAAAATGATCAAGTCTTCATTAGCTACCACTGAAAATCAGCTGATTGTTTTCCATGAAAAGGGGAGCACAGAGCTAATTCACTAGAGCAGGTAAACGGCCGCTTCCTGAATGTGTCCCGTCCACAAACATTTAACTTCTACTGGTCGTTGTAAAGCGGGGCTAGCGTTAACAGTGCGTAGAGCGTACTAAACCTTCTGAGTTAAAGGTCCTTTATATTAGATGAATACAAAGAGCTTGGGTTTGATAGACAGCCACAGCGACACATCCAGCAACCTATCATGTTTCAAGCGTTTGGTTTCAATAGACACCAGATGGCAATGTAGAGTTGTGTTATGGTACGATTAGGTTACACATTCAAAAAAAAAAAAAAAAAAAATGGCGAAAACTCCTTCACTTGACCGATGGCAGGCAAAGTCTTCTGTGATATTATGTTGGTCTAATTAAACCAAACTTCCTCTAAACATCCACTCGTATCAACCAACAGCTAGAAAGAGGACAAACTCTAAAAGAAAAACTAGTTTTCACATGGCTGGATGAATGAATGCGAGCGGATTCAGATTTCCCATCAAGCTAAAAAAAAAAAAAAAAAAAAAAAATGGGACATCTGGATCGACTCGAAGAAAATAAGTTTTTACAAAAGGATCTTGTTTCACAAGCCTGCACTGATGCCACATTCAGCCACTAAAAAAAACAACCAAAAAAATCAATATGGACAATTAATATGTGGCATTTCTTCAATTGTAACACTACACTATCAAAAAAGTGCTTCAGATAAGTTTGTGGATACAAAAACAAGTTTGATGTAAACAAAGTTTGATCTGCCAGAGCTCTATAGAGGCAATGGGTATGGCTGTTTGAGGTGTGAAATTAAAAACACACAAGAAAACAGTATGTCAACACAAAAAAACAAACCCTATGAGGGAAAAAAACAGTGATCATTAAAGTGCATCCCTGGATGTGTAAACCCCCCCCTTCCCTTCCCTTCCCTCCCCACGCTGACCGCTCAAGTAGAGCCGATGAGAGAAACCCCAAAGGCAGACAGAGGAGCCAAACTGCTGCCCAAAGGACCTACAGAGGAACAGTCTAAAAAAATCCAGTGGCAGTACTTTCATGAGAAAAACAACTAAAAACAGTTTTACACATAAAAACATGGTGGCCACAAATCATTTCTTCCAGCTTGGCGTAGAGGTTTACGTTTCTTGGTAGTGTAGGATAAGTGGTGGCTGTTGACAGACGACAGGCGTGCTGCGACGGCGACCTCTGTCCTCCACGTCTGACCTGATGTTCCAGGCGATCAGGGGGGCGCAGAGGGCAGAGGAGGAGTCACTGATAACGGCAGCCAGCCCGGAGTTTGTATGGATACAGATGGCAGGTTAGAGAAGTTTCATCCACTTCCTATCCTCTTTTATTTAGTCCATGATCAAAAATGTAGTGTGCAAGTGCACGGTTTTTTTTTTGTTTTTGTTTTTTTTTTTAATTTCAGTGTGTTGGTGATAAGGTCCAGCATCATCATGGGCACACGTGGTTTCACTGTCTCTTCTCACAGTGTCTCTTGTTCGGCGGGGGAATGGTGGGAGTGGGGGTGCTGGTGGAGGGGAGGGAGCAGAGACTGCAGGGGGGACTGCGGGGTGGTGGGTGGCGACTGCTGCAGGGGGCTGAAGTGTGCGGTGGTGTGGGGAGGAGAGGAGCGGTAACAGGAGTAGGCAGAGCTCCCGCTGAGGGTGGTGGTGGGTGAGGCGGGGAGGCCCGCGAGGCCCGTGGGGGAGTCGAGGAGGGGCTGGTTGTAAAAGAAGAATGCACACTGGTGGATGAAGCTCTCGATGATTGTCTGGTAGGTGCGTGTGGCAGTCAGGGCGTCCATCGTGGTGAAGTCGGGCCTCATGAGGGTGGGCCAGAAGCAGATGGACAAGTTCTCGCTGGTCATCAAGTTCACCCTGTTCAGCTGGCTCACCCTGAGAAAAACACACACACAGGCACCGAATTATTCACTCGCGTCATACGGCGCAGAAAAAAAAAACAGATGGGTGTCTATCACAACAAATGCATGAAAGTGATTTAAAGCTGTGGACTTACTTGTGTAAGTGGCTCACTACAAATTTGAAGACATCATAATTCTCCCGGGGGAACTTCCTCAGGACATCCTTCATGGCATACAGCCTCTGTTCTCGGTCATTGATTTCTGCACACACAGAGATAAGTTAGCATTAAATCTCATCGCTGCACACAGTAATCGAAAACTGAAATGTCTCTCCATGAAAATTATTCTTGTCAACACTAAACCAGAGCGAAACAGCTCTGCCAAAACCTTCCCTACCCTCTCCCCTCCAAAAGAAATAATCTTTTTATGTTCTTGTAAAGACCCTCCCAGCCCAGCAGTGTTTGCTTACTGAAAGCGTCCAATAGGTCCACCTGCAGAGCACAAGGCACCAGGGGCTCAGGCAGCTCAGAGAAGAAGCTTTTGAGGGCTCCAGCCACAGTGTTTATGGAGAAGTCTTTCTCCACTAGGTCTAATCCGTGGTCTGCGTGAGGAGAAAGACAGAGTTAAAAGGATCAGAGAAAGTAAGCCGTCGCTGTCATCGGGGGCAAACAATCAGCTGCACGTCACTTTCCTTTGGTAACTCTCTGTTTATGTTTTGATTAGGCAGCCACATAATTACATGTCAAACAGCTGGTTCAAACAAGTCTGATGATCAGCTCACCCTGTTCAAACTGCCTCTGCATGCTTTCCATCTCTGACTTGTTGCCGCTTACGCGGTACAAACCCTCTGTGTTCAGGCCTGGGGAGAAAAGAGCGTAGCGGAGAAGAAGGGGGAAGACGTGGGGGGCACAGTGGGAAACAAGCAAAGCACAAACACTTCATTAGCCTCAGTGCAAACAGACATGACAATACAGATGCTGGCAGTTTCTACAGGAGTACTTAGCTGAAAAAACCCTTGTATTACTTTCACATCTCACTGAGGTCATGGACAGGTGCATTGGTTTGGGAGCTCTGACAATAAGCGTTTTTTGTAGGTGATTAATTAATTTCATAATGTTATTGATCATAATGAAAGATTAAGACTGATAAATTATTATCGGAAGTCAATGTTTTCCACAGAATTATGTGTGGCGGTGGCTTATGCCGGGGACTAATGTGTGTGTCCTTCTCTTATTTGACTTTTGCCTTTTTATTACACAGGACAGCTCATGCGTGAAAGGGACATACAGCAAAAGGGCTACAGGTCGTAGTCAAATCCGCAGCAGCTGTGGCGACAACATAGGCTCTGTTTATGGGGTGCCTGATCCACGAGGCTCTCTTCTGTTTTTTTTTTAAAACTCTGATCTCCTAAACTCTGATCAGATTGATGGTTGAGAGGAGCAGCAGTGCAGAGGTGAGTGAAAGCAGTGTTTTAGACCCAATTCAATGACAGTTGAGCCTCACTTTTAACTGCACCTACCATTCTGCTGCTCCATCTGTGCCCAGAGTATGCTCTAGACTGTGGTGCAAAGAATAACCAAACTGTACGTATATTCCAAAAGCGCTACAAATAAATGGTCCAGCTCCAAAAATTTCAAATCGGCATGTGGCTGCAGATGTTTTAATCAGGTCAGGCCACCACAAATAAATGAATGTGTGTGAAACCCTTGAAGTATTTCAAAGATTAAAAAGCTGCACAACAACGTACCTGTGGTCTCAATGAAGCGGACACACTTGTCGATGAAGAGTGGGATAGGTCTGTCAGGGGATACCACATTCACAAGGGGGACCCCAAAGTAATTGCTCTCCGGGGGCTTGGGAATAGCTGGACGGGGCTTTGGTCTTGTTTTCTGTGAAGGGAGAAAGACCAACGACTCTGAGTGTCTTGAACAGGGATAATTATGCTGATACTAAGTGGCACTCATTGGATTCTAACAAAATGTGCCCTTCTCCATCAGCAGCAGCAAATCAGTTCCTCACATTCAGTCACAAGCTTAATGTCTAGATCCTGCATAAGACATTATCAAAATATAAAAATAGTAATTTAACCTCCCTGTATTATATACTATGTATTAATAGTGCTATTATACCTATAGAAATGGCTGCAGGTTTTGATAAAAGCAATACATTTCTGTATGAGATTATGGACGTGTACATAAAAGTGAACATAAAAACAAAAAAAGTGGTACAATACACACCTTGGCTGTTCGTCGCAGGCTCTTTAGAATGTTCCTCTTTTTTGGGTCCTCACTCTCCTCATTAACAAGACTTTCGCCTTTCAGGGTCCCAAAGTCATCCTCCTTTGATTTCGGAAGCGCTCCCATCTCATCATCGCTGCCTATGAAGCTGGTGCGGAAGCTGCTGAACTTGCCGAGCCGCTTTGACCGGTCACGGTAAAGACGGGGCTTCACCCCCGCCGCTGAGAACTTCCTCCTTCGTTCCAGAGAGCTGCTGTCTGCTTCGCTGTCTGAGCCGTTCCCATTGGAGTGCATCCTGTTAGAGTTGCGGATGGTGATGATTTTGCCTTGTGTGCTGTCGTGTGGCACAGAGTAGATGATTTCTTCGTTGCTGGGGCGGGGTTTTGAAACAGCGTCGATGGGTTCAGCGTAGTCTGAGGGATCGTAGCCGACATCCCCGCCAGGAACCCAGGTGACAGCAGATGGCAGGGAGCGACGATGACCAAGGGTGTCGATATATGGGTTACGGCTCACCTTCCGGAAGTCAAAAGTGACGCCCGGTTTGACTCTCACTTGAGGGGGCACTTTGTTGTTGAGTTTGTTCTCAAAGTCTCTGATATCAGAGATGACAGAGATGTCACTAGAATCTAAGTCCGGCATGTTGAAACCCCCACTGTGAGAAGTCAGTGTGCCATCATAGTATGGTGGTGATGGCTCTACATCATCCTCTGAATCCAGAAACATGGTGACAGGACTGGGAGAACTGCAGCGTGGGGAGTAAACATTTTCATTGGTGCACGCTTCGGCAACATTATCGTACATGTGCGTGGCCTCCACAATGTTGCGTTTCTCCACCACCTCCATCAGAAATGAATGGAACATTTCTATCCTGTGCAGACCTCCCACCACCCCTCCAGATCCGCAAACCACGCTATTGAAACGACCCTCTATCTCATGGGCTAGCTCCTCCCCCTGGATCAGCTGCTCACAGGCATAGTCGCTATCAGTGAGCTCTGCCTGGCTATCTCCCACTGCCAACAGCTGAACCGGGATGATGTCCTGAACCTCACACAAGAACGCACAAAGGGTCTCCAGGGAGGCTTTTCGGGAAACGGAGTACACAGCGATGTAGCCGTGTACTAACCTGCTCTTCCGCAATGTGAAGGAGGCGTGGTATGAGAGCAGAGAGAGCTCTATGGCCAGCTTGTGTCCACCAACTGTCTGCTCCAGCAATACAGAGGTGCCACAATTAGACATGGGCCTGCAGTGTTGATGCATTAAGAAGGGGGACAGGAGCTGCTCAATGTCATAGGAGTCTCCACACATTAAGCACATGACAATGCGAAGGTCTGCCTCTGGCGCCGGCTGATGAGGGGAGTCTCTGAGACCTGGAGGCTCAGGGAGGAGGGGTGGGGAGCTGCTACTAAAGGATGTGCTCCTCCGAATATCCAGAAGCCCCCTCAGCACCTGGTTGATTTGAGTCTCATTGACATTATGGCCATAGCCCACACCAGGGGAGGCAGGATCTAAAAAGCTACACTGCAGCCTCCTTGCAACCTGCTGTCCCTGTGTTATAAGGTTTAAGGCAGTTTCTCCACCTATATCCACGTATGATCCTACGCCTCTTTTAGTGACTAGAAGAAGCGACGTTGGCAGCTGTGCTAGCTGGCTATCCCTTCGACCTAGAGTTGATTCCCTAAGTCGCTCGAGGCTTTCAATCACATAGGACAGGGACTCCTTTGAGTTATACAGACACAGACATCCGTGAGGGGTGAAAGTGGGGGTGTGGAAGGAATTCACCGGAAGACGTACGTTTCCCTCTATGGGCCGCAGCGTCAATTCATACATCTTTCCGTCTAACACATACCAGTCATCATTTGTGCAGAGAGTCCTAATCTCATTGGCAAATTCTCTGGCCAGTCCATCTTTCCCTAGTATGACGAGATTAATTCTGTCAGCCTTGGTGTCCCCAAAATGGGCTTTCACATCAAAAAAGGGGTAACACGTGGGGAAACGTGAAACTAAGAGTTGTTCGATCTTAGAGTCTACGCAGTGAGGACTGCTGGGGCACGTCTCCTTTGTAGGGTGATAGACAAAGTGGATATGCTTCAATACAAGAGCATCTCTTTCGGCTGGCAGCTTTTGTAGTGCCTTGAATCTTTGCTCCTCACCCAAAACCTCCTGAATTGCTCCCATCTTCTCCTTGCTTGGCTTAGCATCCACCTCAAGCTCGTAAAAAAGCTCAGAGTACTCCAGTAAGAGCTCCTGGAAGTCCTCTTTAGCACGATCAATGATCTCTTTCTGATGACGGTTGTAGAGGTCCAAGTACTCTGGCTCCTCAAGCCACTGGTAGAACTCTTCATTCATGATAAAGCTGCGAGCCTCCTCCCAAGGTCTACCAGGTGTGACAAAGGGAGAGGAAGCTAACTTATGTTTAAACTCCAGCCTCATCTCTGCCCGTCTGCACTCATTGCGAAGATGTTCCAGGTGGGCGTTAAATATGTCCTCCGCTTCCGCCGTCTCCAGCAGGTCTGAAGGGATTCTCTCATCTTCCATGTTATCAATGTGGGATGTATCCTCCCATGGTGAGTCCTCCAGAACAACAAACCAGTGGGCAAAGTGCTGCTTGGACTCAAGGACCTTCTGTACCCCAGACCAGCTCAGCTGATCTATCTCATCAAGATCAGGCACCAAAGAACTAAGTGCTAAAGGAAGAGTGCTTAAGTATATTTTGCGACGCCTCTCGATATGCTCCTGCTTCAGACGGTAGACATGCTGTTGAAAAAGCTTCTTGCATTTGGCCGTTCCCTCCAAGAACACATATTCTTTGTACTCTGGGGAGGTGTTCATGCGTCGGCTGGTGTTTAACCAGGTTTCATTATGATTCTTTACAATACGGTTGATTAGCCATTCATAGCGATCCTTGGCAGAAGCTATCTGCTGACTCTGGAGCTTTAGAGCTTCAAAGTAAGGAATGATCTTGGGCTTCCCCCTGCTCTTATCAATAAGCTGAACCAAAGTGAGAAAGGCAAGGTCCACATTTATATTTGAGCGTGCAGATGTCTCAACTACTGGCAGACTCTTTTTTGTGATGGCAAAGGTATGTGCGTCTTTGATGTAGCGTTCAACTCCTTCATCACATTTGGTGAGGACCAGCACAATGGGTTTCTTAGTCTTGCTAAGCTGACCATACAGGTTTGTGACAAATTTGAGCTGGTCATCAAAGTTGCGGTTCATGCCCCGGCTGACATCAACACAAAGCAGGAAGCCGTCGACCTGCAGCTTACCCTCAGGCATTTGTTTTTGCTCAAAGTCTTGCTCCAGGCCCAGCTGATCTGTACAGAAGTACATGAGCTTCTCTGCTGAAGCCAGCTTGGTTGCGGCTGCCCGTTTGATATAGGGCTGCATAGCAGTGCTACGGTGTGGCTGAAATGTCTGGTCATCAATGAACTCTGTTTGCTCCACAACATGCATCCTGCACTCAGGCCCCTCCTCCAGAACCCGGGACACCTCCCCCCAAAACAGAAAGTGATCATTATTAACCACTCGACCCCCAAAGTCACTGGTGCTCAACACGGATGTGTGGTCCAGGTAGAAGTCATCAGCACTGGGCCGCACAAACCTATTACATAGGCAGGACTTGCCAACTCCACATTGCCCCTTCTCTTTCTCTGTTCCTGACAAACCCACCACAATGAGGTTGTAAATGGGCGACCGGGCATCTTGCTTTTTCGCCATCATAGTCTGCTGACACTCATCCTGCCATAAACAGGCACTGTATAAAGGAGTTCACTTGAATGTTTGTCCATATAGTTGCTGATCCACAGAGGAGATCAAATTTCACTTTCTTCTGCTGCTGGGCGTCAGTTTTAATAAATAGCAGTGCAGTGATATGAGCAGAGCGTTCTTTCATTCACTCCTTATGTGAATCAGATCCTGTCAAAAAAACAAAAAAATAACAAAGAAATCAGAAAAATTGCAAACAACAGAAATGCATTTTGAATTAAAAGGGGGGAAAGCTCAGACCCTTAACTCTAGGACATGATAAAATAAAAACATATTGTTAAAACAGTCTACTTTATCTGGTAATGGCCTGGTAACCTTGTTATTGACGGTATTTTTGCTGACATAGCCGTCGCAAATGTCAACTTGCATAAGCCTCTTCTATCCTTTCTAATAATTGAGTGAGCTCTGATAATAACTGAATATAATGACAAGAGGCACATTTATTCCATTTTGTGCCAATTTCCTTTGTATACCAAAATATATTAAGGGAATGGACCCTCGGGTAGTGAGGGTCAGCGTTGGCTCTTTGATTCGAATTTCAACTGGTGGCTGGGCTCAGATCACTGTCCCATGATCATAACTAAGCACTTGATTGTGTATCAAGTCTGATCCTTTATCAAAAGAAAATAATTGTAATATGTGTGAAATCACTGCATTAATTTTATCGCTTTATACACAAAGCTGTTACCAAACACTGCTGTAGAATTTGGCATCATATTTAGCCACCAGCAAAAGCATAATGAGGACAGTGTTAGAGGAGCAGTCGCAATTTCTCCTGGCCTGTCTACAGGTATCAGCCACATCAACGTAATGCCTTTAAAGACCTTTTCAAGATCATTTATATCCACATTTAAGACTGATTATTTGACAAACTTTTTTTTCAAGCATTGCAGGTGAGTATAAAGGGAATGAAGTCCAGTGTAGAGGTTGGTTTTGTGTAGGGATATGGTTAGAGTTAGTAATGTACATTTTGCCAACAAGTGAGCGCAAATAAAAGAAGAAAAGAAAAAGACTGTTGGCAGGTTTTAAAGATTTGTAACGTCAGAAATGTGGACTTTCACATAGAAAAGTATGACTTATTTTGACAAAAATGATTAGAAGATCGGTAAATAAAATTGAATTAAATGTTGGACGTAATCATAAGACCTCACAAATTTTACATTTAAGGCTATCTAAGGGCTATTATGGCCTTATATTTATAAAATTAAATGTAATACTTTATAAGGACCTGCAGATACCCTGATTAAACCAACTTTACAGGAGGAAGCACACTGATTTCATTAAATTGTCAGGTAGGTTTATAGCCCATTAAAGCCCATCAAACATTCACTGAGCCCAAGGTGACACCTCTTGCTCTGTCAGTCCAACAGTTCAAAACCAACATAATATATTTACTATCATAGAAAACTATACACACGTGAGAAGCTGAACCAGTTTATGACAATTTTGCTTATATATTTCCTCACTTTATATAATACTTTGATCATCAAAATTGCTGCAGATTAACCTTAGATCAATCAACTCACTGATTGATCGATTCATGTCAGCCCTGGTCCGCTCATCGAAAGCTAAATTCACATAACATCAAACCAGGATCAAAATGATAGCATTAATCGTAGGAGGAAAACATGTTGGGGAGTGGTGCTCTTTAAATGACAATGTCAGCTGATCAGTGAGTGGAGTGACAAGCATGAAAATGATGTTGTAGGCACCTCAGTCTTTCAGTCTAAATGAAACATCATCTATCAGCCAAATCTATACAGATAAAACCCTGAAGGAATAAAGAATTTATTAAGAGAGAGACAGACACATGTAAAATCTCTGCCAGAGGACACTGAACTTGCTCAAGACACTTAATGCTTCCATTAGTATAGCACTGATTAATGCCTCTATTATAACAGCACTGATGCAATTCTGATATAACAGTCAGCTCATAATTTCTATAGGACAAAAATGAGCAACTGCTGAATTTATGTAATATGATTCACTGGAGTCACACATCATGACAAGCGCAATTACAGGCTTATAATGACACATGCAGTGAAACAAACAGCCCCGGCAGGGTCAAAGCAACCATGGGCAGTCCACACCGCTCAGCTGAGCTAGGCCTGATAACGTCTAACTAAAAATGATCAGACAAGTTTATGCGAATAAAAACAACCAAACTCTGCAAATCGGCAGCTGAATACAGTTCTCCAAAGCGCACCTTCGAGCAATTTCATTTACATAACCTACTTACTTAGACAAGATTTAGTAACGTTATATGTTGTGCAAAGGATTAACAGTTAACATGGGCTTTAGGGTGCACAGAGAGGGGCTGACCACGCCAGGCCTGCTGCTGTCTACATGATGAAATTGCAGAGCCGAAATCTGGGGTAGCCTACCTTGTCCACACCGACAATGTTTAAAGGGAATTTATTTACCCAGCTGTCTAGGGTGTAGCACTCGACTGCTTCGCTAGGAAATCGCCCATAAAGAAGAGGATAGAGCATGTAGGGTACATACCATCGCATTTCTGCCTTTCTCCTCTTGCATCTGTCAGGCCAGCTCTTGCCGCAGCCCTCGCCGCCTGATGTGCATAAGCATAAAGCCGCAGAATGCACTACGGCTCGTCTCAATTCACAGATAATACTGATAATACTACAACTTGAGCGATGAGGTAATTTGATTTAAATATCCATTACCCATGCCTGGATTCTCTTGTTTTAGCATCACTGTTTTCGCTGCAATTAAACACAAGGAAGGAAGAAATAAATATCCCAAATGATACAACCATCCGATTTTGTTCTTGCAAGGAGGTTTTCCTCACAAGAAATTCACGCGTTTAAAATTCTGCTTAGCCGTCCTCTTCTCGGTTCACCACGTTGCTTTTTCAATAATTATTCTGTCCATTGTTGTGCCCACATAATGCTGGGCCGGTCGCGCACACGAGACAACGGTGAGTTTGTTGCAATCGCCGTGGTGTTTCGTCTGAAATTACGTTTCTACTGCAACAGGAATTGTTCATATCCTGGTCAAATTAGGAGCAGATTGCGTGTGTGAAAGTGGTATTTCTGCCAGCTTTCCGATAATGGCGGCGGCCCTCCTCCCCGGACCTAGTTCTCCTCTTCTTTTCTTTTGGAAAAGGGAGCTGTGGAGACAGAAGCAGCGGAGAGAGGGACTCACCCAGCGGCGCCCTCACACAACTGCAGCAGGTCGGCTCGCTGCTGCTGCTGCTGCTGCTAGCTCACCACTACACTGCCTTGGAGGCTCGTTACTTAAAAGTAATGGATTTCTCGGCATTCAGTTAATATATTTCTAAAGTGTTGACACTTTATGCTCGACAGTTGGCATTTGTGACTTTGTTTCTTGGCGTTCAGAGTTACACAAACTCTGTTTTCGTGGAGTTAAACCGACTACAAAGTGAGGAAATTTATGAGACTTCTGCTGTTAGTTAAATCGCTTTAGGCTAGCTAACAGTTAGCGGATTTTTTTTGGGGGGGGGGGTTTGTGATTTTTTTCATAAAATTAAGGTTGCGTTACAAAATAAGGCTCGATAAAGTAAATTGACTTATTTAAAGATACTTTTTAAAAAAGCCATTCAACCTTAAACTCCGAATTAACAGTTAGCATTAGCGAACCGCTAGCCACTAGGCTAAGGGACTGTTCATAACTTATTGGGGGGTAAAAGGGGGAAGGCATGTCAAGTATTTTTTATGCACTGGGCAGGGACTAATGTTATTTTGCCATGGCGGAAGGGCATACAAATTTAAATGGCTGTATTTTATATTTATTTTACCACAGATTATTTTCAATTTTTTTTTTTTAGGAAAACATGCCTTCAAAACCAGCCAGAAACTACAAAAACAGAAAAAAAGCACCAGTCACTCAGGGAGGCTCAAGGAAAAACAGCCCCTAACTAGTGTTTGTACATACATAACATTAGTCTGTCAGGCTAGCAGTAGCAATCTTAAATTTTGAATGATGAAAAAGCATAAATCACAAAAACATTCTGTAGAATACAGTGGGATACATAATTACATGATATCATTTAAACATAAAGTGATAAAGTTATTGTAAACTCATATTAAGTAAACAGACAAACAGTCCAGCCTATGGAAATGAGCCTTACAGCTTGCACAAGGACCACGAGAGGCTTCAGATTTTCTCAAAGGTCCAAAACCCAGAAATAGAGAGGGAGCACCCCTAAACAACCAGACAGCCAAATTTAGAGAGGGCAACCTGGGTTTAGTCTATTTTGCTCACAAGCTGACGTGTACAAGGTTACACTCTGGTAACTGCCATTCAGCTCCTCCACCTTTAACAGTGGCTGGCATCAGTCATCATCAGCATCATATCTGATTACTGTGATGATTAACTTCAGTGTTGCCGCCTCCTAGTGGATTCATCAGCTATAAACTACCCAAAATGTGCTATCATCTTTCCAGTGAAGTCTTAATGCGTTCACCGTTTTTACTTTGTTTAACCATTTCAGCCTCTTCTTGCTGTGTTGTAATTTTATCCTACAGTCCTAAAGTCAGTCTGGCATTGGGCTGTACACTCGACGAGCCTCAGCTGTAGGCTGCAAGTAACCAAAGTGGCCAGCACCAGACTGCTACTGGAGAAGGATATGGGAGAAAGTGTGCGCTGTTCAACTTCAGTGAGGCTGTTTCTGCACTCTGATTATTAAGGTAGGCATATTTTTCTGCACTTTGTATTTGTATGTGTTTATGGAATACAAAATATGCAGGTATATCATATTTGTATGAAGTGTATGTGCATGCATTTTTGGATGTGCAATATGCATAGCTTACAGTTTTCCTTTCATGCTTGAACTGTATTTGAGTTAAACTAATAACAGATTTTGTGCTAGACAGTGGTGGAGGAAATATTGAGATGCTTTGCTCTAGACAGTGGTGGAGGAAATATTGAGATGCTTTGCTCAAATAAAAGTACAGTCACCACATTATAAAAAATACTAGGCTACTCTGAGGAAAATCCTGCATGCAGATGGAAGTTCTAAATTTTTTTCGAATGATCCATTTATAAACTAGTGTGTCAGACTATGGAAATTGTCCATCTGTTTGTGGCGCTTGACAAAATGTCAAGCAGGCATCAGACTAATTAGGATTCATCTTCTGGGAGCCAAATGTAATTGTAATCCACCCTTTTCACAAAAATAGCGGCAAAGGAGCCAGTTCAGTGTAATTGATATTGCCACCACTAGGCAGAGCCATAAGCCCTCTTATGATTCACATCATCCAGAGGAGCTGATTTAGTGATAAGCTCGTGCTTGTTATTGTCTCAGTGATCGTGCAAGGGAAGTAACATTATTGACCTGACCTGATCCTCACGGTGACTGTGTTTATTATAATGAAGAGACAACAGATGACTATATTCTTTATTGAAAGCTGCTTCTTTTGTGTGTTTGTCTTAAAATTCCTGCAGAAAAATACACAAATATGTTTCCAGCTTGTTGTTTCGATGGGTTTCGTTTTACACCTTGGTCAGTTTAGCAGCCCTTGTGGTGTAACAAGGATCTGTGGGATGAGAGGCGGTTAGAGGTGAGAGTGGGGTGAAAGGGACAGCAGATGGGTGCTGAGGGAGCTCAGGGCAGATGGATGATAGGTGACAAAAGACATCTCTGTCTCGGACAAACAGTTCGGAAAGCTATAGGTTAGGTTACCCAAACACCATTCAAATACAATCTTTTTTTTTTTAGTTGACTTCATAGTAGCTCTACACTGAAGCATGAATAATGTGACGGAACAGGTAAAAAGGACAGAAGATGATGATGTAAAAGTTAGCGTGGTGAGATTTAGATAAGATTATATCTGATCTGATGTATTCACATAAATTGTGTATGTGTGAGCAAGAGGGACAGAGGAAGAGAGTGAGAATTAGA
Source organism: Plectropomus leopardus (assembly GCF_026936395.1). Taxonomy (NCBI): domain Eukaryota; kingdom Metazoa; phylum Chordata; class Actinopteri; order Perciformes; family Serranidae; genus Plectropomus; species Plectropomus leopardus. The sequence goes on along the minus strand of NC_142190.1, from coordinate 26,604,185 downwards.
AGGAGGTGAAGAGAGAACCAACACATTTTCCACCCCGCCCAAGAAGTCATCATTCCTCTGTGATTCATTGTTATACTGAATCAGAAAACCTTAGGAATTAAAATACAAAATGAGAAAAAACTATTACTATACCTCCGAAACAAAACACAGAGGGGAAGGTTATGCCAGGACATGTTGGATTTGGTTCATACTATATCAGATTTTCAGAATTAGTTTTTGGGGTTGTTAATGAAATAATCTGGAACTGAAGTCAGGCATATGGTTGCATCGTAAAAAAAGGATATTTATTTCAGTGTTTTGGTTCTGAGTTTGTGCATGTAGTGACAGTTTAGTGGGAGGAAGAGGAAGTTGGTTTAAATCAATCAGCTCAGTCCTACCATCCATATTATAATAGCAGTTACTCTTCTGGCAAGACTCCACTTTATTATGCGTAACACATTGGGTTCACTGCATTTAATGAATTAAGGAAGGAAATCATTTTAATCAGCTACATGCACTTAAGCAGGAGATACAAGTAGAAGTTAGAAAGGTATCCTTCACATCTGAACTAAGCTCAAACAGACGGTTATGAAGGAAGACCCAGAACATCAGGAAACAGCTAGGAAGGAAATCCTTCTTACAGGAACTGCTAAACAAAGATAGGAACACTTATTGAAAAAACTCAGCTGGAAAATGACGCATCACAATCTCAGGTGGTGAAGAAGCACGCTACAGAGAAACTGAGTTTCTTTCTGGTTGACTTTGGTGTCTTTTTGACTTCATTGGCAGTAAGGTTGCGCCAGATGCTGCTAATGTGCAGAGCAGACTAACCAGATGTGTTAGCAGAGAGCCCTCATGTTTCCCACATGCATGTGGATACATATTCTATGTGTTGGATGCCCTTCAAAAGTATGTCAAAAAATGCTGCCAGCAATCTATCTGCCGTATTTTCTGTCTGAGATGCTTTTGCATATTTTCCCCTCAGAAATCTTTAAGTTAACTGCAATGATGACTCGAAAAGAGTTAATAGGGTTTAAGAAATGCCCAAACTGTAAACATTTCAGGAGAAACAGATGTTTTTACACCTATCAGAAGAATAGATGTGTACGTAATTATAATTACATATATATAATTTTACACAATTGCTTTGTTCTCCAATAGTTACGGTCGCTTCCAGTAATCTTCACTGAGCAAAGGTGGAGGAGCGTTTTGTCCATGTAAATCTTTATATTAAGAGTGTAATTCTTCATTTTCCCCAGTATACATAATGCATTTAACAAGGAAAATCAAAAGACAGTACTGCATCACAAAATAAATGAATAGATAATAAAAAGAGGCGGGGATGCAAAGGTAATCCAGAGAACTGTCAACGTACATCATATACATTCTTTATACAAGTGGGAGCAGGTTACTATTTAGCTGGGAGAAATATACCATTTACTACAAGTGGAAGCAAGTTAATTTTCACTAAATAAAAAACAGGAAGCCTGCAGACAGTGTTTCAGTGGTTCTCCGTGCGCTTATAATGCCTTATAACATGCAGGCTGCCTGCTCCATGTTTAGCAAGTTTTTATCCATGTTACCCTGGGAGCTGAGCTGTTGTAAGTGGTAGCTTATATTCTTCCTTGCAAAATTTACTCCAAGAGAAAGTCCAGACTGAAGATAAGAGCCATATGACACATGACATGCAGGTGAGGCAAACCAGAAAGTGGAGCTCACAAGTGAGCACCTGGTGGCCAGGCATGGACCCATGATGCTCTATGAACTCTTATTCAACATACTGTACTCATATTTCAAAAATGACATTCCTCTCCTCAACAATAGGCACACTTGTTAAGCATGCATTCATTTGAATGTGTTGACTGTGTTTGGCTTCGATAGGGGAACACAACAATAGCTACCATTCTGCTGGAGTCAACCTTACTGAGCCAACCAAATGATCAACTATCAGCTCATTGTACAAGCTCCTTTTGATTTTTGCGCTCTATACAAAGTTGACCTGCAGTGACTGATCATTGGAGTTGATGCTGGTGTGAAGAGTGCGCACAATTGTGGAGGAATGCTATGAGGTAACCAAGTAAACTCATGTGAGAGAATATTTGATGGAAAAAGTTCAACTGAGGGAACACAGGGCGAAAGTGCCTCGAGGCAAATTTGATATTGTGATATTGGGCTATAAAAATAAAATTGGCCTGACTTAACTAGGGTAGACATGTCAGGACGTGCAGGCTTACCATATATAGCAACAGAGGCCCCAGAATGAGGTTTTGGGTGACACCATTTGGCACAAGATCTTTCAAATAGTTTGATAAATGTCAATAATCTCCTAGTTTGGTAAACTTTTGGGGGAGGGAGCAGCACGGAGGTTTTTCCCTCCTCGTTTTTGAGACAGCCAGAGATTGAGAAAAAGAGCGAGAGGCTCTCTGCATCTGGGTAACATTATTCAGATTCCTCAGCGTTGGATATTTGATGATGCTGGCAAAGGAGAGAGTGAGGCGTGGAGACAGAGTGAGGGAAAATGGGGTGAGAGCAAATATAGGGGAAGGGGAACCAGAGGAGGGCGCTGTTCTCTCAGCAGAGATGTGGCCTTGATTGCACTCCCCAAAAATGCCCACAAAGGGAGGGAACCCAAGAATCGAGGGATCTGGTGGTCCATGCAGGCAGCACATTTTATGTAAAATTATTATTTTTGTTGCATTATGAATGTTGCTTGGGAAACCAACAAGTTGCAGAATATGGCAGCTCTGAGTCATATCATATTAATAACAGATTTTCCAGTATCTGCAATGATATGATGATGATGGTGAAAGTTATTTTGTCAACAGTGGAAGACAGCCACGAGGAGACAGGCGGTCTTGCCCGTGAAACACTTCCATAACTCACATCCCATGTGAATCTGTCTCAGCTTGTGGGAGAAAAGGGAGGGAGCAAACTAAATAGGGAGGGAAGCAAAGAAAGAATGCACTGAGATCTCATCATGTGATTTCTCTTTTTTTCTCCTTTTTATATAGCCGCACAGTGATTACATGTTTGTAGTTTGGGGCTCTTAGCAACTTTTTCCAAACCCTCTCGGCTCTCTGTTTCTCTGGTTCTTCCCAACGGCTTACTTTTCCCTGACTTTTTTTTTTTTTTTGTGTGTCCAGTTGTGTGACGTGTGAGTGGAGTTCCTGCCCTTGTTTCATGCAGTATAGTTTAGAGGGGAAGGAGAGGGACTTGTGGAGAGGCAGACACTTACTTGACCTGTCAAAGGGAAGATGAATTGAAGGTATAAACAAGAGGAGCTGTTTGTGTTTTGGCCTGTATGCTCTGTCCTCACAGGGGAGCCAGACGAAGAGGAGGAAAGACGTGGAGAAAGCTGAGAGAAAGTGAGAAAGTAACCGACGTGGGAGAGAGAGAGGAAGAAGAAAAGTTTCAGAATTCTGTCGCCCATGGGCAAAGGTGGATGAAACGTTACAGTTGAGGAGTCTGCCTGACACAGGAGGAGGAGCGCCAGCCCCGGAGGGGGGGAACCACCAATTCAGCCTTCTTCCAACAACAACAGCACAGGATGAGGTACCAAGGCAGGGTAAGATCGGGACTACCATGATGCTCCTTGTTGTGTTTTCATGTTCAGTGCTGCACATACTGGATTCTATGTGTGTGCATTATCTGCATTATCTGCACAGCACAAGATCCGATCCAATTCACTGTCTCACTCACTGAGGGGAAAGCAAAACAGAACAATGAGTCATTTAGACATTCTTTTGCCCATGTATGAGTCAGTGTGTATTTTGGTTTTTGTATAAGCTCTAACCCGAGCAGACCAAAGAGCATAAACTTGGTATTTTTCCACCATATCCATTACTGGCACATCAGTGTTAGAGAACCAGCTGCAGTACCAGAGTAGCTCGCCCTGGGACAGAGTGGTGGGGCAGGCCTTATAAGGAAGACAATCCGAATGTAGTCGGTCCTGCAGAGCTTAGTCATGGGGCCTGGAGCCAAGTACCACTGCTGGGTTAGCCTCTTCTCTGGCTGTCACTGCTGCTGCTGCTGCTGCTGCTGCTGCTGCTGCTGCACCTACAAACCTGCAGATTTCACCAAAACACCCTGGTACTTAGTGTCAAATCCCCCCATAAAGCACTCAAGCGCCGCTGTCAATCTGATCTCGCTTCTGTGACAACAGAGCCTAGAGTCAGTTCACTGACAACAAAGCTGCGCGGATAACATTGTTTTCAGGTTACATCTCAGTCCCAGACCTGTAGCCCTGAAGGTATCTCAGCCACGTTTCCATACACACCCCTTAAATTTCCTATAATGTAAAATTCATATTTCCATGTCTTTTTAAATTATAGTGCATGTAAAGGGTGTTTTATGAATACTGTGGAGGATTAAAACGCTCAATCCACAGAGAAATGCAAACCATTCGTATTCAGAAACTGTGTTTTTAAATGAGCCGTCAGGACTGTGAAGTTGTGATGTCACAGCTATACAATAAAATTGTATAAAGTGCAACTACAGTGCCATTACAGTCATTCCTCGGCTGCAGTGACATTGCAGAGATGCAGAGAGTGCAGATGTGAAAGGCCAAGAAAAATTGACCAATCAAAACAGACTGGGCTTTTTCAGGGCATAGGAGCCTAAAGAGACAGACGCTAAAATTGAACATTTCAGACAGAAGGCGAATGCAAGTATACTCTGGCAGACCATATTTGGAAAAAAAACAACATTAAAAGCATGTAAACATGTTTAAGTAGAAACCTAAAATACAAGTGTGAACCTGAAAATGAGCTTGATATGGGACCTTTAAGATTTCCTCTTCCCAATCCATAGAGGTAGAAATGTTTTGGACGAGGCTTCTCATCATTAAAAATGAAATTTGTTCCACATGATAAAACCCCCTTCGATAAAAGTAAAAAAAATATAACTTGTGACTGAGAGAGTTAGTTCCTTGAAAACAATGATTGCAGTGTTTTTGAGTCATAAAAAGAAACGAGCATAACAAGATTACCTCACAAAATTGGATGTTTACGACATCGGAAAGGTGGACACTGCACAGACACTCCCAGCACAGCTGTTACATCTTAATAACATCACAGATGGTCATAAAAGGTATGATATATGAGGGATATGGAACGAAAGATTCATGCCAAAGGAGTCTGTCACTGTTCAGAGCCAGGTACTGGTGGTCAGCGTCATAGGTGTAGATTGACAGAGTACACTTCTTTATCAGTATTTAGAAGATGTGCATTTATTTAAGTAGCAGAGGACTTTTTTATATAATAAAGACATTTACATCATAAGTTGATGTTGAAAAGGAACACATTGGTGCATGAAACTTCATCAGAATGCAGGAAATTAGATGTATGATGCTCTCAGTATTCTGGCGGAGGACCCAGAGGAGAAATGTTGAAACGAAACCTAAGCCTTTGGTCAGTGTCGTACCATAAAAGGTTGATGTGTATGATGGGCACATGAAAGTGTTTTCTTCGTTTCATATTAATGTGCATGTGTAATTGAGCAATGTGCCATTATATTTTAATAAGCTGGAACCACATGCACTTATAAAAGTTAAATTCTTGGAATACCAGCCCCTTACAAATGAAGGTAATGCACACACAACTCGTACTGTATTTTTATTATTATTGATAAAACCACAGCTTTCTTACACATGTAATAATGTTTTAAGCTCCTAATTGTCATTTCCAGTATGTCAAGACGTGACAGTTTTACTGGGTGGGCTGAAAGAAGTTAAACTAAAACAATTTCATATTTTTGTGCAATCCAATCATTAGATAGAGTGATAAATTCATCTACAGGGCCTCAATATATGAACTGCAAATTGATAAACAATCAAAGAATTATGAGAAATGTTGCACAACTGCACCTTCACAGCATCCTCCACACCTAAATCTGTGTGGGGATCATTTTTAGTCACTGCTAATTATTCCACTTTTGCCTTCAGGTGTCATGCATGCAAATGACTCATTTACCATACATGCAAAAACACATATCCCTAGTGTCGGATATAAAAATAAACACAGCAGCTGACACATAAAAGCATTCTCTGAACGCCTGTCCTAAACCTGACCCTAACATTCCTTTAGTTGTATCCTTTGGAAAATCTGACCGTGAATGTAATTACTATCTGTAAGAAGGCCACCTGCAGGAGTGGGAGAACAATACTCCAAGGTGAAGCAGAGAGGAGGGGCTGCAGCGGAAATGTCCTTCCTTTGCTCTCACTTCTTGGCTATCTTCCACTGTTGTCCTCTTTGTTTTTTTAAGGGATTTTTCCTGCATCCAGCGCTCAGAGATAATAACCTTTTACCGGCATTAACCAGCCAAATGAGACCCTTGAGAGGCTGTTGCATTCAAGAAAAACAGAAGTCCTGTGGAAGTCTAGCCCCTTTGTTCCACTTTCTGTGTGTGGGTTTTTTTTTTATGAATGTGTAAAGGAAAACAGCAGGGCTTCTCTCATAAATGCATCTTTGATACTAAGTGCAGTTGCTTTGGCTGGAGTGTAGTGCATTGATTACACACTAAATTGTGTTTCCGGATATTAATCATCAGTAAGTATTGACTTCTGACAGTTTTACAGTATCTCTTCGTATGGGCGTGTGACTGTGCATGTAGTACCTCAGGGCATATCTGAGGATTTCACTCTGCCGACTGGTAATTATTTCCTGTCTGCACTATAATGTTTGCCATCACGTAGGGGTTGACATGTACACACACTTTCCTTGTGGCGTTGGTTAAATCCCGTCTGGTGATGTAGAGCTGTGTGTACTGTGCATACAGCTTAATACACAATCTCACTGGCATAACAGAGGAGTCTCTCCTGTCTGTTTATCATTCGGATTTTTTAAATGTCTTCATTGTTTATTCTTGGCACGGCTCGGCAGAACTGTTCATACTTTGTGTGTTCACAGAGTGTTTTGGTGATGTGGTCACTAAGTCTTGTGACATTTGTACTGATTTTTTGAAATATGTGTCTCTTTATACATGGACTCCATCTTGTAATATAATTATTTGGTAATTAATATAATATTTAGCACCAGACGTTAATTCTTTCATAAGTGGGTGAATGTGTCATGTATCTGATGGAATGGGATCAGGCCTGTTGTGCCCCCTGCTGGTTTACAGACTGTAATTGCATCTATTGGAGAGTTATCTGTAAAAACAGAGATCTCCTTATGTGTTTCCTTGTCTCTTTTCCTGTAGGAAGTGGATATTGAAGGAAGAGTGCGCCTGGTGATGGAGAGCGCACTGACCGCCCGGGACAGGGTCGGCGTGCAGGACTTTGTCCTGCTGGAAAACTACAACAGTGAGGCAGCCTTCATAGAGAATCTACGGAGACGCTTCGGGGAAAACCTCATCTATGTAATAAAGCCAATTTTCCTCATGTGTTCCAAAACATTTCAGTTGGTGTGATGAAACATATCTGAATGTGTTCTAATGTTTTGGCTCAGACGTACATTGGCTCAGTGTTGGTGTCGGTGAACCCTTACAAAGAGCTGGAGATTTACTCCAAGCAGCAGATGGAGCGCTACCGAGGGGTCAGCTTCTATGAGATATCGCCTCACATGTGAGTCACTTCATCCTCAGACATTTTTTTTATCACACTCCTCCACTATCCTCTGTTGTCAGCTGCCCAGCTAATACACATCACATGGCATGTTGAGAATCCTCTATTACTGAATTGATTCTCCATGATCAAACAGGATTTATTGAGGCATACATGAGGCACTTAATAATATTCTTGGTATGTGTGCATATGCTTGGAAAATCACACCTCCAGTTGGGTCCGATAAATATATTTTGTTACAGTGCAAAGGGCAGTGCAGTATATTGATGTTGTATCAATACTGTGATAAAAGACTAGATTCTGTCTTTCATTTTAGTATTGTAAATGCATGTAAAGTGTAAAGTTATGTAATTTTCTGAACATACCAAACTATCTTAGCTGTTCTATTATGCCGTTACTTAATCTGTTATTGTATTCACAAAGGCTGGCACAATATCATATTTGCATTTCATGAGTATCACCAAAAGAATATCCATAGAAAATAAAAACATAAAATGAAAAAAAAGATGATGCTTTCAGTCAAATTCTTTAACTTTGTTAATTTTGCATCTTTTCTCTCTTTGGGCCCATGAATTGCGCTCAAAATACAAGTGTGGGGAGATGGAGGGAGAGTCTGTAACAATAACTGTACAAAAACACAAAAAGACATTATTTACATGATCATATCATACATGTATTATTAACATTACATCAATATTTCATTTTAAAATATCATGGTTGTCATTTATACTGGTATATTGCTACATCCCCGATATCTACAGTGCTATTGATTATTTATCAGAAATCTCATTGGGTAAATATTATGGGAAACCACAGAAAAAAAACTACAACATCATCACAATACTGATACTAATATATTGTGATATTTGATTTCCTCCATATCACCCAACCCAGACTGCATCCAGCTATTTTTTCATTATCATTTCAGAACCTGCTTTACGTGTAGTAACAGACCGGAAGCATGTGAACAACAGACTTTACAGTTTAACTTGTAACAGACAGAATAAACATAACAGAAAAACACCCACAATTCCCATTGCATTAATCTGACTGAAATGTTTGAGTGACTTTATTCCACCTCCATGTTTCATGTTGATCTGTAGTTGAAGCTGCTTCTGTATTTTCCCACAGCTACGCCGTGTCAGACAACACTTACCGAGCCATGCGAATTACGAGGAAGGACCAGTGTATCCTGATATCGGGTGAGAGTGGAGCAGGTAAAACAGAGGCGTCCAAGAAGATCCTCCTGTACTACGCTGTCACGTGCCCCACGAGTGTTCACATGGCCACCCTTGGTGACCGCCTGCTACAGTCTAACCCAGTTCTGGAGGTATTTCAACTGTTGCAGCTGAACAACTACAATCACAGTCAAAAGCTCAGTGAATCTAGACGTATATGTCTCTCTAAATGTATGTTTTTTATGTCTGACCTGAGAAAACCGCGTGACCTTTGCACATATTTTATTTGTAAATACTTTTAATGTTTTTTCCTGATTGTTTGTGTTATTCTATTGTTGCCCTTAATTTAACTTCCTCCCTCTAATTTCCTGGCTCTTTTGCTTTGTGCAGGCATTTGGCAACGCTAAAACATTCAGGAATGACAACTCCAGCCGTTTTGGGAAATACATGGACATACAGTTTGACTTTAAGGTAAACACTACCTCCTTTGTTTTTACAGTCTTTCAAGAAATCATGTGTCCTTACATCATACTGATAACAGCAGTTAGTTTAGTTAAATGTTGCTGACAGAAGCTCAAACATTTAAACCTTTACAGTGCTGAACCACCTTTAAACGGGTTCTGATCTTCTTTATCTTCTCCTAGGGAGCACCAGTGGGCGGTCACATCCTAAATTACCTGCTGGAGAAATCTCGTGTAGTGCACCAGAACCACGGTGAGAGGAACTTCCACATCTTCTATCAGCTTCTGGATGGAGGGGACGATGACCTGCTTACCACACTGGACCTGGAAAGAAACCCTCAGAGCTACCAATATCTGGTAAAGGTCTGTGTGGTGTAGACATTTGATGACTTAGTCATTTTCAAAACGAGGTTTATGCCATTTTACCATCATTCTTGGTGTAATGTTTGATGGTATTGTTCAGGGCAACTGTCCCAGACTCAGCTCCGTCAGTGACAAGAATAATTGGAAAGTTGTGATGAAGGCCCTGAATGTGATTGGCTTCACCGAGGAAGAAGTGCAGGTCAGTAAGCTGAATAATTGTTGTCTGAATGCAAGCGACAGCACTGTTTTTTCAGTCATATTGTCTAGTTCAACACATTTACCACATTAAAGTGACACACTTTAAAGGTCTAACATGTAGGATTGAGTGGCATCTAACAGTGAGGTTGCAAATTGCCACCAACTGAAACTTTTCCCATGTACCAAGCATGGAGGAGAACTACATTGGCCGAGGGAAAAATGCAATTGGCCCTATCTAGAGCCAGTGTTCAGATTTGTCCCTTCTGGGTTACTGTAGAAACAACATGGCGTACTCTGTGGAAGAGGACCACAGAAAGAGACAAAAGCACAACAATTCCCAGTTTCAAGTAATCATACACCCAAGAAAACATAGTCTTGAATATTTTGTACCATTTCTGCCTATAGAAGCCAGTAAATCCCACACACTGGACCTTTAAAAGAGAGAGTTATAGGTCCATATTATAGATCCAATACAATTCACTACAGCGCTTTTACAATCCACATTATACTGGGAATTATATATTATGTCAACACTATTTTCCACAATGAACATGTCTCTTAATTATCCTTCAATTTTTTATACTGGCCAAACATCACATTTCTTATCATCATAAATACATTAAGGACTATTGCATAAATCCAAAAGTAGTGTTAAAAGTTTAAACCAAACGATTCTGAGCAGTTTTAAGTAACGGCAAATGTTTGTTTTTTTTAATTAAATTTTTCTCCACCAAACATTTGTGTATCCTTATGGTTTATTTTGTTTTTAAAGCTTTGAATCCTGTGATGTTTACATTAACTTGTTGCATCAAACATTTGTGGTGACCATTTAAATTAGCAGGTTATTTAAAAAAATGTTTAAAAAGCAATGGTTTTAAATGTGTATTGTGTTATAATTAAAAAAAAAAAAAGACCACATCTGCAGGGTTGTTGTTGACTGTCTTTTCTGTGTCTGACCTCAGAAATTGCTGAACATCATCGCCAGCGTGCTCCACCTGGGAAACACTCAGTTTGGGGAAGGGGAGGAAGGAGAAACTTATATCACCACTGAGACTCAGATAGAAAGTCTCTCGAAGGTCAGAGCCGTCCCACTGGTATTATTGGATGAACAAATACGCAAGAAAGCTTGCAGAAAGGCATAGCTGATGAGCAGATGTGTTGTTGTTGTTTTGCAGCTGCTGGGTGTTGATGGCTCAGCCCTCGGGGAGGCACTCACTCACAAGAAACTCACAGCCAAAGGAGAGGAGGTGACGCTCTTTTTGTCCTTGTTCCTTTTGTTTTTACTTGCTTGTTGTGTATCATGTGATTTTATAATTTTGTCTTGTGCTTGCGTTCATGCATTACAGATGATCAGCCCACTGAATTTTGAGCAGGCGGTGTCTGCCCGCGATGCTTTAGCCAAGGCGGTGTATGGTCGGACCTTCACCTGGTTGGTGGAGAAGATCAACAAGTCGCTGGCTCTGAAGGTGCAGTGGCAGTTCTGATAATAACTCAAAATAATAAAAATAAGGTCGTGTTGTGGGGCTGTTGTTGTGTTCTACTATTGATTGCATGCTGTGTACTATATATGTTATGCAGGAAGAAATCTACCACAGTGGTAAGGGCTGCTCAGTGATAGGGCTTCTAGATATCTATGGATTTGAGGTCCTACAGCACAACAGGTAGGAGTTATATTCATTTCCCCTTTTCAGTCACGTTTCTATTTTTTGCTGCAAACCAAATTCTTTGCCACTAATTGTTTCCACTGCACATAGATTTTGCACAAAACTCTAAAATGCATTTGACCCAGTTTCCCTCATATTTCTGCCTCCAGTTTTGAGCAGTTCTGCATCAACTATTGCAACGAGAAGCTCCAGCAGCTGTTCATTGAGCTCACCCTAAGATCTGAGCAGGAGGAGTATGAGACAGAGGGGATTGCAGTGAGTCACTGTTGGTTGGGCACTAAATATATGTGGTTTATTAATTCATGTTAACTTAACATTGTTCTCCTCTAAATGTCAGTGGGAGACGGTGCAATACTTTGACAACAAGATCATTTGTGACCTGATAGAGGAGAAGCACAAAGGCATCATCTCCATTCTGGTGTGCATGATAACTCACAGTTTATATGTTTGTCTCTTTATATGGTGTTACCCTCTGTTCTCTCCATCCTAAAGTTAGATAGTGTGACTGTATTTCAGGATGAGGAGTGTCTGAGACCAGGAGAGACCTGCGATGTCTCCTTTTTAGAGAAGTTGGAAGACACACTGGGTGGACATCCCCATTTTGTCACGTAAGCATTGACTTGGATGAGTTTTCCGAACTGGCCTCGCGGGCACAGGCCCAGAAGCCCTAAGTGTTTGAGCCTTCACTTGCAAAATGTCACTCAAATTAACAAGTACAGACTGAGGAAGAGACTCAAATAAGTACAAAAATGGACAAAACCACCACAAAGAGACACTAAATTGCCAAAAAAGACATAAAATTACTTAAATGAGACACAACATTAGGTCAAAGAGACACAAAACAACCACCAGGAGACATAAAATGACTAAACAGTGACAGTGAACACCCACTGTGAGGCACAAAATGAACACAAAGACACACAAAATGTCACAAAGCAACCACAAGGAGATACAAAACAAGCCCAAAGAGACACAAATTAACCACAGAGAGAGACACAAATCGACTAAAAATGACACAAAATTACCTCAAAGAGACATAAAACCACAAAAGTTATAAAACCACAAAAGGTGCAAAACCACTACAAAGTCTGTCTTGCTTCTACATAGGGTGGAGGGGCCTAATATCTGTGTCCAGAGGCTCCTAATCTGATAATCAAGCCATGGTTTTACATCAAACATTATTTTGACATACAGTACAAAGGCTTCTAACAACAGCTTCTTGTATCATCAGGCCTGTGTATGTTTGTACATTTCTGTGTGTGTATGTTTTCAGTCACAAGTTGGCAAATGGAAAAACTCGCAGGATAATGAGCAGGGAGGAGTTCAGGCTGCTTCATTATGCTGGAGAGGTCAACTACAATGTCAATGGTAAGCTGTAAATTATCGTTAGATCCTTTGAACCTTTCGGCGGTTTTCAGTCGTGCATTAATTTCTCACCTATTTCAGAGCATGACTCGCATCCCGCTGATTCCTTAATGACAAGCTGTGGTGTTTGTGTTTATCTCATGCAGGTTTCCTCGACAAGAACAATGATTTGCTGAGCAGGAACCTGAAAGAGGTGAGAGCACTGAAAATGGACAAGGTGTCCCCACAACCTCACCATTGCTTGAGTGAAGAGGAAGAAGGGGGGTGTGCCGTGTTGATATGTGGTTGTGTGGTTTGGTCTCTGTTCAGGTCATGTGCCAGTCAGACAACCAGATCCTAAGTCACTGCTTTCGCAGGGAGGAAGTGATAGACCAGAAACGCCCAGAGATGGTGAGAAGGGTTCCCTCGCTCTCTCTCAAAAACCTAAACACATACACAAATTGCCCATAGTTTCATATTGTTGTTTCCTCTGTCCCTTAGGCAGCCACTCAGTTTAAAAATAGCCTGATGAAACTGATGGAGATACTCATGTCTAAAGAGCCATCCTACGTGCGCTGTATCAAACCTAATGAGGCCAAGCAGCCAGGTACACTTTAATATCTTGTATGAATTTGTTGTATATTACAGTGCTGTTACTGTTGCTACTGTGGCTCACACCATAAATAAAAATGTAATTTCCTAACAATCATCATCATATCATAGGCACAAAAATACCAAACACTGCTTTTTAAGGAATACTTCACCATCCAAATGACCATGTCTCTGGTGAATGAAGAATCCAAAAATTGAGAAAATTTTTGTTGACTTTGAGTAAAGGTTCTGCTTAACAACAAAACTGTATCAAAACTGCTTACAAAATTTCCAACAACTTGTGCAGTATTTTCCAAGTCTCATTTATCTAGTCTAATGATCAGTACTTTCCAAACACACAGCCCCTCCTGAAGGGACGCTGAACTGAGAGTGAAACTTATCTCTGCACACCAGACTCACCAGACTCCATTTAAAAACGATAACTTCACCTCGCTGAACACAGGAAGTGCATGTCTACTGCTACCTCAGTCAGTTAGTTAGTTTCTGTTGTTGTGTGATTTTGCTGAATCCAAACTTATCCTTTAAAAACCAAAGCCACACAATAACACAAGTTAACTTATTGAGGAAGCGGTAGACCAGCAGCTCCTTTTTTAGGAAATGACTGTCAAATTACCGTTTTATCAATGAAATCTCCATTTTTGGATTCCTCATTCACTGGAAAAACATTTTCCTAATGAACTACGTGTAATGGTGTGAGTAGTTGATATAAAAATTAAAAATTAGGGGGGTCTATTAATGGATATGTTGCTCTCACTCATTGATTGATTAATTTAATTGATTCTAGTCATTCTTTCTCAGGGATTAATGCTGCTGTAAATAAAGCTAAACAATTCCTGGAGATGTTTCACATCAAAAGTCTCACTAAGAAGGGAATAATTTATGCCTTCTGAAAGTGATAAAGTGACGGTTTGTGCACTGACAACAACATCCAACGAACATAGGGGATATGAAGAAAGGACATGTAAAACTACGGAAATTAGAATTCAGGTCTCTTAGAATGAATATAAAGTACTGCTTTTTTTCGTCAGTCAGGAATGACTGCATGTGTACGTACATGTCAAATGTCTTCCTGCAGGAAGGTTTGATGAAGTTCTGGTGAGACACCAGGTGAAGTACCTGGGCCTGATGGAAAACCTGAGGGTCAGGAGAGCTGGCTTCGCCTATCGACGTCGCTTTGAAGCCTTTTTGCAGAGGTGACTGACCTTCTCTTCAAATGGTTTATAGCCTTAGTCAGTGTACATCTTGTTTATTCTATCTGTCATAATGATTATGTACACACGGCCTCAGGTACAAGCCCCTGTGTCCTGAGACGTGGCCAAATTGGCATGGCACACTCGCAGATGGTGTTTCGACACTGGTCAACCACCTCGGCTACAAACCAGAGGAGTACAAACTGGGCAGGTAATGTAATGTTGGAGGGAGAGTGAAGAGTGGGAGGAGAGTTTAGTCTGTGAGATGTTCAGTGGGGTAAAACAGATGACAGAGGCAATTTGCAAGCAGTTTGGATTGTAGTGTTCATCAAATGTCATTACACCGTTATTTGATCATAGATTTCTTTGTTTACTCTCTGCAGGTCAAAAATCTTCATCCGCTTCCCAAAAACTCTCTTCACCACTGAGGATGCACTACAAGCAAAAAAGCCAGACATAGGTACGTGACAGTAGTGAGGACTACAAACACTGAGGTATCAGAGTGGACATGAAATGTGATGTGTTAATGGTGTCAGAGAGGTGATGTTTGTGGTATTGTTTTATTAGACTGCAACATATTGTGAGATGTTCATACTATTGTATTCACGCCTATGAAACAGCAAACCAGCTCCTCACTGCAATCATCACCCTCTATCACAATAGACACATTCCACTCACTTTGGAGATATAATGACTCCACAACATGACCTGATAATGCACAATATATCTAATCAGCGGGATTACTCCTACACTGTTCCATGAATCAGCATCCACAGCAACACCTCGATGGAAATGGAAAGGCATTAATCCACCTTTACTCTGTCTTATTTGCTGCGTTCCAGCTTTGACCCTGCAGACATCCTGGAGAGGCTACAGGGAGAGAGCCAAATACCAGCGCATCAGACGCGCAGGTCAGAGCATCTCCCACTGTTTGACTCCCTCACAGTTTCCTCTCCTTTACAGAAGAGTCTCAGTGTCCTGAAAACTGAAATAAATACAGACACAGCTTCTTACAGAAGTGATCATGTTTTATTCATCATTTTTGATGTACTTTAATGAACCCATCGAGACAAGTTTTAGTTTGACTCACATTCCAGATGATGTTTTAGTTTCACTTCCACTTCTCTAAATTTTGATTTTGAATTTCTCTTTTGCCATATTGGGACAATGTGCTTTGTTAAAGGGACAGTTCACCCCCAATTTAAAAGCAAACATTTTTCCTCTTACCTGCTATTTAACAGTCTGGATTGTTTAGGTGTGAGTTAACGTGTGGATTGACTTTTTTTTGATCAGTTTAATGTAGGAACTTTTTTCTTTCTACTTAACCACACCAGCCAACCGAATCACCATGCAGAAGGAAGCTTGCCTCTACCACTACCTCACATAGCACTAGTAAGCTAGCTAACATTACAGCTCAGCCAAAGAGGACGCCATTAAAGTTTGCATCTAGTGATGTCACAAGTACGAACCCTTTGTCCATGAGCAGATGCGCGCTTCCTTTTGCGCAGTGATACAGTTGGCAGAACAAATGTATCTGGGCCTAGCTGACTGTCGATTCTAACCTTGGCATGATCTCTTTGACTGAATATTAAAGTTGTCTTGGTGTTAATATATGCATGTATATGTATGCATAGTGATTGTGATCCAGTCTGCGTGGCGAGGGATGAAAGCACGCAGGAGGGCAAAGAGGCGTCGACAGGCTGCTGATTTAATACGCAGGTGCTGGACTGATATTTTGTTTCGATTTGTTTCAGTATGTATTTGTGCAGCTGCATTTTGCGTGAAGAGCTAATTTCCCTCCTTCTTTCTATTGTCTGTTTGTTTTTTTTTGTTTCAGGCTAATAAAGGGCTTCATCTACCGCCACGAGGATTACTGCCCTGAGAATGAGTATTTCCTGGATCATGTACGCTACTCCTTCCTCAAGAATCTACGCAACAACCTGCCCAAGAGCGTTTTGGACAAAAGCTGGCCAACTCCCTCTCCCTTACTCTTTGAGGTACACACAGAGGCTCATTCTGCTGACTCACACCATTACAAACAAACGAAAGAATGAATTAGTACTAGAGGAAATTTAAGTATCTGCACAGTTTTTCATACAAATTCTCCACTGTCGATTCTGTGATTGCATCGCTGCAGGCCTCTGAGCACCTGCGGAGGCTGCACATGAGAAACATGGTCATGAAGTATTGCCGGAGGGTCCAGCCTGAATGGAAGAAGCAGGTACATTCACAACAAACAGCAGCCAGATTTGTTCCTTCAAAAACAAGTCTGCATATTTTTCATCTTGCTTGATTTTTCTGTCTTTGCTCCAGATGATGCAGAAGGTTGTGGCCAGTGAGATCTTCAACGATCAGAAAGACGGCTACCCTCAGAGTGTTGGAAGGCTGTTTTTGGACTCCAGGCTGGGTATGTCTTGATGCATTATTTACCTTTGTACTCATTTACAACATACAAAAGATACAACAGTATTGACAGACTTTCCCTTTGCTTACTTTAGAACGTGAGCAAATCAACCTCAAAGTCGCCCAGACCCTCGGCAATGACAAAGTGCAGGTATTATGGAGCTTTTAGTTTTTTTTTATTCTGTGTGATGATAATAAAAGTGCTACATAAATAAATAAATACATTCTCAGATGCCTCACAGTAATGTGTCTCCTTGTGCTGCTCAGTACGGCGTTCCAGTCGTGAAGTATGACAGGAGGGGATTCAAGCCTCGCCCACGCCAGCTGCTTCTCACAAACACCTTTGCTGTGCTGGTGGACAAGACCAAGATCAAACAGAAGATCGACTACAACGCACTGAGAGGTAAAAACCAGCCCTGAGTGGGGTAGGGGGTGTGATATTAAGCAATATCCTTGTATCCTTGACCTTCAGCAGTGATAAAACCTCCATAACTGTGTGTAATCAGTGCACTTCTGCAGAACTATCCCTGGCAACCAAGTAGTGTTGTGTCCAATACACTTATCATCCTTTGGCAAAAAAAACCCAGTTTCCCTAAGAAAGATACTTTTGAAGCTACGGTTGGAAACTTCTGTCAAAATAACTTTGGTTATTTCTGCCGAAACTGTCACTATTTCCACACAGTATTACAAGAGAAGATAGTCCTATGAAAAAATAAATAAATTCTCTGCTCACTCATAGTGCTTCTAATGGCTTCTGATAGAATCCTTTGCACATGAATGAAAACAACCAATCAGAGCTAAGGGGACTCCAACGCAGCTGCTCTTGAACTGCTGTCAAATTGCCTATTTCTAACCTTACAGTTTTGAGAAACATTACAACATGGCAACTTGGTCACAAACTTTATCATTTTACAGCGAAACAGTACACTAATCTAAAATATGTTTCTGAAAACATTTGTGCTAAGAAATAGGCAATGCAGTTACAGAATCTTGACTCATATTTGATCGGCGATGCTGAATTTGACAGTTTGACCGCAGATTGACACGACTGACAGCTGTGGTAGAGACTCTGCTCTGATTCAGGTGGTTTCTTGCAAAAGCCATTAGAAGCACTATGAGGGGGCTGAGGAGAATCGTTTTTTTCCACAGACTATCTATCTCGTGTGGATTTCTGGAAGTGTCAGCAAATATGGCAAAAAGTTAATTTTTTGTAAAAGTTACCAGCTACAGCTTTAACTGTGAGGATGGCTGTTTGTTGTGAAACCACATCAGAACACAGGGTCAAGGAACTTGTTCGAAACATTTCTGATTAATTCTTTGCGATTGTGTTTTAAGTTCAAGCAATTATTCTGTGTAAAAAGGTATCTCTGTGAGCTCCCTCAGCGATGGGATGTTTGTTCTGCACATGCCCAATGAGGACAATAAGCAGAAGGTACAGCACAACACAACAGCCATAACTGCTTAGGAGTGCATAACCATGCAAGCGCTAAATCCAGCTGTATCTCCTTTAGGGCGATGCAGTGCTGCACTGCAACCATGTGATTGAGGTGGTGACAAAACTCGCCATGATGGCCAGCAAGGTCAACTACGTCAACATCAGCCCGGGCAGGTGAGACTTCTCCGGACGTCTCTCTATGGTCACTGCCAACCCAACAATACTCATGTCTCTGTCTTGTCCTTTATTCGTTAAATCCTATGTGGCGTGCAGTATCAGGTTTGCTGTGGCTCGAGGGAAGGAGGGAATCATTGATTTCGTCAGGGGTACAGAGCTGAAGGTGGCCAAAGGCAAGCGAGGACATCTGCTAGTGGTGAGTCAGTGGCTGTTCTGATCTCATATGTGCAGCTTGCAGGGAGGAAAGGATTTTTTTTCAGTAAAAATATTCCATCCAGCTGACTTTTAAATCTGATTTCATTCTGCAGACTGCCCCTCGGATCAACACATGAAGAAACAAAAACCAGACAAACGGTAATCCTTTTAGCTAACTGGAGGATTGCCTCTCAGAAGATTGTATGTGTTTGTTTGTAGCTGACAGGATGATACCACAAACACACACGACAGAAGGAAGATCCCTTATTAATTCATATGCAGCATCATTAATACAAGAATGTTACAATAATGACTGAACTTTTTTTAAAGAAAAAATCATAACATGAAGTCCTCACTGTTTCAAATGCTTCATCTCTTTATTGTCATACATAAATATATTTCCACTCTATCAAATATAAAATACAATACTGTAAAACACTGTATCTCTATACTGTAAGAGAAATAAAATAAACCACCTTAAAATAAATAGTACGTTAATAAATATCTTAATAAATAGTAAATACATTTCTGGAAAGTCCTGAGGGCTCAGGGGGAAAAACAGGATGTTGGGAAGTGTTGTGTCTGTTCTGGCAAATAACTAACAGTCAGAGGTGAGACAGAAACTGTGGGAAATACCCAAGAAAGCCCTCAAATATACTGTAAACATCATGTAGAAAAAAGTGTGACTTAGCTAAGGGATTGTACTTTATTTAACAGAGTAGAGGGGTAGCTGGGCTGTGACTTTTTTGTTGTTGTTGTTTTTTAATATATATGAAAAACTAAACAAGATATTATGATTTTGGAGATTTTTAAAGAAAACATGCCTTTTAAACCCTCCTACGAGTTTTGGGGTTTTGAGGGTATTTAAAATAAATACAAAATAGGACCACTTAAAGTTGAATGTCACTCCCGTATGCCAAATCAAAAAACATAACTCAAAAAACCAAAACATGCTTCTTCCAATTTGCGTCACCCCCTCTTCTCTCATAAATAATGAACATTCCCTAAAATGAGAGCTCCGTGTAACGTATTGTATAAAGCTCTTATTAAAGTCATCACATCTATTATCCCAATTAGGCGCTGATCATCAGTTCAGCTTTTTCTTCCTGCTGCCTGTTTGTGTGCATGTGTTGTCAGGATCCCAGCATTCTGTTTTCAGCACTGAGTTATGAGTGTGTATTCAACGACAGCAGCAAGAAGTCTCTTGCCAGCTTGGTGAGGTAAAGGTCTAGATCCCTCAGAATGACGTAACCTTCCACTCGGCTGTCCCAAACTGTGTTGGATCTGGTCTGTATGTTTAAGGGTGATGTAGGTGATGTTGGCTTCGTCCAAGTGGTCCTCATGTAGCTCATCTGGAGAAGAAAGCAAAAGTATTTTTTATGTTGGTGTCACTTCCTCTAAAGTCTCTGTGTGGGCTAGAAAAAGGGGATAATACCGTATGCAAGTGAATTTCAGTGAGAAGACAGTGGATATACCTGACTGCTGACTTGGCTCATCAGGTCCCTCAGGTCCAGCTGAATGTGCCTGATGCTCTGAGGTAAAGTTGTGCCGACCGCCCGCGCCACCATCTGCTCTTTCTCCTCCTTCTCCAGCTGTTTTCTCTTCCAATCCAGCATATTCCAATAGGCTTGCATGTCCCAGAAAGCAGCGTGCAGTCGTTCCCAGTCCTGAGCACACAACAAGAGACAGCCACATGGTTACATAATCAAAATGTTGCGCAACTCCCCCTTTCTCTATGCTTAAAGTTGTAAAAAGGGGAATTCCGCTCAAATTTTTACAAGTTTTTCATTCTGCAAGAGCAGACACTTTGACAATGTCATCAGTTTTTTTTTCTTTTTTTTAACTCATTGTGGAAAAAAAACTCAAAAAAGTGGAAGAAATTCTCAAAACTTTTTGCAGAAAAGCAACCAAACAGTTTTTTCTGTGGAAATACTCAGATGAACAATGAAGAAGATACTAACTGTCAGCTTGAGCCAGCTGTGGAAATCTGTGGAAAGGGATGGCAGGTCCTCTAACTGCCAGCTCTTGTCCTCAAAGTGCTTATTCCCCAACCGCTGTTCCTTCTATTAAAGTAAAGATTTGTTGTTAGAGAAAGCTAAAGCAGGTTGTGTATAGACTTTGAGAGCATGGAGTACTTTTCAGCACTCACGTATTTCCTCTGCAGCTGCTGGACACGGTTTCTGGTGGACCTCGTGAGACGAAAAGAGTTGTTGTATTTGTTCCTCTGGAGGAGTGGAGATGGAGAAGTGGACTCCACACAGTTCAGCACCCAGCAGAGGAGGATGAGAGCCTGCCACCAAACAGTCATCTGAAACAGATACATGACCGGAGATGTGGGTTTTATATCATCTGTTGTTTACAGATCATTATCTTTTATGGTTGCAGTCTAAATGCTCATTAAGATGTCACACTTTAGTACACAACAGTGAAAAAGACAAACAGAGTGACCTATTGCCCTTTTTAGTGGCGTTGTTAAGCCACATGGGCTACATGGGCTATATACACCATATGGGTATACATGTAGTCCTTAATTATATTCCACCACTGTTACCACCACATTTAACTACTCTTAACAACTACTAATATTGCTCTTATAATTGATACTTCATCTGGAAAATAAAATAAAAACAAAAACAATTAAAAAAAAGGTGCCAGAATGCATAAAAGAGCATCAAAATGTTTCAGGCTAAACCCACATTTTACTCAAATCTTGCTGCACTGATTTACGTTTCCTTTCGTCAGTTTAAACATGCTGATCTGCGCCAGAGATGGACCTTCCCTAATGTAGGGTCAAAAACACCCCCCCCCCCTAATGGGAAGCGGTGATATTTGCCAGCTGCAATAACCCCTGACGCTGGGCTGACGTGCCAAAATAAGCCTGGCTAGCCCATGCGTGGGGAAGAAAGGGTACGACAGTGTCACTTCCAACACAAGCTACTGTACATGGTTCCGGATGAGGACACTGCTTCTCTTTATGGTAAATCAATTGTCATTTTCCAGTTCTTTGCATCAAAAAGGAAGTCTGTTAATATTTCCAACAATCCACCCCCATACTCCAACCAACGCCATCCTCATACATGCTCTTTGTTATGTAATTCAGAGACACTACAGTTGTTCAAGTTACATGGAAGCAAATGTCTTGATTCCTCTAAATGGTTTCAGTGCGGAAGGAAGAGTTTTCTCAGCCATTTTTGTTTGCAGCCCTGCGCCACTGATTACAAACTTTTCTAACACATATCACAGCTGGTGTGTTGCAACAAAGAAGTAAATCTTCCTTCTTTATTTTGGTCATTTGACTCAGTTGCATCATGTGTTGTTGGTGCGACACGTGATAATCTTGATGAGTCAACGTCTTTCTCACAGGGTTCTTAAATCATCTCTACCAATTATGGATAACAAAAACTCTCACTTCTATACAAATAAACACCAGAAAAGTAATTGGAAATGAACTTAGTATGGATACGAGACATTATCAAGCACACAGAAACACTGCAGCTGCCTAACAAGCATGTTTTACTTTTAGTGTCATGGAAATAAATACATTAATGAGAAATAAAATTAAAAAATAAAAATCAAAAGAAATAATTCCATTTATGTGCACTGCCATAAACAACCTGCACATGTTTCTCTACAAATATCTGTTGTTTTTTGCTTGTTTTTTTTTACATATGCTCACATAGTGGTACTGTAATTGATTTAAATAATAATAATAATGATAACAATAACAACAACAACAACAACAATAATAATATACACACGTATAAATACTAAAACCATCAAGCTAATGTGAGAAGTGTCTGTATTTTGAAGATGGGCTTACCTTGGAGGAGCAGTGAACAATACTAAGACACCTTCATGCTATAGTGAGGCTCATGTACTGTTTATATACTGTGTCATGTTCTTGCTTTCGGTTTCTGACTCAAATGGAAGTTTTTCTCTCTCTCTCTCTCTCTGTTTCAGCATCTTGCGGTCATAAGTATGATTCAAGCAGAAATTAGGCAGGTTCAGAGGAGGAAGCGAGCAATGAAAATGCATCCACTTGTATTTTTTTTTTTTTTTTTTTGACGGCCATGTGGTGAATGAGTGTTTTCAGGCACACTGATTAAATGTTTAGGTTGCCCCTTTTCTATAGTGCTTATTATTTAAAGTAATATTTTGAGCTTACATAATTAACAGTTTTACTCACATTTTGTGATAATGCCCTCACAGCTTTAAATACAGAGTGTGGTTGTGTATTTGAGATGCTTAAGATCCTTTTCATCATGATATTTAAGTTCAATTTCACAGACAAACTGCTTCAATAAACAGCTGCAATGTCCTGACGGCTGGTAATGATTTCACTGTGTGTGTGTGTGTGTGTGTCATAATGGCAAAATGTGGTTCTAATGGCACCTGCTGTAGCGGGAACTACCACGGACGCTGTTTTGAGTACTCTGGCAGGTGTTTATATGTCTGTCTGTAATGTTGCAACCATGAAAGATGCAGTCAAGTAACAAAGATGGTTGTGGTCCGAGCAAGAGGGTCAGATGTCGGGAAATGGGCCCTCAGCTTTACGCCTCTGGCTGACATTTGTTTTAGGTCATGGATCGCTGTATCACAGAGATCACTTTGCAAGATAGTCTCTAGTTTATATGACTTTTAAGGGTGATATCTGCTATAATTAGAGCAATGTGTGTTAACGTGCACTTAAACACTAAATAAATCAGAAACTAATTTATTCCTCTAGTTTCATTACATGATTAATATGACAGTGAAAGTGACATGCTGTTAAAAACTACAAAATTTTCAAAGCAGTGAAGTTCAGTCTTGACTGTTCATCTTGAGGGAATCTTTTTGGAGTCTCATGATTGATGAGTAATGACTGGCACAGTTTCACTGAACCTCATGAAACAAAACAGAGAAGAAGACACGAAAACGGATCCTGTTATCATGACTGTCATTTCTGACTGTTATTATTGGATATAAGTGTTTAATCATAGTTCTCGATTTTTGTGTAATCTCATTTCCTCTGTATTTTAGATTAGCAAGTATTTTATTTCACTACATCCCACTTGGTTTTCCACTTTGGTATGTGGGCTTAAAAAAGGAGGAAAGGGCCTTTGTCATCTTAATAGATACTTTTATTGGAGCCCTTATCCCGATTTTATTTGAATCTCTATCTTTATGTAACAATAAGTGTTTTTTTAATTGCTTTCATTTTTGTCTTTTGATGTGTTGCCTCATGTAAAGAACTTTGTAGCAACAAAAAAATTGCTTTAAAAAAAGATTATGATGCAGGCAGTAATGATAATATCATCAGTGTCATGTGAAGTATGTGTGTTTTCTCTAAATCTGCGGCAAACAAAAAGTTACGTTTCTTCTGAGGTGTCAGTGCTGTCACGCGAAGTCCTCATTATGGAGGAAATCAAGAAAAATAAACTCCATGATTGTTCCCCTTTCATTCCAGATCCCGCTGCTCCGCCCGTCTCCCCACCTGCACCTCATTCCCTCATCAGCCGCTGTCTGTTCCTGCCGGATTCAGAGCCCTCCACATTTTTGTAATTCCTGACTCCTCGTCAGATTTGGTTGCCTGGTTTACATTTGTGCATTTCATTAATATTGTGAACGTTTCTAAAGTGATGCACGTAGTATATGAGCTGACTATGTGGAGGGGATGGTGGCTGTCCTGTCACCTGAGATGCCTGTCAAGGCCTCTGTTCAACACCAACAAACAACAAAACCTGCTGCGATTAAGTGAGTTCTTGCTGTGTTTCCAGTGGCCTTTCAGGCACCAAATGTGGTTGTTTTGTACTGACCTGTTACTATTTTTCCAGCGGAGATAGTGGCATGAAAAGTGGCTTTTTTTTTTTTTTTTTACTAATGCTGTTTCCAACAGGGATTGTGCCCCCAAAACTGTGCATTTTAAGCCAAAATATTCTTTTACTACTACTGCTAATTCTACTATTAATAATTATAATAATATAAAAATAATAATAACTTTATTTATATAGCACCTTTAAAAACAGTTTACAATGTGCTTTGACAAAGTAAAGCAGAAAAGGGAGACATAGAGGGCAATACAGCAACAGGAAGCCAAACAGTCCTGTTGAACACAAGCAAGATGGGACTAGAGAAGTTAGGATAGGATTATGCAAGATGCAAGACCTAAAATGTCATTATCAAATAATACAAAGAAATAGACCAAAAACAACAACAGAGGTAATAAAAGCAGTAAATCACAAAGAAAGGGAAATAAAATAAATAAAGCATACATTAAAAAGATAACAAGAAAGAAAAAGACAACATCACATCAGAGCAAGTCTATAAAAATGGGTTTTAAGCAGTGCTTTAATAGAAGTCACTGATTCTGCCAGCCTTCGTCCTAAAGCTGAGAGGCCCTGATGGCAAAAGCACGATCACCTTTAGTTTTAAGCCCCGACTTCGGAACGGCCAGAAAGGCCCCACCCGAGGATCTAAGGCTGCCAACTGGCTCATAAGGGGTCAACATTTCTGTTATGTAGCTTGGAGCCAGACCCAGAAGAGCCTTAAAAGTGATCAGTAAAATCTTAAAATCAATTCTAAAACAAACAGGGAGTCAATGGAGGGAAGCCAGGATTGGAGTGATGGGATGTTGTCTGTTAAAACCAGTAAGAAGCCGAGCTGCTGCATTCTGAACTAGTTTGGCACAGGAAAGAGGGTTTTGATTTATGCCAGAAAGGAGGGAGTTATAGTTAAAATATGACCCTTTCTTGACCATACCGACGTGTTTTTTCTGCTTAAACCTAAATGAAAAGTTTCAATATATTCTCTGTATAATATTGTGCAAATGTGACGTATTCATGGTTTGCAGTAACATGCAGTTTCAACATGTTTTCTGGCAGTTGGTTTGTCGTACAGTCTGAACCATCTTAACCTGTCGTACAGTCTTAACCCACTCTGGATTTCTTTATGGACCTCAGTCACATCTCTACTTGATTTAGTCTGATCCGTGTTCTAGTATTCTGGATGTAGCCTAATCACATCACAAGTATCATTGAAAGTTTTTAGCTTTGGGTTTCTTCCTGAAAATTGCACAACCATGAGGTTGATCATTATTTGGAGGTAAATTCCCAACCAGAGACAAATCGAATGCATTTTATTTTGGAAGTTACCCAAGATTCATAGGAATGGGGGAGTTCTGTCAACATTTTGAAAATGTGACAAAATTACTGTGCTCATTTAAGTTTTAATTCATGATCAGCAAATCTAAAGGAAATATGGTTGATGTGTTGACAGTAAAAGTAAGGGTGTGATTTTGGAATTTTGTTAAGTGCACAAAATGCAGGACTGCTGATCCTCTTTAGCAATGCGGCTTTAAATGATAAAGTTTGAATGCTCGGCCCAGTAATGAATAAGGTTTTTATGTTGACCAAATTAAAAGGTTAAAACTGCATATGAAAGGGATTTTTTAAACGTTTATTAGGATGTAATTTGCTTACTTCAAAAATCTTATCTTTAAATAATGTATGGACGTCATATTTTTAAAAAAAAATGTAAATATATCATTGGCAACAGTCATACAATAATGCCTGTGACAGAGATTTGGGGTTTTATTTGAATTTTAACACATTTTGTAGCTTATTCTGCATTTCACCGTGAGGTGCAGACAGTTATTCAGTATATTTGTTGACTATAACGTCTAATAATTCTTAAGCTTTGTAATATCCTCAATATGTTTTCGGATGATTTAAATGAATAGAAATTAACAGATTCAATTAATGGGTTTTTTTAAAATAAGCATTTTCCTTATTTTACCTTATAAAGGGTTCTCGACATCAAAAATGCATGTCCCATCATTGGCCCTCTGGTGTTACTTTATTCAGTTCCCAGGTGTGGTATACATTTCAGCACTATAGGTGTCATAGACATAAATAATCTCTCATTAAATGTTATGGCCCCATCGTCACTTTTGCCTTTTTTAGGGGCCTTGTGTATACTTGTTTGATTCATCCTCAATAAAAGAAACAAAAGAAAAAAAATATGATCCTTTTATAAACTTGGAGTAGTCTCTTATTACACCAACAACTATTCCCCACTACTCAGCCTGTGTCCACATGGAGTACACAGCATGTATTCTCTGAGGATGGGATTAAATTAATGGAAGAGTGTCACTGGCCACACCTGAAGGGATTGGATGTGCTAGTTCTGCCAAAATAAAGGCCTGAATAGAGAGAAAGTGTGTTAACAATACCGTATTAAAAACTCTAAACGATATATGATGTTTTGTCTAACTGCCTGAATAAAACTAATAAAATCCTTATAACAGCAACATTTTACAAAACAACACATCTTTTCATTTAAACTGCTTTTTTAAATTATTAGTTTTAGTCTGTCTTTTAATTAGGCAACATCAAAATGAGCAGTTAAAGTAAGTTCAAATGACAGGTTGTTCAACACTAACATTCAATGAAAGATTCATTTCTCATAGTCACTTAA
Source organism: Plectropomus leopardus (assembly GCF_026936395.1). Lineage (NCBI taxonomy): Eukaryota > Metazoa > Chordata > Actinopteri > Perciformes > Serranidae > Plectropomus > Plectropomus leopardus. Next base: position 26,576,971 of record NC_142190.1, on the reverse strand, counting down.
AGTTTAAAAAGTTTTAAACATCAAACCACACATTAGAAAATCCAGTATTCTGAGCTAATATTTGGATCGGGTGAAAAAAAGAGTGGTGGTTATACCTCAGGATTTAACAGATATGACAAAATATGCAACTTTTTGTAGTACCACGATAAGTTACATCGTGACCAAACAGGGCAAAGATGATATCTTTTTGTGTAAATTCCTCTACAGTAATCCCTATGCAGTTAGTTTGAAAACATCAAAAAATCTAAATACAGTCCTCGAAAATTCCTCTTCACTAGGAACACTAACAACTGGTGGTTTCAACCTACCTCTTTGTGGTATGGCGGTTTCGCTTTGGCATATCAGTAGACAAAAGGAAAGTCTAGATGGTTTCTTTGTACTGTATTGTGCACAGCTGAGGCCAGAGGTTGACAGTATTACCATAACCGTTAAAGAGGGTTCAAAGCTCATCCTGTGCTATAAAACTACAAATTGCTCTGTCTCAGATTTACAGTTTATTACTTTTGGAATGCAGTTAATCTATAAAGCCCAACATTTATGACCCAATTCATTCATTAAACCTACATCACATGACTTTTTACTTAATTTGTTAACACTGATACAGTATACAGTAGTAAATATGTTTATGCATAGTTGTGTTTAAAAAAACAACAACCACATACCACATGTGTATGTAGTGAACTCTTATTGCTTTAATTATTATTTATATCATTTTCAATCATAAATCACTCACTGTGAACTCTCTCTCTCTCTCTCTGTGTGTGTGTGTGTGTGCATGCGTGCGTGTGTGCGGGTGGGTGAATGGAGGGTCCTCCTTGGAATTAGCAAAGGGGAATATTAAGCTGTAACTTAATAGTTATGAATTATGTCTGATGGCTCAAATCCTATCCTTCCAGTAGGGTTCAGACTGAAGTCCCAAGATGTTTGATAAAGGTGTCCCTCAAGGATCAGTATTAGGCCCCCGTATTATTTATTTTAATATATACATATTGTTTATTTTTTACCTCAACATGTCCATTCAACATGTATACATTTTAAACATTTGATGGTCCTCATCCACTTCATGCTTGCAATGGAAATCGGATCTATACAGATTTAGCCAAGGTGGTACCAGACGTCAAAACTACATCAGAAAGATGTTGGACTCTAGTGTCAGAGAGACATAATAAAATATAATGAATTTAGGCTTGAATGAAAATTGGGTTGACGATAATTTTAATGTATAATGATGTTAGAATTTCATGTTTTCTATGAACATTCTGACAGTGTCAGTTATTCTATGTCAGTATGATGTTGGCATGTGACTTTTAAAGATGTTGTATTCAACCAAATATCATCGTCTGACAATGCATTTCAAAAGACATACAGTGGATCTCTTTGATGCTTTATGCATGAGCAAAAACCTATAGAAACTATTAGTTAACTGTGGGTCAGTGGGAGGAATTTGACTTCCTCTCAGAAAGAAAATGCTGAGTTTTTCAAGAACTATAATGATATGGTTAGTGAAAGGGGAAGGGGTGTATAAGAAGAAGGGCTTCCCTCATTTTCATAACCCGCCCCCCTCCCTGTATTCCCCATATACAGTAATGTTAGATTCCCCTTGTGACGTGCACAATTTACTCTTAGTCTATTTTCAGTCTCATTCATTTGTGGTTTTAAGGTATCCCTTTTAGTTTTGTTATGCATTTCCTTCCCATTTTCTTCAAAAAACTGTATAAAAGACTATAAAGCGCATTTCTCCTATTCAGCTTACAGTAAATTAAGCTTTTTTTTGTTTTGCTTTTTTGTTTGAGATTATTTTTGGGGGCTTTTTGCCTTTAAGGTTGAGCTCATTTTCACTATCCTACTTTGTTTGTTTGTTCGCTTGTTTGTTTATTAAGGTACCCATTAGCTTTTTTATATATCAGTGGGTACTTTAATCTACATTTGTGCGTTATATAAACAAGATCATCATATATTTGTAATGTAGCTGTCTGGTGAGAAGGACGTATTTCAAAAAACAAAACTTCCCACATTATAGCTTTGTGATATTGTAGTTTTCTTCTAATCAAATAGCATTTTAAATGGTTTGCTTATCTTAAAAATAGAATTTTACCATTCTATAAAAGATAAACATTATAATCTAAAGGGTAAAAGTTAACTAAAGCTGTCAAATAATGTAATGAAGTAAAAGGTACAATATATGTCTCTGGGATGCAGTAGAATAGAGGCATAAAGTTGGATAAAATAGAAATAGTAAAGTAAAGTACAAGTTCCTTAAATTTGTACTTAAGTACAGTGCTTGTCCCCACCCTGACCTCCCTGGGGCCCCTTATCAGTATTTTGCTTAGGGGCCCCAGGGAGGTCAGGGTGGGGTCTCTGTATTTACACGCAGATCTCAAATTAAAACATCACAATCAAAAAGACAAATTAAGTGAAACAGAAATTTATTTATTTTTAAAGAAAATTACAATGTGTATTAATGCAGCCTTTTAGGATCCAATGAAGAACCTGCTCACTATCATAAAATGGATCACATAATACAAACTGCAAGTAGTTAAAAATGTAATACACATATATTTTTCCAGCAGACAGAATAAGTGTTAGATCATCTGAGGTCATGTCAGACTAACAGAGATGCAGCACACATGGAATAAACAAGTGATTGCTGTTTTTCACCTGTCTGACACTGAGTTGTTTAGCTTTAAAGCACACAACTGGGACATTTTGACACGCAGAAGAACAAAAGACAGCTGCACAAAGTGTAGGCGTAACAACAACACATTTTTGATCTGGCTTGTGTAGATGACCTGTTATAAACTCCCCAGGCTTTCTATTTAGTTTGGATCACTTTAATAAAAGAAAGAGCTAGGGTGTTTTAGGAGGCCGTCCTAATTCACTGCTGGCTAACACTCTTCAGCCTATTGTATAGCTTTTTACTGGGGTTTTTAAAATGTGTTCACTGTAACACAGTGAAGCTCTATGCATACAACTATAGGTGTAGATTTCAGGTGGGCCATGAATCAAATTTAAAGTCTCTCTTGAAATGTGTTTTGATAATTGTTACTTCACCAGGATGTTTGTCCTTCGATACCAGAAGGCTGTTTCTTTACATTAATCTGCTGAAGGAGAAAAGTGTCTCTGTGTTCACCTTGGATCTGTGTTTAAGACGTGTATGTATGGGATCATTTTATGACATCACAACTACTTTGGTAGCCAATCATGGTATAGTTCTCAACAAAGCAAGTGTGATTTGGAAATTGAAAGTCTGCAGGGCACATACACTGAGACATCTTGCGTCTAGTTAGACTTGTAAAATGGACATTATTTGTATTGTCATTCTAGATTTTTCATTGACAGATAAGGAATTTTAAAATTATGGTTTAAAAGGTCACTGTCTTTGTCGAGAATTTGTGGCCCGAGTAACTATACAAAGCAGAGTATTTTAGATGTTTTTCTGGATGGCATAGATTTTGGGAGTGATCCCCCTCAATATATAGGACATGTGCATCCCTCCCTAACCATCACCCCAAATTAAAACATTAAGGCAGCAAGAGAGTACTTTGACAAACCAAGACATTTACACCTTAAATGTAATCAGAGAAGGCATCCACCAGAAAGCAGAAAATTAAGCCAACATTTTAACATTTGGCAGGTTTCCATTAACCCTCAAATTGTGCAAACTGAAAATGCAAATAAAAAATCTGTTTAATGAAAAATTGAAAAAATTCCCATTTATTGCAAAAAAATTTTTTTTAATGAGGTGGTATTTCATTTGATTTGAAAAAAGCCATATTTCGCAAACTGTGATGGAAACTCATTTTGCTTTTATAGGTCGCATGATGCTATGGTTATGCGCTTGTCAGTATGAACTGGCTCCTTCGGACATGATGAGGCCGGCGCTGCAAGAGGTGTTATTGCACACGTCATTGCAAACTTGGCCGCTCCCTCTTATAAAGGGCTTGCCTTTCCATTATTGCCCATATAACACGCCTACATTGCCTTCGATTGAAGACAATGACGGCTAGTGCGGAGGCTGCAATAGAAATGAAGCTGCTAATGTTTTGAACCTCCATCGCCATGCTTCTTGGAATGTTATCATGAGAGGAGAAGTCTCGTAACATTGCGAGAAAAGTCACATAACATCATTCAGTCGAAACGCAGTCATCTCGCAATTGTGTTTTATCGCCATTACGAAAATATCGCTTAAGTTTTGCACAAATCTGTAATGGACACCTACCTATTTTAAACATTTTCTGGTGGAGAACCCCAAATCCCCCATTTCATATGTGCCCCTCCTAATGTTGAAACAAAATCTATGCTTTTGCTAGAGGAGATATTTAAGGATTTTTGGAGACCTACATCCATTCCAGCCTCAACAAACTTCAAGTGTAGAAGAAGTAGTTGTTTGAACCGAAAGTGACATGAGGGGTGCGTCCGTTGCCATTATAGAACAGGAAGTCAAAAGAAAGTTTCTGACAGACTGCTGAATTCATGTTAATCTAGGTGTTAAACTGTAAGTCTACAGTGCATACCACTTAACCATATGTGATTGGGACACTGTTATCACTAATAGTTAATAAAAGCCAGAAACATTATTTAGAAACTCCTCGATTTCCCTCAAAGAGCCTTGATGATCATCCATCGTCCTCACTTGACCTCCTGTTTACACATGACCCTCTGAAAGGCGCAGAGATAAACAATGCTCAAAACCATTTGAGGACAGCTGCATAATCACAAAAGAAAAGATAGTTTAAGAAATTTGTTTTATCGGGTCACCACCAGCTGGGTCTAATTTGTTTAGACAGCTTGATGTTTGAAGTCCTGGGGCCTTTTTACGCAATACGTATTGGCTGCGCCGGGTTTTATCCCTATAAAAGCAGCATTAACTTTGCTGGAAGGTAGATGCGCTAAGGGTTGTTTTTGCCATCTCGAACTTTACTGTGTGACTCCCTCTGGACCAGGAAAATGTACGCGGCCGTAACACTCTTCGTCCTCATGTGCCTGACTGCCACCACTCATGCAGATCCCCACCACCATCAGCCTTGTCGTAAGAATTCGCAGTTCTGTCATTTTGTGATTTGGTTTTGAGTTGTCTGTGTGATAGGTAGCTTATAAGACATTTCCTATTTGCGTTAACAGCAAAAAAAAGTCTACAGTTTGCCTATAATTATTAAAAATGTGTCTAATTTTTGATATTTTGTGTGCATAAGACCCATCTAACTACCCCATTTTCTTTCAGATTCCCCCAATATGACAGGGTTCATGACTGTGGTGAGTTTTTAAATGTGGCTTTCAAGACAAATAGTTCTTGTGGTACTTTTTATAGCACTTTTAAACAATGTGTTGATTTTTTTTCTTAATGTGAAATTAGTTAGCCCTAAAGGGTGAAGTGAAAGGATATGGGGCATTCACTTATGATTCAATGGGCAAGAAACTGAGGTTCAGATCAAACGAGAGCCACCCCACGAACACATCACTGGGTCTGGATCTGCTGATGTTTTTCGAAGAGGTAAGTACGTTCTGTTTTTTCACTGTTCACTTGATGCTGTTGTGCATCTTGATAAATGAATTTGTATCTACATCTGGCAGGGGATATTCTATGAGATCGACAGCAAAAACCAGAGCTGTGAGAAAAAAGCATTGCAGTGCACCCAGCACCCTCTAGATATCCCTGATGATGCCACGTTTATGGCCACGGTATACCATGGGAGTCCATCCATTGAAGGGGAAGGACTGAAAACCAGTGTATGGACAGGATCAACAACAGACTCGAAAGGTGAGACAGGCTATAAAAAATAATAGGTAAAACCTCCTGAGAACTGAGCTTTGGTTTGGTATGCATTTTGAATTGCTCCTACCTATTTGGGATAAGTAAGACCTGATAAATAAAACAAACTACAAACCCCCAACGATCTCACAAGAGGGCATCTGGTGTATCTTTAATAGTCAAAACTGTATGATTAAGTATAAACCTATTTATTTGCCTGAAAATTGTTGTGCAAAATTGAAAATAATGAAACATTTGATGTTTTGTAATTCTGTGGCTTAGGGATCACTGCTCAAGTATAAAACTGTTCAGAAATGGTCATTCCATTGCCTGAACCTGGCTGTCTAAAAACGAAATGGCAAATAATGCAACATATCAAAAAGTCTTGAGTTTTTTTTTTCAACCCTGTTTTAATTTGCACTGCTCCAAACTCCAAGCTAGGGATGTCCTTTTTGTTTATAGAAACAGAAAATATCACTAAGCATAAAAAAAACAAATGGTTTCAACGAAAACATTGGATCTTTTTTTGTGTCAAGATCAGCAATAGAATGATTTGGCTGCCGTCTTGCTTTTATATGAATTAGTGTATCATGCTTTTGCTACCACTAGATGGCACATAAAAGTGTCTAGAGATGAGGTATAAGGTACTAAGTATAAGGTCCTGCAATCCCAAAATGTAATGTCCTCATATGAGGACGCAGGGTTGGTAATACATGCCAGAGTTTATTATGTTTTCTGTCTTTTCTTTTTCAGGCCACTACTCCATGACTGTAACCATGGGATGTTTGCCTGTGTGCACTTTCTACTTCCACGATACGTCATCATTCTTTGTCAGGTTGGTGTTTGTGTGTTGCTGTTTTTTTAATCCTTGGAGTAATTCACACTCTAGAGATGTTTATGCAACTTTCTAGTATCTTACTGATGGTCTTAATGATGGTCCTTTACAAATCTTCATGTTATTTTTGTATAACTTTCTCGCAGCCTTACAGAGGTTGAAACCGAGATCAAGGATCCTGATCTCCTGGTGGTGCCCTCCTTTTGTGTGGGACAGCCCTTGGAGGAGACGCCTGAGGGGACAGTCCATAGCTTCATGAATGAGTTCATGTAGACGAAACCTTGCCAGCAGAAAATCAAACCCCTATCCAAGTGTGGCCTGCCAGAACTTTAGACTCCTCTCTGCTTTGTTTAAATGTGTGACTCGAGTTTTTCGTGTGACACTGCACTACATCACATCTGTTTCAATCTTCCACTCCCCTATGAAGATATGGCTTTGAATGGATCATCCTGTATACATACACTTTGATGTAAAGAAGGGCGATGTGACATGGGTTATAGAAGTAGTCATAATTACTAACAGTTTGGTGGCTTTTCAAGTTGGTACTGCTTACAAAACCTGTAAGATATGATTAATGGAACAATAAAATGTCAAAGCTGTCAAAGGTGTGAACAGGAGTTTTTTCTTGGATGATTATTTCCTTATGAAGTCTTTTGACTGGACTTTGTGCAGCTTTTGAACAAGAAAGTTTTGCATCAAGACACTGCAAACCATTCCAAACTCAGTTGGTCCTTCCTGTGCATTTTGTCATCTAGAAATATCCATTAAGCAAAGTGTACCACACAGGGCATTAATATATCACATGAACTTAATAATTTGAGTGCTGTTAGTAAAGTCTGACATTTGCTGCCCCCAAGTGGCCCAAGAATCAATTCTTGAAGGTTCTAATCTGCTGAGTCAGCAACCTTTTAGCATATTCTTTAAAACTGTGGTCCCAAACTTTTTTCTTTAAGGGAGTTCCTCTCTATCAGAGTAGATCAGTGATCCCTGACATATTTAATGCATATTTCAGATTCAATTCGTAACAATAACAGTACATAACAACTGATAAACTGCACAATTAACCCAAAAAGTGAGCACAATAACTGTAGGAAGTTTGTGTAAAAAGAGTGATTTGGTACAGTTTGAGCAGCTTACTGTGAATATATTACATCAGAGATCAGTTTCCTGGCTTTTAGGAACTTTTAATAATTACTTTTAATTAATTACCTGTCTATATTATGGTTCTAAACAATCATACATACTTAATATTCTTCTTTTAATAATAATAATAATAATAATAATAATAATAATAATAATAATAATAATAAAAATACTGTTTTCTTTGCCTGATACTTGGCCATAGTTCAGTTATCTCTTTGGTTGTTTTAACTGTGTACTTTTATAGTGCAGGATGAGGCTGTTTAGCAGGCAGTGAGGGTTCTGTGAATATAGGTTCAGGTCAAGTCCAGGAGATTTTTGAAACATTATATCTGAAATAAGAATCTAAACTTTAAAAATAAAAATTGAATTGAGTTTTTCCTTAGAGAAATGAATGAAATGCTGAGATGTAGGCCTACTTTGAATGTTTTAAAAGTTTTTTTTGCACCCTTTCAATCAAGATGGCCTTTTGACCTACACAAAGTTTTGGCAAGCCCTAGTGGGGGTCGGGAACCGGAGCTTTTATGCATCTGTGTGCATCAGAAGGTTTCTATGATTTTAGCCTGTCTGCAGGGTTTGTTTGTTTGTTTGTTTAATTGTTGTTTGTTTGTTTGTTTGTTTTCCTCAAGGGTGTCAGGCAAGTCCCAGCAATCAAGGTAAAAAAATGTACCCACATTATCAAACTGACCCAAGTATTTAAGATGTAAATTAGTATGCTGCAATGTATTGATGTTAGTTTCCAAAAATAATATTTTAAGTATACTTTTGTTTTTGCTTCTTGATAGTGTCAGGTTATTAGTTAGCCCATCTTTTTCCAAACTTAACATTAGATCTCTATTGAATCTGTACTTTCCTCTTAAGGGACTGTTTGCTATTTATGCTGGTTGGTGCAAAACTAGGGAGGCACTTCATTACATTTATTATGCTCTGGGGGAGTTATGTTTTTTGATATATCCCAAATCCCAGCATTTATCATAACCAGAAACTGTGAATTATGATTATTTGTGGTCATGTGTTGTGCACTTTCCCTAGTTACTGAAGGCAGGGTCATGTTATGTACCTAAAAAGAAAAAGTCACACTCCATCCACCCCCGACTCTGATAAATAAAGTACAGTCTCTAATTGCAGGTAAATTTGACATGTATAATTTCACATGCAACATGAAAGCACATTTGTGATACAGAGTCATCCATATTAAATTACCTCTCCACTTACAGACACGCAGATTAATTTCAGACTTGGATGTTATTGCTTGAAGTGGATATTTTCCAGCAGAGAGACTCCATAAACGCACTGAAGAGGAGTCTTGCCCTGACATGATGTGGCCTCTCTAACATGCGGTTCAGGGAGCGGCCGACAGGTGGTGTGTGTGCTACATGCACAACAACGAAAATACAAACTGAACCTTGCTAGGTTAGCCACCGAGGAGCTTCTTAGCGTGAGCTAGAAATTAAAACTATCAGTTTTCACCTTTGGAAAATGACAGTTTGTGCAGCAAGTTAACGAAAGCATCCTCTTTGCAAAGCTCGCAACGTTAGGATCATTTGGTCTCAATCCGCGTTTGATTTAAAACGAGGTAAGTTGTAACGTAAAATGGCGGATAGCTAATGTTAACATCCAGGGAGTTTGTCATTGATGCTGCTATATTAGCTAGCTGAACAGGTACTTGGCGGTAGTGTTAACAGGAGACAATAACGCAGGATTATGACTTTATCAGAATAAATTTAAATTGAGGTGATTAATAATGGAGAAGTAGCATTCCAGCTGCTGTTTAGAAGTGGTCCCGTTAGCCAACTAACGTTACAGCTAACGACAATGCTAGGCAAGACAGCAACTAATCCAATGCTGAAAATGTAGCCATTGACATCCAAATAGAAATCCTAATCGTAAAGCTAGCTGTTCGGTGCGAATAACGTGGCCAGTGACAGGGTCTAAAGGTAGCTAACTGGGTAATATAGCGGCTAACATGCACACCAGTCAGGTTAGCTCGTATTAGCCAGAGAGCAGCTCGGCCGTCGTAGCAAAGACGGCACGTCAGGAAGAGATGAGAGTGGATAGGAATCACCAGATACACCAACATCTGCAGCTGCGTTTGTAGTTCGGAAGTAAAGTTATACAACTGCGCGTGTCAGAACTGTTTTGCAACAATATGACTTGCTTTATATGCAGAGTTTCCTAAAACAACCACCTGACAGAAATACTTCTATTACAGTACTTCTCCAAGAAAGTACCGTAACGCCACATTGAATCCAGTAACGTTACGTGCTCGTATTTATGGTCTTTGGAGTCTGAGTCCTCGTCTGCTCGGGACAAAGACAGCCGTGTCATGTTTACATTGCACTTCGGGATCGTCAGCTTCAGTTACTGTGTGCTAGTGTTGTGTAAACACGCCCCCACAGATTTCCCTTCTCTGACATTATCTGTTGTAACGGGAAGTCATTGAATTGCGAATCACCAGTGTGTATTTATACCCCTTACGTTATTCGTCCAGTTTAATTGCATAATAACCCTGTAAGGGTTCGACCGATATTGTTTTTTTCAGGGCCCATACTGATTATTCATAGTTAACTGGACCAATAAGCGACATATGGAACCAGTATGCATTTACAATAAAATGAATTTCAACTTTGTAATATAACAAATTCCAACACAAACCTTTAGCAAATATTTAATCAAAACACACACTTTCATACACAGCAAGTTCCCAGCAACTTTTTCTTTAATTTTTTATAAACCTTAGTTAAAATTTAAATAAAAATGAATAAATAAAAATAGCTCTCTTTGGTTTAACAAAGTAAAAGGTCCTGCCATGCTGACACTTTCTTTGCACTTTTTAATTGATTAAATTTGTTGGTGATCATTAAAATTAAATGGATAACAGATAATCAGCAAAATGCCAAATATCTGCGCCGATAATCGGCCGGGCTAATAATCTGTCGACCCCAAAACCTTATAGAAAATACTAATCATATCAGGTTCATGCACTTAGTTAATGAACTTTTCCTGCGCCTGACCTGCAGAAGTATGTGTGAAGAGCTGGGTTAGTCCTCTCCACAATGTCTTACAGGCACCTTTGGAGGAGTTGGGCATTTCCTAAACTAAAAATAACTTCAGTCAGTGCAAGGAATTTGTTTAACAAAACGAAAAGATGTTTCCCAGGGTCAAGCATTCATGGGTTTCCGGTGGTTTAGAAGACCACACACACACATCCCTGACAGTGCAGTGTGGTGTGGCCCAGAAAATGATTCATCATGTCTGCAGCTTTCTGCATGCTGTCTTTAGCTCATTTATGTCAGTCACATCAGTTGCGAATCAAGTGTTGGTTTCAGTAAAGATGTCCTACTTCTTTGTCAGATTACCACCCAGTGAATGGTAAATGGACAATTTTAGCTTGAGAAAACCGCCCACCTGTCTCGCTCAGTGGAATTAGTGATCACCTTTGGGTCAAGAGTTCAATACAGGTCTAACAGTTGGATTAAAACACATTTGTGAGTGTGGCAGTTAAACACAATTCTGATATATCATGCTCTGTATGCAGGACTTACAGTAAAAAAATAAAGAAAAAAAAGACATGATTTTGATATAATCATTAAATTATTTTTAATTGCTCAGCTGCAAGTAGTCATACACTATTAAATAATTTGCTGTGCCACTGTACCATATCTGTACTGGTTATTTCTGTCAGTCGCCTCTTTGTATTGCTCGTCCAAATCTGGTGATTAAACTTAATTGGTCACTTTATCAGTAGAGGGTAATTTTGCAAGCATTGACTCCACCACTTTTGCTTTTTAAAGTTGTCAACTCTGATTGAATCCCATAATGTGATACCAGAGCCCAAAATAATGTGTTTATCTTGCGTATTTGAGTGTCAGTCAATAAACCCCGACTGTTAAATTAGCAGTTATATAAAATTAATTAAGACATGCAGAAAATACATAAAATCCTCATGTATGTGATGTATTAACTAGCACATATTTGGTATTTTATTCACTGAATGACAAACGGCTAATTATCTGGCAGAAGTAATATCAGTCATCATAATGTTCATTAACTGATTGATTACATTTATTCAGCACTAAGTGCATAGAAAACTAGAATTTTGTGATTCTGAGGATGACAGAAAAGTTGATTAAAAATATTTTGTCTGTGTTTCCAACAGTGCAATTTATTTATAAATAGCTGACTTTTAAGCTTGGAATTATCTGCACAGTGAGAGATAAAAGCAGGATTTAGGAGTTCTCGGTTTGTAAAACTGTAGAGCTGAGATTTGCAGCGAGTCAGTAAAATGACTAAGAAAAACACCCCCATCAAGGCTTCAACAAAGGCTTGTTTGTTGAGGAGAGCTATGAACAAGCTGTGTGATTGAATTAGATTTGTATTTAGGAATAATATATATATATATATATATATATTTGTAAATCAGTTGAGATTAATTAATTGTTCCATCTACAGAATGTCAGAGAATTTTGAAAAATGTTGATCCACAACAGACAAATACAGCAAATCTTGACATCCGAGAATATGGAACCATCAGATTTGATTGATAATTAACTTAAACAAATTCTTGATAATTAACATTGACTGTGCTAAATTTGCTGTCGTTTGGCCTTTTTCACAGTTGACAGCAGGGCAAGCACAGGTGTTAGTGAAAAAAAAAATTAAATAATAGCTCCAGTCTATTCGGGTGCCTCAGTAAGCCATGACAGTGTAACAGTGAGCCAACATGCACAATACCAAGACCCTGAAACTGGAGCACCTAAATGGAAATTAAGCCATCATTCATTTTAGCTGCACCTCGACAGCTTACTCTGTCTATTGGTCAGGTCACAGAAATGTCCCCACCCTTTGGCGGCTACAGTTTTTTTTGCCCTGGCGGGCTGAAATTTGGCATGGAGGTTGCAGCTATTTGGAATTCACACTTGTGTTATCTATATCTGTGCTTTTTTTAGGCATTGCAAATGCACCCATTGTGCCTGGCTTTAATAGTTAATATTTATTTTGGTGAGACACACTGAACAGTGGTAAACAGTGTCCTAGTTAAGGTGTACATTTAGGAAAGCTTGTAAAGCAAAAAGTTGTGAGGTTATGAGCAGAAATTTACAATTTAGAGCCGCTTATATGCCACTTACATAAGTATTTACCAAGTTCCTCGACCGCTACTACCATGCATTGATTGGGATACACAATATAGTTGTTAAAAACGTAATTTCGCATGTATACAAGTACATGACTCATAAAACTTGTAATGCTTTGCTATCAGTGTAATTGAGGCGATTATTGTAATTATTATTAAATGAGCCACAAAAAACGCCATCTTTTTGTCTTGGATTTTATCAAATGTTCAATATCTGCACGTTCATCGTCATCATGTTGTAGACACATAGACAGGTTTCATGTCACTGACTGAAGTGTTTGACTGGTGCATCTTAGAGCTTCATGTTCTCTCTCTGCCAGTAGAAACATATATGTTGTCTTTGTCCCTGATCCTGAATGTTGTATGCGCTTTTTTTTAGGTAAAATGTGGTGTGGTTTTCTTGTGAGTTCTTGCAGTGTTTTCATTGTTGTTTATCAATAAACTATTCTCATATGTCTTATTTTCCAGGTGCAGATACCTCCTCGCTTTTGGGTCCAGGGCAGTAGAAGCACCCACTCAGCAGATCCAGAAAATGTTACAGAAATGATAGCAGCGCAGGATTTGCACACAGAGTTTCAATTTCCTCAGTAAGCAGGGCATTACAGACATTATACTCTCAAATTAAACCTGTCTTTGAATGTTTCTTTGTATGTATGCATGGGCACTGTCATGTTCTCCTGAGGAACTTAAATGTTATGTTTGAGGTCTGTTTCATGGTTTTAATGACTTAATCTGGTTGTGCACAGAGAGGCAGAATCGCAGTTGTCTTCAGATACTGACCTTGAGGATCCTGATGGCAAAAATGCAAAGACGGGAAAGGGCATGGTATGTTTTTCGGACCTTTGATCGTCATTTAATTATTTTCTGTTTACATGCATGTGTAATTAGGGAGGCTTGAGCCAATTTCAACATGCATTTGGTGGAAGGCAATGAAACACCCTGGACTGGTTCCCAGTGCATCACAGGACTGACACAGAGTAGAAACAGTGTGATGTTATGCAGCAGCTGTGTTTGATTGGAAAATAAATTATTCCTGTGTCAGTGCATCAAATGTCTGTGATGTAATTCAGTCCCACACTGAGACAGCTTTTCAATTACTGGCAACTTGATAAGCTGTTCCGTCTACACGCACATTTAATGCACATGCACTGTGTTTAGAGTTATGATAACACAATAACACACTTTTATCCTCTGTTCATAATCTTTCTTCCCAACAGGCAGCCAAGAAGGGGAAGAAGGCGTTTGGAGACAAGGCCAAAGGTGGCGGAGCAGGGCGGGCCCCCGGTGTTGGCAGGGTGAATGGCCATCATCAGGAGAACGGGATGGAGAATATGACCCTGTTTGAGGTGGTTAAAATGGGGAAGAGTGCCACACAGGTGGGTACACATTAGTGTGGTGTCTTGTGTTGTAGTTTCTTCATCTTTTTTTTCATTGTTGTGTTGGTCTGATAATAATTTGACTGGTGTGGTAGCTATGGGTTCCATTTTCATGCCTCCGTATTGGCAATAATTGTGGCTGGAGGCATTATGTTTTTGGATTTTTTTGTTCGTCTGTCCCATACTTGTGAATGCAATAAGAAATTCCCTCAGGAATGCCTTCAGGGACTTTCTTTAGCTCTGGCTTAAACGTTCACTTGGACTTGATAATGAACTTTTTAAAATTTTGTTAGTTAAAGGTCAAACGTCAAGGTCACTGTGACCTCCACTGTCTCATTCTTGTAAAAGGCCATATTCTGGGAACCCCTTGAGAGAATATTTTCAAATTTGGCACAAACATCCACTTTGAGTCAAGGATGAACTGATTATATTTTGATGGTAAAAGGTCAAAGTTACTGTGACCTTGTCTGTCTCTTTCTTGCGGACATAATGTCTCAAGAACACCTTGAGGTAATATCTCTAAATTTGGCACAAACATACACTTGGACTCAACAATGAAGTGATTAAGTTTTGGCTATCAAGGGTCAAAGTCATTGTGACCTTGTCTCTCTCAATCTTGTGAACATGTTATCTTACGAACACCTCAAGTTAATTTCAGTGGTGTAATGATAAAAACTTGGTGTTCAAAGGTTAAGATCACTGTGACCTTGTATCCATCTCATTCTCATCAATGTTATATATCAAGAATGCAAATGTGGCACAAACGTCCATTCACACTAAAGAATGAACTTTTGTGATGTCACTGTAATGTCACAAAACATGTTTTTGGCCATAAATCAGGAATTCATATGACAATTATGACAATAATATCTAATAGGATAAAATAATTACATTTTATATCCAAAACGTCAAATTGCAACTTCACTGTGACATCCTATTGTTCTGCAAAAACGCTCTTCTGGCCTTTACTAAATATCATGTATATACAATCGTGAGGCAGTGATTCTAGTTTTGAGATTAAATTGTTTTGGGGCAACATCATCATCCCAAACATGATATTTTGATTTTTTTTTTTTTTTAAAAAGTTGTCTTTGTCATGGTCATATTTTATTTTCTAGTCTGTTATTGATGACTGGATCGAGGCATACAAACACGACAGGGACATTGCTCTCTTGGACTTAATCAACTTCTTCATTCAGTGCTCCGGCTGTAAAGGTAAGTATCTGACACGATGCTTCTGAATATCTGGCGGGTCGAGTGCCTGAAAGCAAATAAATATGCTGAACTTTGCTGCTGTTGTTTGCTTCTCCACACAGGTGCTGTGAGTGGAGAGATGTTCAGACATATGCAAAACTCTGAAATCATCCGAAAAATGACAGAAGAGTTTGATGAGGTGATACAGGCTGTATTTTTTACATCTATCTATAATAATTAGTAGAGCATATTCATAAAATATTTGCCATTATCAGATTCCAGCATGGGAGATGTTTGTAATGTGGCTGACACGAAGGGAAATAGATGTAATCCTCCTGACCTGAATCTGATTGTCTCTGCTGTAATCAAACAGGACAGCGGTGACTATCCATTAACTCTGTCGGGACCACAGTGGAAGAAATTCAGGATAAGCTTCTGTGACTTCATTGCGGTCCTCGTGCGTCAGTGTCAGTACAGCATCATCTATGACGAGTATATGATGGACACAATCATCTCGCTCCTCACCGGCCTGTCTGACTCACAAGTCAGGGCGTTCAGACATACAAGCACATTAGCAGGTTAGTTTGAATGTGCGCGTTTCACTTTGGTGTTCTGCTTTTCTGCTCTGTTCCTCTCTGCACGCTCATGCCGTTATTGTGCAGAAACCGCTATTCCTTCGGGTGCGTATCTGAACTTTGTCATTGTCTGCAGCCATGAAGTTGATGACAGCCTTGGTAAACGTCGCTCTCAACCTGAGCATCAATATGGACAACACGCAGAGACAGTATGAGGCGGAGAGGAACAAGGTCGTAGCAAAAAGAGCCAATGACAGGCTGGAGCTCCTGTTACAGAAGCGTAAAGAGGTATCTATGTTTCTCTCAAATATTGGGTCTGTCTGTAGTTTCATTACTGACATATCACAACTGCATTCATTTGCATTCTTTTATATACATGTGTTTATTATTTATTCTGTAAATTGATATATCTTTATGTCTATTTGTATGGACTTTGCACTGTCTGATGGATGATAAATTGCACTTTGTGTTCTTACTGTTTACAATAACAATAACATTTAGGAGTCTTCTTATATAATATATAGTGGTCCTCATGCAAGAACCAGTTGTACAAACAGGTTGATTGTTTTGTGGCACATTATTTAATACAATATTTGCCGTTTGCCAAATTTTGACATATTTATACATTTCTCTTAGGTGTAGTCCACACAAACATGGGTATTATTGAAAACAGGGTTTTTCCCTCCTTCATTCTCAAAGAAAAATCCCGTCCACACATGCACTGTTACGAAAAAATCTCCCGACAAATAAAAACTAAAAATTCATTGTGGTGCCTCTCTTCCCAAATATAGTGGAAGAGTAACTGTACATTTATGCTAAAACATCCAAAAAGGTTAGAGCATCCAACTATTTTTGCTACATCTGCCATTGCACAAAATTTCGCCCTTATTTCTGACGCCTCACAAAGAAGGTAATGGCATGCACTCTGGAGTCAAAAACACTGTGTTTCTAAAAATCTTCACCCTGAACGCAGTTTTACAAAAGATCAGTTTTCAGTGATCTTAAATGCAGTTTGCATGTTGACAGAGGCCTAAACACAAGATACAAACAAGATACATTTTCAGATTTGCTTGTGTACATGAGAACAAGGCCTTAGGTGTGAAAAAAATTTACAGGTGATTCAGACCTGCTGTAAAAATCGTCTGCCTTTCTCCACAACAGGGCAAAAATATTTTACATTTAGCCAGGAATCATAGTTCATATAAGTTAACTTGGAATTTAAATAAATAAAACATATAACTAAGATAAACTTCATGCAAAATATCATTCTGTTCACCAAACCATCGTCACCGTGGCTGTTTTATTTTTAAAGAGATTTTTATTTTATTGGTTTAGTTCTGGCACGGTAACTTGTAGCTTTCAGTAGTTGTTAGGAAATTGTCTCACTTGCAAGAGTCCAGTATTGTCCTCTTTTGCACCAACATTGTAACATCACCTGCTGGCAGCTATGATATCATCCTGTCTAAAAATGTCCGTGCCTGCCGGCGTATACCTTCGGTCATTCCTTTTTATATTTGTCACTGCACAGCACTGTTCTGATGACACATCGCTGGCATCTACAGCATTAGTATTTTTTAATTGTGTCTTATTTGTTGGTAATTTCAGCCAGCGCAACAGATTTGACAGTAAGAACAATATAGAATATTTAGAGCCTTTCCCATTAAAATCGATAAAATGACTGCTAACAGATGTCTTTAAAATCATACTTTTTAGTTTTTGTGTTGGATGGTTAACCAACACAGAACAACGGCCTTTTGTTTTGGCTATATTCAAGTCAATATTTTAAAAAGTGTCATTTTGTGTTTATCTTTCAGCTTCAAGAGAATCAAGATGAAATTGAAAACATGATGAATGCAATTTTCAAAGGAGTGTTTGTTCACAGATATCGGTAAGTGAATCCCTGATTGACTTACACTCTGCATGTTGACTGTGAGATTTCACCGAGGAGCCTCTAATCACACTTGAGTCCTTTCACAACAAGCAGGGACCTCTCAGTGTTCATTGGCTTTGTGGCGCCCTCTAGTGTGAAATTCATGTCAACACAAAAATGAGTCCATGTGATTTTAGTTGGAGATTAAACAGCTGATTGTTTACAAAATGGCATATTGCATTATATAAATGACTAAATGTAATGATTTCTGTTGTGTTGGCCAGTGATGCCATTGCAGAAATCCGCGCTATTTGTATTGAGGAGATTGGAGTGTGGATGAAACTGTACAGTGACGCCTTCCTCAATGATAGTTACCTGAAGTATGTTGGCTGGACAATGCATGACAAGGTGAGCTCACAGACAGTCACTTTTTTTCTCTAGAAAAAAATTAACCTTGCCTTAAGAAAAACAGATAAAGTGACAAAAACATGTCCAAATGTAATTTAGCAGACCAGGTTCTAACCTCAGTTTAAATCAGATGAACCAATCCTATCAGTCTCAGTAAAGTCAAACCTCTTTACAGGAAGATTTTTGCTGTGAAAAGCAGCTTCTATCGCTAAATTTCATTTTTCCTTTTTTTCAGCAGCATTTATGCTCAGAGCTTGTGCTTAGATGTTTTTTTAGGGTACAATTATATGATCTTTTCATATTCAAGGGCAGGCGCTGGGTGCCACTTGTGCCTACTCTGTGCCAACTTTCAAGGGTGAAGAGGCAGGTTGTGCCTGATGTTGCTTAGAGACCTTGAGCAGCACCAAGAGCCTACTTACTGGAATTCCCAAGTGAAAATCCGATCTTCTTCCAGGCGTTAATTGTGTTTTAGGCCTAAAATACTGTCCCCGGGACAGATGTAAAGCTCTAGGTAGCCCTGCATTAAAATTATCAACTTCCTTCCCATATTAATCATAGACTGACATTTTTGGAAGAAAGGCAAAATGTCTACCAGCTGTGATCGGTTTCACCTTATCAAATGACATGCTGTGTGTATTGCTGCGTTTTTTGTGAAAGCAATTCATTTTAGGCTCCAAAAAGCAACATGCGTACCTGCCCTGAATCATGAAGAAAATTGCAACCATATTAGTATAAAAAAAAGCAGAACCCATGACTGTTGGATGTTTAAATGTTATTGCATCCATATCATCCTTCAATCAAATTCAGATTTTTAATTTTAATTTAATTAAAAAATTTAAAATTAATTTGTAGAGGAATGGAAAAAAATAATTCTTACTGACGTGAATCATTATATTTTATTTATAGGGGTACACAATAATAAGCGTGTTTAATTGGTCAAAGTAGAGCATGAGTTTTGGCATTCATTATGGTAAATAATTATTGTATTTGTACTGTGACTGCAGCAAGGTGAGGTGCGATTGAAGTGCCTGACAGCCCTACAAGGCCTGTTCTACAGCAGAGAGCTCGGCGCACGACTGGAGCTCTTCACAAGTCGCTTCAAGGTGAGCCAGCAGCTGCAGCACTACAGCTGTAGTTAGAGGCTTTTTCTGCATCATTGAAATGTGTTGGAAATTTACAAGCTTCTCAGTTGTTGCATCTCTAAATGCCGATAACTAAATAGTAATAACATGATTTTGACTTCAGTGTCCCCATGTTTAATATGGCAACTGATGTTATGGAGATAATCTAGATAAGATACTGTGTCTCAATCATAAACCTACTGTCATTGACAGGACCGCATTGTGTCTATGACTCTGGACAAGGAATATGATGTCGCAGTACAAGCCATTAAACTTCTGACACTTGTCTTGCAGTGAGTAACAGCGTCATTCTGTGTTTGATCTTGTTTTATGAAGCTGTGTAATGTGACTATAAAGACAAAATACTCATTAAAGTAAACATAATAAACACAAAATCTCTCTGCAGATTGGGATTTCATATATTTTGGCTCAAATTAGAGACATTAACTTTGACCATAAGTGCTCACAGATGGCTTCATTTTTGTTTATAGCTGAGATGACAATTACTGAGTCTAAAATGGGGAGAGTATGACCATATTTTGTTAGATCTGATATTTATACTTTCTCCCTTAATCCCAAAAGCCTGTATCAGAACATTTTAAACGGATCGTTTTACACTTTTAACTTACCTGTGCTGATCAAACATTTAATAGATTAAACTGTTATTGCTGTTATTATTAAGAAGACGTTCATTTCATCTAACAGGAGTAGTGATGAGGTTCTGACAGCAGAGGATTGTGAGAGTGTGTATCATCTGGTTTACTCTGCGCATCGACCCATTGCTGTTTCAGCTGGAGAATTTTTGTTCAAGAAGTAAGTGTTATTGTTACTTTTGAATCTTTTAAAACACCTGAGCTGTTGATGGAAATGGTTATTATACTGTATGTCCAGCACATTTAGGGCACAATACAGCTCGGTTTCACATAAGCTCACAGTGGATTCCGAATTTCATCTCGTTTCACAGCAAAAAAAAACAAGCCCGCTAAGTTAACTGTGTGATACTGCATTAAAACTATTGATGTAGAAACAAAAATATCCATTGGGAGTTATGTTGAATCCATCACACAACTACCACCCTTTAACAGAGCATCTAAGCAATCTATCCTTATAGAAATATGATGGTAAAATACATGTGAAACATACATATAACCTGCAACTTCATTATCATGAAGTATGCAAACAGCTGAAAGCTACTTTAATAATTGTATGAAAACTTGTAGGAAAATCCTGTGAAATCACAAATGCGTGAATCCTGATCCCTAAAGTGTGACACCACATGAGACTGCAGGCAGAGCATTATTTGTTCCACCTACCTTTGCCAGACATTTTTAACAGCTTTTTGTATTGTGCTGACTGAAGGCTCTTCAGCCATCGAGGGCCTGAGGAGGAGGGATTACCTCGGAGAGGCAGGCAGAGTCTCAATGGCAGCCTCATCAAGACTACTGTCTTCTTCTTCCTGGAGAGCGAGGTAATCTGGCCTTTGTGTCTCATGACGTTAACCCCGAGCTTATTGTTATAAAAAAATGCCCATTTTAAGAAATCTATACGTCTACTTTTGAGTGTTAAGACTGTAATTCATTTTTATTCATTTTTTTATATTTAACCCTTTGATGCTTTACAGCTGCATGAACATGGGGCCTACTTAGTGGACAGCCTGTGGGAGTGTGGGTCAGAGCTGCTGAAGGACTGGGAGACCATGATCAGCCTGCTGCTGGATGAGCCCATGTCGGGAGAGGAAGGTAAGTATCCTCTCTTTCGGACAATCACTGGTTCAGATTTTCCACTCAAGTATAAGGAAAAAGCAACCTTTCTTTCAAATGATTTTGTCTTTTTTTACGCCTAGTTTTTGGGTTAGTTTTAGTTAACAACAATAACCTTGGTAATCAGGTAGTTGGGCAAGTCTTTTCATTACATCATCAGTAACTGTCTGCGTCTGCGATTTTAGCCCTGACTGATCGCCAGGAGACGGCTCTGGTTGAGATCATGCTCTGTGCCATTCGGCAGGCCTGTGAATGCCATCCTCCGGTAGGCAGAGGCTCGGGGAAGAGGGTGAGTGTCTGGTTGCCATGCATGTTACAATGACTGGATTAGCTTTGTTTCTTAAATTATTTTATGTCATTAACTTGGTTGGGTTTTTGTGCATGGAAAAGGTCCTGACTGCAAAGGAGAAGAAGACACAGTTGGACGATCGGACACGGATCACAGAGATGTTTGCAGTTGCACTGCCTCTGTTATTGGCGAAGGTGATTTGAAGAACTGTCATTGTTGACTTGTATGTTTGGACAACAGCTTTTATTCATAACCATTCAACCTTACAACTTCCTCTTTTTTTATCTTAGTACTGCGTTGATATTGATAAGGTGACCAATTTGCTACAAATACCAAAGTACTTTGATCTTGACATCTACACAACTGGCCGGTTAGAAAAGGTTTGTCAGTTTTTACATTTTATTCTGGACTATATAACTTCTATATTAAACACGGTGTCAGCGAAATGATGTTTTGTGCTCTTTCTCCTTAAGCATTTGGACGCCTTGTTGCGGCAAATCTGGGAGGTCCAGGATAAGCACACAGACACTGAGGTCCTGGAGGCCTGCTCCACCACCTACCACTTCCTCTGCAACGAAGAGTTCACCATCTACAACCGAGTGGACATCGCCCGCTCCCAGCTTCTCGATGAGCTTGTAGACAAGTTCAATAGACTCCTGGAGGACTTCCTGCAAGAGGTGGGTGCTGTAAGATTTGTCCACAGGTGCCAAGGCAAGTTTGAATGTCTGTGATTTCATAGGTATGATCTTTTGTTTGTTAGGGAGAAGAACCAGATGAGGATGATGCCTACCAGGTTCTATCTACACTGAAGAAGATCAGCGCTTTCCACAAGTAAGGCAGTTAACATTTTTCCTCATGGTTTCAATGTATGTTGAGCGGAGTAGTAACATTTTCAGGTTGGCATTTAATGAATAAAATATGTATTTATCACGAATTACGTTATTTCGTGTTATTCATCATTTGCGTTTTTCTTTTTCCCTCCAGTGCACATGACCTCTCGAAGTGGGATCTCTTCACCAGCAACTACAGGCTACTCAACACAGGTCTGCAGAACGGGGATATGCCTGAGCAGGTAACAGCAGAGTCTTCTATTACTTTGTCAGCAACTTCCCCAAAATGCTAAAGCAACATTATCAGTCAGTCAATGCTTAAGTATCCAGGTTACAGTTGGCTTTCTTCAGTAAGATAATCATGTAAAGAAGGCACTTAGCCTCAGTAGTCAGGGAAGGTTATTACAGAAATCTTGGCCATTTATACGAGTAACCAGGTTTATAATCAGCTCTTTACAGGACAAAAATTGCACACAGGAAAAGTGGCAGAGCATAAAGAAGAGATAATTACACATAGCAGTGCATCCTTGTTTTTAAAATTCCATCAAATGTCTGACTTAGAGTGAGATGAGCAGAAAGTAGCCTCTAGGTTATTTGTAGGTTATTGTGGCATTTGTAAACATGTTCTCTGATAATCTGCATAGCCTGATTTGAACAGTAAAAGTACGGCTCATCTAAACTACTCGTCCCCTTCCACCACAGATTGTGATTCAGGCAATGCAGTGTACGCATTACATCATCCTGTGGCATCTGGCGAAGGTTTCAGATGGCAGTTCATTAAAGGTATTTACATATCAGTCATGAAATGATTTTTTTTTTTTTTTAGCAAAATGGTGCTTAAAAAAATACTTGGCCATTGTACTTTTCAAAAGACTGATTTTTGGCAATAATTGACAGCCGTAAGTAGCAAAATCCCCTCTTGAAATCCAGTTTTCATTAAGGGTAGCTGGTTTGAACTGAGATACTGTGTTTTAGCGTATTTATTTTTTGACCTGCTGAAATATTACTTTTTAAATTCATACAGATGTATTAATACTTTGACAATCATAACTGTTATCTGTTTAATTTGTAAGGATTGTACTTTGTTCACTTACAGAAATGTTTAACCGGTAATTTGCTCTTTTTAGGGTGATATGATGACCTTGAGAAAGCAAATGAGAGCTTTCTGCCTAATGTGTCAGCGTTACCTAAACAGCATCAATAACGCAGTTAAAGAACAGGTGGGCTGATGCTGAAAGGGCGTTTTATTCCAGACCTTTCTATCTGGCCATTCTTCAGTGGTACTGAAAATCCTCACAAATGCTAAAATGTTGTGTTTATTCCAGGCCTTCACCATACTGTGTGATCTGCTATTGATCTTCAGTCACCAAATTATGTCTTCAGGCCGGGAACAACTGGAGCCTCTGGTCTTTACGCCAGACTCCTCTTTGCAGGCAGATCTGCTCAACTTCATTCTCGATCAAGTGTTCATTGATCAGGACGACGATAACAACAGCACAGGTCGGCGTCAGTCAACCAACCAAACTAAAATTTGAAACTACAAATCATTTTAAAAAAAATGTTTATATGATTTTTGTTTTTTTTTTCCCAGATGGACAGCAAGATGAGGAGGCCAGTAAAATTGAGGCTCTGCACAAGCGAAGAAACCTTCTAGCTGCCTATTGCAAATTAATCGTTTACAATGTTGTGGAAATGAACACCGGAGCAGATATATTTAAACAGTATATGAGGGTAGGTTTAACCCCCTTTTTTGTAATTAATTATAGGAAATTCCCCCTGCCTTGCTCTTTTTGTTAACAGTGTTCTGTCTTTTTTGTCCTTAGTATTACAATGACTATGGAGATATCATCAAGGAAACGATGAGCAAAACAAGACAAATTGACAAAGTACAATGTGCAAAGACACTCGTACTGAGCCTGCAAATGGTAAGATTCATTGATGGAGACTCAGTAATTTTTAATTTGACAACATATTTATTGTTGTTTTTTTAATTAATTCTCTTTTAGATATATGAGTAGATGTTAGCAAATCTTTTAGAATATATGAAACAAAATCTAAAACATTTCCTCACTTTAAGTTAAAAGAGATCTCACATGCGTTACGTCCAGATTTAGACCTCTCTGTCTGTGAAACCATGTGTGAAGAATTGTGGAGGGAGAAAAAGTGTATTTCTGCTTTCTTTTGCAGTTATTCAACGAGATGTTGTCTGAACTTGGCTTTAACGTTGACCGCTCAACATCAGCCTTCTGCGGCATAAAAGAGCTCGCCCGACGCTTTTCATTGACATTCGGCCTGGATCAGATGAAGACCAGGGAGGCTATTGCTATGTTACATAAGTAAGTAAAAGTCCTGAGCCAAAACGCTTTAGTTTACAGCTCTGCATGCAATACATCTGTGTTTTAATGAGCAAGGCAAATCTTTATTTCCCCTTTGTGTTTTAGGGATGGAATTGAGTTTGCTTTTAAGGAACCTAGTCCCCAAGGACAGGGGAGTCCGCCTCTCAATCTAGCTTTTTTGGATATCCTGAGTGAGTTCTCCAGCAAACTAATTCGACAGGACAAGAGAACAGTGTAAGTAAGATGTGTGTCGTGGTTTATATGTTAAGCATAGAGCTAACGAGGAACTCTAAAAATGTCCTAACTGATGTATTCTGACACTTGTACAGTCACATGTACCTGGAGCGATTCATGACCATTCAGATGGCCCTGCAGCGAGAGGACTGCTGGCTGCCCCTCATCTCATACAGGAACTCCTTGCAGGCTGGAGGGGACGATGACACCATGTCCGTCATCAGTGGGATCAGCAGTCGAGGCTCCACCAGGAGTAAGAAGCCCAAGCCAGCTGCTGCTAGCAAAAGGAAATTGCCTGAAGGTGAGCAAATCTGACATCATTGTACTTTGATTGCAATATGAATTTAGCTGCAACATGCGACAATCTGCAAACTAACCTAATGTTTGATGTATTTCTCTGTTCCCCGTCTCTTGGATTTATAGAAATCTTTTCACCAGTTTGCCATTGAAATTGCTTAATGGCAAATACAGTTACAAAGTTGGAAATGCTTCAGTGTTTTGGGGATTTTTAAATAGTCATATATGTGTATTTCCACAATGAGTTCTGACATTGACTGAGTTCTTTACTTTTGCAGAAGAGAACAGCTGCAGCAGCAGTGATGCAGTTTGGATGAACCGTGAGCAGAATGTGCAGACGCCAGTGATGATGCATTCGCCCCACCTCACCTCAACTGTACTGAGGGATCCAAAGAAGATGAGGCCAGAGGACAGCTACACGGCCACATACACCATGCCAACGGAGCAGCATCCCCATCAACCTGTGCCTCCCCAGCAGCAGCCACACCATCACCACCAAGCTACCATTGACTACAAGTATGGAAATATTTCTCCATACCTATTCCTTTACCATACCTTGGAATTAATATCTGCAAATGCTGCTGCATATTTTGCTATAATACTGAACACTGTACCCACAGTACCCAGGTTACTTGGATGTTGACACAGAGGCAACAAGCTGAAGCCCGTCAGCAGCAAGAGCGGGTTAGCATGCACTATGCCAAGATGAGGAATCACATGCAGCAAGCAATGTAAGATGACCTCCTCTTTAGAGTACATTACACAGGCCTGAATAGTGGAGAAAAACTGTGAAATCTCATCGTTTTGTTGTTGTTGTTGTTTTGAAATAACATTTAAACAATAGACAGTATGTGAAAAACGTATTTCCTATTTACAAATACCTGTGTGTATTCCTCAGTCGTCGAGGCTCAGGACTCATGGAGGATGATGAGGAGCCGATTGTGGAGGACGTGATGATGTCATCAGAGGACCGCTTGGAGGACATCAATGAGGGCATGGATTTTGACACGATGGACATCGATTTGGTAATTAAAATTGGGGGCAGGGGAAACAAATTGTAAATACAGCTCTGACATACCATCACCCTTTGAGATTGCCTTATTCACACATTCAGCAGTTACAGAGCAGGATTATCATTCATTTAAGCAAGGTTGGAAATTCACTTTTTTGTCCACCTGCCACTCAATAGGTTATCATTGTTTTATTGGCTGGTGAGTGAAGCAAATCTAGCAGCCACTTGCATATATTACCAGCATTTGGCCGTTGGCCGGTGCTAATTTCCAGTCAGAATGTAAGTCTAATATTTACTCTCGTTTAGCGCTGTTTTTGGTCTCTACCACTTCCTGAGTGAAATACATGTCCGGCTCTTTGATGGCAGAATGCTCCTTTGTTTACTCTTTAGTTACTTAATGTTTCTCTCTGCTGCTCTGTGCTGACCAGCTAGCGTACGGTGGGGTTTTCCCCCCAAAAAGCTGGACTGCTAAACATTGAGCTGAAACTAAATTATAATAAATCTCCTTTTACATTGTCACCATGTTTTCACATTGCTAACTGATATGTTGATGCTATGACAATAGTGATTATTGCCTTTGTTCATGTGGTTTCTGTGTAACACAAATACAGTCAGACAGAGCCTTTGGGGCAGTTCTTGGACAAATATTTACAGTAAATGTTAGAAGTTTCTCGTTTCTGTATGACCCCCAGTCATGCAGTAGTTGATTGCACAGCTTTTCCTATGCATTTTTTTTCCAGACTTTGAAGCTCAAATGGCCTTTTATATCTTGTTTTTACATTTTGTGGAGCATCGTTCTGACTGAGCTGTTATTTTTCAGCCGGCATCGAAGAATCGCAGAGAAAGAACCGAACTAAAGCCGGACTACTTCGATCCATCTTCTATCATGGATGATTCAGTAAGGATTTTACACCTCTCATAATGCTGTTCAATGATATATTTATTTTAAAAATGTAATATGTAAATGTAAGTGCCCACAGTTAAAAAAAATTTACGCATGTTATCTTGAAAAAACTTGGCTTTCTTATGATAATGACTGAAAGACAATTATGAATGTAATTTGTTGTCCATACAGTCAGATATTACACGTTACAGCATTAATCCACCAAAACTCGATCTTTAGAGTATGAAGTACTCACCTGCTGTTGGATTTAAATCTGACTCTAAAACATATGTACTTTTCTCCATCATCATAGTGATAGATATAAATTACAGCACATACTATGTACAACCCTAATTGCAAACATGTTTCAAATTTTTCATAGAAATGTCTATGAAACCCCTGCACTAGTTCTTTTTTCAATCATGTAACAGCCTGTATTTGCAAAATGGAAAACACAGTCAACATAATATTACATGTATGAATGTCTAAACAGTAATATGTCCTAAAAAAAATCTGTCTAGGCTAAAAATCGAACATTTTGTTTCCTATTTCTAAGATAGTTGATTTCTGAGTAACTCTTTTGTTTGTCTTTAGGTTCTCAATGTTCCGATGTTCTAAAACAAATTGGACACATCGAGGAGAATGTGTTATCACAGTCCTTAGAAGATAAGGTGGATGACTGTTGTCTGCGAAAATCGTAATGGAGCAAAATGGACTGCTAGAAATGGTTTGTGTGACACCAACGTTTGCCTCTTTAACACTTTGTTAAAATGTAGAGCGAGAGCTTGAATTTGAATTTTATTCTGATATTTTCACACACGGGACTTTTGTCACACTGCAGCAGAGATGTCTGTTTTTGTTCGGCAAACCCTGAAAAACAACTTAGCTCACTAAGTTGAAGCAGTGCAGACGTTATGCGGCAGGTGCATGGTGAGGGGACAATAACAGACTGAAATTCAAATGAATAATATATACCTTTAATCTTTTTCATTCAGTAGACAAAAATTGTCTGATGTAAATACATAGAGGCCGATATACATGTGGGGTGAACACAATTTCATGAACACCAACTGATAGAAATATAATAACCCTGCAAAAAAATGCTACCTTTATGATGTTTGTAGCAGTCAGTTGCTGTTGAACACTGTAGTGACACTGCACTTTGTCACAGAGGCATTAATTCAGTCTATGGTCATTTTACAGCCATATTTTTAGAAATGATCATAAGCTCCAATCAGTGCCTCTCTGACGCAGTCTGAACAGAAATTGAAGATCGTACGCTTCGTAAAGGCAGCATTTATTGCAGGGCTGTTGAATTGGACTGCGCTACATTGTAAAGGTGTCAGTGATATTGTGTTTACCTGCTGTACTTTTAAACTGTAGACTTTGGCATGGCATGTAGCCATATATCAAAATATGTACACAGTAAAGTATAATGTGAACTGGCGTCTCATACTGTTCAAAGGCCTTGCCAGAAATGATATACGACATTCTCAGATTTCTTTGTGATGGTATTTTTTAGAAATGTATGTGTTCTGCTTTTATACCTTATAGATGACTTTGATTTATAGATATTTTGTAATGACAATCAAATGTAAATTAATTGTTTCTAATCATGTTATTTCACATAGATGCTGAAATAATCCTTTTTAAATGAAAATTATTATGTTACTATAGATATGGCCAGCTGTTTGTTATTTCTTTTCTCCTCTCTTTAATGAATGGGTGCAATGTAATGCACCGCTCAAATGTGGTAATTTGACAAATCGATGGTTGCATCTAAAATTATTTTTTAATATTGGGAGCACTCACAGTGTCATACATAAAAGTTTGACTCAACCTTAATTAAACATGTAATCTCTCATATATCTTGACTATTTTTCTCCGCTGTATAGTATCTAATAATAACTAAGAAAACAGACATGCCGTAGCTGCAATCTTTAAAATAATGGAAATGAAAAGTGGTTGAGAAAGGTGTGTGTTGTTTGTTTTGTTTTGAGTTTTTGTTTCCAGTTTGCAAGTGTGCAGTTGTTTTTTTTTTTTTAAGCCAACTTATTTGATGAGCCACTGTTGTGTGTTTAAGAGTTATAGAATTATTCTAAATTACAAAGTTTTAGAATTCTTTAGACAACTATCATAGTATCAGAATTGTATATTATACAATTACAGATGTGTAATATATTGTGAATCGGTGCTCATTTTATATTTGCAGTTTCTGTTTGCTTGAAATTTTAGGGAAAGGTTAAATAGAATGTATCTATTTGAGGTTAACCTACTAATTTGCAAGTACACATACAGTACTTTGTTTTGTTTGTCTTTCAATGGATTGTTGCGATATTTCTTTACCTCTGTGTATTGGCCTGGTTGGCGGATTCAGATTTAATGGAAAATAGTGTATTCACATTGTAGTTAGATACAAAACCCTAATAATTTCCTCAGATTCTCACTATAAACTGGAGAAAGAGATCACATGGTCTTGAACATTACCATACACATACTGACTATTCATATAAGGCAGATGAAAAAAAAGACATCTTAGAATTGCCTGTAAATTTACATTAATCCTTTAGTTTTGAATCTCCTGTTTTGCATTGAACTGCTGAAAATGTGCATACATCTGTATGTTTACACATATTTAAATATTTGTGTATATTAAATTTGTGTTTTTATTCTATTTGTGTCTCATTGCATCCTTTAAGATTTGTATTTTTGTCTGAAGATGTAACTGAAAAAATTATTGCAAAGGGCCAAGGCTGGAGTTGGACCCGTGGCCACTGTGTTGAGGACACAAGCTCTGTATTTGGGGTGCCACTCTATCCATTGAGCCACCAGGGACCCTGAGTCAATACATACTTAATGATATCTTTTGTAAAGTATTCTGTACTTAATACTAATTACTAATGACTACTGGTTTTGTTCTAATCACAATTTATCATTAATCTGGAAAATAATAATTTAAAAGGTTTTCAGGGATGAATAAGGTGCCAGAGTGCATTGAAAACCATCAAAATAGAGCTTGTTCTTTAAAAAAAAAAAAAAAAAAAAAAAGTTCCTGATTAAGCCCCCCCCCCGGTCAACCCTAATCATGTCCGAGCAAAGCTCCCAATGTCCTGAAATCCTAGACACGCCCCTGGCAAGCACACATTACAAGCAAACGGTAAATAGTTTGTACAGATGAAACTGAAATGCAGTGCGGACTGTTGAAACCATGGCTGTAACGTTAAATATATAAAGTTGTTTTTTTCCATTTAAATTCCAGAAGTAGTGTTTGTTCGCAATTCTATCATTTAAGGAAAATCAAACGTATTTTAACATTTGGATCAAACTGAGCTTGGTGCATCCAGAAGGTGCCATTTCCAGTCAGTACACAAAGTTCCGTGGTAACAAAGCTCTGAGACTCAGCCCTCAGTGTCCCACCATGCAACAGTGAGCTAGCAGAAGCTAACCACCACATTTGACCCTGTGTGTGCCATGATGAATTAGACATCCGGGCTGTGTGTATGGAAGATGGCGACACTTATCCTCCCTGGTGAATGGATCAAAAACTGGGAAAAATCAGGAAAACACGAGTTGTGAGTATCTCTCAACTTCAACACGGTGTCAGAAGTTGCAGTAGTTTATCAGTAAGCTAACTACATTAAAAAACGTTGCAATTTGAGGCCAGGCTTTCAAGTGTGTTAGCTAGAGCTAACATTAGCGGTAACGTTAGCAGGCTAAAAAAAGACATTTTCACTGGCCTGCTAACATTATTCAACGCAGCTATTTGAGAAATTAAGCAAGTTTTTCCAAACAGTTACTTACTTACCGTAAATACAGTCGAGTTACCCCGTTTCATGGACTGGAGTTGTTAGCTAAATTCGCCTAGCTAACGTTACCTGCATGCTAGCGATTTGGCATTAGCTTACGCTCCTACAAAACCATTCCTTCATTTGTAAACACGGGTGGCTCTTCAAGCTAAGCTAGTTAGCATCCATGTAGCTAACTCCTAGGCTGCATCGTTACAGTTTTAGCCTCGTAACTGAAGTGGATTTGTTGCCAAAATTCAGATAGTTAGCTAGCCAACTTAATATGCCGACAGACAATCGACGAGCACTTTGCAAAAAAAATCTAGCCAACCAGCTTATTGTAACGTTAACAGTGAGGTTAATAGTCAAGTGGAGGGAAACGTCTGCTCTTGACATAACGTTATAGCAAGCTAACTAGCTGTAACATCACCTAACGTATCTGTGATATTTGTGAATTTTAGACCCTTTATTGCTACGGTACAGCAGCTTGAAAAATACTTGACATTTCAAGAAGTTGTTTGATAAATGTCTTAAAAAATAAAGCATCTTTGGTAAGGAGGCTGTAACGGTGTTAAGGTTAATGTAGGGCTGACGCTTTAACTTTTAAGCTAATGTTAACTTGTAACTATATATTTGCGTAACCCATCAGTTACCTATAGATGACTGATAGACAATGATGTATTGCTCGATACAGAATTATGCACTCGGCGCTAACCGACAATACTTGGACAGCTAGCATCAACTTTATCGGTGAACCGTCAAACCCACTAACCATAGGCACCACTATACAAGATCGCCTTTACAACATCTGGAAATCAAAACCTAGAGCAGAGTATGTAGGCTGGCTTTATTCATCTACCATAATGGAAACAGTACGTGAAGTTTTGACTAATTTTCTTGAGCGCAGCCATCACGGACAGGCGTTGACACAATAGGCTCCTCCACCGTGCTAGCTCTTAGAAGTGGTTTTAGGCCTTGCATATTTAAGTAAGGCCTGCACTGAGATGGTCCAACTCATACTACTCCATTATTAGTCTTTTACATAAAGCTTATGTGTGACAGCACTTTTTTTTCTTTCTTTCTTTTTTTTTATAAGAAGCATATTATTCCCCATCAGCATATCTGTGAATCTGGTACACAATCTTAGCTGCTGTGTAAAGCTGAAATGAAGCAGCGTCAGGTTCATAAAATGTTGAATAAATGCTATGTTAATATTCTGTTGAAGAAATACTTGTATCACTTCACACAAAAAATATACCAGATTATTGAGTGTGTCTGTTTGGGCAGCACAGTGGTAAATACATCCTAACGTTGGAGGATTTAAGGCCCTACAGACTCCCTGTCACTTAAAGGATGCTATCCTGTGCAGTAAAATCACTATGGTGGGCAGCTACTAAAAAGACGTTATCTACGTGCTGATAGGCAAAGGTTCACATTGTTATTACATAACATCTGTTTTCCAAGTTAAATAATGGCGGTTTCAGAAATTCTATACTAACATGTGATTTAGTATGCTTTTTCAAGTGAATTACTACAGTATGCAAACACTGGACACTATGCAAGCATTAATATCCCACAATGCCATGCTTTAGTGAAGACAACATTTATAACAACAGCAACCAAACAGCTCTGTAACATCAATAAGTATTATATACTTCTGTAGAGGTGAATAACTTCGGTCATGAGTCTACTATCCAATGTGCAAATTCAGAAAACGTGAAGTATTGTGGTAGGAGCACGCTTACAGATGGATGACATATCACATGATTCTTGAGTTGTTTGATGGATACAGTGTGGTTTAGTCTTTCTTTTAGCTGTGCTAGTGACATGGCTCCAGGGATGTTGGTCATCAATCCTGTAATGCAGACTGAAATATCTCAAAAACAATGTGGATGGTGGGTCAGGAATTTTGGCAAACACATAACATTATAAATGCTCAACATCAGCTTGTTAGCATACTGATGTTAGCATTTAGCTAATTTAAGTGTTATTTGGAGAAGAAGATGCTTGTGACATATTGTTACACAATGAGCGACATATTGTTACACAATGAGTTTGTCTGTGTGTAGCCTTTTAATAACAGCTGAAGCAACATTACTCCTTAACATGTGATGAAAAACCAAAAACTTGAGGGGCTCATCGTGTTTGCAGTTGCTGGTAGCGTTGAAGTTAGTGTGTGATTTCGGACGCAATAAGTATCTGATCGCGACAAACTGTCCAACATTATTAACATTATTGTGGACACTGATTAAATTTCTTCTGTGCTGTACTTTTTGCTTGAAAATGCGAAAATGTCCTGTCAGCCTCACATGAATATCAACCATGCTATGTTTGCCTTCAGGGCTCAGACACACCACTGTCACTTTCGTGCTATTGAGCATCTCTGACTGATGCGTGTACAATAGGCCTAGTTTCGCAGTGCGTCTAGCACCGTACATTTGAACAGAAAACACAAATGGATCTGATTGGTCTGCCTTTGCATGTGCTGGTTTCTGGAGGCCATTTGAGCTGTCAGTGAGGACTGCTCTGATTTAGGTTTTTGGTTTTGTCAGCTTCCAGATTACGAAAATGTTTCTAGGGAGTGTTGAAATATAAGTAATTTCTCCTCTAAAATGCTCATTTAATGTAGTATACTGTAGATTGTGTATGGAGTTGACAGTAATAAATGCATAAGTAACCCATATCTTACATGGATGTTGGTGTGCAGGTAATTGTAACTATTGAGGCCACTGTGTTTGCATTGTTTGCATGAGTGGAAACATTTTTAATAAGCTGTGTAAAGCAAAGTGACTGTATATATGTTAAATATAAGCATTTTTAAAGGCTAGATTGTCCAGCAGATCGAACAGTCTAACTGACCAGAATTTTGTTGCTTTATTTTTTTAGTGCACAACTCTGCAAAGAACTTACAGAAAAAACAGATCATGGAAGTGAGATTAAAGGTAAGTTGAGAATGATCTCAATTCTGTTAAACACCCGTTTGATTGTTGTTTGTATGAATGTAATGTTTATGAATCCCATTATCACAAAACACGATTTGCCTCAGAGGGCTTTACAGCATACGACATCCCTCTTGTGAAGATATTAATTTGGCAGACAGTTAAATATAATTTCATGACAGTTAAATTTAGTGATAATTTTATTATGCTCAGTGAAAAAAACATCAGTTAAAGAGATAAATGTTCACAGTCATCCACAACATGCTGTTTTTGGTTGTGACAGAGGGAAATGACGAAGCATTTAGCACCACAACTAAGCACATGTAAATCTTGAAGAAATCTCTTTTTAACAGTATCCTCTTCAGTTAAATAATTATTCATTTCAGTGAGGAATGCCACTGAAAGACCTGGTAACTTGGCTGTTTTTCCTTTGTCATTGTTAACACATAACACATTTGTCCCTCTCCAGCTACTGAAAATACTGCCACATGGCAAATAGCTTTTTATGACAGGTTTCAGTCAAGCTGTGACTTGCAGGTAGCCACACCAGTGTGTTTGCTTCATCATGATTTCTTTATTGATGTTAATAGTAAACTTGAGTGTAAATGAAAGCTGAGATGTTTTGAATAAATGCTCAGAACACAGACATGCACATGCATTATTTTTTTTTGTTTAGCAGTAGTTAGAATTATCCATTTAACTTTTGGTGGTGGAATTCTTCGTAGTGCAGATTTGTCTGATAAAGCACAGTGTCTCAATCCTATAAAGAATATTTGACTAGACTTGCAAAGAGGAATGGAGAAAAACTGTAGCCTCTTGTTGTGCAAAGCTAACACTGCCCTATCCACTTCTGTGTTGTCCCAGCATTTAATATCAAAGTCTTTTCCTCTAAGTTGTCATTTCAGTTTAAGATGGGCTCTGTCTTGTTTACCCCTGCAGATATACAGGCCGCCTTATACGAGCTCTGCTGGCAAGTTATACAGGGGAACCTGAAGTTGGATCTCGTCACCAGCGTCCTCGGGGACATGATGGTACAAGTCTTTTTTTTTTTTTTTTTTTTGCAGCTTGAGGGTTAAACCAATATTAAACACAGAAGTGTCTACACTAGGGCTGTACCGGTTCACAGAAGTCATGGTTTGGTTCATATCGTGGTTTAGGAGTCACAGTTTGGAGCGAGTTATGTACAGTAGGAAAATGATGCCAATGCATAAGGATACAGTTCTTTCTATTTATTTTTATAATCATCTTCCTGGGGGCCAAGGTAACACTAAACCCATTGGCAAATTTGGTTAACTATTTCCATCATAAAAATAAGGAACATTTCTGTATGACACTGTAAGAACACTAAACAGTTTCCCAAAAGGAAACAGGTGAAGAAAAGGCTATAAAAGTGGAAATTGAAAAATACTAAAAAAAAATACATAGAATAATTTAAAATAAAACAGTTGCATTAGGAGTGTTTCAGTTAGTTAGATGTTAGCTATTTTTTTAGATATTCAAGACACCCAAACGTTCATCATGGCGGTGATCGGTACATCTGGGTGATGCCGTCGATTTGTGTTTTGGCATTTTGGATGTGTATTCATTTACGTCCTCTACAACAGTGAAGCAGCGAACATGCGTCCTCATCTTACACACAACTCTCTGTCACTGTTATAGCTCACTGGGATCCCACAGGTGGTCTTCTAGCTCATAGTTTAATTGACTCGCATGCTAATGTACTGGTACTGACCTCAGCATACGGTTCTAACCTCAGCATACAGCTAAAACTTCACAGACAAAACTTGCAAACTTTGGGTACACATAAAGTGCATCAACATACAATTTTTTTTTGTGATCAGTGCTCCAGACTGTGACCGCCATGCCATTTAGGTTCAGCACAGATACATGAAATGTTACAGCCCTAGTCTACACTGTGCGTTTAAAGAGACTAAGCTTTTATTGCTTGTTTTCATTATTCCTTTTGTCTGCACAGATTATTTTTTTTGTGGCACATGGGTTCAGAATTTGTGGAAATTTTCAGTAAACTTTTATTTCTTTCAGGAACTCCGAGATGACATGCCATCAATTTTAGCAGATGTGTTCAGTATACTAGGTAAGTTTGGGTTTTGTTGTAAACTTTGATTTGTTGTATGTGAAGTACTGCATTAAAAGTAACTTAAGTATAGCATGCAATATTATGATAGCTTTTAATGGTTATAAAATAATAAACAAATTAAACATTTGTACGGCCATAATGTTTTTAAATGATATTTTTCACAGATTTAGAGACTGGTGCGCTGGAAGAAAAACACAAGCGTGACCATTACACACAACTGGTGGGAGCATGTTTGGTAAGCATACTATTGCATTAACTGTTGCAGCACTGTCATACCCAAAAATGTTCATTGTCCTGGGTTTAGTTGGTATATAGAACTTTGCACAAAGTTTATAGTGCTTTCTATTAGTGTTAAATGTAATTGCTGATTTTGGTACACAGGTCTATAATGAACTGCAACAAATAAATTAACTAAAATTACTTATAAATTAAGTTAAAATCTTTATTCCAGTTCTTTGTTCCGGAGGCCATCCTGAAAGAGAGACTGGATCCAGAAACCCTCGAATCACTTGGTCTTATAAAACAAGCCCATCAGTTCAATCAGAAGATTGTTAAAATCAAGACTAAACTATTGTAAGTAGAGTGCACAATTTAGTCGATATGTAGACATACATGAATATAAAAGTTGTTTTTCATTTTATTAACCTTTTTTCTTTTCTTTCTCAGTTACAAGCAACAGAAGTTTAACTTGCTAAGGGAGGAGAATGAGGGCTACGCCAAACTAATCACTGAGCTTGGTCAAGACCTCTCAGGCAACATCACCAGCCACCTTGTCCTGGAGAGCATCAAATCCCTCATAGGTACCAAGATAAGTCTTTTTTAGGGTGACTGCATTGAACGATGATGTCTTAAGCTACAGTCTTGGGAATCCTGCATCTGCAGTCTTGTTTAATGCTTACCATGTTTTTGTAAATTGACAATAATGGATTAGATGAGTTTTAGGATTTATAAAGGAGATTGTTTCACTGACCTGACCTTTACCCTATTTGGACACTTGTTAGATCCAGCTTTGACTCTTGTGATGCTCTTTATACAGGATTTTTGCTTGGTCAAATACCCAGATATCTGTCCCCATATGCCTGCCTGTCTTTTGACACCAACTGCTGCTAGTCTTACTCGGAGCTAGAGTTGGCAGGACTTTGGCCGCAAAAGCACAGAGGCTTTAGAATAAGCTGTTCTCATTAACTGACTTCCTTCCTTGTTTAAATAATGACATTTTTCATTATTTTGTTTGGTCTCAAATTAACCATTATATTTTATTTTTTAAGACCCTTGTAACTCTTTCTTTTAAGTGCTGTACTTGTGTTTACATAATCTGTTTTTACTGAATTGCATCTTCCTGTTTTTTCTGCGCACAGGATGTTTTAATCTGGACCCTAATCGTGTTTTGGACATAATCCTGGAGGTGTATCAGAGTCGATCTGACCAAGATGAGTTCTTCCTGTCTCTCATCAAGTCATACATGTGTGAGCCACTCACCCTTTGCCACATCCTGGGCTTTAAGTTCAAATTCTACCAGGTGGGAATCACAAGCTTGAGTCATTCAAAAGTACTAAAAGCAAGTGTGTGTCCGGTGTGTGTTTGTAAGAGCTTTTTTTAAACAAGCTCATTGCCACATATTTTAAATAGCAGAACATAAATAATCCCTAACTGTAATTATAGCATAACGCATTTAATTTGTTACTTTTTATTTGATTTTTTCGTGCACTGAGCAGCTTGTTCAGCAGCAGACTGCTGCACCCACAGTGCAAGAAGGAACACTACTGCAGGTCCTTCATCCCATCAGCTGTCAGACTCTTTAACAGCACGACTTAATGTAGCCCTGTTGTGTCTGCTGTATTACTCATTCATTCCCTACCTCGTGCAATACTGTATATTTACACTGTTTTTTTATCTCTATGCAATATTTATTCCACACTGTGTATCTCACTGTAAAAATCTTCGCTGCTAATATTCTGTGCAATCTGTAAATGTAATCATAGTTTACATTGCTCACATGGCTTAGTATTTATATTGCTTAGTATTTTTAATGTGTATTTTACAACTCTGTGCACAATTATCCTGTGCAGTGATCAGTATGTATATGCCCAGATATCCATATCTCTCTCATATATATATACACACACACACACAACTGAACGGTATATGTACTGTAAATAGTCCTGTGTGTATAGTCCTGCCCATTTAGTACTTCATATTTTATATTTTGTTATATTTGTATATTTTTAAATTCTGTTAGGTATATGCACATTTTCTATTTTTTAGCTTAATTTTATAAGTATCCTCCTGTCACTTTCTCCTTCCTATCTGTACTGCTTGAGCTGCTGTGATGAGTGAATTTCCCCGGTGTGGGATCAATAAAGTTTTATCTTATCTTGAAGATAAAAATGTTTTTTATCATGTTTTTTTTTTCCAGGAGCCCAATGAGGAAACGCCCAAGTCACTTTATCACATTGCTGCTGCTCTGCTTCATCATAACCTGATAGAGCTGGAAGATCTCTACGTACATGTAAGGAAAAGAAAAGCTTGAGTCCAGCTACACATTAGTAATAAGACATCACCAATCAGTTAACATATGTCATTCAGAATCTGGGCTCAAAGATGTAATGTCTTCCAGATGATTTTGTGTGACAGATATTTTCATTTTATTTTAACAGACCTTTGTTTCAAATACAAAATGTAATGTTATTGCACCTAAATAAAATATACAGCTACTGTAGAAGTATTTGCCACTAGAGTTAAAACTCAGCCCTCTGTTTCCTGTCTGTTATTCCAGCTTATGCCAGTAGATGCCACCATCGTAGAGGAA
The DNA here is from genome assembly GCF_026936395.1 of Plectropomus leopardus. NCBI lineage: Eukaryota > Metazoa > Chordata > Actinopteri > Perciformes > Serranidae > Plectropomus > Plectropomus leopardus. The sequence continues at coordinate 26,538,297 of NC_142190.1, read as the reverse complement.
CACAAACGAGATATCTCAGAGGCCAAGCAGATAGCTCGCAAGCTGGTCATGGTCGTGTTGCCATCAGAGAAAAGTGAAGACAAAGACAAGGAGAAGGATAAAGAGGAGGAGAAGAATGAGAAGGTAACAAAACATTTATAAATACAGCGCTGCTCTGACATATGTTTATTTTATTTTCCTTTTTCTCAACGATATCACTTTGATTATATAATAATATCATGCATTGAGTGTGACATGCTAAAAGTTAGCATGTTTTGTTGCTTTGTTTTTGTCTATTTTGTATAATATGAAGTCAAGTTAACCCATATAGGAACTCTGGGAGTCACATTAGTACACTAACATTTTCCCCCAAAATAAGATAAAGGATGATTTTTTTTTTTTTTTTACTATTCAGCCGTAACTCAGATGTTATGAAAAGCTACTAGGCAGGGTCAGGACAGACCTACAGCAATCAACTTGAAATCAAATGACATGTGAATTGTGCCATTTACATTTTTCTGTCTAAATTGTTTCACATACTACATTATGATTTACTCTAGATAATGTATCATGTTTTCAGCCTTCAAAAATTTTGATAATAATGTATAGATAGGAATGGTTTAAAAAAAACATCATTTTGGAGCCTGACAGCAGCTGTACTCAGATTTTGCCACTACTCTGCTCTAACTGCATTTTTGAGTCTTACTGAACTTTGGCATGTTTAATAACACACCCTTGCTGCTCTTTTCTGTGCACACAGCCACCTGATAACCAGAAGCTTGGTCTGTTGGAAGCACTACTTAGAATTGGAGACTGGCACCACGCCCAGAGTATTATGGACCAGATGCCGTCCTTCTATGCTTCTTCTCACAAGGCCATTGCGCTGGCACTCTGCCAGCTTGTGCACCTGACTGTGGAGCCTCTTTACAGAAGGTGCTGATTTTTCCATGTTTCCCTTCCTGCCCACTAAGTGTTGTCCGACCAGAGAGCATGCACAAGTACCTGTTATTACACAGCTTGAACTGATTACTTACACTTGTTTTAGCTCCAATATTTGGTGCATATGAGTTCTATTTAAAAAAAATGCAGGTTTTGACACACTGATCTGTTTTTTAGAGCTGGCCTCCCAAAAGGGGCAAGGGGATGTGTGATGCATCCACTGAGAAACAAGCGGGCCCCTCGACCTGTGGAGAACTTTGAGGACCTACACAGGGACACATTCAGCATGATCTGCTACCTTGGCCCTCACCTTTCTCATGACCCAATCCTCTTCGCCAAGATAGTGCGCCTTGGCAAGGGCTTCATGAAAGAGGTACGAAACATTTACTACTACATCATCACACCTGCACTACAGCTTTAATATTTTTGACTCATGTTTGGTTTCCTTTTCCTCTCAGTACCAAAGTGAGGGCAGACCTGAGGTCAAAGACAAAATGGTAGGTGTAAAACTTGCATGTATTTCCTCCATTCGTCAAATATGGTAAAAAAGGATGTAATCAGGTGGAAAATAATAAAACTTACAAATTCCAAGGCAAAACCCAGCGTGATACTCAGAAATAATACAATGCATGTTTTATGCTCTGATGGCTATGGGATCAAAAATTGCAGTTTGAAGGGGTTTCAGTGGTGCACTTTTTGCGCTTAACAGTATGAACGTAACAATTTTGTTTCCACAGTGTATTTTAGACTTATTGTTGGGGCCGAGCTGGAAATTCCGTGATTAAACAGAAATAGACAATCTTGCCAACATTTTTACTATATACATGAACCCAGCCAAAATTATCAGAAAATGAGGAATGAAAAATGCATAAAATGCACCAAACAGTCCTCTAAGAGTTAAAAGAGTAAAGACTGTTGCTATGCTTTAATGGATCTGCCAGTTTATCTCTGTAGTTTATGTTACCACAAGTACCTTGTTAATGTTGATTGTGTGTTCTTTGCAGGAAACACTATTGAGTTGTTTCCTCAGCATTGCAGACCAGGTGCTACTCCCTTCTCTCTCTCTGATGGAGTGTAATGCTTGCATGTCTGAGGAGCTGTGGGGTCTCTTCAAACTCTTTCCCTACCAGCACAGGTGACACACACACACACACACACACACACACACACACACACACACACACACACACACACACACACACACTGACTCACTACATGTGGCACTGTTTAATTGAGTTGTCGGATAGTAAACCCTCAGGCACTGCTCCAGGAAGCTGTTTACAAGCTGGCAAGGAAAGAATAGCACACACCATCACACTGAGCTCATCAAACCATGCTTGATTGTTTAAAATGCATCTTTTTTTTCCTGTGCTATTTAGCAAAACATCCTTTCTGTTCTGGAATCATGCCAGAGATTTATTTTTAGAGTCTTTGTTTAAATATGTTGGCACACCGCTGATGAGCACTGACACTTCAAACTCCCGAAGGTTTTGTTTTACTTTTGTTGTCTGTGTCAATTTGTCAAAACTAGTAATGCAGCTTCTTAGTTACTTAACATAAAAGCACTTTGTAGAGTATTTCACTGTCTTGTTCACCAAACTGTATCGACACTGTTGAAGGAAGAAGATATGCAGATAAACCGTACAAGAAGCACAGTTTATTTATGCTCTGCCATGTTGGTGTATTGTACATTAGGTTGCTCTTTGCACTGAATTTGTTGATGCATCGTAAGATTTTTAAAAATATCCCTTCAAGGATTTATTGTTGTTATTACACAATACAGGATTGCACAATAAGATGTAGTTGCAGCCCCCTTCACTCTACACACATAGAAAATGTATAAACAGATATTCAAAGTATTTATATCACAATAGATTATAAATGATATTGCTTGCTCCAAAAATCACTCGCTCCAAATTACTTCGATTTTTAAGAGTAAGTTGAGGAGCAGTTGTTCATTTTACTGAATGGCTGACTGCAAACAAAATAGAATTTAGCCCTGTTGTTTGCCTGATATCAGGCAGAATTGTCAACTTGTTGTACTCTGATCCATCAATCTGACATTGCGTCCACTCTAACAGATTCTTTTGGGGGGGAGGTGAATTCGATTTTCCTTAACCAATCACTAGAGACCAACTTATCCGCCTGAATCTAATTTCATTTTAAGTCGACACTAATGCATAGTTGTGCCACAGTACCTGTTTTGCCGTGGTTTTGAGAGTGAAGCGAAGTGAAGTAAAACAAACTATGATGTTTTTCTCCTGTCATTTTCTTTTCATTTGCTTGTTTACCATCTGTTTTTGAAAACACATCAAGTCTGCTGGCATAGTTCCTACTTGGTGCATGTCCACAATCTGTATTAAAGTCTACAAAATCGATTCTGGGCTGGACACTGGACATGCCTGGTCTATCTTGTCTATAGCACCTGCCATCGTCATTATTACTCCTCATTGGTTTTGGCACATGGCTTGACAACGGTGTTAGTTCCAACCGTGGTGCTTTTGGCTGATTGAGTCCCCCTGCGGCACTCATTGGTCCTTTTCATTTTAACGGAGTAACAACTGTCTGATATCACGAAGCCACACAAATTAGTTCACTCGAACTCAGTGGAGTGGGTGTATTCAGAAGTCTGGACCCAGGCAACCTTTTTGTTATCTGAAAAAACAGTTACACACAAAATAGCAGTTTAAGGACATACAAAAGGTGGCTAATATTCTATTCAAAGACAGCTTGAATTGCTTGGTTTATGTTAAAACTGCTTCCTTACAGTTAACTGTGTGAAAGGGTTTGGACTTTTACATCAGCTTTGTTGTTGCCCTTTTTCTGTCGTATTGTGCCAGTGTTTCTAAATGCTGCATAGCTAAACCTGCTGTGAAATTGTGCTCCCTCAGGTACCGGTTATACGGACAGTGGAAAAATGAGACGTACTCCAGCCATCCATTGTTGGTTAAAGTCAAAGCTCAGACTGTGGAAAGGGCCAAATACATTATGAAGTAAGTCATTTTGCAGAACCCAGTGTACCATTACTGTGCAATCATCTGTCTTTCTGTAGCTTTGTTGACTTTCACCGTGTCTCCAATACAAACACCAGGGGCCTCATGTACAAAGGGTGCGTACGCACAAAAACGTGGCGTACGCTCTTTCTCACGGCAAAGTTCAGATGTATCAAGAGTGAAATGACCGTGGAAATGTGCGGTGCCTCACGCCAACTTCATAGCTGGCGTACGCACGTTTCTACAGCCGTTGATACTTTGGCGACACTCAGAGGTGATCCTGGGAAACATAAAATAAACACGTGTAACCAATCCGTCCTCTGAATGATGACTTAATAATGTGCACATCAGAGACACATGAACAATTAACACCAGTGAACAATTAACACACACACACAAACATACGTGTCTCCAATTACATGAGTGGATATAAAAGCGTGCGCAAAGTGGTGCAAAAAGTACCGCTGAAAACAATGGCAGCTTTAGCAGCATTAGAGGACATTGCAAATGGTGCAATTAGAGGAGAGCGTGTGTTTCGAGACAGAGACGATGTACTGGCACACGATGACGACTGGCTCATCAGCCGCTTTAGGTTCCCGAGGGCAATCCTCGTGGAACTGTGCGCAGAGCTGCGGCCGGCCTTGGAGCGCAACACAGCCAGGAGCCATGCGCTGCCTGTGCCCATACAGGTGCTGACCACACTGGGGTTCCTGGCAACCGGGGCATTCCAGAGGGAGCTGGCCGACCGATCGGGACTGTGCCAGTCGACCCTCAGCCGAGCCATGCCAGCCGTATGGGACGGAATTATCCGCATGTCAGCCAGATATATCAAATTCCCATACCATGCAGCTGAACAGGTCAACATTAAAGCGCAATTTGCAGCGAGAGCCGGTTTTCCTAATGTAATCGGAGCTATCGACTGCACACACATTGCTATAAAAGCGCCGTCACATGATGAATTTGTATACGTGAACAGGAAACACTTTCATTCCATCAATGTACAGATCATATGTGATGCGCAAATGCAGTTAACCAACATTGTGGCGAGGTGGCCTGGTTCAACGCACGATTCACGCATTCTGAGTAACAGCATGGTTGGGAACAGACTACAAGCTGGCACTGTGCGCGATGGGTGGCTTCTTGGTAAATAAATTTGTCGTGTAATTGTCCTAATATTAGTCCCTGTGATGCGCATTGAGCATGTGCGCCCCCAAATCATATCCCGTCTTCACCGCATCATTACAGCGGTTAGAGTTAGTGACTTGCTGTGTTTTGCTGGTTAAACTACAGTTTCAGATCTTTCTAACAAGCCCCTATTTGTCACTGTGCGCAACGTACTCATGTTAATAACCCCGTGCGTAAAGACTTATCTGCCTCACCTTCTCCCCGGCGCACTTCTGCACTAATTTGCAACAATAGTGTGTGATCCGTGTAAGTGTATAAACTTAATGAATGGAAGCTTAAAATCCCGTCTTACTCATCTTTTGTTTCTTATTTTCTGATCGTGCAGAGAGGGGAATCTCAGGTGCAGGGCTTATTTAAATATGATTTGCGTATTTAAATGGGGGCGTGGACAGGGAGTGGTCGGGTACTCCAACATGTGCGCTCAATTCCACACTGATTGGGATGTACAAAGGGAATGTGCTTGGATTCATGCGTGCGCCCAGATTCATGCATCAGGATTTTTTTGTGCGTACGACGTTTTCTGGATTTGAGCGTACGCCATGTTTCAGTAGGAAATCCACGCAAGTCTTTGTACATGAGGCCCCAGGTCCCTACATGTGTCCTTTGTAGGCTGCGTGTTTCTCATTGTGTATGTGGTTATTTAAAATGTGCAGTTTTTCATTTCTCCAACTTATTCAGTCCCGTTCTGTTCAGCAGACTGTTAGTTATAAAGTAAACCTTGAATGAATGAGGAGCCTTTCCCATGTATTCAGCCTTTCCTGTTCATTCAGGTTGAGTTCCCAGGTAAATTTCTGGGATGTTTCGAGATATCTTTTAGTCTTTTGCTTTGGGAACAACACTGTTCCCTGCGTGACACATATCATCATCTATGATAAGTCACTTTAGAGGGGTGGAGAGCTTCAGATACTGCTGCATTTTGGACAATAAATTCAGCTTTGAACACAGCACACTATCAGCAGAAATTCACTACCATCAGGACATCAAGGCCATCTTTTTTTTCCATTCACTGCCTCTGCTACACAGAAGCACCCACTTATTTGCTGGTTCACCGTGCTCACAGTAATCTTCAGGCACAAATTCGATGCAATGTCTAAAGCTGTTTGACTGTTAATATCGGGTATTAAAGTTCTTTTTTCCCCTGTATTCATATAATTTCAAAAAAGCCAAGAAAATAACCACTGGCAAGACATTAACGGGTATAATATTTGCTAATTTAATAAAATCTCACTCAAAATGATGAACTGGAGTGGATAGTAAACATGGTGCAGAGATTTGTTAATATTTTGTTCTACACCAGCCCTTTCAAGATAAGCTGTATTGAAAGGACAGTTAAACGTGAGCAGCACAAGAATTAAAAAATGGGACTTTAAATACTGTGGTATTTTTATGCTGGTCAAGTAATTATTCTAACACTGTTTTGCTATTGAAGAAATCAATGACACTACTTTTGTCTTAAGCTGACAGCCATAAGAGCATTTTCCAATCGCTGTGAAGCTTAAAGAAGTGACAGTCCTTGCCTACAGCGCTCGTTCCATCGTCTTCTGTTTTTAATCTTCTGTTTCCCGCCTTGTGCTTTTTTCCCCTCCCCAGGCGGTTGACCAAAGAGAATGTGAAACAATCTGGAAGGCAGATTGGCAAGCTGAGCCATAGCAATCCCACCATCCTCTTTGATTATGTAAGTGTATTTTGCTGTGATTATTTTATTCTTAAGACTCTTTGAATAATGTCAACAAACTACAAAGACAAATTCATTCTAGATTTTGCAGGAGAAAACAAACATTGTTTGATAGCTTGTAGTACCCGCGTCCGCTGTCTATCAGTTATATTCTTATGGCCCTCCAGTGCCCTTTCAAAAGTGTCTGACCTGCGAACAGCTTACACCTTGTGCTTTGCATGCGTATCATGTATTTGTAAATCAAAGTAAAAGTCACCTAGTAAAAAACTAAAAAAAAATGACACCGTATTCCTGCCACACTGATGAAAAGCAATCTTTCGGTACACTTTGGTATGTTACACAATACAGAGTGTAAAGCTATAGTGAAGATAGTAGTATCATATGAAACTAGACGACCAAAGGAATCAATTGGTAACAGCCATGTCATGCTAGCTTTTCCAAAGTTAGGCTAGATTTGGGCAAGGGAAAAACTGTCATGGCCATTTTCAAAGGGGTCCCTTGACCTCGCACCTCAATACATCAAAATGCAAATGGCTTTTGTGGCTAGCCGTGGGTCTCCTCTTTAAAGACATGCCTACTTTGTGCTTGACCAATGCAGTTTTAGGCAAAAACATGCATTTTTTCACATGCATTATAAATGTTATTTTTGCCATTGTATGTGAATATTTTTGCATACCGTGATCCCAATACAAACTAGGACACATCTAGGACAAGAGATGTATGGCTTTTGAAGGTATATTGACAATAAGGGGGCTTAAGCAGTTTCCAGAACAGAAGTGCTCACCATCCAATCATGGAAAAAATGTTGTTGTTTTTTTTAGCAATCTCCAAAAATAAAAAGTTTTTTAAATCCGTTTACAACATGACTTTTCCCTGGTGTCCCACAAGGTCTTTGTGTCTTAAGATGGTAATTTGGAGGGATTGTTGACCATTTTTAATCAATTTTCCAGTGGTAAAACATGCCTCAATTTAGCACCAAATTTGTATAATAAATAATATTAACTCAAAAAGTGTTGCAACAACCTCCGAGACATAATTTGCAGGGAATGTCTGTCATATACACCCCCAATACACACTAATCTTCGAAGTTTAAATAGATGCCTAACCAAAACAATGCTTATGACATACCCGTGACTTGAAAAACTTAATACACATTGCTGAGCTGCATCTCAAATTAATCTTCAGTTATAGCAGTGGTATGGAAGAACTTAAGATAACACTTACATTCTTTCTAATTTGCCCTAATATATGAACAAAAGTTGAAACATTTCCAACTGGAGCAAAAGAATGAGATTCAATGGTAGGATGTACCATTTAGAGTAGTTAAAATTTTTGTACATCTCTCCAAACATTTTCATCTGTATTTTCAAATGCAGAATCCCTGTCGTACTTGAGTTCATTCCCCTGATCTGTGGATGTTGAGGTGCTTAAGTTCATTTATACTATAGGGATAACTTTGTAATATCAGCTTGGGTATAATGTATATATTCCTTTGTCATGTTTTATATCAGATGCTGTCTCAGATCCAGTGGTATGACAACCTCATTGTTCCAGTGGTGGATTCCTTGAAATACCTCACATCCCTCAACTATGATGTCCTGGCCTGTATCCTCCACGATGGGTGTTTGTGTGTGAGTGTGTCGTTAGAGGCAGTGGGAAGTGAGTGTAAAGGGCTTCTGTTTGTTTTCTCTGTTGTTCCTCTTAACTCTTGTCTTCAGATTGCATCATTGAGGCTCTGGCCAACCCTGAGAAGGAGAAGATGAAGCATGACGACACCACCATCTCCTCGTGGCTTCAGAGTATGTTCCCTCACGGTTACTGTCATGCAGTCACATCTTGCATTTGCATGCAAAAGGAGAGAAACCGTTTGATGTTTTAATGAGTATCTATCATACACCTGTTCATCTTGTCATCCAAGGCCTGGCAAGTCTGTGTGGAGCCGTGTTCAGAAAATACCCAATTGAGTTGGCTGGCCTTCTTCAGTATGTCACCAATCAGCTAAAGGCAGGGAAGAGGTAAGTAGCTTCAAACGACAAATAGCAGGATGATGGTTTGCAAAATATGCAAACCAAGTCCAAGCACCAGCAGGTTCTTATTATGACTGCAAATCACAGTCGTAGCTAAAGTAATGACAAATGGCTCATATTAAGGAGAGTGACTGCACAGTATTCTACTAAATTAGTCGTAACACATTAATATGATAGAGCCATTGGTTCTGATGAGCGGTTATATCATATATCACAGATAAAAATAGGACATACAAACATATTGACAATGCAGTATATTCTTATTAACTTTTTTTTTTTGGCCTTTTGCCTTTATTGAGGATAGGACAGTTTCAGTGTGAAAGGGGGAGAGAGAGAGCAAGCAGCAAAAGAGGCCAGAATCGAACTCACGGCTGCTGCAGCAAGGACACAGCTTCTGTACGTGGGGCGCCCGCTCTAACAACTGAGCTACTGGGTGTCCCACATTACAATAATTCAAAAATCATTTTAAGGATGTGTTGAAGATGTTGCATTCTGCATTATATTTCAAATGCATCTGTTAGGGAAGATAGATACTTTAGTTGTCCCCATGGGGAAATTGGTTTGCAGCCACAATCACTTGACATTTCCATATATCGACATAACAAAAGTGAAGACATCAGTAAGCCTACCAAACACTTACAGTGCACCTTAAATAGGAATTTGATGAGACAGGACGGAGGATGTTTTACCAGACCAGCTGGACATACTGCTTATATTTTGTGAGTGTTTTAAAAGGTAATGGCTTTTGGGATAAGGGACAGTTTTGATCTGTTTCTGTTTTTCTTTTCACAAAAAGAGGGTGGCAATAACAATATCCAGATGAGAGCAGGTTAAATGAGGAGTGGATGCCTCCTGTCACCCACAATGATGTTTGCATTGTTAATATCTCTGTCTCACAAAGTGAAAAGTGTTTCTGTTTCACAAGCAGAAAGTGTTTTGACACCCCATGTCTTACTTTTGCTCCACTCCAGATATATTTTTCCATGTGTCAGGAAATGTGCTTTACTTTATTTGTCCCTCCTCTCCCTGCAGTTTTGATCTGTTGATCCTGAAAGAGGTGGTGCAGAAAATGGCTGGCATTGAAATCACAGATGAGATGACCTCAGAGCAGTTAGAGGCCATGACCGGAGGGGAGCAACTCAAAGCTGAGGTATGTAGACCGATTCAGTCTCATGAACAGGATCTGTATGCGTACACTGACCATTGATGCACCTGAGCTCACGTCATTGTCATTATTGATGTGTCTCTGTCCACAGGGTGGCTACTTTGGACAGATCAGGAACACTAAGAAGTCCTCACAGCGGCTAAAGGATGCACTCCTGGACCATGAATTGGCATTGCCTCTGTGTTTACTCATGGCCCAGCAACGAAATGGTGTGGTTTTCTTAGAGGGTGGAGAGAAACATCTGAAACTTGTTGGCCACCTCTACGACCAGGTATGCACCCTTTCTCAATACATTCATCTAATCAGTATTTTTTTAGGCAGTAAAAAACTGAACATCCATGAATTTACACTCTACACACCTACGAAGATACACCCAAAACACTTTCTACTTTGTTTTGTTTTATTCTTTTTCACTTATATAATTACTTGTACTTCTGCAGTGTCATGACACGTTGGTGCAGTTTGGTGGCTTTCTGGCCTCTAACCTTAGCACTGAGGACTACATCAAGCGGGTTCCCTCCATTGACATCCTTTGTAACCAGTTTCACACTCCACATGATGCTGCCTTCTTCCTGTCTCGCCCAATGTACGCCCATCAGATTTTGGTGAGTGGATAACTCAGTCAGATCCCCAGAGTGCATAATGTCACAGATCTGTTATTGGGTGAGACTGTAGTCTAATTATTCACTGACATTTTTGCCAGGCAGTCCACTCTAAGTTAGATTTTTAAAATGATGATGATGATGATGATGATGATGTTACTTGTTGATTTTACCATCATTAATGTCCCCTTACTTTTTATGCTGTTTGTGAACATTTGTTTTATAGCTTAAAAAGTATTTCAGATCAAGACAACAATACGTTTTTTTTTTTGATTTAGAGAAGGTGGAATCCCTAATTTATGTTCTCTACACACAGTCTAAGTACGATGAGCTGAAGAAAGCAGAGAAAGGCAACCGACAGCAGCAGAAGGTCCACAAATATGTTGCAGCCTGTGAACAGGTGATGACGCCGGTGCATGAGGCTGTAGTGTCCCTCCACCCAGCCAGGGTCTGGGACGACCTCCGCCCTCAGTTCTACGCCACCTTCTGGTCCCTCACCATGTACGACCTTGCTGTTCCACACTCTGCTTACGATCGCGAGGTCAACAAGCTCAAGGCTCAGATCAAGGCCATCGAGGAGAACCCAGAGATAGTGAGTAGTTGTTCCACAGCTGAACCAGTTGTGTAATGTTGCTTAAAATATTTTCAGAAGTAGAATATTTGTACATTTAGATCACAAAAAGCAGTTTGTGCAATCAAGTCAGTGTTGTCTATTTATGCTGTGAATGTTCTCTAATATAGCCCATGAATAAGAAAAAGAAGGAGAAGGAACGCTGCACTGCCCTGCAGGAAAAACTGCAGGAGGAGGAGAAGAAGCAGCTGGAGCATGTCCAAAGGGTTCTCCACCGCCTCAAACTGGAGAAAGACAACTGGTTGTTGGCCAGTGAGTATCCTGTTATACCAGTGACAATACTGATGCATCTTACTCTGCGTGTGTACAGCTTTCCACAATACTGTGATTTCTCTGTTGAGAGAAGAAAACAGTGCACCTATTTTAGCATGATTGATCTGTACTGTATACATGCTGTATACATGCATTCAACCACAATAATTACAAAGCACATGTTTGTTTCCCTTTTCAGAGAACATACAGAATAAAACAGATGGCTCATATATATAAGATTGCAACAATATATGTTTGGGACACAATGTTCATGCATTTTACAAAACAAAAAAAAAATCAGTTTGAAGTCCCTTTAGACAATCCAGACACAATACAACAGTTCTTGCAGTAAAGGTGGATATCAAAATAAAACTGATCAAGTCATTGTCTATTGTCTAAATGTCAGTTACCTATCCGTCTCTGTTACTAATACAACTTAATTTCCTACTGACAGAATCCACAAAGAACGAGACCATAACAAAGTTCCTTCAGCTCTGCCTGTTCCCTCGCTGCATCTTCTCTTCCATTGACGCTGTGTACTGCGCCCGCTTTGTCGAGCTGGTCCACCAGCAGAAAACACCCAACTTCTGCACCCTCCTGTGCTACGACAGGGTAAGACACTGACATACATACAAGCTAAGGCTGTTATTCACTTGAAATCATTATTATTTATTAAACTACCTTTTTACAGCAGACTTCTTAAAGCCACAAAGTGATTTATAAGAGAGAGAATAAACATTAATAATGTGATTAATTGAAGGGGATAATTAAGGGTCTCATGTGGCCCAGTCAGCAGAACAGATACAGTAGAAATATCCATTAAAATATCAGTAAAGAAAAAAATGTAAGGGTGAAAACTCCACTGAGTGATTCAAGGACCACTCAAGTGCACCATTAAATTAAAGCCTGACAGCAGTGTTTAATAACTGCTGCCTATAGCATCTTTGCATATGATGTCATACATGGGTACGCTGTCTAGATGGAGGGCAGGCAACCAGAGGCGGTGACTACCAACACTGCACGAATCCTATGATTTGCACTGTTTAAGATTCACCTTGGTAAAAAGCACTTTAAGTCCCTAAAATTGTTGGACATAAAGGGGAGAAGTAAATTTAAAAAACTCACCGATAAAAGCAGCAGATGTGGATCAGACCCCCTGTCTTCAGTCTGGAGCAGTCAGCTAACCTGCCTCGAGTTGGAATTGCAATGTTACTGTGACAGCTTCCCGTGTTTTTAACCACGACCCAGATTTTTAACGCTATTTCGCCAGATCTCTGGGAACGGTTGACCCAGCAGGTGGAAAATAGTAGCTTAAGATAGCTAAGATAAGTAACATTAGGAAGTGTGAAGGATAAATTAATTTGTCATTTCCGCTGATCGTGTCTATACTGGGCAAATCAGTCTAGTTGTGGGAAAAATCCCTCTTGTTCATTTTGGAGTCGTTTTGTATGATGTACATTCAACATGACTTTCAATTTTTCTGGCGATACCTGCTGCCTGCAGGTTCAACCCTTTAATGTAGTGACTTCCCTCTATATTCAGTTCATGTGGTACATGGATTTATCACTTCCTGTCCTAAATCCAAATTCTGGGTGTGATATAGTCACATGATTACAAACAGCCTGTTTTTTGACCATTTTTGTACAATTCATTCTGGCAAGAAAAAGGTTACAGCTATGAGATATTGAGCATCAAAGCCTTGATGTACCGTCTAGTAAAATGTCTATAGAGTTTGTTAGCTTTTTCCATATGCAGCTCATTTCTTTCAAACATTTTACTTTGTCTAAGCAAACACTACATTTTGTGACTCTGCAGGTGTTCTCAGCCATCATTTACACTGTGGCCAGCTGTACGGAGAACGAGTCTCACCGCTATGGACGCTTCCTCTGCTGCATGCTGGAGACGGTGACCCGTTGGCACAGCGATCGCGCCATCTATGAGAAGGTTTCCATATCCCCCTGTCCTCTAAATCTGTCTTTGATTTATTTGTAGCATTTTCTTACGTAGAATGAGCTGGGAATTGATCTGACTTCTCTTATTGTGTGGTCATAGGAGTGCGTCAATTACCCCGGCTTCCTGACCATCTTCAGAGCCACAGGCTTCGATGGCGGGAACAAAGCAGATCAGCTGGATTATGAGAACTTCAGGCATGTTGTGCACAAATGGCACTACATGCTGACAAAAGTGAGCTGCCCTGCTTAATCGTCATTTTTCTTCTTGAGAATTCAGTCTGTTTAATAGTAAACAAAGCTCTTTTGAAAGTGTATTTATCTGTGATCGCGTCCTCCGTCTCTGTTCCATCCAGGCTTCAGTTCACTGCTTGGAGACGGGAGACTACACCCACATTCGAAATATTCTCATCGTGCTCACCAAGATCCTACCCTGCTACCCCAAGGTCCTGAACCTGGGCCAAGCGCTGGAGTGCCGTGTCCACAAGATCTGCCTTGAGGAGAAGGACAAGAGGCCAGACCTCTATGCCTTAGCAATGGGGTAACACAGCATTGTGTGCTGTTCAGCTCTCTGCGGAGCATTCAGTTAATTTATATTATGCAAAGTGCGGTGATAAAATGGGAACGTGGGGAAGAAGAGGTCCTGAGAAAAAGAGTAGTGCGTGTTATCGAATTTGTTGAATTTATAGATGTTTTATAGTAAATATCTGTTTAGAAACCTAGGCACGGCAGGTGGTGACTGTAACACAGATGTTTGAGCTTTGTTATGAAACGGGATGGTTAGACAGTTCATTGAAGAAAAATGTTCAATCAGACCAGTGAGTTATAGCTTTAGAGAGTGAAGCAGTTGTTTTTCTAAAGTTCCATAGTGTTTATCGAGCGCCTGTTACAGGGAAAATCTTGTTCATCTACTGTACATTGGTAGCACCTATGTATTGAGTCTGTAAAGACACAGTAAGTTGCAAATGTAACCTTGTTTATCAACTTCTTGATAGTGCACAACATGGATTTCTTAAAACAGTCAGGAACAGATGCTTTATTTATTGGAAGTCTTAACTTAAGTAGATACTGATCGCCACATATGAGTGTCAGTGACTGTGTTAATTTATAGCAGAGTATGTAGGGGTTTGTAATTGCAGGGAAATGCTGTGCTGAGCTCAAGAGTTTTCCTGTCTCTGTTTGAAAGTTATATTCTCTACAATGTGTCGTCTGTGCCTTGTGCAAACCCTTTATGCATCTTGCAGTTATTCAGGTCGGTTGAAAAGCCAGAAGGTGCACATGGTCCCTGAGAATGAGTTTCATCACAAGGAGCAGCCAGCACGCAGCGCCACCCCCGCCAATCAACAGAACGGCCCCGGCAGCACAGGCAAGCCCGCCACCAGCACAAGCAAGACAGAGGAGGGGGCGTCAGAGGATTGTGGTGAGTGATTAGAGACACAGCCAGGCTTTGAATGCAGTACGTGACCATTTTGTTTTTAGTTCACAAGTAAGAAACCAGATACGATATGAAATTGTACTGCTGCTGCATTAAGCTTAGATTTTGTTCTTATCTGCAGCGCCACTGCTGAGTCATTTCATTTCAGATGTGTTGTTTCATTACGTTCAGTAAAAACTAAACTTGGCATTTTGTTGTTGTCTATCTGCAATCTGTAATAGAATAGGTTCAATTCCGTAAAGCGGCTAAATCCTAAATAAATGCTATAAATCCTAATGTGCATGTCAGTAATATTATGAAATCCTGTGCTCAAACAGTTCTTGGTTTTTTTTTTTTTTTGTGCAGATCGGGGCAAGGATAAATCTCAGGGGATCACAAAGCCAGTGAACAAAGCCAACAGTGCAGCGGCCAAAGTGACCACCAGCAACGGGAACGGTGCTCTCAACAGGCAAGTCTCTCTAACAAAACTTATTGTGAGATCTGATATCGTGTCCAACTGCACCTCTAGTTGGTTGTGTCTGCAAGCCGAATATAGAACACTTTATCAGGATCAGTAGAATCTTGTATGAAAAAGTTTTGACTAGAGAATGTTTTTTTTAAAAATGAAAAAATGATCCCTTTGCAGCACCAAAGCCGTCAAAGAGCGGGATGACAAAGAGAAGAGCGGGAAGGAGAAAAAAGAGAAAAAGGAAAAGACACCAGGCAGCACTCCCGAGACAAAGGCAGAGAACCGCCGGGAGAAGCAGAGAGACGAGAGAGCAGGGAAGGAGGAGCGGGCGGCACGTGAGGGTAAGGAGAAGACCCCCAAGGCAGACAGGGAGAAAGTGAAGGCCGAGGAGAAGAGCAGCAAAGACGACAAGGCCAAAGCCGGCAACGGGGAGCCCATGGAGCCGTCCAGGGAGCGCGATGCCATCAAGGAGTCCAAAAGCAAGGAGAAAGGAGACAGGAGCGCTGTGGCCGGGTCCCTCAAGTCACCAGTTCCCAGATCAGAGTCAGCCGAATCTGAGAGGGGTAAGGAGTCTCTCTGGCTGTCTGTTAAAAACTACTGTGTTCTCCACACTGCTCATAAAATCTATAGAAAGATTTTGAGCACACTGCATGACCACATGTACTATCTATAAAAATATTCAACCTCTTGGACTGTATTGCATGTTCTAGTTTTATAATATGAAATCAAAGGGATGTAACTTGCATTTTTAAAAACAATCTTGATTCTACGTTATTTAAACAGGTTTCATTAAATTAAATTAAATAGGAGTAAGAATTTGCTTGTCTTCTGCAACCTGTCTGTCAGTTAAGAGTGCATAGTTTTTGTGTTGGTTGAATGTGCAGCTTAATTAAACACAAATTTCCCTTTTCTTGTCTTTACAGATCACAAAAGACGAAAGCTCGACAGTCACTCTTCTCCGTCCCACTCCTCGTCTGTTAAGGTTAGTATGGCTTGAGGAAGGCTGTGCCAGTTTCTTCTCTATCTGCCGGAGCGTTCCCTGCCGTTGCACATTCCAGCAGCCCCGAAGATCACCAAGGAGAGTTGTCGTACATGCAGGCATGGCATCTGGAAACCCCAACCATATCCATGGGAGTTGGAAAGCATTCCATGGACATCAGCATAATATTTTGCAGAATTGGGAGAACCCCCCCCCCCAAAGACTTAGCCAAGAGAATATTATGTATATTGAGTATTTTCATATTGAAATATTTATCTATTTTCATATTAATGAAAGCAGTCAGTGTGCCTTGGGAAGAAAGAAGTTTTTTAAGCATTTCTATACTCCTCGTGGATTTTTTTTCTTTGGCTTTTTGAGAATAACAGCCACCTGAAGTGAAACGGCTTGCCAAATCAAGAGCTTTCGCCTTCTCCAATGGCAAATGTATTTTTAACACCGAGAGCAGTGTTTTACTACTTGAAATGGTGTCCAAGATTTTTTTTTTTCCCCGTTTTTGTGAGCTGAGAAGATACCCTGGTTAAAGTGATGTAGAGTATTCTACTTTCCTCTCAACGTGCCCGGATCCAGCGCTGAGCCTGATGGTGTCCAGCGAGCCACTCTGCCGTAGGAGCACCTGTCTGCTGCGGAGGCTGAGTCACCGGTCCCCCTTCTATCTCCGTTTGTTAAAACGGCCTGCATGCAGCCTTCACGTCACGTGATGCGTGTCCAGTCAGCCCTGCCGGTCCCTACAACGCTATCCCCACAACTACCAGCCATCAGCATCAACAGTCGTACTACCTCCTGGCAAGCCACCAGCAAGTGAGATCAACGGAGAAAATGAATGTCGCAGTTTTGAATCAGCCAAAAATGCAGAGGAAAGTAAGCCTGCCCCTACAAAGAGAGAGAGTGAGGGAAAGAGTGGGCGAAGCCTGAATTGTTTGGAGCGTTGCCCAAACCACTGCAAGCTTGTGATAGTTCTTTATTTCACCCTTCCACCAGAGAAATAGGCTCCCTGTGTCTTAACCATTCCTGAACTGTAAGTGACAGCAACATTTACCTATGTAGGGACGCACATCAGAACTGAGTGATTTGTCTTACACACACACAGGCACATGCATACACATTATTTACGGCACTTGCACTTTAGATGTTGAATAGCAGCTGCGCTGTAGGACTTTTATATTATGCTGCCTGATATTGCAGACATGTCTGTAGTAATATGACTAGCAGTTATTTCATATATGCTCAGGGTTTTCTATTTTAAGTATTGACATTCCAGATGTTGAGCTTATGAACTCTCCTTTATGTAATAACCTTGTCAAAGCCTTAGTCCTTGAAGGTCAGAGGTCAAGGGAGAAGTATGCTGTCGGTCCGGCCAGCCCCGACTCCCACCCCCACCCCCCCACCCCTTCTTCCAACTCTACTGCTGTCTGACAACCTCCTTCCAAACCCCCCCACCCCCTCCCAGCTCATCTGTCATCTCCATTCATCCCCACAGGACAATAGCAACGAACCCAAGGAGACCACATCCAAGGTTTGAACTGACTCTGCTACTCGTAACTTCTCTCAGATTGTCTTTTCTTTGTTCAGGTGCCAAATATGAGTACAGCTGCTGACAAGAAATAACTCATGATGTCTGGTTTTCTCCATCCCTCCATTTTTTTGTATTCACACATTTTGTTATAAGAACAGTAGTAGTGGATTGTTATTCATGTGTCACCATTATCAATTTGCTGAACTTAGAAACCAAAATCATGACTTAAAAGTGGCTCAAAGGCTATATAGGACTACAGCTGGATGATCATCTCTGTGGCTTCTTCACTGCAAGCAACCCCTGTCACATTACACATAGTCATTTCATTGATATTTAATATGAAGAATATCGAGTATCTTCGCTTTAATGCTACAGTTGGTAGTTTGATAGAAAATTATTAAAATCCACCTCCCAAACAAAAACAACCATTTGGAGCTGAGGCGTCTCTAATGCATCCTTTTAATAAACTGCAGTCAAACTGTCAAACTAGGCAGCACTGATCAAATATGACATCAGATTCTGGTTGCTTATTTCTAGCCTTAGCTATTTTCACAAACATATTTTAGTGTACTATTAAGCTGTAAAATGAGAATATCGGTCTGGCTCCTGCGGGGTGTTTTGTTTCAACTCAAATGTTTTCAACACTGCAGCAGGGTTACAAACTTTACTATTTTAAAGCTAAACAGTACACTAAAATATGTTTCAGCTGGTTAGAGACTCCTCGGCTCTGATTGCTGGTTTTGATTCATGGTTTTTTTTTTTCACAGATCATCTGTCTTACTGTGTGAACATAGTGACGGCTTCTGCAAATATGACCGTTATTTTCATAAGAGTTACAAACTATAGCTTTAAGGTTCATCATTTTTCATCTTTTACAGTAATTCAGACCCAAACTGTATATGTGTGTATCATTTGTATCATAAACACCAAACACTTGTGGGTCTCTTCAGGTTATGTTTGTCACAACATTGAATCACACTGGAAGTATTTTTGACACTGATTAGCAGACAGCTAACTGATGAAAATTAAGTTAAAAAGGGAATATTTAGCAATGGCATCAATTCAAGCCTTGTTATATTTTTGTACCTGTGTGCAAATCCGTACCCTACCATTCTTCCTGTTGATCAGTGTCAGTGTTACTGCCTCTGTGATTCAGTGATACAAGACAATAATATATGAACTCCTAGCAGGATGGATTCTTTGAAAACTGGAGGGGTAAAAACTTGAAATGTGACTTAACATCTTGAATGTGTCATTGAGCGCTCTCAACCACTGAACTGCATGTGCCTGCCTAGGACCATATTTATTGTTGAACATCAACATTTTTTCTTTTTTTTAAAAAAAAAAAAAGAATATATGTCCTGCATGATAACACTTTCGTCTAAATCACAACTTTGTTTATAATTATTATTATTATTATTATTATTATTATTATTATTATTATTATTATTATATTGTAATTAGGGCTGCAACTGATGATTATTTTAATTTCATTTTCTCAATTAGTTTTTTTGATCTATAAAATGTCAGAAAATGGTGAAAAATGTCAATCAGTGTTTCCTGAAGCCCAGGGGTGATCAGTTTAGAGTCATAGAGAAGTAACAAAACAAAACAGAAAATGTTCAAATTTAAGAACCTGGAATCAAAGAATTTTGACTCAAAACCCCCCAAAACGTACCCAAACTAATTAAATGATTATTTAATTAGTTGGCAATTAATCGATTAATTGTTGCAGCTGTAATTGTTATTCTTTATGTGTTCATACATCAGCCTCCAGTTCTGAGAGCCCACAGGAGGAGTCCTTTAATCCATTTATTAAATGTTTATATACTGCTTAATAATGCTAAACAGGTGGACTTAAACTAAAGTGTTACCTACGACATATGGAAGAATATATTATGGACAATTGTCTCAAAGAATACTCTCTTATTTTCAACATGAGCCATGAGTTGTACTTGTTTTGGGCAGCTGTTCATCAGCTACTTTACAGTCCTGCTTTAAAAAGTAATATTTCAGTACCAATGGAATTTAGTCAAAGCCTGTTGTGAAATTTGTTAAAAAATATTAGTTTTGGGGGGGGGGGCTGCAGAGAGTGTTGTTTTTAAGATAACACTTTAAAAGCTTTTTTGGAATTGGACACCTTGTTACTTGGCTGAGTTTGTATTTTGTTAAAGCTTTGTCAGCTTGATCAGTACTGGTTACAAAACCTTTCCAAGTTTTGTTAATCTCAATAATAGAGATATGTGAATAGAAATGTAATCAGTCAATATTTAAAACTGTTGAGATAAAACTGGAGTAACAAGGAAGTTGTTTTCACCCTTGTTTTGTCACCAATGTTGGTTATTTATTTGTAAGACAATAATGTTAGTGTTTACACCTGGTATTAACGTCCGTCGTGTGTGTGTGTGTTCACACAACATTTGGAGGTGGTCTCTGCTTCATGTGGCTGCATACTAATAGCAGTGTCAACACTAAAGCAGTGGTTCTCAACCCTTTTCTTGTAAAAGACCCCTTAATTAGACATGTCCAACGTCCAGCCTGGGGGCCAAACTAGCCCCAAAGATCAATTTTAAACAGCCTGACTTATAAAACATACTAAATGTGGCCCTCCACACCATATTTATTATTCAATTACTTTGCATGTTTCTCCTTCACCTCATGATGGCTGCACAATTACAGTTTGTAGACATGAGCCAAGTGGGAACTATGCAGACAGAACTAATGTGTTTTCATAATCAGACAGTAAACAAACATAACAGCAGACATTTCCTGCTAGGTAGCAAACATGACCACCGCAAAGAAGTTGACAGTGAGGGCTGTCACTTTCAGGAATGGTAGAAAGTTTGAAAGTTTTTTATTTTCAGTACCTTTTCCCTGAAAAAGTTGTGTTTGTGTTGTTTATTTGTGATTTATTTTTATTTTTTTAAACAACCTATTTGATGCAAGAAGCAGCTGGTCCCTAGGTATTTTCACATTATCTAATCTGATCCCAATTCAAAAAAGTTGGGATACCCCTGCCTGAATTGATACACATTAGATCTCGGACACACGTGATAAGATTTATCTCAGAATTCTACATCTGAAAACATTTGAGTTGTTGGATATGACTCAGGCCCGAATTCTATAGTTGTCAACTACAGTTAGTAATGATCAGATTAGTCACTCTTGTGACTCTTTCTCACATTGGCTTCACTTCTGCAGTGAATTAATTGGACCCAGTGGAAGTACCTGAAGGACCCCTGGTTTTGCGGTCTTTCCTTAAGTGTCAGTGAGCCTCTTTAAAGGGCCTCCACAGCTGGCATGTTTGTATGTGTTACTCACCTACTTACAGAAAAAAGATAATCCACAACAGCTTGTAAGTGTAGTAAGGTGACTTTCTTTGCGATTTAAGTATTCCTTTGCGTTGTCGAATGGGGCAGTGATGAGGATATGAGAACCATCTATTCCCCCAGTCTCTCCTGGAAGCTATCCAACAACTCCCCAGTCTGCCCCCTTTAGTTAGACTAATAAATTGGTGCTGAAAAGTGTGTAATGTATAAACTTTCTGCTGGTTAATAACAACAATGCATTTCAAATGGAAATGATGTACATGATTACTTGCATACAGAGCAGGGACGTGAGATCTCGAGGCGCATGTTAATAACAGGTGTAAACAGGGCCCAACTTAAATTTCTAGTGATATTATCACTTATGTAAATGCACTCCCGAAAACATAAAAATGTTTTTGTGTGTCTCGTTCTGTTCATATATAATCGTCTTTGCAGCACCACGCCAACTACAATTCAGTTGCCCGGTCCAAGAGCAGAGAGAGGGAGGTGGAGAAGAAAGATTTAGACAACACACAAGGCCGATCCAAAGAGAAGAAGGAAGAAAAGGATCGTAAAGACAGGAAGAGAGTCAGTATTTTACAACAACACTGCACTTTGAAATAGCTTTTTGGAAAGGTCATCCTCAGGATTTCAAGTTGTTGCCTTTTTTTTTGTTTTTGTTTTTATTTGTAAGTCCTGTTCTTAAGTCAGTCAGTGGTCATGTCACAAAGAGTAGCAACAAGAGATAAAAATATTTTCATGTCTGATTAACATGTCAGTCAGGAAGCAAATTAAATTTCAGTGGTCAGGATTTTTGTTGCCAATATTAACATACTGACTGTCTTGTTGTTTTTCCTTTAGGATCACACTGTCAATGACCGGGAGACAAGCCAGGAGTCCAAACGCAGAAAGGACGAGAATGGAACAAGTAGGTTTAAATTTGACAAATCTGAAGTAGCCATTCACCCAGCAATTACAGAGTTAAAAACAAAATAAAAGCAAACTGAATCTTCTCTTCTCAGATTCCTCCAAAAACAGCAAGAGCACGAGTCCTTCCTGTGACTCCCCACTCTCTGCTGAAAAAGAGAAGAGCAAAAGATCCAAATCTTCCAGTAAAGAGAAGGCCGAGTCATTGAAACCTGAGCGGACGTCCTCTGGAGGCAAAAAGGTGAGCTCAGCTCGTCACCCTACAGGGGCGTCACCCTCTGCCCGGATCTGTTTGTAAATTCACCACTTCTAATTCCGGAAATTGTAGTTTTATCTTCTCACGTCTACGATTTTTTTTCAAAAAAATTTCAACTGTAAACTTGATTTAGACATAATTCATGCAGCTTTATATCTACGGCTGCTGATCTGTTTGAATTCACCCCTTTGTGTGTTTTTGTGTCACAGGAGTCCAGACACGATAAAGAGAAATCTGAAAAGAAAGAGAAGAGGGACAGCAGCGGAGGAAAAGAAGAGAAAAAGCAATATCCTTTGACGTAGAGCGACACCTGAGACGTAACTCTGGGTGATTTGTAGTATTTGGTGAGAACATTTTTCGCATTTAAAGGTGTGGAGTCTTTCTGAATTATTTTTTTCTTTTAAACGTCACCGCTTCACTAGATCAGTTGGGGTTGTTTTAAAACTCTGTAAATGTTTGTGCACTAGCGTTTCAACATGTGATCAGCACAGCCAGTCAGCTGCACTCACTTCTTTTTCCATTAGTTTGAATAATAAAAATAAGACATCCATTTCCATCTATTGTGCGTCACTAAGCGCTCAGATGCAATAACTGTTGAAGATTGCAGCAGATGCTCTATTATATTGAGAAGCCAACAGGACTTGCTTGTAAACATAATTAGTGCACTAATCCTCAGCCTATAACCATTCAACTTTTGTAATTTGAGCATTTAACTGAAGGCTAATTCCTGCCTGACAATTACAGCAGCCCCTTCTCATACAAAGCACCGAGCTAAACTGATCATGTGCTCTTTAACTTGGATCTCATAATTCCATTTGGACATTTCAAAGAGCCAGTGTATTGCTCATTCAGTTTTTAAGAGGCGGTTATTTGCACTTTACTGGCACTCCTCATAAGTATACATGATGTTTTCTCATTTGCTCAAATGAAAAGAAAAAAAAAAATTACTGTGAGGTTTTGATAGAGGTTGAACAATAGAGGATTTTTAAAGGCCAGTATAATAATGATAGCTTGGAATAGTAAAAAAGTACATTCATTGGCCAATAAATTCAACACACCTTTTTCCTCTCAGGCTTTGGTCAGTGATGTATGTCGGCAGTCACGCAGCTCCGGGGTTGACAAAATTTCATAAAAGGCAGTAGTGGAATGTAACTAAGTACATTTACTAGAGCATTGTACTTAATTACAAGTTTGAGGTAGTTTTCTTTACTTGAGTATTTTAATCCCATACCACTTCCTACTTCGACTTTACTACATTTCAGAGGGAAATACTAGACTGTCAACTCCACTACATTTATAACTTCAGTTACTGGTAACTGTACAAATTAAGATTTTTAGACCAAAAAAACCCATGAAAATACAAAAGTGCAGCTAAGCTGAATGATTACAAAACTGACTGGCAACTATTTTTGATTTTCATTCTTTTTTTTTAATGCAAAAACATTTCATAGCGCTAACTTAATAAATGAGTTCTTGCTGCTTTTTCTCTTCATTAGTTTAATTATTTAGGTTTAGTTAGTTGAGTTAATTTTTCTGCATTGAGTACCTTTACTTTAAAAAATGAAATACATTACATACTTTGACTTGTTGTACTTTACTGTGTTGTATTAATATTTTGACTTAAGTAAAGGTTCTGTGTACTCCCTCCTTCACTGGTAGAGGCCTGTTAGTTTTGATTAATGGCCAAACCAATAAATCAGTCGACCTTTACTTTCTGATCATGTTGCATAGTGTTGGATCATACGGCTGTAATAACAGCCTGGATGACACAAACAGATGTTTTTTGAAAATGAATTCACTACTTTTCAGTCTTTGATTAATTTACCGTTTCCCTTAACAGTCGTACTCATAAATCCTCTGACAAGCACAGATAATGTGCACTAATCAGTGAAGGTAAGACGCATTCAACTTCTTTGTGAACGACTCTCAGTACATCTACGTGGTAAGTGTCTCACATTTCCTCTCTTCCTCTCTGATCCACAGCAGAACTGGAGAAGCTGTTTTTATCTGCAAGACATCTGCAACTCCATCTGTACTCTGTTGTTAACTCGTACTCTGATTTCTGCCTGTGTTGTTTTGCTGTAAAGTCCCCTCCCAAGTGTTGTTAGCTGTAGTTATCTCAATTTACAGATCACCTCATTATTTTTCCATTTCAGTATACAGTTTTTGTTTTTTTGTATTATTCAGTATGGGCACAATGTGCTGCTCTAATCACAATGTTATTCGAATTAGAGAAGTGGTTACTGTATGAAATGATCTGTTGGTAACACGTGGTCATGGATTCAATAATCTCATGCTTGAAAATGTGTACTTTTTTTTGTACGTCGTCAGGCTTTGCTTTTTGCTCGTTTTATCGGAGTTAACATGCTTTCCATACTCACTTACCTCATATCCTTTTGAGATACTTAGATACTTTTTATTTATTTATCTCCAACTTTTAAACCGAGTAAGTCACCAGACGTAAGTGAGGAAAAGGATACAAAGGACCAGTTTGTATATTGTGTACAATAATAAAGAGGGTAACATGAAATTCACATCATGTTATTTCTTTTTTGTTTTCTTTTTGATGTCCCTTACAGTCCTTTTTGTGATTTTGTGTTAACCAGGTTTTTACATAATTTATAAAAAAAAAGCCAGTTCGACCTTGATTCAAATGTAGAATTGTAAAGAAAAATCAGAGAGACCCATTCTGAAGCTCTGTACTCCAAATACAACTGTTTCGAAACGACTTTTGGAGATTTTATCTGCTGTACTCAATGAGTGTAAGCTTTTTTTAAAAAACAAAAACCAATAAATAATAGTTTTCCTAGTGTGTCACTTTGATATCGTCTCCTCTTTGTCTTTTTTTTTTTTTATTCTGATTTACAGCTGAATGTCCACGCAATAGTCACCCAGCAGTTTACCTTTGGTTCCTCGGATGCAGTTGGATGGTAGAAACAGGCGTTTTCCCCCATAACTCAGCTCTTAATATTTGTTTGCACTTACTGAAGTCTGTTTTATCCAAAACACTGAAATACATTTGGCTTGAGTCTTAATGGGCCTAGAGTCACACTTGACTGAAACCTTTCATTGTGAATATAGCCTAATATTAAAAGTCCAGTCTTTTTTTAAATAGTCACAATGACTTCTGCTGTCTTAATTTACCTGATGTAAAAGCTTTTATAATGATACAGCGGGAATATCTTTTTTTTATGGATGCCACAGTTTCCGTGAAACATTGAGAAAGTCATTGGAAAGTTTCTGGGGAACAAACTCGGCCCATAAAGGAGATAGACTTGACTATAGAATATGTCTTTATTGTCATTGCACAAGTACAACGAAATTGAAATGCAATCGTTACAGTTCAAAAAGAGATGTCATAAAACTATCTAAAAAAAAGAAAGAAAGGTAAAACACATTACACACACACATTCACATTCTGCAAGCGTTGCACGATCCATATCAAAGTGTTTGATTGCTGAGTCTTGCAGCTAATGTTCAGCAGGTAAGTAGAACTCACAAATGGATGTCAGGAAATCATACAATTCGGTAAATGTGAAATTTCCCTGTTATTAAAACTTTTTTTTCTTCTTTTTCAGTGATAAAGATCTTAAGTCTCTTCTTTAAATTTAACACAGGTAAGAGCTAAATGCATATTCCCCCTGCAATTTCCATCAAATTAGAAAAATTATTGTACCTCTAGAATAAAAGTGTAACAAAAAATTCTTTTAAAGTGCTGGCACAGCCAAATGTGTAAATAAACTGTTCTTAAGTGGTTAAAATTCTGAAAATGATTTAATATTTGGGATTTTTTTGATCAAGTCTGATGTTTAAAAGATATAACAACAAAAAAAGGAGGAACTTAAACTGCAATATGTTGCTCTATCACTGTGGTGACAGAAATCCATATCATCATAGCCCTATACATACTATACTGACGTTTTCATGATTTCTTAAACATAATACCATAATATTAACTTTGAATCTTTTTTTTTTAAACGACACACTCTACTATAAGATTTGTATGGTTTTTCCAACAGCATACTAAAATATGACTTGTTCATGTTTTTTTAAAACTACCAACAAAAATTTTTTAAAATGTTATTTTGAATTGTTATGTTTTCATGAGTTTTTTTGAAGGACATACTTTATTATGACGGTTTTACAATTTCTGTATGACATACTATACTTATTATACTTATTTTCTATAATTTTTTTAGACAGCACACTATACAATCCGTTTGCATGAATTGTTGAACAACAAACTACAGTATGACAGTATTATGAATATTTGTACAATATATTATACTATGACATTTTGATGATTTTTTGGACGACATACTATAATATGACATTTTTATTCATTTTTGTACAACATACCCTAGTATGATGTTTTTTTTAGGAATTTCTAATTGAAAACTGATGGTAAACATACTATGATGTTTTAATGATATATATATTTTTTTATGACATGCTATACCGTGACCTTTTGATAATATTTTTGGACAACTTCTGATACAATGACATTTTTTTCAAATTTATGGACGGCATATTATAGTATGACTTTTGACGACATACAATACTATTACACTCTAATGTTTTTTTTCTTAAGACATACAATACTATGATTTTTTTTTTTGGACAACATACCATACAATAACGTTTTTATAATTTCTTGAACTACATACTATTATATTTGACCACCATTTGGACGACATATTATACTATGTTGTTGTTTTTTTGGGTTTTTTTTTTTACAATTTTTGGATGACATATACTGTTACCTTTTTAGGATTTTTGTTTGACATAACATACTATGTTGTGTTTTATGATATTTCGACAACGTACTATACTGTGACATTTTCATGCCATTTTTGAGACATATTATACTGTGACGTTTTCATGCCATGTTGGAGGACATACTATACTATGACATTTTTATGCCATTTCAGACGATATAATATGCTGTGACATTTTCATGCCATTTTTGGACCTTTGCACATATCTAAAAATCACCTGAAAACTACATGAAATGACATGTTGCGACAAGTCATAGTATGGAATGTCGAAGGCTTCATAATATAGCATGTCAAAAAAATCAACGGAAAATACCATACTATAGTATGGCGAAAAATATCAAATTATGATGTCGAAAAATCAATCTATCTATCTATCTATCTATCTATCTATCTATCTATCTATCATACAAAAAAAAGTACTGTAGCACAAAATGCATTACAAACAGACAGATTTATGTCAGACAAAAGAAAAATACAACCCGCCGGCGCAAAACACCATAATAATGCATGTTGAAAAAATGACCGAAAAGGCAAGGCTATAGTATGGCGAGAATTGTCAAAATTGACATGTCTCAATTACAGCTGAAAACACCTTAAATCAGCATTAAATAGCATGCCAAGACACGCTGTAGCATAGGATGTTGCAAAAATGGCCAAAAACACCATAATAATGGATGTTGAAAAAATGACCGAAAAGGCAAGGCTATAGTATGGCTAAAAACGTCAAAATTGACATGTCTCAAAAATAACTTAAAGGACCTCAAGACAGCATAAAACAGCGTGCCAAGACACGCTATAGCATAGAATGTTGCAAAAATGGCCCAAAACACCAAAATATTGCATGTTGAAAAAATGACTGAAAAGGCAAGGCTATAGTATGGCTAAAACGTCAAAATTGACATGTCTCAAAAACAGCTCAAAAGACCTCGAGGCAGCATAAAACAGGGTGCAAAGACACGCTATAGCATAGAATGTTGCAAAAACGGCCCAAAACACCAAAATATTGCATGTTGAAAAAATGACCGAAAAGGCAAGGCTATAGTATGGCGAAAATTGTCAAAATTGACATGTCTCAAAATCACCTGAAAACACCTTAAATCAACATTAAATAGCATGCCAAGAAACGCTATATCATAGGATGTTGCAAAAACGGCCAAAAACACCATAATATTGCATGTTGAAAAAATGACCCAAAAGGCAAGGCTATAGTATGGCGAAAAATGTCAAAATTGACACGTCTCAAAAACAGCTCAAAAGACCTCAAGACAGCATAAAACAGCGTGCCAAGACACGCTATAGCATAGAATGTTGCAACAACAGCCCAAAATACCAAAATATTGCATGTTGAAAAAATGACTGAAAAGGCAAGACTATAGTATGGCGAAAAATGTCAAAATTGACACGTCTCAAAATCACCTGAAAACACCTGAAAACAGCATAAAATAGCATGCCAAGACACGCTATAGCATAGAATGCTGCAAAAACGGCGCAAAACACCATAATAATGCATGTTGAAAAAATGACCGAAAAGGCAAGGCTATAGTATGGCTAAAAACGTCAAAATTGACATGTCTCAAAAACAGCTCAAAAGACCTCGAGGCAGCATAAAACAGCGTGCAAAGACACGCTATAGCATAGAATGTTGCAAAAACGGCCCAAAACACCATAATAATGGATGTTGAAAAAATGACCCAAAAGGCAAGGCTATAGTATGGCGAAAAATGTCAAAATTGACACGTCTCAAAAACAGCTCAAAAGACCTCAAGACAGCATAAAACAGCGTGCCAAGACACGCTATAGCATAGAATGTTGCAAAAAGGGCCAAAAATACAAAATAATGCATGTTGAAAAAAATGACCGAAAAGGCAAGGCTATAGTATGGCGAAAATTGTCAAAATTGACACGTCTCAAAATCACCTGAAAACACCTTAAATCAGCATTAAATAGCATGCCAAGACACGCTATAGCATAGAATGTTGCAAAAAAGGCCTAAAACACCATAATAATGCATGTTGAAAAAATGACCGAAAAGGCAAGGCTATAGTATGGAGAAAAATGTGAAAATTGACATGTCTCAATTACAGCTAAAAACACATCAAACCAGCATAACATACTGTGTCCTGACATGCTATAGCATAGAATGTTGCAAAAACGGCCAAAAATACAAAATAATGCATGTTGAAAAAAATGACCGAAAAGGCAAGGCTATAGTATGGCGAAAATTGTCAAAATTGACATGTGTCAAAATCACCTGAAAACACCTCAAAACAGCATAAAATAGCATGCCAAGACACACTATAGCATAGGATGTTGCAAAAACGGCAAAAAACACCAAAATAATGCATGTTGAAAAAATGACCGAAAAGGCAAGGCTATAGTATGGCTAAAAACGTCAAAATTGACATGTCTCAAAAACAACTGGAAACAGCTCAAAACAGCATAAAATATTATGCCCAGACACGCTATCGTGTAGAATGTTACAAAAACGGCCAAAAACCCAAAATCAGCAGATTGACAAAATGACCGAAAAGGCAAGGCTATAGTATGGTGAAAAATGTCAAAATGACACATCTCAAAATCACCTGAAAACACCTCAAAACAGCATAAAATAGCATACCAAGACACGCTATAGCATAGAATGTTGCAAAAAAGGCCTAAAACACCATAATAATGCATGTTGAAAAAATGACCGAAAAGGCAAGGCTATAGTATGGCGAAAAATGTCGAAACTAACATGTCTCAAAAACAGCTCAAAAGACCTCAAGACAGCATAAAACAGCGTGCCAAGACACGCTATAGCATAGAATGTTGCAACAACAGCCCAAAATACCAAAATATTGCATGTTGAAAAAATGACTGAAAAGGCAAGACTATAGTATGGCGAAAAATGTCAAAATTGACATCGCCTCAAAATCACCTGAAAACACCTGAAAACAGCATAAAATAGCATGCCAAGACACGCTATAGCATAGAATGCTGCAAAAACGGCGCAAAACACCATCATAATGCATGTTGAAAAAATGACCGAAAAGGCAAGGCTATAGTATGGCTAAAATGTCAAAATTGACATGTCTCAAAACAGCTCAAAAGACCTCGAGGCAGCATAAAACAGCGTGCAAAGACACGCTATAGCATAGAATGTTGCAAAAACGGCCCAAAACACCATAATAATGCATGTTGAAAAAATGACCCAAAAGGCAAGGCTATAGTATGGCGAAAAATGTCAAAATTGACACGTCTCAAAAACAGCTCAAAAGACCTCAAGACAGCATAAAACAGCGTGCCAAGACACGCTATAGCATAGAATGCTGCAAAAACGGCGCAAAACACCATAATAATGCATGTTGAAAAAATGACCCAAAAGGCAAGGCTATAGTATGGCTAAAAACGTCAAAATTGACATGTCTCAAAAACAACTTAAAGGACCTCAAGACAGCATAAAACAGCGTGCCAAGACACGCTAAAGCATAGAATGTTGCAAAAACGGCCAAAAATACAAAATAATGCATGTTGAAAAAATGACACAAAAGGCAAGGCTATAGTATGGCGAAAATTGTCAAAATTGACATGTCTCAAAATCACCTGAAAACACCTTAAATCAGCATTAAATAGCATGCCAAGACACGCCTTATCATACGATGTTACAAAAACGGCCCAAAACACCATAATGATACGTGTTGAAAAATGACCGAAAAGGCAAGGCTATAGTATGGCGAAAAATGTCAAAATTGACACGTCTCAAAATCACCTGAAAACAGCTCAAAACAGCATAAAATAGCATGCCAAGACACGCTATCGTGTAGAATGTTACAAAAACGGCCAAAAACCCAAAATCAGCAGATTGACAAAATGACCCAAAAGGCAAGGCTATAGTAAGGCTAAAAACGTCAAAATTGACATGTCTCAAAAACAGCTCAAAAGACCTCAAGGCAGCATAAAACAGCGTGCCAAGACACGCTATAGCATAGAATGTTGCAAAAACGGCCCAAAACACCAAAACACTCCAAGTTGAAAAAATGACCGAAAAGGCAAGGCTATAGTATGGCGAAAAATGTCAAAATTGACACGTCTCAAAAACAGCTCAAAAGACCTCAAGACAGCATAAAACAGCGTGCCAAGACACGCTATAGCATAGAATGTTGCAAAAAGGGCCAAAAATACAAAATAATGCATGTTGAAAAAAATGACCGAAAAGGCAAGGCTATAGTATGGCGAAAATTGTCAAAATTGACACGTCTCAAAATCACCTGAAAACACCTTAAATCAGCATTAAATAGCATGCCAAGACACGCTATAGCATAGAATGTTGCAAAAAAGGCCTAAAACACCATAATAATGCATGTTGAAAAAATGACCGAAAAGGCAAGGCTATAGTATGGAGAAAAATGTGAAAATTGACATGTCTCAATTACAGCTAAAAACACATCAAACCAGCATAAAATAGCATGCCAAGACACACTATAGCATAGGATGTTGCAAAAACGGCAAAAAACACCAAAATATTGCATGTTGAAAAAATGACCGAAAAGGCAAGGCTATAGTATGGCGAAAATTGTCAAAATTGACATGTCTCAAAATCACCTGAAAACACCTTAAATCAACATTAAATAGCATGCCAAGAAACGCTATATCATAGGATGTTGCAAAAACGGCCAAAAACACCATAATATTGCATGTTGAAAAAATGACCCAAAAGGCAAGGCTATAGCATGGCGAAAAATGTCAAAATTGACACGTCTCAAAAACAGCTCAAAAGACCTCAAGACAGCATAAAACAGCGTGCCAAGACACGCTATAGCATAGAATGTTGCAACAACAGCCCAAAATACCAAAATATTGCATGTTGAAAAAATGACTGAAAAGGCAAGACTATAGTATGGCGAAAAATGTCAAAATTGACACGTCTCAAAATCACCTGAAAACACCTGAAAACAGCATAAAATAGCATGCCAAGACACGCTATAGCATAGAATGCTGCAAAAACGGCGCAAAACACCATCATAATGCATGTTGAAAAAATGACCGAAAAGGCAAGGCTATAGTATGGCTAAAAACGTCAAAATTGACATGTCTCAAAAACAGCTCAAAAGACCTCGAGGCAGCATAAAACAGCGTGCAAAGACACGCTATAGCATAGAATGTTGCAAAAACGGCCCAAAACACCATAATAATGCATGTTGAAAAAATGACCCAAAAGGCAAGGCTATAGTATGGCGAAAAATGTCAAAATTGACACGTCTCAAAAACAGCTCAAAAGACCTCAAGACAGCATAAAACAGCGTGCCAAGACACGCTATAGCATAGAATGCTGCAAAACAGCCCAAAACACCATAATAATGCATGTTGAAAAATGACCGAAAAAGGCAAGGCTATAGTATGGCGAAAATTGTCAAAATTGACATGTGTCAAAATCACCTGAAAACACCTCAAAACAGCATAAAATAGCATGCCAAGACACACTATAGCATAGGATGTTGCAAAAACGGCAAAAAACACCAAAATAATGCATGTTGAAAAAATGACCGAAAAGGCAAGGCTATAGTATGGCTAAAAACGTCAAAATTGACATGTCTCAAAAACAACTGGAAACAGCTCAAAACAGCATAAAATATTATGCCCAGACACGCTATCGTGTAGAATGTTACAAAAACGGCCAAAAACCCAAAATCAGCAGATTGACAAAATGACCGAAAAGGCAAGGCTATAGTATGGTGAAAAATGTCAAAATGACACATCTCAAAATCACCTGAAAACACCTCAAAACAGCATAAAATAGCATACCAAGACACGCTATAGCATAGAATGTTGCAAAAAAGGCCTAAAACACCATAATAATGCATGTTGAAAAAATGACCGAAAAGGCAAGGCTATAGTATGGCGAAAAATGTCGAAACTAACATGTCTCAAAAACAGCTCAAAAGACCTCAAGACAGCATAAAACAGCGTACAAGACACGCTATAGCATAGAATGTTGCAACAACAGCCCAAAATACCAAAATATTGCATGTTGAAAAAATGACTGAAAAGGCAAGACTATAGTATGGCGAAAAATGTCAAAATTGACACGTCTCAAAATCACCTGAAAACACCTGAAAACAGCATAAAATAGCATGCCAAGACACGCTATAGCATAGAATGCTGCAAAAACGGCGCAAAACACCATCATAATGCATGTTGAAAAAATGACCGAAAAGGCAAGGCTATAGTATGGCTAAAAACGTCAAAATTGACATGTCTCAAAAACAGCTCAAAAGACCTCGAGGCAGCATAAAACAGCGTGCAAAGACACGCTATAGCATAGAATGTTGCAAAAACGGCCCAAAACACCATAATAATGCATGTTGAAAAAATGACCCAAAAGGCAAGGCTATAGTATGGCGAAAAATGTCAAAATTGACACGTCTCAAAAACAGCTCAAAAGACCTCAAGACAGCATAAAACAGCGTGCCAAGACACGCTATAGCATAGAATGCTGCAAAAACGGCGCAAAACACCATAATAATGCATGTTGAAAAAATGACCCAAAAGGCAAGGCTATAGTATGGCTAAAAACGTCAAAATTGACATGTCTCAAAAACAACTTAAAGGACCTCAAGACAGCATAAAACAGCGTGCCAAGACACGCTAAAGCATAGAATGTTGCAAAAACGGCCAAAAATACAAAATAATGCATGTTGAAAAAATGACCCAAAAGGCAAGGCTATAGTATGGCGAAAATTGTCAAAATTGACATGTCTCAAAATCACCTGAAAACACCTTAAATCAGCATTAAATAGCATGCCAAGACACGCCTTATCATACAATGTTACAAAAACGGCCCAAAACACCATAATGATACGTGTTGAAAAAATGACCGAAAAGGCAAGGCTATAGTATGGCGAAAAATGTCAAAATTGACACGTCTCAAAATCACCTGAAAACAGCTCAAAACAGCATAAAATAGCATGCCAAGACACGCTATCGTGTAGAATGTTACAAAAACGGCCAAAAACCCAAAATCAGCAGATTGACAAAATGACCCAAAAGGCAAGGCTATAGTAAGGCTAAAAACGTCAAAATTGACATGTCTCAAAAACAGCTCAAAAGACCTCAAGGCAGCATAAAACAGCGTGCCAAGACACGCTATAGCATAGAATGTTGCAAAAACGGCCCAAAACACCAAAATATTGCATGTTGAAAAAATGACCGAAAAGGCAAGGCTATAGTATGGCGAAAAATGTCAAAATTGACACGTCTCAAAAACAGCTCAAAAGACCTCAAGACAGCATAAAACAGCGTGCCAAGACACGCTATAGCATAGAATGTTGCAAAAAGGGCCAAAAATACAAAATAATGCATGTTGAAAAAAATGACCGAAAAGGCAAGGCTATAGTATGGCGAAAATTGTCAAAATTGACACGTCTCAAAATCACCTGAAAACACCTTAAATCAGCATTAAATAG
This sequence comes from Plectropomus leopardus, assembly GCF_026936395.1. Taxonomy (NCBI): domain Eukaryota; kingdom Metazoa; phylum Chordata; class Actinopteri; order Perciformes; family Serranidae; genus Plectropomus; species Plectropomus leopardus. Next base: position 26,503,793 of record NC_142190.1, on the reverse strand, counting down.
CATGCCAAGACACGCTATAGCATAGAATGTTGCAAAAAAGGCCTAAAACACCATAATAATGCATGTTGAAAAAATGACCGAAAAGGGCAAGGCTATAGTATGGAGAAAATGTGAAAATTGACATGTCTCAATTACAGCTAAAAACACATCAAACCAGCATAAAATAGCATGCCAAGACACACTATAGCATAGGATGTTGCAAAAACGGCAAAAAACACCAAAATATTGCATGTTGAAAAATGACCGAAAAGGCAAGGCTATAGTATGGCTTAAAAATTGTCAAAATTGACATGTCTCAAAATCACCTGAAAACACCTTAAATCAACATTAAATAGCATGCCAAGAAACGCTATATCATAGGATGTTGCAAAAACGGCCAAAAACACCATAATATTGCATGTTGAAAAAATGACCCAAAAGGCAAGGCTATAGCATGGCGAAAAATGTCAAAATTGACACGTCTCAAAAACAGCTCAAAAGACCTCAAGACAGCATAAAATACCATGCCAAGACACGCTATAGCATAGAATGTTGCAACAACAGCCCAAAATACCAAAATATTGCATGTTGAAAAAATGACTGAAAAGGCAAGACTATAGTATGGCGAAAAATGTCAAAATTGACACGTCTCAAAATCACCTGAAAACACCTGAAAACAGCATAAAATAGCATGCCAAGACACGCTATAGCATAGAATGCTGCAAAACGGGCGAAAAAAACACCAACATAATGCATGTTGAAAAAATGACCGAAAAGGCAAGGCTATAGTATGGCTAAAAACGTCAAAATTGACATGTCTCAAAAACAGCTCAAAAGACCTCGAGGCAGCATAAAACAGCGTGCAAAGACACGCTATAGCATAGAATGTTGCAAAAACGGCCCAAAACACCATAATAATGCATGTTGAAAAAATGACCCAAAAGGCAAGGCTATAGTATGGCGAAAAATGTCAAAATTGACATCGCCTCAAAAACAGCTCAAAAGACCTCAAGACAGCATAAAACAGCGTGCCAAGACACGCTATAGCATAGAATGCTGCAAAAACGGCGCAAAACACCATAATAATGCATGTTGAAAAAATGACCGAAAAGGCAAGGCTATAGTATGGCGAAAATTGTCAAAATTGACATGTGTCAAAATCACCTGAAAACACCTCAAAACAGCATAAAATAGCATGCCAAGACACACTATAGCATAGGATGTTGCAAAAACGGCAAAAAACACCAAAATAATGCATGTTGAAAAAATGACCGAAAAGGCAAGGCTATAGTATGGCTAAAACGCCAAAATTGACATGTCTCAAAACAACTGGAAACAGCTCAAAACAGCATAAAATATTATGCCCAGACACGCTTATCGTAGAATGTTACAAAACGGCCAAAAACCCAAAATCAGCAGATTGACAAAATGACCGAAAAGGCAAGGCTATAGTATGGTGAAAAATGTCAAAATGACACATCTCAAAATCACCTGAAAACACCTCAAAACAGCATAAAATAGCATACCAAGACACGCTTATAGCATAGAATGTTGCAAAAAGGCCTAAAACACCATAATAATGCATGTTGAAAAATGACCGAAAAAGGCAAGGCTATAGTATGGCGAAAAAATGTCAAACTAACATGTCTCAAAAACAGCTCAAAAGACCTCAAGACAGCATAAAACAGCGTACAAGACACGCTTATAGCATAGAATGTTGCAACAACAGCCCAAAATACCAAAATATTGCATGTTGAAAAAATGACTGAAAAGGCAAGACTATAGTATGGCGAAAAATGTCAAAATTGACACGTCTCAAAATCACCTGAAAACACCTGAAAACAGCATAAAATAGCATGCCAAGACACGCTATAGCATAGAATGCTGCAAAAACGGCGCAAAACACCATCATAATGCATGTTGAAAAAATGACCGAAAAGGCAAGGCTATAGTATGGCTAAAAACGTCAAAATTGACATGTCTCAAAAACAGCTCAAAAGACCTCGAGGCAGCATAAAACAGCGTGCAAAGACACGCTATAGCATAGAATGTTGCAAAACGGCCCAAAACACCATAATAATGCATGTTGAAAAATGACCCAAAAGGCAAGGCTATAGTATGGCGTAAAATGTCAAAATTGACACGTCTCAAAAACAGCTCAAAAGACCTCAAGACAAAGCATAAAACAGCGTGCCAAGACACGCTATAGCATAGAATGCTGCAAAACGGCGCAAAACACCATAATAATGCATGTTGAAAAATGACCCAAAAGGCAAGGCTATAGTATGGCTAAAACGCCAAAATTGACATGTCTCAAAAACAACTTAAAGGACCTCAAGACAGCATAAAACAGCGTGCCAAGACACGCTAAAGCATAGAATGTTGCAAAAACGGCCAAAAATACAAAATAATGCATGTTGAAAAAATGACCCAAAAGGCAAGGCTATAGTATGGCGAAAATTGTCAAAATTGACATGTCTCAAAATCACCTGAAAACACCTTAAATCAGCATTAAATAGCATGCCAAGACACGCCTTATCATACGATGTTACAAAAACGGCCCAAAACACCATAATGATACGTGTTGAAAAAATGACCGAAAAGGCAAGGCTATAGTATGGCGAAAAATGTCAAAATTGACACGTCTCAAAATCACCTGAAAACAGCTCAAAACAGCATAAAATAGCATGCCAAGACACGCTATCGTGTAGAATGTTACAAAAACGGCCAAAAACCCAAAATCAGCAGATTGACAAAATGACCCAAAAGGCAAGGCTATAGTAAGGCTAAAACGCCAAAATTGACATGTCTCAAAAACAGCTCAAAAGACCTCAAGGCAGATAAAACAGCGTGCCAAGACACGCTTATAGCATAGAATGTTGCAAAACGGCCCAAAACACCAAAATATTGCATGTTGAAAAAAATGACCGAAAAGGCAAGGCTATAGTATGGCGAAAAATGTCAAAATTGACACTGCCTCAAAAACAGCTCAAAAGACCTCAAGACAGCATAAAACAGCGTACAAGACACGCTTATAGCATAGAATGTTGCAAAAGGGCCAAAAATACAAAAATAATGCTTGTTGAAAAATATGACCGAAAATGCAAGGCTATAGTATGTGAAAAATGTCAAAATTGACACGTCTCAAAATCACCTGAAAACACCTTAAATCAGCATTAAATAGCATGCCAAGACACGCTATAGCATAGAATGTTGCAAAAAAGGCCTAAAACACCATAATAATGCATGTTGAAAAAATGACCGAAAAGGCAAGGCTATAGTATGGAGAAAAATGTGAAAATTGACATGTCTCAATTACAGCTAAAAACACATCAAACCAGCATAAAATAGCATGCCAAGACACACTATAGCATAGGATGTTGCAAAACGGCAAAAACACCAAAATATTGCATGTTGAAAAATGACCGAAAAGGCAAGGCTATAGTATGGCGAAAATTGTCAAAATTGACATGTCTCAAAATCACCTGAAAACACCTTAAATCAACATTAAATAGCATGCCAAGAAACGCTATATCATAGGATGTTGCAAAAACGGCCAAAAACACCATAATATTGCATGTTGAAAAAATGACCCAAAAGGCAAGGCTATAGCATGGCGAAAAATGTCAAAATTGACACGTCTCAAAAACAGCTCAAAAGACCTCAAGACAGCATAAAATAGCATGCCAAGACACGCTATAGCATAGAATGCTGCAAAAACGGTGCAAAACACCATAATAATGCATGTTGAAAAAATGACCGAAAAGGCAAGGCTATAGTATGGCTAAAAACGTCAAAATTGACATGTCTCAAAAACAGCTCAAAAGACCTCGAGGCAGCATAAAACAGCGTGCAAAGACACGCTATAGCATAGAATGATGCAAAAACGGCCCAAAACACCATAATAATGCATGTTGAAAAAATGACCGAAAAGGCAAGGCTATAGTATGGCGAAAAATGTCGAAACTAACATGTCTCAAAAACAGCTCAAAAGACCTCAAGACAGCATAAAACAGCGTGCCAAGACACGCTATAGCATAGAATGTTGCAACAACAGCCCAAAATACCAAAATATTGCATGTTGAAAAAATGACTGAAAAGGCAAGACTATAGTATGGCGAAAAATGTCAAAATTGACACGTCTCAAAATCACCTGAAAACACCTGAAAACAGCATAAAATAGCATGCCAAGACACGCTATAGCATAGAATGCTGAAAAAAACGGCGCAAAACACCATCATAATGCATGTTGAAAAAATGACCGAAAAGGCAAGGCTATAGTATGGCTAAAAACGTCAAAATTGACATGTCTCAAAAACAGCTCAAAAGACCTCGAGGCAGCATAAAACAGCGTGCGGCAAAGACACGCTTATAGCATAGAATGTTGCAAAAACGGCCCAAAACACCATAATAATGCATGTTGAAAAAATGACCCAAAAGGCAAGGCTATAGTATGGCGAAAAATGTCAAAATTGACACGTCTCAAAAACAGCTCAAAAGACCTCAAGACAGCATAAAACAGCGTGCCAAGACACGCTATAGCATAGAATGCTGCAAAAACGGCGCAAAACACCATAATAATGCATGTTGAAAAAATGACCGAAAAGGCAAGGCTATAGTATGGCGAAAAATGTCGAAACTAACATGTCTCAAAAACAGCTCAAAAGACCTCAAAACAGCATAAAATAGCATGCCAAGACACACTATAGCATAGGATGTTGCAAAAACGGCAAAAAATACCAAAATATTGCATGTTGAAAAAATGACTGAAAAGGCAAGACTATAGTATGGCGAAAAATGTCAAAATTGACACGTCTCAAAATCACCTGAAAACACCTGATAACAGCATAAAATAGCATGCCAAGACACGCTATAGCATAGAATGCTGCAAAAACGGCGCAAAACACCATCATAATGCATGTTGAAAAAATGACCGAAAAGGCAAGGCTATAGTATGGCTAAAAACGTCAAAATTGACATGTCTCAAAAACAGCTCAAAAGACCTCGAGGTAGCATAAAACAGCGTAAAGACACGCTTATAGCATAGAATGTTGCAAAACGGCCCAAAACACCATAATAATGCATGTTGAAAAAATGACCCAAAAGGCAAGGCTATAGTATGGCGAAAAATGTCAAAATTGACACGTCTCAAAAACAGCTCAAAAGACCTCAAGACAGCATAAAACAGCGTGCCAAGACACGCTATAGCATAGAATGTTGCAACAACAGCCCAAAATACCAAAATATTGCATGTTGAAAAAATGACTGAAAAGGCAAGACTATAGTATGGCGAAAAATGTCAAAATTGACACGTCTCAAAATCACCTGAAAACACCTGAAAACAGCATAAAATAGCATGCCAAGACACGCTATAGCATAGAATGCTGCAAAAACGGCGCAAAACACCATCATAATGCATGTTGAAAAAATGACCGAAAAGGCAAGGCTATAGTATGGCGAAAATTGTCAAAATTGACATGTCTCAAAATCACCTGAAAACACCTTAAATCAGCATTAAATAGCATGCCAAGACACGCTGTAGCATAGGATGTTGCAAAAACGGCCAAAAACACCATAATATTGCATGTTGAAAAAATGACCCAAAAGGCAAGGCTATAGTATGGCGAAAAATGTAAAAATTGACATGTCTCAAAAACAGCTCAAAGGACCTCAAGGCAGCAAAAAACAGCATGCCAAGACACGCTATAGCATAGAATGTTGCAACAACAGCCCAAAATACCAAAATATTGCATGTTGAAAAAATGACTAAAAAGGCAAGACTATAGTATGGCGAAAAATGTAAAAATTGACACGTCTCAAAATCACCTGAAAACACCTGAAAACAGCATAAAATAGCATGCCAAGACACGCTATAGCATAGAATGTTACAACAAATGCCCAAAATACGAAAATAATGCATGTTGAAAAAATGACCGAAAAGGCAAGGCTATAGTATGGCTAAAAACGTCAAAATTGACATGTCTCAAAAACAGCTCAAAAGACCTCGAGGCAGCATAAAACAGCGTGCAAAGACACGCTATAGCATAGAATGTTGCAAAAACGGCCCAAAACACCATAATAATGGATGTTGAAAAAATGACCCAAAAGGCAAGGCTATAGTATGGCGAAAAATGTGAAAATTGACATGTGTCAATTACAGCTAAAAACACATCAAACCAGCATAACATACTGTGTCCTGACATGCTATAGCATAGAATGTTGCAAAAACGGCCAAAAATCCCATAATAATGCATGTTGAAAAAATTACCCAAAAGGCAAGGCTATAGTATGTCTAAAAACATCAAAATTAACATGTCTCAAAAACAGCTCAAAAGATCTCAAGACAGCATAAAACAGCGTGCCAAGACACGCTATAGCATAGAATGTTGCAACAACAGCCCAAAATACCAAAATATTGCATGTTGAAAAAATGACTGAAAAGGCAAGACTATAGTATGGCGAAAAATGTCAAAATTGACACGTCTCAAAATCACCTGAAAACACCTTAAATCAGCATTAAATAGCATGCCAAGACACGCTATAGCATAGAATGTTGCAAAAAAGGCCTAAAACACCATAATAATGCATGTTGAAAAAATGACCGAAAAGGCAAGGCTATAGTATGGAGAAAAATGTGAAAATTGACATGTCTCAATTACAGCTAAAAACACATCAAACCAGCATAAAATAGCATGCCAAGACACACTATAGCATAGGATGTTGCAAAAACGGCAAAAAACACCAAAATATTGCATGTTGAAAAAATGACCGAAAAGGCAAGGCTATAGTATGGCGAAAATTGTCAAAATTGACATGTCTCAAAATCACCTGAAAACACCTTAAATCAACATTAAATAGCATGCCAAGAAACGCTATATCATAGGATGTTGCAAAAACGGCCAAAAACACCATAATATTGCATGTTGAAAAAATGACCCAAAAGGCAAGGCTATAGCATGGCGAAAAATGTCAAAATTGACACGTCTCAAAAACAGCTCAAAAGACCTCAAGACAGCATAAAATAGCATGCCAAGACACGCTATAGCATAGAATGCTGCAAAAACGGTGCAAAACACCATAATAATGCATGTTGAAAAAATGACCGAAAAGGCAAGGCTATAGTATGGCTAAAAACGTCAAAATTGACATGTCTCAAAAACAGCTCAAAAGACCTCGAGGCAGCATAAAACAGCGTGCAAAGACACGCTATAGCATAGAATGATGCAAACGGCCCAAAACACCATATAATAATGGATGTTGAAAAATGACCCAAAAGGCAAGGCTATAGTATGGCTAAAAACGTCAAAATTGACATGTCTCAAAAATAACTTAAAGACCTCAAGACAGCATAAAACAGCGTGCCAAGACACGCTACAGCATAGAATGTTGCAAAAACGGCCCAAAACACCAAAATATTGCATGTTGAAAAAATGACCGAAAAGGCAAGGCTATAGTATGGCGAAAAATGTGAAAATTGACACGTCTCAAAAACAGCTCAAAAGACCTCAAGACAGCATAAAACAGCGTGCCAAGACACGCTATAGCATAGAATGTTGCAAAAAGGGCCAAAAATACAAAATAATGCATGTTGAAAAAAATGACCGAAAAGGCAAGGCTATAGTATGGCGAAAATTGTCAAAATTGACACGTCTCAAAATCACCTGAAAACACCTTAAATCAGCATTAAATAGCATGCCAAGACACGCTATAGCATAGAATGTTGCAAAAAAGGCCTAAAACACCATAATAATGCATGTTGAAAAAATGACCGAAAAGGCAAGGCTATAGTATGGCGAAAATTGTCAAAATTGACATGTGTCAAAATCACCTGAAAACACCTCAAAACAGCATAAAATAGCATGCCAAGACACACTATAGCATAGGATGTTGCAAAAACGGCAAAAAACACCAAAATAATGCATGTTGAAAAAATGACCGAAAAGGCAAGGCTATAGTATGGCTAAAAACGTCAAAATTGACATGTCTCAAAAACAACTGGAAACAGCTCAAAACAGCATAAAATATTGTGCCCAGACACGCTATCGTGTAGAATGTTACAAAAACGGCCAAAAACCCAAAATCAGCAGATTGACAAAATGACCGAAAAGGCAAGGCTATAGTATGGCGAAAATTGTCAAAATTGACATGTCTCAAAATCACCTGAAAACACCTTAAATCAGCATTAAATAGCATGCCAAGACACGCTATAGCATAGAATGTTGCAAAAAAGGCCTAAAACACCATAATAATGCATGTTGAAAAAATGACCGAAAAGGCAAGGCTATAGTATGGCTAAAAACGTCAAAATTGACATGTCTCAAAATCACCTGAAAACACCTTAAATCAGCATTAAATAGCATGCCAAGACACGCTGTAGCATAGGATGTTGCAAAAACGGCCAAAAACACCATAATATTGCATGTTGAAAAAATGACCCAAAAGGCAAGGCTATAGTATGGCGAAAACTGTCAAAATTGACATGTCTCAAAAACAGCTCAAAGGACCTCAAGGCAGCAAAAAACAGCATGCCAAGACACGCTATAGCATAGAATGTTGCAACAACAGCCCAAAATACCAAAATATTGCATGTTGAAAAAATGACTAAAAAGGCAAGACTATAGTATGGCGAAAAATGTAAAAATTGACACGTCTCAAAATCACCTGAAAACACCTGAAAACAGCATAAAATAGCATGCCAAGACACGCTATAGCATAGAATGTTACAACAAATGCCCAAAATACGAAAATAATGCATGTTGAAAAAATGACCGAAAAGGCAAGGCTATAGTATGGCTAAAAACGTCAAAATTGACATGTCTCAAAAACAGCTCAAAAGACCTCGAGGCAGCATAAAACAGCGTGCAAAGACACGCTATAGCATAGAATGTTGCAAAAACGGCCCAAAACACCATAATAATGGATGTTGAAAAAATGACCCAAAAGGCAAGGCTATAGTATGGCGAAAAATGTGAAAATTGACATGTGTCAATTACAGCTAAAAACACATCAAACCAGCATAACATACTGTGTCCTGACATGCTATAGCATAGAATGTTGCAAAAACGGCCAAAAATCCCATAATAATGCATGTTGAAAAAATTACCCAAAAGGCAAGGCTATAGTATGTCTAAAAACATCAAAATTAACATGTCTCAAAAACAGCTCAAAAGATCTCAAGACAGCATAAAACAGCGTGCCAAGACACGCTATAGCATAGAATGTTGCAACAACAGCCCAAAATACCAAAATATTGCATGTTGAAAAAATGACCGGAAAGGCAAGGCTATAGTATGGCGAAAAATGTCAAAATTGACACGTCTCAAAAACAGCTCAAAAGACCTCAAGACAGCATAAAACAGCGTGCCAAGACACGCTATAGCATAGAATGTTGCAACAACAGCCCAAAATACCAAAATATTGCATGTTGAAAAAATGACTGAAAAGGCAAGACTATAGTATGGCGAAAAATGTCAAAATTGACACGTCTCAAAATCACCTGAAAACACCTTAAATCAGCATTAAATAGCATGCCAAGACACGCTATAGCATAGAATGTTGCAAAAAAGGCCTAAAACACCATAATAATGCATGTTGAAAAAATGACCGAAAAGGCAAGGCTATAGTATGGAGAAAAATGTGAAAATTGACATGTCTCAATTACAGCTAAAAACACATCAAACCAGCATAAAATAGCATGCCAAGACACACTATAGCATAGGATGTTGCAAAAACGGCAAAAAACACCAAAATATTGCATGTTGAAAAAATGACCGAAAAGGCAAGGCTATAGTATGGCGAAAATTGTCAAAATTGACATGTCTCAAAATCACCTGAAAACACCTTAAATCAACATTAAATAGCATGCCAAGAAACGCTATATCATAGGATGTTGCAAAAACGGCCAAAAACACCATAATATTGCATGTTGAAAAAATGACCCAAAAGGCAAGGCTATAGCATGGCGAAAAATGTCAAAATTGACACGTCTCAAAAACAGCTCAAAAGACCTCAAGACAGCATAAAATAGCATGCCAAGACACACTATAGCATAGAATGCTGCAAAAACGGTGCAAAACACCATAATAATGCATGTTGAAAAAATGACCGAAAAGGCAAGGCTATAGTATGGCTAAAACGCCAAAATTGACATGTCTCAAAAACAGCTCAAAAGACCTCGAGGCAGCATAAAACAGCGTGCAAAGACACGCTATAGCATAGAATGATGCAAAAACGGCCCAAAACACCATAATAATGGATGTTGAAAAAATGACCCAAAAGGCAAGGCTATAGTATGGCTAAAAACGTCAAAATTGACATGTCTCAAAAATAACTTAAAGACCTCAAGACAGCATAAAACAGCGTGCCAAGACACGCTACAGCATAGAATGTTGCAAAAACGGCCCAAAACACCAAAATATTGCATGTTGAAAAAATGACCGAAAAGGCAAGGCTATAGTATGGCGAAAAATGTGAAAATTGACACGTCTCAAAAACAGCTCAAAAGACCTCAAGACAGCATAAAACAGCGTGCCAAGACACGCTATAGCATAGAATGTTGCAAAAAGGGCCAAAAATACAAAATAATGCATGTTGAAAAAAATGACCGAAAAGGCAAGGCTATAGTATGGCGAAAATTGTCAAAATTGACACGTCTCAAAATCACCTGAAAACACCTTAAATCAGCATTAAATAGCATGCCAAGACACGCTATAGCATAGAATGTTGCAAAAAAGGCCTAAAACACCATAATAATGCATGTTGAAAAAATGACCGAAAAGGCAAGGCTATAGTATGGCGAAAATTGTCAAAATTGACATGTGTCAAAATCACCTGAAAACACCTCAAAACAGCATAAAATAGCATGCCAAGACACACTATAGCATAGGATGTTGCAAAAACGGCAAAAAACACCAAAATAATGCATGTTGAAAAAATGACCGAAAAGGCAAGGCTATAGTATGGCTAAAAACGTCAAAATTGACATGTCTCAAAAACAACTGGAAACAGCTCAAAACAGCATAAAATATTGTGCCCAGACACGCTATCGTGTAGAATGTTACAAAAACGGCCAAAAACCCAAAATCAGCAGATTGACAAAATGACCGAAAAGGCAAGGCTATAGTATGGCGAAAATTGTCAAAATTGACATGTCTCAAAATCACCTGAAAACACCTTAAATCAGCATTAAATAGCATGCCAAGACACGCTATAGCATAGAATGTTGCAAAAAAGGCCTAAAACACCATAATAATGCATGTTGAAAAAATGACCGAAAAGGCAAGGCTATAGTATGGCGAAAAATGTCGAAACTAACATGTCTCAAAAACAGCTCAAAAGACCTCAAGACAGCATAAAACAGCGTGCCAAGACACGCTATAGCATAGAATGTTACAACAACAGCCCAAAATACCAAAATATTGCATGTTGAAAAAATGACCCAAAAGGCAAGGCTATAGTATGGCGAAAAATGTCAAAATTGACACGTCTCAAAAACAGCTCAAAAGACCTCAAGACAGCATAAAACAGCGTGCCAAGACACGCTATAGCATAGAATGTTGCAACAACAGCCCAAAATACCAAAATATTGCATGTTGAAAAAATGACTGAAAAGGCAAGACTATAGTATGGCGAAAAATGTCAAAATTGACACGTCTCAAAATCACCTGAAAACACCTGAAAACAGCATAAAATAGCATGCCAAGACACGCTATAGCATAGAATGCTGCAAAAACGGCGCAAAACACCATCATAATGCATGTTGAAAAAATGACCGAAAAGGCAAGGCTATAGTATGGCGAAAATTGTCAAAATTGACATGTCTCAAAATCACCTGAAAACACCTTAAATCAGCATTAAATAGCATGCCAAGACACGCTGTAGCATAGGATGTTGCAAAAACGGCCAAAAACACCATAATATTGCATGTTGAAAAAATGACCCAAAAGGCAAGGCTATAGTATGGCGAAAACTGTCAAAATTGACATGTCTCAAAAACAGCTCAAAGGACCTCAAGGCAGCAAAAAACAGCATGCCAAGACACGCTATAGCATAGAATGTTGCAACAACAGCCCAAAATACCAAAATATTGCATGTTGAAAAAATGACTAAAAAGGCAAGACTATAGTATGGCGAAAAATGTAAAAATTGACACGTCTCAAAATCACCTGAAAACACCTGAAAACAGCATAAAATAGCATGCCAAGACACGCTATAGCATAGAATGTTACAACAAATGCCCAAAATACGAAAATAATGCATGTTGAAAAAATGACCGAAAAGGCAAGGCTATAGTATGGCTAAAAACGTCAAAATTGACATGTCTCAAAAACAGCTCAAAAGACCTCGAGGCAGCATAAAACAGCGTGCAAAGACACGCTATAGCATAGAATGTTGCAAAAACGGCCAAAAATCCCATAATAATGCATGTTGAAAAAATTACCCAAAAGGCAAGGCTATAGTATGGCAAAAAACGTCAAAATTTACATGTCTCAAAAACAGCTCAAAAGATCTCAAGACAGCATAAAACAGCGTGCCAAGACACGCTATAGCATAGAATGTTGCAACAACAGCCCAAAATACCAAAATATTGCATGTTGAAAAAATGACCGGAAAGGCAAGGCTATAGTATGGCGAAAAATGTCAAAATTGACATGTCTCAAAAACAACTGAAAACACCTCAGAACAGCATAAAATGGCATGCCAAAAGACGCTATAGCATATAATGTTGCAAAAACGGCCAAAAACACCGTAATAAAGCATGTCAAAAAAATTACCGAAAAGGCAAGGCTATAGTATGGCAAAAAATGTCAAAATTTACATGTCTCAAAAACAGCTGAAAACACCTTAAAACATCATTAAATACGGTGCCCAGACACGCTATAGCATAGAATGCTGCAAAAACGGCCAAAAACACCAAAATAATGCACGTTGAAAAAATGACCCAAAAGGCAAGGCTATAGTATGGCTAAAAATGTCAAAATTGACCTGTCTCAAAAACAGGTGAAAACTGTGGTGTTTTGTGTGTTTTTGTGACTGTGATTGCTTGGGACTGTTTGTGTGTATGCTTGGGTTGTCTGTTCTGTCCTTCTGTGTTGCAGGGGCTGGGCGTGGCTTCCGTGTGCTGGAGCGTTGGGCACACTCTCTCACCTGCGCCTCATCTGCAGTCATCTCCTCACAGTTTAAATACTCCGGCTTCACCTCTCCCCGGCGCCAGATAATTGCCAACTTCACAAGTGGTAGATCGGCCGTCTCAGTTTGAGATTCTCTTTGTGCCTTTTTAATTCTCTCTCGTGTTTTTTTGGATTTTTGCGCATTGTGCCTTTTGTGTTTTCTCCAGTGCCTCTCGTCTCTGAGCTCCAGCACCTCACCACCCAGCCCCTCGCCTTCGTGTTCAGCCACCACCTCGGAATCTTCACCCTCCACCTCACCAACCTCACCTGCCAACGTTGCCTGCACGATGACCGGCCTCACCTGGCATCCATGCCCGCATGGTCCCCTGCTTCCTTCCCCCACTACCATTCCCTTCTTCATCATTATTCGAAATAAAGACATTAATTGTTTCTCCCTAAACTTGTCTGAGTGTTTGCGTGTGGATCCTCCCTCATCCACAGTTCCCACACCATCAAAGAAAACACCTCAAAACAGCATAAAATAGCATGAAAAGGCAAGGCTATAGTGTGGCTAAAAATGTCGTAACTAACATGTCTCAAAAACAGCTGAAAACACCTTAAAACATCATTAAATATGGTGCAAAGACAGGCTATAGTACAGAATGTTGCAAAAACGTCCAAAAAAACCATGAAAAAGCATCTTCAAAAAATGACTGAAAAGGCAAGGCTATAGTATGGCGAAAAATGTCAAAATTGACACGTCTCAAAATCACCTGAAAACACCTCAAAACAGCATAAAATAGCATGCCAAGACACGCTATAGCATGGAATGCTGCAAAAACGGCCTAAAACACCATAATAATGCATGTCGAAAAAATGACCCAAAAGGCAAGGCTATAGTATGGCGAAAATTGTCAAAATTGACATGTCTCAAAATCACCTGAAAACACCGTAAATCAGCATTAAATAGCATGCCAAGACACGCTATAGCATAGAATGTTACAACAACAGCCAAAAACACCATAATAATGCATGTTGAAAAAATGACCGAAAAGGCAAGGCTATAGCATGACGAAAAATGTCAAAATTGACATGTCTCAAAAATAGCTGAAAACACCTCAAAAAAGCATAAAATAGCGTTCAAAGACACGCTATAGCATAAAATGTTGCAAACATGATCAAAGAATCCAAAATAATGCATGTTGAAAAAATGACGGGAAAGGCAAGGCTATAGTATGGCGAAAAATGTTAAAATTGACATGTCTCAAAATCACCTGAAAACACCTTAAATCAGCATTAAATAGCATGCCAAGACACGCTATATCATAGGATGTTGCAAAAACGGCCAAAAAAACGAAAATAATGCATGTTGAAAAACTGACCGAAAACGCAAGGCTATAGTATGGCGAAAAATGTCAAAATTGACACGTCTCAAATACAGCTCAATGGACCTCAAGACAGCATAAAACAGCGTGCCAAGACACGCCATAGCATTGAATGTTGCAAAAACGGCCAAAAATACAAAATAATGCATGTTGAAAAAATGACCCAAAAGGCAAGGCTATAGTATGGCGAAAAATGTCAAAATTGACACATCTCAAAATCACCTGAAAACACCTCAAAACAGCATAAAATAGCATGCCAAGACACGCTATAGCATAGAATGTTACAACAAAAGCCCAAAATACCAAAATATTGCATGTTGAAAAAATGACCGAAAAGGCAAGGCTATAGTATGGCTAAAAACGTCAAAAATGACATGTCTCAAAAACAACTTAAAGGACCTCAAGACAGCATAAAACAGCGTGCCAAGACACGCTATAGCATTGAATGTTGCAAAAACGGCCAAAAATACAAAATAATGCATGTTGAAAAAATGACCCAAAAGGCAAGGCTATAGTATGGCGAAGCATGCCAAGACACGCTATATCATAGGATGTTGCAAAAAAGGCCTAAAACACCATAATAATGCATGTTGAAAAAATGACAGAAAAGGCAAGGCTATAGCATGGTGAAAAATGTGAAAATTGACATGTCTCAATTACAGCTAAAAACACATCAAACGAGCATAACATACTGTGTCCTGACATGCTATAGCATAGAATGTTGCAAAAAGGGCCAAAAATCCCATAATAATGCATGTTGAAAAAATGACCCAAAAGGCAAGGCTATAGTATGGCGAAAAATGTCAAAATTGACATGTCTCAAAATCACCTAAAAACACCTCAAAACAGCATAAAATAGCATGCCAAGACACGCTATAGCGTAGAATGTAACAACAAAAGCCCAAAATACCAAAATATTGCATGTTGAAAAAATGACCGAAAAGGCAAGGCTATAGTATGGCGAAAAATGTCAAAATTGACACGTCTCAAAATCACCTGAAAACACCTCAAAACAGCATAAAATAGCATGCCAAGACACGCTATAGCGTAGAATGTAACAACAAAAGCCCAAAATACCAAAATATTGCATGTTGAAAAAATGACCGAAAAGGCAAGGCTATAGTATGGCGAAAAATGTCAAAATTGACATGTCTCAAAATCACCTAAAAAAACCTCAAATCAGCATCAAATAGCATGCCCAGGTACACTATAGTGTAGAATGCTGCAAAAACGGCCCAAAACACCAAAATAATGCATGTTGAAAAAATGACCCAAAAGGCAAGGCTATAGTATGGTGAAAAATGTCAAAATTGACACATCTCAAAATCACCTGAAAACACCTGAAAACAGCATAAAATAGCATGCCAAGACACGCTATAGCATAGAATGTTACAACAAAAGCCCAAAATACCAAAATATTGCATGTTGAAAAAATGACCCAAAAGGCAAGGCTATAGTATGGCGAAAATTGTCAAAATTGACATGTCTCAAATACAGCTCAATGGACCTCAAGACAGCATAAAACAGCATGCCAAGACACGCTATAGCATAGAATGTTGCAAAAACGGCCCAAAACACCATAATAATGGATGTTGAAAAAATGATCCAAAAGGCAAGGCTATAGTATGGCTAAAAACGTCAAAAATGACATGTCTCAAAAACAACTTAAAGGACATCAAGACAGCATAAAACAGCATGCCAAGACACGCTATGGCATAGAATGTTGCAAAAAGGGCCAAAAATACAAAATAATGCATGTTGAAAAAATGACCCAAAAGGCAAGGCTATAGTATGGCTAAAAATGTCAAAATTGACACGTCTCAAAAACAACTGGAAACACCTCAAAACAGCATTAAATAGCATGCCCAGACACACTATAGCATAGAATGCTGCAAAAACGGCCAAAAACACCATAATAATGCATGCTGAAAAAATGACCCAAAAGGCAAGGCTATAGTATGGCGAAAATTGTCAAAATTGACATGTCTCAAAATCACCTGAAAACACCTTAAATCAGCATTAAATAGCATGCCAAGACACGCTATATCATAGGATGTTGCAAAAACGGCCAAAAACACCATAATAATGCATGTTGAAAAAATGACCGAAAAGGCAAGGCTATAGCATGGTGAAAAATGTCAAAAATTGACATGTCTCAATTACAGCTAAAAACACATCAAACCAGCATAACATACTGTGTCCTGACATGCTATAGCATAGGATGTTGCAAAAACGGCCAAAAATCCCATAATAATGCATGTTGAAAAAATGACCCAAAAGGCAAGGCTATAGTATGGCGAAAAATGTCAAAATTGACACATCTCAAAATCACCTGAAAACACCTCAAAACAGCATAAAATAGCATGCCAAGACACGCTATAGCGTAGAATGTTACAACAAAAGCCCAAAATACCAAAATATTGCATGTTGAAAAAATGACCGAAAAGGCAAGGCTATAGTATGGCGAAAAATGTCAAAATTGACACGTCTCAAAAACAACTGGAAACACCTCAAAACAGCATTAAATAGCATGCCCAGACACACTATAGCATAGAATGCTGCAAAAACGGCCAAAAACACCATAATAATGCATGCTGAAAAAATGACCCAAAAGGCAAGGCTATAGTATGGCGAAAAATGTCAAAATTGACACGTCTCAAAATCACCTGAAAACACCTTAAATCAGCATTAAATAGCATGCCAAGACACGCTATATCATAGGATGTTGCAAAAATGGCCAAAAACACCATAATAATACATGTTGAAAAAATGACCGAAAAGGCAAGGCTATAGTATGGCGAAAAATGTCAAAATTGACACGTCTCAAAATCACCTGAAAACACCTTAAATCAGCATTAAATAGCATGCCAAGACACGCTATATCATAGGATGTTGCAAAAACGGCCCAAAACACCATAATAATGCATGTTGAAAAATGACCGAAAAGGCAAGGCTATAGTATGGCGAAAAATGTCAAAATTGACACATCTCAAAATCACCTGAAAACACCTGAAAACAGCATAAAATAGCATGCCAAGACACGCTATAGCGTAGAATGTTACAACAAAAGCCCAAAATACCAAAATATTGCATGTTGAAAAAATGACCGAAAAGGCAAGGCTATAGTAAGGCTAAAAACGTCAAAATTGACATGTCTCAAAAACAACTTAAAGGACCTCAAGACAGCATAAAACAGCGTGCCAAGACACGCTATAGCATAGAATGTTGCAAAAAGGGTCAAAAATACAAAATGATGCATGTTGAAAAAATGACCCAAAAGGCAAGGCTATAGTATGGCTAAAAATGTCAAAATTGACAAGTCTCAAAAACAACTGGAAACACCTCAAAACATCATTAAATAGCATGCCCAGACACGCTATAGCATAGAATGCTGCAAAAACGGCCAAAAACACCATAATAATGCATGTTGAAAAAATGACCCAAAAGGCAAGGCTGTAGTATGGTAAAAAATGTCAAAATTGACACATCTCAAAATCACCTGAAAACACCTCAAAACAGCATAAAATAGCATGCCAAGACACGCTATAGCATAGAATGTTACAACAAAAGCCCAAAATACCAAAATATTGCATGTTGAAAAAATGACCCAAAAGGCAAGGCTATAGTATGGCGAAAATTGTCAAAATTGACATGTCTCAAATACAGCTCAATGGACCTCAAGACAGCATAAAACAGCGTGCCGAGACACGTTATAGCATAGAATGGTGCAAAAATGGCCCAAAACACCATAATAATGCATGTTGAAAAAATGACCCAAAAGGCAAGGCTATAGTAAGGCTAAAAACATCAAAATTGACATGTCTCAAAAACAACTTAAAGGACCTCAAGACAGCATAAAACAGCGTTCCAAGACACGCTATAGCATAGAATGGTGCAAAAACGGCCCAAAACACCATAATAACAGATGTTGAAAAAATGACCCAAAAGGCAAGGCTATAGTAAGGCTAAAAACGTCAAAATTGACATGTCTCAAAAACAACTTAAAGGACCTCAAGACAGCATAAAACAGCGTGCCAAGACACGCTATAGCATAGAATGTTGCAAAAAGGGCCAAAAATACAAAATAATGCATGTTGAAAAAATGACCCAAAAGGCAAGGCTATAGTATGGCGAAAAATGTCAAAATTGACATGTCTCAAAATCACCTGAAAACACCTCAAAACAGCATAACATAGCATGCCAAGACACGCTATAGCGTAGAATGTAACAACAAAAGCCCAAAATACCAAAATATTGCATGTTGAAAAAATGACCGAAAAGGCAAGGCTATAGTATGGCGAAAAATGTCAAAATTGACACGTCTCAAAATCACCTGAAAACACCTTAAATCAGCGTTAAATAGCATGCCAAGACACACTATATCATAGGATGTTGCAAAAACGGCCCAAAATACCATAATAATACGTGTTGAAAAAATGACCGAAAAGGCAAGGCTATAGCATGGCGAAAAATGTCAAAATTGACACATCTCAAAATCACCTGAAAACACCTCAAAACAGCATAAAATAGCATGCCAAGACACGCTATAGCGTAGAATGTTACAACAAAAGCCCAAAATACCAAAATATTGCATGTTGAAAAAATGACCGAAAAGGCAAGGCTATAGTAAGGCTAAAAACGTCAAAATTGACATGTCTCAAAAACAACTTAAAGGACCTCAAGACAGCATAAAACAGCGTGCCAAGACACGCTATAGCATAGAATGTTGCAAAAAGGGTCAAAAATACAAAATGATACATGTTGAAAAAATGACCCAAAAGGCAAGGCTATAGTATGGCGAAAAATGTCAAAATTGACAAGTCTCAAAAACAACTGGAAACACCTCAAAACATCATTAAATAGCATGCCCAGACACGCTATAGCATAGAATGCTGCAAAAACGGCCCAAAACACCATAATAATGCATGTTGAAAAAATGACCGAAAAGGCAAGGCTATAGTATGGCGAAAATTGTCAAAATTGACATGTCTCAAAATCACCTGAAAACACCTCAAATCAGCATCAAATAGCATGCCCAGACACACTATAGTGTAGAATGCTGCAAAAACGGCCCAAAACACCAAAATAATGCATGTTGAAAAAATGACCCAAAAGGCAAGGCTATAGTATGGTAAAAAATGTCAAAATTGACAAGTCTCAAAAACAACTGGAAACACCTCAAAACATCATTAAATAGCATGCCCAGACACGCTATAGCATAGAATGCTGCAAAAACGGCCCAAAACACCATAATAATGCATGTTGAAAAAATGACCGAAAAGGCAAGGCTATAGTATGGCGAAAATTGTCAAAATTGACATGTCTCAAAATCACCTGAAAACACCTCAAATCAGCATCAAATAGCATGCCCAGACACACTATAGTGTAGAATGCTGCAAAAACGGCCCAAAACACCATAATAATGCATGTTGAAAAAATGACCCAAAAGGCAAGGCTATAGTATGGCGAAAATTGTCAAAATTGACATGTCTCAAAATCACCTGAAAACACCTCAAGACAGCATAAAACAGCGTGCCAAGACACGCTATAGCATAGAATGTTGCAAAAAGGGTCAAAAATACAAAATGATACATGTTGAAAAAATGACCCAAAAGGCAAGGCTATAGTATGGCGAAAAATGTCAAAATTGACAAGTCTCAAAAACAACTGGAAACACCTCAAAACATCATTAAATAGCATGCCCAGACACGCTATAGCATAGAATGCTGCAAAAACGGCCCAAAACACCATAATAATGCATGTTGAAAAAATGACCGAAAAGGCAAGGCTATAGTATGGCGAAAATTGTCAAAATTGACATGTCTCAAAATCACCTGAAAACACCTCAAATCAGCATCAAATAGCATGCCCAGACACACTATAGTGTAGAATGCTGCAAAAACGGCCCAAAACACCAAAATAATGCATGTTGAAAAAATGACCCAAAAGGCAAGGCTATAGTATGGTAAAAAATGTCAAAATTGACACATCTCAAAATCACCTGAAAACACCTCAAAACAGCATAAAATAGCATGCCAAGACACGCTATAGCGTAGAATGTTACAACAAAAGCCCAAAATACCAAAATATTGCATGTTGAAAAAATGACCCAAAAGGCAAGGCTATAGTATGGCGAAAATTGTCAAAATTGACATGTCTCAAATACAGCTCAATGGACCTCAAGACAGCATAAAACAGCGTGCCGAGACACGTTATAGCATAGAATGGTGCAAAAACGGCCCAAAACACCATAATAATGGATGTTGAAAAAATGACCCAAAAGGCAAGGCTATAGTAAGGCTAAAAACGTCAAAATTGACATGTCTCAAAAACAACTTAAAGGACCTCAAGACAGCATAAAACAGCGTGCCAAGACACGCTATAGCATAGAATGTTGCAAAAAGGGCCAAAAATACAAAATAATGCATGTTGAAAAAATGACCCAAAAGGCAAGGCTATAGTATGGCGAAAAATGTCAAAATTGACACGTCTCAAAAACAACTGGAAACACCTCAAAACAGCATTAAATAGCATGCCCAGACACACTATAGCATAGAATGCTGCAAAAACGGCCAAAAACACCATAATAATACATGTTGAAAAAATGACCGAAAAGGCAAGGCTATAGTATGGCGAAAAATTTCAAAATTGACACATCTCAAAATCACCTGAAAACACCTCAAAACAGCATAAAATAGCATGCCAAGACACGCTATAGCATAGAATGTTGCAAAAAAGGCGTAAAACCATAATAATGCATGTTGAAAAAATGACCGAAAAGGCAAGGCTATAGTATGGCGAAAATGTCAAAATTGACACGTCTCAAAAACAACTGGAAACACCTTAAATCAGCATTAAAAGCATGCCAAGACACGCCATATCATAGGATGTTGCAAAACGCCCAAAACACCATAATAATACATGTTGAAAAAATGACCCGAAAAGGCAAGGCTATAGTAAGGCTAAAAACGTCAAAATTGACATGTCTCAAAATCACCTGAAAACACCCCAAAACAGCATAAAATAGCATGCCAAGACACGCTATAGCGTAGAATGTAACAAAAAAAAGCCCAAAATACCAAAATATTGCATGTTGAAAAAATGACCGAAAAGGCAAGGCTATAGTATGGCGAAAATTGTCAAAATTGACACGTCTCAAAATCACCTGAAAACACCTCAAAACAGCATAAAATAGCATGCCAAGACACGCTATAGCATAGAATGTTGCAAAAAAGGCGTAAAACCATAATAATGCATGTTGAAAAAATGACCGAAAAGGCAAGGCTATAGTATGGCGAAAATGTCAAAATTGACACGTCTCAAAAACAACTGGAAACACCTTAAATCAGCATTAAATAGCATGCCAAGACACGCCATATCATAGGATGTTGCAAAAACGGCCCAAAACACCATAATAATACGTGTTGAAAAAATGACCGAAAAGGCAAGGCTATAGTATGGTGAAAAATGTCAAAATTGACACGTCTCAAAATCACCTGAAAACACCTCAAAACAGCATAAAATAGCATGCCAAGACACGCTATAGCGTAGAATGTAACAAAAAAAAGCCCAAAATACCAAAATATTGCATGTTGAAAAAATGACCGAAAAGGCAAGGCTATAGTATGGCGAAAATTGTCAAAATTGACATGTCTCAAAATCACCTGAAAACACCTCAAAACAGCATAAAATAGCATGCCAAGACACGCTATAGCGTAGAATGCTGCAAAAACGGCCCAAAACACCAAAATAATGCATGTTGAAAAAATGACCCAAAAGGCAAGGCTATAGTATGGCGAAAAATGTCAAAATTGACACGTCTCAAAATCACCTGAAAACACCTCAAAACAGCATAAAATAGCATGCCAAGACACGCTATAGCGTAGAATGTAACAAAAAAAAGCCCAAAATACCAAAATATTGCATGTTGAAAAAATGACCGAAAAGGCAAGGCTATAGTATGACGAAAATTGTCAAAATTGACATGTCTCAAAATCACCTGAAAAGACCTTAAATCAGCATCAAATAGCATGCCAAGACACGCTATAGCATAGAATGTTGCAAAAAGGGCCAAAAATACAAAATAATGCATGTTGAAAAAATGACCCAAAAGGCAAGGCTATAGTAAGGCTAAAAACGTCAAAATTGACATGTCTCAAAAACAGCTCAAAAGACCTCAAGTCAGCATAAAACAGCGTGCAAAGACACGCTATAGCATAGAATGTTGCAAAAAGGGCCAAAAATACAAAATAATGCATGTTGAAAAAATGACCCAAAAGGCAAGGCTATAGTATGACGAAAATTGTCAAAATTGACACGTCTCAAAAACAACAGGAAACACCTCAAAACAGCATAAAATAGCATGCCAAGACACGCTATAGCGTAGAATGTAACAAAAAAAGCCCAAAATACCAAAATATTGCATGTTGAAGAAATGACCGAAAAGGCAAGGCGAAAATTGTCAAAATTGACATGTCTCAAAATCACCTGAAAAGACCTTAAATCAGCATCAAATAGCATGCCAAGACACGCTATATCATAGGATGTTGCAAAAACGGCCCAACACACCATAATAATGCATGTTGAAAAAATGACCGAAAAGGCAAGGCTATAGTATGGCAAAAATCGTCAAAATTGACACGTCTCAAAATCACCTGAAAACACCTCAAAACAGCATAAAATAGCATGCCAAGACACGCTATAGCATAGAATGTTACAACAAATGCCCAAAATACGAAAATAATGCATGTTGAAAAAATGACCCAAAAGGCAAGGCTATAGTAAGGCTAAAAACGTCAAAATTGACATGTCTCAAAAACAGCTCAAAAGACCTCAAGTCAGCATAAAACAGCGTGCAAAGACACGCTATAGCATAGAATGGTGCAAAAACGGCCCAAAACACCATAATAATGCATGTTGAAAAAATGACCGAAAAGGCAAGGCTATAGTATGGCGAAAAATTTCAAAATTGACACGTCTTAAAATCACCTGAAAACACCTTAAATCAGCATTAAATAGCATGCCAAGACACGCTATATCATAGGATGTTGCAAAAACTGCCCAAAACACCATAATAATACATGTTGAAAAAATGACCGAAAAGGCAAGGCTATAGTAAGGCTAAAAACGTCAAAATTGACATGTCTCAAAAACAGCTCAAAAGACCTCAAGTCAGCATAAAACAGCGTGCAAAGACACGCTATAGCATAGAATGGTGCAAAAACGGCCCAAAACACCATAATAATGCATGTTGAAAAAATGACCGAAAAGGCAAGGCTATAGTATGGCGAAAAATTTCAAAATTGACACGTCTTAAAATCACCTGAAAACACCTTAAATCAGCATTAAATAGCATGCCAAGACACGCTATATCATAGGATGTTGCAAAAACGGCCCAAAACACCATAATAATACATGTTGAAAAAATGACCGAAAAGGCAAGGCTATAGTATGGCGAAAAATGTCAAAATTGCTGTCTTGGACCTCAAGACAGTATAAAACAGCGTGCCAAGACACGCTATAGCATGGTGAAAAATGTGAAAATTGACATGTCTCAATTACAGCTAAAAACACATCAAACCAGCATAACATACTGTGTCCTGACATGCTATAGCATAGAATGTTGCAAAAACGGCCAAAAATCCCATAATAATGCATGTTGAAAAACTGACCGAAAAGGCAAGGCTATAGTATGGCGAAAAATGTCAAAATTGACACATCTCGAAAACAACTGGAAACACCTCAAAACAGCAAAAAATAGCCTGCCCAGACACGCGATAGCATAGGATGTTGCAAAAACGGCCAAAAACACCAAAATAATGCATGTTGAAAAAATGACCCAAAAGGCAAGGCTATAGTAAGGCTAAAAACGTCAAAATTGACATGTCTCAAAATCACCTGAAAACACCCCAAAACAGCATAAAATAGCATGCATAGAAACACTATGGCATAGAAAGGTGAAAAAACTGCAAAAAATACCATAATAAGGCACGATTAAGGCAAAAATGTCAAAATATGACATGTCCCAAAAACTGCTGAAAACACCTAAAAACAGTATGAAATAGCATGCCAAGACACGCCATAGCATAGAATGTTGCAAAAACAACAAGAAACACCGCAATATAGCATGTCAAAAAATTGAACAAGAAAGCAAGGCTATGGCTAAAAGCGTCAAAATATGACATGTCCTAAAAACAACTGAAAACACCTCAAAATAGCATAAAACAGTGCGCATAGACATGCCATAGCATAGAATGTTGGAAAAACAGCCAAAAACACCATAATATTGCATGTTGAAAAAATGACCCAAAAGGCAAGGCTATAGTATGGCAAAAATGTCAAAATACGACATGTCCCAAAAAACTGCTGAAAACCACAATAAACCACATAAAAAAGCATGCCAAGAGATGTCATAGCATAGGATATTGCAAAAACAGCCAAAAACAACACAAAATAGCATGCCAAATAATCCACCAAAAATACAAGGCTAAAGTATGGTAAAAATGTCAAAATTAAATAGCATGGTAAGACACGCCTCAGGATAGGATGTTGCAAAAAGTGCCAAAAACAACATAAAATAGCATGTTGAAAAAACGACCAATATGCCATACTATAGTATGGCAAAATGTCAAAATATGACGTTTTTCGACATACTATACGATTATGTTTTTTCATATTTTGGACGACATACTATACTATGACGTTTTTTCATGATTTTGATGACATACTATGATATGACGTTTTAATGCCATTTTGGATGACATACTATACTATGATGTTTTTATGCCATTTTGGACGACATACTATAGTAAGACTTTTTCATGCCATTTTGGATGAAATACTATCCTATGACCTATTTTATGGTTTTGGAGAACACACTATACTGTGAACTTCTTTATGATTTTTCGTCTTCCTGGTCACATATTCGTCTCACTCCTGTGATCAGGAAAAGGATTTTAATGGTAGGTGTAAAGAGATGACGGGACGCTTTCAGAAGCGGGGATATAAAAACAATACCCTGAAAAATGCGAACACCAGAGCTAAAGACTTGGACAGACAGACACTTCTACAAAGAAATCCTCCTACAGAAATAAAAAGAGAGAGAGTTATTTGTCACAACAAACAGTACAGAAGCATTAAAAGCATTAGAAAACATTAAACGGATTATTACCAGGAACTGCGGCATTATTGAAAGTGACTGTACACTCCAGAGTTCCCTGAACCCCCACTTAAAAGTTTCAGGGGATGCCCTACGTTACAAGACAAACTGGTACACAGCTATCTTCCACCCAAACCCTGACAGACATGGCTAACCTCAAAACCTAAAGGAACATACAAATGCAACCGCTGTCAAAATATGAAGCAGACTAAAACATTTATGGATTTTCATCACAAAGGCAGTTTACCATTAACCATTTCATCAACTGCAAGACAACATTTGTTATCTACAGACTAGAATGTCCCGGCTTTAAATTGAAAGGACAAAAGATGGCTACAACACAGGTTGGCAGAACATAAATATGCCATTTACTCAGGTAATGTGAACTATCCCATGGCTCGACATTATCAGGACTTCCATAACAGCAACCAAGCCGCACCCCACCCTCCGTAATAAAAGGACACAGACAATGGAAGCTTAATAAACATGAAGCGTTTGGGAATCATAAATTACAGGCTACTAAACACCCACGCTTAAATGAGGACCTAGATTTTGCTGCTTTTTTTGTAAACATCTGTCACCATGTGCAAATGAAAGTTTTTTGTTTTCTGTTTTTGTGAGGTTTTTTGTTGCTACATTTACTATTTCTGAGTATTGTGGACCTAAATGATGTCATCAACTGGAATATGTAAACACCTACACTCTATCCAGGCCACAACCCCCATATACAGGTGTAAGATTCCTACTGGTGTTTAACCAGTATAAAAAGAACTTTTGGCGTCTGACATCTGTTTGACTTCTTGATGAAGTCAAACTGTTTGACTTTTTGATTGTTTTGATCATTTTAATTTTTATGATATTTGGACGACAAACTATTCTATGAACTTTTGTGTGAATATTGGATGACAAACTGTGCCATGTCGATTTTTATGATCTTATGGCTCGATGTTTGCTCCAAAATTGTGAATAATATTTATCCATCCAATGAACTGTTAAGGAAGAGATTTAATACTGACTATAACAACTGCAGCTTTTGTGAAATTAAACTGAATCAACAGACTGTCTGTTTTTCCACTGTATGTACTTTATGACTTTTTGGGAGGATTTGCAGGACTGGTTATCAACCAAAATCTCTCTACAGGACCCTTTCACAAGATTGTATTTGGTATACCACAAAGGACAGCAAATGTGACTTGATAATGAACAGTCTGATACTCCTGGCAAAGTTTTTCATTCATACATGTAAATGCAGGAAAATGAAACCCCTCCATCTTCAGAAGGAATCTTGTGGACTATTACCCCAGTGACTTAAAATTAATGAAAGGAAAAAAAGTCTCTGCTCAGAGCATACTATGAAGTGATAACATATGATGACCTCTAGTGGACTGTTGTAGACATCTTACCCCTTTTTATTTCATTTATTTGCTAGAAATCTCATGTCATCCCCCTAATTTATTTCATTTCATTTATTTTGATATTTTTGTATGATTGTGCCTTGTTTAAAAAAAAAGTTGTTTACTTGGTGTTTGTATGCCATAACATTTGTAAATGAAATCTTTTCAATTAAAAATAAGTTTAAAAAAAATGTTGCTCTTACCACTACAGCGGCGTAGATGGATGACCGATGACGTTTTGCCCTTGCGTGATGACGTTGATGGACGTAGATCGTAGCCTGCCATTCAGCATGGCGATTCAGCAAATGATGTCATCGCAGTCTGTATACATCAAACTTGCAGCTGTGATCAGATCCATGGTTGTGATACATCCATGTTGTACCCACGTGCATCAGATCCATGTCGCGGAGTGTAGCTCGCGCAAAAGTTCTGAGCCTGTAAGAATCTAACAGGTTGCTTGAGGCTTTCCGAGAATGTAAACACGAGGAGCCCAGCATGGTCACTGGAAAAACGAATCAAAAAAATACCAATGTGAGTGTGATTTCACTGAGGGAGCAAAATCAGTGTCCAAACTCTCATCTCAGTAGGTTCGTTCGAGCCTACCCATTTCTGCGCAGAACCGATCACCGGCGATCGAGGAGGAATGCATGCCGGTTAGATCTGTTTCCGACCATGGATGCCCGATTTGCTATGACGTCATGCAAAACTGGACGACGATAATCTCGCGATTTCGAGGCGGGCTGCCGCAGATTTTAGATCCAGGCGACGCGACATCGTTGCTCTCCGCTGACTGCTAATGCCTGGCGCTCCGCTGATCGAACAGCTGACTGGTTCAGATGTTGACTCACCAATAGGAAGTGTCAGATAAACTTTTTATTTTTGCTGAATTTGGAGATTTGGGATTTATTTGTCTCATTTGAAGTGTTTTCATCATTATGACTGATAGTGATGTTTTGCAGTCAGACTAAATACAGTCATCATAAACTATATAGAGTCCATTATATAGTATTTTAATTAATTTTAATAATTTGTTTTAGTTCACACCTGCGCCTAGGAGGAGTCAGGAGAGAGAAACCAAGTAGAAACTCACTTCTGCAGCGATATAATGGACAATAATGACCACTGCTGCAAAGTTTTTGTTACCAATGTATAAGAATGTTAATGCTGTCAGAGATGTTAAATGTTGAAACAGGGTAAAGAAACCCAACTATGGCTAGAAATATAACTTAAAAAAAAGTGTTATGGTTTAAGCCCTGTGGGCGGAGTATGGGTGGGGCTTAAGGTACACATTTGAGGTTTGATCACCTGCCATGTTCACCCTGCTTTAAAGGTGATGTAATGTCAGTTCTACTTAACAATCATGTTTGAAATTTATTGTGTCTTTATAGTTCATATGGGTTGGAATGTATTGTTTATTTTATTATGAGCTCATTTGTGTTGATAATATCCTGTTATTTGATGTTAAACATTGTTTTGCTGTCTCCACCACAGGCAAATACGGGACTGCCCCTGTAAATTGTCACTTCTGGTCTTGAGAAAATAAATCACCCTAGCCAGGCACATCTGCATCCTCGCCATCCTTTTCATTTGTTTTCAGAATTTCCTCAAATTTGGCACAAACGTCCACTTTGATTAAGAAATGAACTGATTAGAATCTGGTGGTCAAAGGTCACTGTGGCTTCATCAAACATGTTTTTGGCCAAATCACACATACACACACAAATGTCTAATGGGATATAATGATAAAGTTCTGACAATTTATATCCAAGAGGTCAAAAATCAATGATGGCATCATAATGTTCTGCAAAAAAAAAAACAACACTTTTCTGATCATTACACGTCATAATTTAGGAACAGTAGGTGAGAAATTTGGGCAGATACTGAACTGGTGACACGTATCTTGTGTGTTCACTGTGAAACTGTTCTGATTACAGGGATCTTTTGAGCTGCCAGGAGGAAGGTGTAAGTGAAGCGTCCATGTTTTCACAGACATAGATGTTAACTGTAACTGCAGCTTGACTGGTACATTGAGGCATACAAACGCATGCTGGTATTTCTGTTTTCTGGTTTGTGTGCTTTTTAAATCCTTTTTTTTTTTGTGAATCATTAAGCATCATGTAGCATCTAATCGGATTATGTAACAATGTGACGATTAAACAGCAAATATTTTATTCCCAAAGTGCGAAAAAGTCAGATTTAACAGAATTAAACCTTAAAACTTAAACAACAAGGCTGTGCAATGCAAAATACTAGACCACATTTTTAGAGCCTATCCCAGCCTGTCGTTGGGCGAGAGGCAGGGTACACTCTGGACAGGTCGCCACGCTATCGCAGGGCAGTTAATGGGAATATATATATATATATATTTATTTTTATAATATATAATTTATAACATATATTTTTTTTTACATGTAAACAGGATGAGAGTCCAAAAGGTGAATATAAACCTGCTTTTATTAAGGAAATGTAATAAAATCCTTTGTACATGACCTCTCCACAGAGGTTCATTGTGTCCATACATGCAACTCTCATGGTTGAGGTACTGTTACAAATGAACTGGAAAAACTAAAACCAAACCGGATCAAATGTCATCATGGGTCTAACTAAACCAGAGTCCATTTCGAGTTGCAGTTTGATCAAACTATCACCAAATTCACATGCACTTTATCCGGGGAGAAAAGGATGAGAAAGTCCAATATACTAAACAAATGTAGGCGTACATGGTTTATAGCGTTTGTAGGATTTTTCCTTCAGTTTATAAAAAGTCCACTTATACAAACAGACGAACGTTTTCATTTGTAGCTCTTCCGTCAATGTACAGTCCACCTTCTGCATAATGCATAGACACAGAAAGCTTATCACAACCAAAGAAGCTATGGTGTGTTATCATTTACCAAAGAAATGTCGAGATTCACAGCTGCAGATACTGCATTTACATGAGAACGGCTTCTAAGTGTGTACAAAGTGTAAACCATAAGCTCAGTTAAACCATTTGAATATGCTGTCACATAAAAAGGGGTCAATCTCATAGTCTCTAAAGGATTTATAATGCTTTTGATTTTCAACATTATGGCACTAAAAGCGGACCTCATTTCAATAAAAAAAAAAAAAAAAGGGAAAAAAAAGTCTTGTTTCCAGATAGTGGCAGTTGAAACATATGCAGTCTCACATGGTTGATTTAAAACAAGCATCTAAGTGAATACAGTCAGTTGTATATGATGTCCAACAGGCTTTGAAAATAACACCACATAAGCAGTTTCAGATGACCACTATTTTCATATTATTGATATTTTGAGTAGAAACAGGGGTACAATGTTGTCACTTTAGTTGATGCTTAACCCTACTGATTGATGCTTGTCCTAAATATTATGAAACTGAAAATAGTCTTATAGTAAAACAAGAAAATGACTTTACTTCACTAAATATAACATTTATCCAACTTAAGATTTCACCACAAAAATATGTCTGTAAAATGACTTAATAAGTACTCCAGGATGTTTTGATTGCAAATCATGGCTTTTTTTTTCTTCATCAAAATAGAAAACAACGGAAATTACAACAGTTCATCTAATTGTCGACTGAAGCAATGTTTTTTGCCCTATAGATCCGCAGATTTTTTTGTTGTTGTTTTCAAGTGAATTCAATTTTAATTGCATTGCCATGACGCTGAAATGCTCCATAAGGCACTACAAGAGGCAAATCTCATGTTTCCAGAAGCAAAAGTCCTGTTGCGTCATTGCCCTCTGTTAGTGTGACGGGCCTCACAACCCAGAATGAGCACTTGTTGACTTGTAGGCTTGAGTCCAAGCTGATGACAAAGAAGGCTGTTGCCTACAGGATGCCAGCCTCGGGGTGTCGGGGTCACACAGAGTGGCTGTTTCCATCCAGACGCACCAGAGGGAATTGACATATTTCACTTCTGCAGAAGAGATACGCAAAAGGATAAAGATCAAATGAAAAAGATGCCACTACACTGTAAATCATCTGACTGGTTGGCTCAGCTCAAAAACACAATTTCCTCTGCTGCCTTTGAGAAACAAGTTATTCGCCCAAAAAATGACCATCTGTATAAATGACTCAACCTGTGTTACCTTGAATTTGTGAAGCAAACTAAAATGCCTTTACAAAGAACCCAAAAACAGAAAACATTCTTGATAAATGAAAGTAAATGGGGTCAACATTTAAACAACAGCAAAACTATATCAAAACATCCATTTACAACCTTTCACACAACTCTTCTTCTCAAACAGTTTCACTAAAATCTTAGTATTCAAAACACTTTCCAATACAAGTAATGCACATGGCGAGGGCATTTCATTTCTGCTCATGCATTCCACTGAGCAGAGTTTAAACACACTCCACATTCGGGCAGGGGACTGTTTATTTGGAAGTGTTTTAAATCGCAAGGTTTAAACAAAAAATTATTTTTTGGGAAGTGCTGAGCATACAACTCATCAAGAATATCCGCCTTTTTTGGATTCTTTGTTCACTGTGGAGACATGAAACGAGTTAAGTTAGCTGAACTTCAGAAAACAAGTTCACTAAACTCAAAACATTAAGTCCCAATAAACAATGTTCAATCACATTACCACAATTCAGATGCATGAGTGCACTCGAGTAGGGATTGAATTTGATACTAACCTTCATTATGGTTCGCATTGTTTTCATTATTATGAAAAGAAACAACCATGACTTCAGTTAACATGGATTAAACACAAACAGCGTATTTCCATAACAGTGGAATCTCTGGAGAGTTTATATATAAAACAAGGCATGCTGGGAAATGGGCGGATAATGGTGAGTGAGCTCTTCATTGAAGTTAGAACATTAACCTAATGTAAATGATTTGTGTATTGGACAAGATTCCTTTGTGATTTAACATATTCATGTTTAGGAAACAATAAAGGACTCACCCTCTAGATCTTAACACTCTCTGTCCCGTACACGTTGTAGCCTTCACGGTACGTGGCAAAATTCTGGGTGTTTGCTGGAGGGGCCGGCTTAAAGTTTTGGGCATTCTTTGCAAGCTTCAGTCTTTTGGTTTCTTGCCGTGACTTATAGCAGAACTCTATCAAAGCCACAGTCATAGCCAGGCCAAGCCCTCCGACCAGAATATAGAAGACTCCTGCCACGTTGCTCAGGCTTAGTGCACTTGTCTTGTCCTGGGGGAGGTAAAGACCACCGTTAAGACTTCTTAAACTGGCTCTCTGAGACCAAACACAATGTACATCCTGCTGCACTATGACTAAACAATTACTCAGAGGAGGCTGCTAATTGTGTCTACAAAACCCTCTGAGATACAAATGCCTAATTTAGCCTACAAGTACGATAAATTAGAACAACTTAAATGTGTCTAATTCCTCCTCTCAAGTTATTACTAAGAGCTGGGAAGGTGAATGTAGACAGAGATGCTATCTATCCTGCTTTATGGGCTCTTTACGAGGCCACGTCTAGAGGAAGGCGGTCGTGGTCGTACAGGTCTACAGATTAAACCCTCGATTCACTATCATAGCTGCTCAACTTCAACACACTGCATTTACAATCAAAGTGGCAAGCTGTGGAGGGCGAATTGAACCATTTTGCTGCTATTAAAAACCAAACAGTGATATTGAAATTAATTTATGTGAGGTTTTACCATTTGCATTCTAACCTTTAGGGACATTTTGTCGACCTAAAGGAGGTAAATTTCAATTTTTATAATTAAAAAGTCAG
The DNA here is from genome assembly GCF_026936395.1 of Plectropomus leopardus. Taxonomy (NCBI): domain Eukaryota; kingdom Metazoa; phylum Chordata; class Actinopteri; order Perciformes; family Serranidae; genus Plectropomus; species Plectropomus leopardus. The sequence continues at coordinate 26,471,056 of NC_142190.1, read as the reverse complement.
TTAACTGACTTCTAAGCATTACGTGAAGATGTAAAAAACAAAAAGTTCCTTACTCTGACACTCCAAATATGAGACCCGACTATTAAATACTATTTGACCACTTTGTGCTCAGATGGTATTTAAAGGTCAGTTTGGACTTTGTCAGAATAAGGATGCCTTTGGGAAACTAGCCAGTCATTTTGGAGTTATTACTTAATGACATCAACAATAAACTAAATTTCAATAAGGGTTTGGATGACTAAATAGCAGTATAATGGTTGCAATTCTATGATTCAACTTTTCAAGATTTTATGGTAAATGAATAAAAAATAGTGTGCAATCATGCTGCAATTTTACAAGTATTGTATTGTCTGCATACAGCAGTAATGAAGTCATGTGCAAAGTGTAAAGAAATTAGACTATGTGTGAAGTAAATGTAGTCTTTAATGTGAGTATCGATGTCCTGATTAACATGTCTATGAGAATGTATGCTTTAGGTGTCTGCATATGAACAGTTAGGTCAAAATGCATTTTTCAATCAGTATAAAAAGACCTGCAGCGACTGACCTTACTTCCCGAGTCCTTGGTTCCACATTCACCCTTATCGTACCACCATTTGTTTTTCAGCTTGTCTAAGATGCCTTGTTCACTGAGTTTCAATACTGCAAGGTTTACAGGAGTTCTTCACGTGGGAAATAACATAAATAACATTTTATTATGTTATTTTATGTTATTAAACTTTTTTAAACTACTTTATACTGTGCAAAGCGATAGAGTAGGGTCCTGGCCAACACATTCACAGATAGCAAGCAACACTACAGTATATATATATATATATATAATATGTCAGTATATGTATGACCTTTCATAATCCATGACTACCCTAGCATGCCAGACCCCACCTATATCGCTTTGAGTAATCGGCACACACTGATCACAAGAAGAGAAAAAAGATTTGAACTTGCAGAATAAAGCAGCTGCTGCATAGCTTTCACAGAATAAAAGAAAACAGAGGCAGTCATTGCTGAGGGCACCTTTTTTTGCTATGGGCAGCCTTTTTGATGTTTAGCAAGGTGGATCTAACAGGAACCCTTTCTTGACTAACAGACAAAACACAGCAGTTCAATTTCATCAACAGCTGTTAGAGGCTAATGTCTCACAAAATCACCCACAAAGGTGTTCCTGAGGCCAGATGCGGTAAAAATAAAAAAATAAAAAAATTGGGTTGTCTCTAAAGATACTTTCTAACACCAAATTTCTTATGAGTCATAGTTTTTTTAGTTTTGTAAGACATTATATTCAATTTTCCTTGACTGATAGATTCCCAGGCTTATTTCCTTTCAGAAATAAAATCAGCATTTGTAATCCAACATCACCAAATATATTGTATTCACCACTGTGTTTCGTTGCATGTTGAATAGAATAAAAATCATGTTTTCTGATTTTTTTTTAAAAGAAAGAGTCATGCAAGATGTTAAGTGGATGATCTGCAGTCCTGTTCTCCAGTCAGAACTATTTGAAAGGCAAAGTTATGATGATTTTGTTTTAAGCTCTGAAACTAAAAACTTCCCTCATTTGTTTCACAGACGTTTTTTGGCAGAGGAGCAGAGAGAGATTTGAACATGAATTCTGAACTAAACGCTTGTTACGCTTTATGAATCAAAGCAGATGCAGTAAAGACCTTAGACACAGTGTGTCTGTAATTCTATTATCTGGTCACTTTTTGGATGCGATTTAGAGACACTGAAGATGAACTGCAAACAATAAAAGCTTTCAAGTGAGGCGTTTTCCTCTAATTTGTCATAATCAAGCTGTTTAAGGGCAACATATTGATCACACTAAAAAGCACTTTTTAAAAAAGTTGATTATTTATGAGCATTTAGTGGCTTGTATCACACTTTCAAGTATTTGTGTCTCTGTGACACACTGGTTGACTGTTGACCTTTGACCTCCCTGAAAGGATGCTTAAATTTTAATAATTGATAACGATTAGCCACAATAAAATAACTACAGCTGGTTAAAGATCATGATTGGAGATAATCTAATAAAGTGAATAGGGTGATTTACTCTACAAACCTGCCTCTTCTCTGTATTATTGATAACACATCCACATTTTTTTAGGTCTAAAACTAAAAATCTGCAAAAAAAAAAGCTGCTGGTCATCAGATAAAGACCTCGGACACACCACCAGGTGGTGGCCATGGACTTTTAACTAATATACACATAAGCACAGTTTAGAAAAACTCAGATATTTCCCTATATCTAATCTGAAACTAAATAAAAGCTGCATGACCATCCATACATACCATCAATTATACATAGAAACAGAATATGGCAGTAATTGCAAGGAATGTTTGATGTTTGGTTTATACACTGGAAAATGGATCACTGTTCACTGAAAATTACAAAATTCGTAAAAGACGTAATGTCTAAATTCAAAGAATTCTTGCTGGCGCTGAAAAGAGAAATCAAAGGGACTTAAGAGGTGAAAAATAGCACCAGTAAAAAACACTGATGGAGAAAAATAAAAACTGTACATCTGTTTCCCTTCAAGTCCCTCATCAGCCTGACTTTGTAATTGTTTTGTCCCAGGGACATATTATCACAGTATTAAAGTATTTCTGCTCTACTGCCCACTGCAGTGTGGTTGGTCTGTATTGGTATATTAATCCACCTGTCATTTACCGTCAAAGAGCCGTCCCAAACCTCTGATGTAATCGCAGCTTACAGCTCCACAGCTTGAAAATGTGATATATCAGACCTGCGCGCACTGACATTTACAGTAACCTGAGAGCCTCTCCGCCATGACCAGCTCAAATTAAAACTAAGAATGATGATAATGTGCTGCCGCTAATTAAATTTCTACAGGATCATTATACAAACAGAAAATGTCGGGAAATGTAGTGAGCAAAACAAGTCGATCATGAGCTGCAGTAACACTTAAAGTGAACTCGTAGTTGAATTAAGGGCCATAACTCGGGCCCACTGAGCAAAACCTAGAAATTAAACTAGATATACTCAGTCACATATCTGTCGAGAGAACTTCCTCCTCTCAGTTGATCAGTGGTTCATACTTAAGTTTAACTTTACTGCTTTTGAAAAAAAAAAATCCTATATAACTTGAACAATAAAATATTACAAAATATGCACATATAAATAAATACATTTAAATAAATGTTGTCAATTTTCTTCATTTTTATAGTCTTATATAGAAAAATAGCACAGCCCGCCTACAAATTAGGCTGATACACGTGTATATACGTGTAGGCTATTTATATTTTTTTTATCTTTGATTTTAAATTATTAATGTCTCTTTTTATTACATACAAGGCTATTAACACTGCATCTCACTGCACATATTGTGCAAGCACGTGACAATTTTGATCCTGAATCTTTTCAACTGTAGCTAATTAAATGTCACCTCCTGCATGCCTAAATCTGGAAAAAAAACCAAAAAAAACCCAGCAACTTCAATGGCAGAGTATGCTGTAAGATTTAAAAGTACTAAGGTCAACAGGGAACTCATGTTCAAGACATAAAAAAATACATAATTATCCTGTAGTCAATAGTTACCGGCACCAGCACACAGGATACAACGATTTACATCAGCCACCTCTCTTACTTCTGCTTTCTCTCTGTTGACTGACTGATTATGCAAAGACTTGTTAATTATGCATTCAGTTGACCAATCAGATTTCATTCAAATCTGGGAGTATTTGACATATTTTTCTCCAGGAGGCAAACTGATGCATCTAATCTGAAGGGCCTTGAGTCCCCTGAGGACTTAAGCTCCCCAGAGGGCGTGACTGAAATATTTTAACACTGCTGAATAAAAAAAGAAATTGTCAAACTTAAAAAAAGTAAAAACCTTCCACTGTACGACTACATAAAATATTATTACAATAGCAGTAGACTCTTAAAATAAATTTTTTTCTTCCCCAGGCTGTCTGTCTGCATTTTAAAGGTTCATTACAATTTATAAATCCAGCTCTCTGATAAAAAGCGGGAGGTGGACAGAATATCAAAGACACCTGTGCAATCTATTGCAAAGCCATGCAACAGCTACTGCTATAAATCTTACATTTGTGAAGCTTAATAATTGATGATGTTTTTGTTTAAATTGAGGCTATGTTAGAGCAGTAATTATTATCCTCTATAGTAATCTAATCTAATTGTAATTTAAAGGTCCAGTGTGTATGATTTAGGGAGATATACTGGCAGATATGGAATATAACATAATAAGTATACTTAAGTGTATAATCACCTGAAAATAAGAACTGTTGGGGTTTACTCTCCATAGAATGAGCAATTCATATCTACATGGGGAGCACGTCATTGTCTATCAAGATTGCCATTGTATCACCATGTTTCTACAGTAGCCCAGAAGAGAAAAACAAAACGCTGGCTCTAAGATAAGGCACTTTGCGTTTTTTTTGCGTTGCCACCATAGCTAGCAGTCCCTCCATGATGAGCGCATCAGAAAAACACTGATTTTTGAAAAGTGTTTAATTCAGTGTTGCTCCCAGCACTGGCTCCCAGTAAAGACCTCCTTAACGTCTAGATCTTAAGTTATCTAAATAAATGTGAGCACGCATTAGCAGATGCTAGTCCAGCGGCCCATCTCTGAAATGTCAGTAAGCGATGCAACGATGGACTTGACACTGCTTCATTCAGTAGTTTTTAACAATTTAAATCACTTGGTGTTTATTTTTGAGAGGGGGAGATCTCTGCAGATAATTCAGCTTCCGCTAAAACTTCCTGAACACTGAAGGAATTCAAACACTGGAAACGTTTCAGCTGGCTGCCATCTGCGATCCTCACTAATAGATGCCACTAAATTCCCCTAAATCTTACACACTGTTCCTTTAAGTAGTTATTGCATTACCTCTCATTTCATGAGACCCGTAAGCTTCACAAAAATAGTATTTATTGTTGTGTTGGATTTGATACATTGTCCAGGTGTTTCTCTTATTGTGTCCACCCCCAATGCTCCATCTGATCACATCAGAACTTCACCCTTCAGTCTGTCTGCAAAACAAGAGAACAGCGTCTAAAAAAAAATTATCTAAAAACACTCTTGACCACACAAAATAATTCAAATGAAGAACCCATGCACAATACTTACTCTGGTGGTCAAACCAGGTGATAAATCACAAACTGTATGATGTCAAATTAAATAAACATCACACAGTATTAACAGAAAATACCCACAAGGACGTAAGTGTTTAAATCATCCAGTTGTGATTAATTAAAGTAACAGCTGTTGATACGCGATTTTAATCTTCTGTTTGGTTTTAAAATAACAAAAGAAAAATCTCTATTGATTTCTTATATATATGGATATAAATATTCCAATGATAGCATTTCATTGATCTAATATTTTGCTGTGAATGTCATATTTTCTCAGTGGTAGTTACATACAATATATTTCCATCTCATTGTTGAATTACCCACACGTGCATTTCTGAAAGTGAAATAAGGACAAAGAAATGTGGCAGTCAGATGTGATAGTGTTAAACTGATCATCTACTCTCTCTCTCTCTTTCTAACCAGGGGGTCGAGGCAAATTGCCAGCGAGATGAGACGGCGTCTTTGTGTTATCCCACCGGTAGTATCCATATCCTGCTCACTCAGGAATGGATGACTACAGCCAATAACAGCAAAGTTTGCCTCGTCTCTTCTCTCGCAATGTTGCCAAGTGCACTGTGGTCATGTTGCAAGCTGAAGAGCAGAGGCAGAGATGGATCCACAGTTGAGAGCTGTTACTGCGCCCTGGCCTCTGAAACAAAAAGATCAGGGGCCTCATTTACAGAAAGGTCGTACAACAGATTTGACTGAAAAAAAGGGCCAGGCTTTTCTGCAGAGCTGAAGATAGACTATCAGCACATAAAGCAGGTGTCATGATAATAATCAGTCAAGCTTTTCAATATTTTACCCCCCTTGTTCTGAAAATGTATCTAAAGTGAGACTATGTGACTTTTTTCGAGAGATGAAATAACTCATCTTCCTTTTACAAATGAAAAATTAAAAGCAATTAATCTATAAATCTCACTAAATTAAAGCTACTGTAACCAGTGGTGCCCCAAAGGCTGGGGAGTCACGGCCACCCTGATACAATCTTTGGTCTCCTCAAGAAAATAATTCAACTTCATTGGTGTTTTTAAACCTAAGTAGGCTTGTTTCAAGCAAAGTTATTAAAGTTTTGTATTTGTAGTATTTTTTTATATCTACTTTGGATTAAATTCTTGTTTTCAATTTGGTTTATTTTGAGGTAGTAATAATAATTATTTATTATTTATTAAATAATAATTTGGATTAAACAATCAAATCTAAACTAGATTTGATTGTTTAATCCAAACACAACACTTTGTGAAGGTAACTGTCTCAAAGTCACGTAGACATCCTTTTCTCTATAAACATATTCACCAATGCCTCATCATGCCAAATTAACAAAGACTAAAACACTGTTTCAGTTGTTAGTTTGTTTTTTAAGGTCTAGTTTCTATTTTAATTTTAATTTTTTTCTCACCACCTTTTAGTTTATGTTTCAGATTTAGTTAGCTGTAACACTCAGCACTTGTAAATGTTTTGTTCCTTACAATCAGTATACTCTAAATTAAAGTTGTATATTCTGTATATAGTCTGTTTAAAGAAAAAAGATAATTAGCCTGTTTGAAGAACAATGAATGAATACATGTTTAGATACATAACACATTAAAACAGCATTGTTGTGGAACTCAAAATGTACCAATAATTGTTTATGCACGTCAGATATATTAGTAAATTAACTTTAAAACATGAAACCAAAGAATATCATGTGATTCCTTAACTTTCCATACTGACATAGTTTTCAACTAGCCTTTATTTATGTTAACAGCCTAATTTACTTCCTGAAATTTAGTTCTGGATTTTGGTTTTGGTGAGCCACCCCAAACTTTTCAGTTGTCCCATTTGAACACCCCTATGAAAAATTCTGGGGGCGCCATTATTTGATGTAACAGACATCAGTTAGACATTCCACTGACTCCTCTCTACTTTTGCAGCTGTTACACGGTTTATCATGCCAAAAGTATGCATTATGCATGCTTTAAATTACAAAATTGAAATAATTATTAATATTACTATATTAATTAATTCTTATTAATAATAATAATTTAATGTGTCTTGTTCCTGCCACTTTTAGCTAATGTGGCTGCTTTTTAGCAAAAGTTGCATAGTCTCACTTTCTGAGTGCTTCATTACTCACTTATTTGCTCACTATGACACAATCATCTTACCACAAATATGAGATTCAAATCAAATCCTCTTGTACAAATGGGGCCCCTGGTCACATCTTACACTCTACTACTGCAGGGTTTACCAGGTCAGGGTGGCCATGGATAGACTTTGACTGGCCTTGGATCAAGACCAACCAAAGGTTTCTGTCAGTCTTAACGCTGGATTTCGATGAGAGGATGTTGGACAAAAAAGTTTGGACCGTTAGATGTCACTCTGTCATTAGAATTCTCACGTTTGCCTGCGATGCTTAGTCCCCTCAAGACAACGCTGTTCCCCGTGCCTGCCCTAACGCCCAGGCGGCAGAGTGGAGAGTGCATACATTGTTTGACTTGGAGGAATTGATCGTTGAATATTATTAGATCCTTCATCCTGCTGGCATTAGTATGCCAGATACAAAGCTGTCATGTTTGGCCTGTAGATATAAAAAAACAGAGGGAAAGATGGTTTATGTCTTTCATAACTACAGGTCAAAAATAGAGAAAAACTACCTGTCACGAGAATATTAAGCTCTGAATAATCTGATCATCTTCTGTCCTGCTTCTGCACTTTGCCTTATCTTTTTACTCCTCCATTAGCCAAGTAAAGGGTTCCCAGTTGATCACAGTTGCAAGATATAAAAATGGAAAAACAAACTAATATATCTGTAACATATTAACAGATATTTGGGGCCCAAAGACTACAGTCAGTGACGACAGCCTTGCCGATTACTCTGTTCTAGGATACCCGACTTTGGTGACATTGAGGCTGACCTTAGAGTCACCTCCCCCGCTGCCGCACTCTCCCTTGTCGTACCACCATTTGTTTTTCAATTTGTCCAAGAGGCCTTGCTCATTCAGTTTTAACACTGCCAGGTTAACAGCATTTCTTGAAACGATAAAACATAACTTGTAAGAAAATGAACAGGTCCGTGAGAAATCTAATATAGAATATTAGTAAAAAATAGTGATAAATATCAATGGTTCATAGAAGGGGAGCACGGGAGGGACAAATTGGTAAAGAATTTCACTGGTGTGGGAGGGTAAGAAGCATTTTTACAGCAAAGAAAATGTTAAATATTAGAGAGGTGGCATGGAGGGTTACATTGCTTGTAACTGAAGTGTGCGGGATGGGGACATTCTGTCATTGTTGAATAAGAAATAAGAACATTCAGCATGCAGCTTCATCACAAGTGACAAACCAGCATCGTAACTAGCAAAAGAATATCAGTGTTGAATTAGAAGCAATGCAAAAGGGCACCACAGAAACCAGGGAGGAGAGGTTGAAGGGCAAAACAAACAGGGTTAGGGAAGGTGACACATCGACATTCAAATGGATTTACTGAGCATGACTAATATACCAACAACCTTAAGAGAAAGAAGAAACAGAGACACAAGCCAGAAACATCGGACAGAACATAAAAATGGCTGAACATGTTGATTAAACTCATAATACTGTTCACTCATTGATGCACTTGGAAAAAAAACAGAAGAATTAAGGAGTGAGGAAAAAGAGAATGGCAAAAGGAGACATCAGGGTAGGTGGAATACTATAACAACATGGAGGATATTGTTATATTATCCCACCCACCTTAATGCAGAGCCTTTAGGTGTCGCCACACCATAGCCCTTAGAGTCGAGGTTGCCGCCCACTTTCATGGTGTCACACGGTTTCCGTTGCTCTATGTACTCGTTCATTGTGGATTCGAGTAGAAAGGCGAACTTGCCCTTCGACTTTCGTACCCTGGCAACCCCGTCTGGTGTTGTCTTGGCAAACACTGAGGGTTCAGCTGATTTCATGTATGACCACATTTTCTCATAAACAGCTATTTTGGAGCGCTGCAGAGAGAAGACAGAAACAGGTTAGTTATGCACATAACAATGAAAACATTCACAATGAGCCACTGAGGGTTTCAGTAAAAGGAAAAGTTCATAATTTTGGGAAATACTTGCATGAGAAGAATGATACCACTCTCAAGTCTTAGAGTGGTAAAACTCTTCTCACCTAGGGTAAGAGTATTTTCCAAAGTGTGTGAACTGATCCTTTAATCCTTTGAAACCTGGATTGACAACACTTTTTATGGGCTGCCTGCAGGCACCAATCATGAATATTTAAACCTTTGACCCCTAAGCCAATTGCTTTGATGGTTTTGAAAAAGGCAATGAGCAACTTGGCAAGAAATGTTCTGCAAATTGCAAATTAGGCGAGTTAGAATTTATTTTTTAAAGCCAGGGATAACTGACCAAAAACTATACTTGTAATTATACATTTAAAATGATTTCACAGAATTGGGTCTGTTGTTAGTTTTTAAGCACTTATTTTCATGTCATTCCTTTTTTTCTTTGCTTTTTAATTCACTTTTTCCCACAGTTTTTCTACTTATTACAAAATTTCTTGCACATTTGTGGTTCATTTCTTAAGTTGCTCATTGCCATCTTCACATGTAAAAAAAAGAAAGACAGAAAGAAAGAAACAAAGCCACTTTGCTCAGTTACTCTAAATCACATGGAAAATAAATTCTGCACCTCCTGGCCACGGTCCTAATGTGTCTGCTGTGACAGATTGAGGCGTGGCCAGACGTGCAATATGCTTAAAGATTTCAGCACAATTTCTGCCTCTTGCTATTCTGAGTGGATTCACCCTTTAAATAAAAAACACATGCAGAAGTAGTGGGCTCTTTGCCAGCAGCCTGAAGTCTGACAATCTGGCAGCTCAGCAGAAGTAAAATACAGGCCATGTTTGGTATCAATATTAACAGACAGGAGTGACCTCCTCCGTCCTCCTTCATTTGTGTCCCGACCAGCAGGTCACAGCTGGAGTCACTGTCATCATGCTTTCATTTCTGTTTAAATATTTAGAGACATCAGTCCATTGATCTGGCTATTGTGCTTATGCAACATTTAATTGTGTGCAGCTTAATGACTCTATAAATTGAAACACAGCACATAGCAACTGAAGATATTAAAAAGTATTATACAATGAGCCTCTCCACTGATTGTTTTAGTGCAAAGACTTCACATACCAGTGTGCCACAAGTTAATAATGCAGCAAACTCCTTGTTTATATCGGTGGCCGACAGTGGAACAATGCCTATTTTATCATTTTGATATTTATATTTTGGGCTTTATAATTAGTGTTTAATAGAACATTAATGTTTAAAGTGTTATAGACTGTATGATGTTATATGTAATCAGTGGTGGAAGAAGTATTTTGACCTTTTACCTATATATAAAAATAAATAAAATATTATTGGTTTATAATTGGTGATGCATTAATGCTTTCAAAGCTTTAAAGTCTGGGTAAAGCAAAAATAAATATGTGTAATGAGTCTGTCACACTGCAGAAAAATGTGCTATTAACCACCCAGCCAAATTTGAATCATAAGAAAATTTGCCAAGTATATTAAATTAGGTTTCAAAATTGTGAAAAAATGAGCAGTGTTCTCTGCTCTGAGACACTGAGGGGTGTGTCTGCTGAAAGAGCTGAAACTATGTTACGGTTGCCTCTAACAAGTATTGTTCCATTCACCCCATGTGGGAGCAGGTTAAGCTGCTAACGAGAGTCTGTATCTGCACAGCCGATCGTCTTTTTGCTCGGGGGAAGTGTGCTTTGTGGCACTAAGTTAGCTGATTGTCTGTTGCTTTGCAGTGGCTCATTCTTCATTTTTATACAGTCGGTAAGGGATTATGTTAAGGATGGCTTCAGTCTCATTGAGCAGGCCTTTAAGCCTGCCCAGAAAATCCTGGACACAGGAATATTACATACATATAACAGCTTTTTCTAAGATTCATAATGTGTTTAGAAAGAAATCAATGATTTTGTTTTACCCAGACTTTAATGTTTCAATTGGTAAAAGTGGGGCTTATTTTTTTAAACTTTATATATTGTTGTGGGGCTTAATTTAGTAATGCAGTTTAAAAAGTGACTTAAGTTCAGTACTTAAGTGAATGTACAATTTTTTGTTACATAATGCAATATATAATATATATGCATATTGTGCAGGCTGTTTTCTCTCTTATTTCTCTTACCCCTGTTTTAAGCAGCAGCTCATAGATTGTCTTTACTGTTTCACTATTTTTTTTACATTGTGTGATGCGAAAGGCATCGTCAGTGATGCAAATCTGCGGGTAGTTGCGGGAACGCTACCCTCACTTTGGTGACACAGAGTCAGTTGAAAATCACCACCCTTTGATGTGTTATTCCACATCAATGCAAACCAATTCAACTCAAAAAAGATTAAAATCATGAGACAAGAGGCAATTATTATTGCACAGTCATCTGTTCTAAGGCGATATTCATGAATCCACATGATGCTAAGCCAAAGACCCATTCAAATAGTTCTTGTTATTTGACAGTAATGGCACAGTCTTTAACACATTTGACCTGCTTACTCTGAGACTGACAGCTTCACCTCTGTGGCCCGGTCAGCTGCCAGCTGGAGCAGCTACAGACATGCACAGCACAGCCCTGCTCTGACACTCAGTATGCTGCTAAAAATGGCCGGCGAGAGGCTGATCGCCGGTCACCGGGGAGCTGGAGTACACAGCTGTCTACAATAGAGGGGAAGAATAGAGAAGCTGCAGTAAACTGGGCTAATGTGACCTTCTGCTGAGCTCGGCGAGGGAGAAGCGCCTCAGAGGAAACTTTGGGTTCAAACTTTTGATATTTCTGCTCATCTTCACGGAGCTGCTTGTCAGGATTGTGAATATGTGGCATGACAGGAAGGTTCATAATCGCTCAGGGAAACAGGAAGTGTGAACTGATGTCAGAACTCCCAAACTCCAGAGCTAGATTTTGAAGAAAATCAGATAATTTTATCTGATGTATATAACATTTTATTTTCATTTTATTATTTAATGATGCTCTGTCATATTTCTAGTTAACAACACATATTATGAATGGAATTTGAAATATTGAATATTTTTCTATTCTGTATGGCTTTATGGATTGCAAGTTTCATTACTTAGGTTGTCCGTAACTAACTGGGCACTATCTCATGTCTTAGCTTGTTTATTTATAGTATTTGATGTACACGAATCAAGTGTGTGTGACTGGTTTATTATTGTATGGTCATTATTTGTGTGAGTTAGTTCCACATCACGTGTGGCAAGTAAAAGTAAAAGAAAACGCACAGTGAATTGACAAACTGTGTCAGCTTGGTGGTGTGTACGGCCGTGTTGTGTAAATAATTCACCTCAGATGTAATGGATTGCGGGCTCAGGCTAGTAAGTGAATCATTCTTGACATATGCAGGATTTCAGTTCAGTTGAGTGTTCATGTAAACACTGTTAACATGACAGTAATAGCTGGTGACAGGCCTGACCATAGTGTGAAAACAGCGATTCTTTTCTGGGTTACATGAAGACGCATGCTTGTCAGGAGCAGATCGGTCGCCTTAGTTGAAATCTGTGCAGCTCCACGTGCTGTCAGAGTCCTAAATCTCACTACTGCAGCTGCAGCTAAACAGAGACAAGCTATCTAACACATCAATTTTCATTTATGACTTGTGTAAACACAACAATATTTAAACTGACAAACAGGGCAAGTGAGGAATTTGGGTTTACTGCCCCTCATCCATTCTGGAAAGAAACTGGTGTAAACTCAAATTCGTTCCAGCTACCAGTTCATCTGTTAGCAGCTGACTGGAAAGCTGCGAGTGATTCATGGCCCTCCGTGTGCGTCTGTCACGCTGTCATCCAGAAACAGAGACGACAGGCCAAACAAAGCATGTGCAATCTTTCTGCTGTTTTATTTTTTATCTGCATGCAGTTCTTATTGAGCGGTATGATGAAGCATGTAATTAAAACTTATTTATTGCATACTCATGATCAGTGGAGACAAAGGCATAATGTAACTAAATAATAATAGCGCGGCTCATGCAGCAGCACCGCTGTAATTAAAGTAAAAATGATCAACGTATTTTGATTCTGTGACAGAAAGTGAACAAACTAGGTCTTACTTGTTATTTCCTTTTCCACTTTTGCTAACATTATCCACCGTCACCTCTTTCTTTGTTTTTTTGTTTTTAAAAACTACCTGAGGTTTTCGATTGACAATGGTTTTACATTATCTTTTTTTATTCACTAAACTTCATTGAGTTTATGACATTCAAATTTATTCTTTTAATATATTTTCTGTTGTTATTTTCAAGATTATTATTGTCATTATTTAACATCATTATTTTTATTTGTTTTGTCCTTTCCCTTTAATCTTTTTTGTAATTTTAAGTTATTTTAGTCTAGTTTTATTATACTTTTTCATTAAATTTATATTTTATTTTATTTTATTTTAGTATCATAATTTAGATGCATTTAATCAATTTTGTCTAGTTAATCAATCTACTTTTTATTGCATTGTTTATAAATTATAAATACATTTAAAATTTAAGTGTGCGTTCAAAGGTAGGGGGTGGGACTGGGGGCTTGCCTAGGGCACCAAATATGCAAGGTCCAGCACTGCCTTTTGAATCCAACTGTCAAGAAAGTGAGTTTATTTCCCAAAACGTGGTGTGCACATATTCGTACCCAGATCTCTTACAGTCCAGAAACTTACAGTCTTGGTTAGTTGCATTTGCAGAAAGAAACCTCATTGGGTAAATGTTGAGTAAAACTACGACACCAAAGAAGAACTAAGTATACTTTATATCTTTCCTGAAAAGTAGAAAAGACTGAAGACTGAGTGTTTGAAAAACGGGCATGTCGGTTATCATCGTATATAACATGCATCAAGGAAGCTGTATGATCTTCTTTGAAGATCAGTGTACAAGGTATTTACAGCTCCTATTAATCATGAGCTCTGAATCACTCAGTTTCAATGAGCGCTCCTCAGAATGGCTCCTCTGCACTGACATTTCCAGTTCGGAGGAAGAAAGGCAGAATATTTGTCACTCAGGATGAAGTCACTACACGCCTGTCAATTATCTCCTCAGGAGCACCTTTGACAAATCACAGCCTGCCAAATGCACGGTGGATTAACACATCCACCACTGCTTTTATGGAGCTGCTTTTTCTGTGATGATTCACCAGGACGCATCAGAAATAATCAATCTGATATGTATGAATTTCTTCAACATACATGTCAAAGGGGTATTTTTTAGGGCTGCTGCATGTGCCGATCACCTAAAAATCTTTTTTCTTTACTTTCTGTCATCTCTTTCTGTCTCTACTTTCTGTCAGGATAGAATTATAGCCCGCTCTTATCACATAATAAACTCATTTTGAAATTAAACTTTAGTTTATATAGTAAAATGTTAGTGTCCTGTTATACATTGCATCTGCTGCCTGTCCCTGCAGTCATAATAACAGAAGTCTAGTTTGAATTATTTCACAATAAAAGAGGGAGAAATTAACACAGCTATGTGACTCGGGATGTGCCATATTAAAATAATTATTTATAGAAAACTACATGTAATATGAAATGATTATCCCCCCCTAGATGCCATATTAATGAGGATCCTGAAACAGTTCAAATTCAATTTAAACATGCCACAGTTTGCTGGATTCTTATTCTCTTTGCAAAATAAAATATTTTCTTTTCAATCGCCTCTTTTACAAGTAATGTTTTAAAGCACCGGAGTGGAGAAGACAGAAAGTTACAGATGACCTCCTCCACAGTGATCATGGTGATTGCTCCAATTCAGTGCTTTCAGACCTGAGTTGGGCTTGGCACAGCAGGCCGTGCAACTCTGCTTGAACGCCTTTACAAATGGCTTGGGTCATAATAACGTTGCACATGCCTCCACTCGGTCGCATCCCTGCTAAATCATTCCTCGCCACTATTAACCACATTTTCTCTCTTCTGAGCTATGTACGCTTTCATGTTTGGGCTGACTCTGTTCTAACAAGACAGCCATCTAATGCCAGCTGTGAGAGTAAAATGGAGCAGAAAACCAAGAATAGCAGACAGAAACAAGCTGTTCTACCCTTACTGTATTTAAGCATATTTGCACAAGTTGTCTGTAGATCTCAGGAGAGACTGATGTGATTTCGTAACTCCCTGCAGACCGAGGCAGAGTCTGAAACTAACACACAGTGCCATCCTGATCACTCCAGAGTCTAACGGAGTCCACGGGGTTTGTATTTATCAAACATCTTAGACTGACTAGGAGCACTCGCACCAAGAGACCGACTAAAGGACTAAAAATAGACATAGCTCAGAGCTGGACACTTGGTGTGAATGATATCTCCATTTCTAACAAATAGGACTTCTTCTTTGAGATTGCACTTTAACAACAGAGACTCACTAATTGGAATTATAATGATATCTTGCAGTTCTTTAAAGTTCTTTTCCCTAAAGTTTCAGACCCATAAAAAGAACTGGCCTGATAATCAGACTGAACTGTCGTTTTCACTTCATTTTTTATGAATCAGAGATTTTTGCAGCAGTTCAGAAATGGACACTGAACTACTTCACAATTTAAATCCAAATTCAAAATCATTGACATTGAAATTAAATCATCTTTAGCTTCTGTGATGTATTTCTGAGAGAAACGTAAGATTCAAGCTATGTACAGTTACAAGAGGGATTTAAATCAAATCCTTGACAATTTAGAGGACTCCTAAAAAGCAGGCAGGCTTAGAGTTAAGCACAATAGAGTGCTCCAGGAATAATGTTTTTCTGTAGGCCGACGCTGAAGTTAGCTTCATCTTTGTTCCATCGTCACAGAGCCTTTGAGATTTTTCCATTTGGTTATGGATTAGTGCAGAAATTAAGCTCAGTTGTTCACGTTCAGCAAGATATTATTTAATTGAACACCATTCATGTGATTTTTGAAGCTTTGATGCAATTACCAGAAGTAATGTAACTAGAAGGGGTGATGACATAGTCTCATTTAGCCACTTGTTAGAAACCTTTTATAAGACACATAAAAGCTTCAATGCTTCATTCTTCAAAGTATTTACTCACATATTTTATTTTATAGAATAAAACATGAATGTCTAAGTCTAAACTATTGTTAACCACAGACCTTATTTCAGGCATCTAACTAAAAAGCCATTCAAAAAAACCCACTGACTTTGAGACAAGGGAGCCACGAGTGCTGAAATGCTAACCGTTTTCCAGTTTTTAGGACTAATTCCTGGGGTTCTCAATACAGACTTACAGCAAACTGTTTGCTCCACACACATCTCCCTCACCATTAGATCAGGAGGAGGACGAGGGAGGCATTAATAAAGTAGACCTCCACCAAATTGTTTCATAAATGAAATAAAGGTTTTGCCCACTGATAACACACATCTCTTCCTATTTTGCCCAATATTGTGTTTTAGCCACTACAACCCACAAACTGTGTAGTGCAGTTTATATGACAGATGTAGTTAGTTGTTTCATAAAGTCTCATATGATTGGATACGTTTTTTGTAAATGCCCCTGAATTCAGGATGAGTCATCAAGAATTTGAAAATGTGGTTTTACAGAGAGAGAAACGATGGAGATTTTGATTTTTTGACAAATATTTAGCATATAACAAAAGATAAATGATCAAATACAGGGACACAGAATTAAACTGGGGAAAATATGCTTTTTCATTTCATAAGGACACATAAGTTTCAAAATGATTCACTAATTAAAAGACCTGCAGGTTTACACCGTCTGTTACCTGAATATGGCACCCTTATCTGTTTTTTAATTATAAGACCTTCATGCTCCTTATGACCTTGCTTTGGCAGCAAGTTTAAGTAGTGGATATAAGAATTAATCTACACATTAGTGGAGGTGCTGTGAGAATAATCAAAGTTTGCTTTATGACTCCACTGATGGTTGGAAGAGGGAGTACGGCTTAATTACTCCTGTTGCCAGAAAGTTGGGAAATAACTTTTGATCCTGATGGAGAGAACCAAAGTTCATTCTGTGGGAACAAATGGATGTGAAACCAGGCTGACAAAAGGTGTTCCCTCCTGTAAACCTAACACCATAATTAGGTTTTGTGGTAGTCAAAGAAGGAGCGATGCTCTGCTCTTGAAAAATATGAGCTCATCTCTGCGATCCATCTTTAAGTAATGCCTTAACATAACAAATGCATGCAATTTTCTTGTTGCAGTTTACTCCTTTAGTAATTCCTTTTTATAAAACAGCGTGTACCACTGTTTTATGATGTACTGAATTAATCAAGTCTCGTTGTAGTATTAGTACTTTGGAAATGCTGCATCGGGGGAAAATCACAGTTCTGGACATTTTATTATGGATTATTCATTCGATTTATCACCTTGCAGGTAATAAATCAAAACCCAAAGGAAAGTCCCAGAAACTATTCAGCTCGGAGCTTTTGGCTAACTTTAAGTAAGAGCAGCTCTCGTTATATAGTGCGGCGACAGCATGGATGACAGCCAGCCGAGACACTCACCCTAAAGAACTCCTTAGTGGAGCCTGAGTCTAACGTCCCATAGGCGATCTCTGTCTGCTTGGCCAGGTCCTCGGCGCTCTCGATCGGAGACACCATCCTCTCCACAGTGAGGAAGGCAGCCAGGTTAGCCGTGTAGGAGGAGATGATGATGAGGGTGAAGAACCACCACACTCCTCCGACAATACGCCCGGACAGAGACCTGAGGGCAAGAAACAGAGCAGACAGAGCAATGAGAGCAGCAAATCTACACAAGGAGGGGGAGACGGATCATTTTCTGGCAGCCTCGAGGTTTAGCTCATACCTATCTCTTTAATTTAAAGAATGTTTCACTTTTAGAGAAATTCTCCAGTTAACCCATTAAATGATGAGGGCTGCAATATTATCCGACATGTCCCTGCTGCTCCATGCTATTTGCATAATTCATTTAAGCGAAGTATCATTAACTTAATATAGCTGCCTTTACAGCTGATTAATTTGTTGAAAGTAATAATAAGCCTCATTACCTCAATATAACTGTGTCCACATTTAGTTTTGGAGCTAATTCAGGTGAGCAGCCATCCCAGGAAATGCTCAGCCCAGCAGCAGCAGCCTAAATCCAGCCGCCTGCAGGAGGGTGCCAGACGTGTGACAAGCGATGCCACTGAATCTGTCCAAGATTCGTTGGGTTAATTCCAGCGACAACACTGACTCAAAGTTAGCCAGAGTACTGCTATATGGTGGTTTTTTTTTCATCTTTTGGCGTTTCAAGAAGCAAGTTTATCTACTTGTTGGTTTCTGCCAATGTTTTGTGCAGACATTTGTTAGAAGTTTTACTCCATCTGTTGTGAAATGTAACGCTCTCCACTACAAATTTAGACCAGAGAGGACAGAACAAGTCTGTAGTAAAAGCAGCATGAGACTTTTTCTGCTCTTGAATTCAGGGTGCGATGAGCCAAACTGCTCCGTCACACAGATACTCCCATCCTGCCCACTGGTCCTTAACCAATTCTTCACAGTTTCCACATCAGCGTAAAGGCTCTGACTTTAAATCTGTGCCTGGCAGAGCAACTCTGGGTTCATATTTTTCAAATTTGACTATTCTCTCTGGTGCCATCCTCGACTTCTACGATCACACACATATTCCTCTTAATGTGCTGCTCTCAGATGAACTCACATTTCTCATTTCAAACGAGGATCCATTTGTGCCGCATCACTGCATTGCAGATGCTCTGGATTTCTCCTAATATATTGTTTTCATCGTTTATTTTCAGTGCAAAATATGCTCTCCTCGTGGCGCTTTCGAGTTGTAAATATTTTGTTTGTCCTTCAGCAATATCTACTGTTATGTTGTGACTCCATCAGCAAAGAGGTTGTTATTCTATGCAGATTTTATTTAAGTCTTATCTGTAAATGGCCTTTAATCAGGATACTTATTCAGAATGAATCACATAAAGGTCAATGACCATTCTCGAGATTAGTTGATCTAAACATGGTTGAGCCAGAGGCAAAGTTGTGGCCACAAAAAAATGCATTAACAGTAAGTGTGATTATAGTGTAGGAATCAGATAATACGCTTCTTCCTCTGGTGATTATAGTGACCTGGAAACTGCTGATCTATAGGGCCTTTAGTGCTGCTTACAAAATGATAGAATCAGCAGATTTCATTCAAAAACTGCATGTACCTTTAAGCTAAAATAAGAGCCAATTTGCTGCCTAATTGATTTTTTTTACACTGATTTATTCAACTGTGCAGACCCACAGCTCTGCAAAGGAAGCAGGAGCTGTTTCTTCGGTGCTTTGTCATGGCATTGACCAGAGTTATGCTCAACAACATACCTGGGTACCTCAGCTTACAGTTTATTTAGCCAAAACTAACCAGGGGCGTAGCACCAAATTTTGGGCCTTTGTAAAAGCAGTCTGTGGGCCCCTTGTCCTTCCTCTCTTGATCCATGTCTTCATCATGCTACTTTTGACATTTTTTTTGACAAAGTCAATTTGCTTTCTTGGCTATAGACACAAAATTGTACATTGGTGCTCCCTCAGCATAAACAGTCACTCACTTGGCTCTGGCTGCGTTTAGAGACGAATCATAATGCAGAGTTTAAGGAAACCAATTTGCGCCTTTGAGGAGTAAGCAGGGCTTCAGAGAGCTTCCATTAACTATTTTATAAAGAGTTCAGTCAATCAAACGGTTTCTTCAACTGATTTCAATTTAGTTATCGTGCTAATACCTTAGAAATATCAAAATTCAAGCAGGAGCACTTTTTATTCCAGGCTTTTCGAGGGCTCGCCTTCCATGGTGCCCTTGATAATCAGTCCTACTTTTAATGTCACTAAGACACTCTTGTAACTAACTGTCAGATGCAGAAATCATCCATCTAAATCCGCTAATGGGACAATTTACCAGGCCGACATCCCACTGAGCAGCTGGGAGTCAGAAGCATATTCAGAAGCATAGACTGTATAAATAATTGACGTAGCCAATGGAGTCAAGAGTGACCATGTTTAGACAAGAGTGTGGAGGCATTTTACATAAGAGCCTGTGGGGATGTGCTCTGTTTTAGAGCCAGCCTCCAGTGGCCAATCAAGGATTCACAGTTTTTGGCACTTTGGCACTGGCTTAATTTTTCAGCCTTGCACGGTGCTATTTGTTCAGAAGCTACACGGTAGGTTATTAGACTATTATTTACTTGCACATATTTTGCCCCTATCCTTTAGATCAGGCATGTCAAACCGGTCCACAGGGGGGCCGGTGTGGCTGCAGGTTTTGTTTCCAACCAAGTAGCAGCACACCAGACTTGACTCATTTAATCAACTGATCTCCGTCTTCAGACAGTTGATTGGTCAAACTGTGTGCTCTTGGCTGGTTGGCACAAAAACCTGCAGCCACACCGGCCCCCCTGTGGACCAGTTTGACATGCCTGCTTTAGATGTTACTTCTTAATGAATACTAATTATTAAAGAGCTGTTATTACTGTGTCCTGACAAAGAATAAAACGAATCAATGCTAAATATCCCACCATAAAAAGCCCACTTTTTTCCACATCATCCATAAATCCAATGTCATACTAATTTAAGTCTGTGAAAATCTATCTTTGGTCTTCAACCAGCTTCTAAAATCTCCCAAAGTCCCAGAAGAGAAGGATGACAGAGGCGAGAATCCTTGAAGATGAGGTCAGGGGCATCACACAACAGTGATGAGTAAAGAGATGAATAGATGGCATTAGGAAAGCAGTTATGGTGCTGATGATGTTCTTTTTCCTACAAAATGAATTATATGCACCAATGAGATGACCGTAAAATGGGACATGCAGCAAAAACACGGTAGCCCTCCAAGAGTCATGAGAAATTCAAGCAGGTTACTTGGAATGAGATGTAATGACCCCTGTGCATTTTACAGCCCTCAGCATGGTGGATATAAGTTATTTTGTGGATGCAAAGCATCACTGCCAGAATGCAGCTTCAAAACAAAGGTTTGTTTAGAGAAAGAAATGGGAGGAGAGTGCAGTGAAGTGAAGCATGAGGTTCAGGTAGACAGCAAAGCTCAAAATAACCTATATGCACCATGGCAGGAAGGAGATGTATGTATGGGACTATAAAACGCAGAGAGATGACGAGGACAACTGAGGGATGGTGGAAAGTGAATGCAACAACCAACCTTGGTGAGATATCGCATCCTTGCTGCATGAAGGCGCCCAGGGAGAACCACAGGCTATTAAAAATCCCAAAGTCGTTTGGAGGGTCTGGGGGGCTCTGAGGGTCTTTGGCCTCATCATTCTCGTCCAGATGCCACTCGTACGGGCTGAAACGGCTCACCAGGAAGAGCACCACACTCACGCCAATATAGGCAAAAACTATACACATCCAAATCTCATAGGCCAGTGGGTCCAGGAAGGAAAACACCCCAGGTTTGGACTTTTGAGGCTTCTTAATCATAATGGAGATGCCCAAGCTCATAAAGGGCTTCGAGAAGTCTATCACTTCTTCCCGTACCAACGTTATAGTTAGAGGAGCCACGGCTATGTCCGCTCTCTGTGAAAATGGGAACAGGCACACTGGGAGTTAGTCTCACATAACAAACAACCAACCAAAGTGTTACAAGTTGATTTAATGAAGGAAATATCAATAAAGTCAAACCAATAACCATGACTATATATAAGTCACACTGTCTTATAATCTCATATATATGCCCAGGCACTCAGCCTTAAAGGGGATTCATGGAGTAAAGAGATTGGACACGGTGAAATGCGACAGCTTACTGAATAGACCCATGATAATGCCTGTGAGAGGGATATCTGCCATTTGAAAATGAGTCACTCAGCATTTGTATTGGCTAATGTCTTTGTCTCGATCCAAATCTCCTCCATGAATCAAGCAGAGGGTTGGAAGACAGAGGTGGAGGAGCTTATGTAAGCAGTCCATGAAATGTGAATCAGCCTGTAAAATTCACCTTCATCAGATCCTCTGCAATCGCCTGACATGCTTTTCAATTAGTATCTCACTGCGGTGACTAAACATCAAAATATGGAAATACTTAACACACAAAAAGTTAGGAGGGTCTCAGCCAAAAGTGGCCACTATTCTGGATGTTATAAATATAGCAGAGGCCTTCTCATGGCCATTTTACTTGTTATGATCTCTTTCTATCTAAGCTATCAATAATGGAAGGGCTACAGGAGTGCAGAGTGCCCTGTGAAACAGCCATAACAGCAGAAACTACAGGTGTAAAATTGAAAAAATCTGCACTGAAGCAGTGTTTGCACGCAGATTTCTTCTAAGATTCCAGTCGGCGCTGTTATATATATTTTTAAACATTATTCATTCAGCAGCTGAGGTTCATAAAAGATGCAAATCATCTTGTTAAAGCCAGTTCAAGAGCGAGTGAGCCACGAGACGCATGACAAAACCAGTCTAGCTGATTTTACACTTGACGAAAGGCTTTCAAAAACCCACTCAGTTCCCATTAAAAGTATAACATATTAAACAAAGATGTTTTACATCGGGTGTGTTTTTGCATGACTGAAATTAATCAAGATAATACTTTACAGGATAATATGCATGGATATATTTTACATTGACTAAAAATAGGCCAAGTGGGTTTTTTTTAAAACCTCTCATATGTTCAGATGTGGAGGATTTTTCAATGCATTTACTATGCTTAAAAGTAATCTGAAAAAATCAAAGGGTTAAAGTAGTAATCTCGAAGATTTTCATCTAATTAAAAGTCTGTCTGTCTCAATGGTGATTGAGTCTGTGGCCCACTAAAAAAAGTAAGTATTGTAATATTAATATATTTGCGGTATTATGAACAAGGTGTCAAGAGGGACATTCAGAGAAAAAATGCTGCATTATGTTACTGCTAATGTAATGTGAATATTTCCTACAGCTGCAGCTTCACATTAAAAGTATGTAACTTGTGAAATACAAGGTGACCTTTATCATAAAGGAGTCACAGGAAACACAATGTGTTCTTCAGGGAACATAGCACTTGACAAGACAATGGTCATTTACAGCAACAAGACATGACAGACACAGTTCGCTATTAAATTCCAGACACCCAAAACTGACTTCAGAAAACTACTGGCAATAAATGCAGATTGTGGCACCGAGAGATTAAACATTAAAGCCAGCATCCAGCAAGCACGTATATTCTGGGACTGTGTGACAGGAAAACTTGCAGGCAGCAGTATTCTGTATTCGTCATTCAAACAAAGGAAACCAGGAGACTTACAGGACGTATTCAAGACGCTAGTTAGCCAATTAGCACCTTAACAACTTGATGTTGAAGGAAAAAATGGTATTTACAGGGTGCTAATGCACAATAACACAAACAGTTATGAACCTATTCTGCTCAATGGCTAAAATATTATAATCCTATTTATTATAACAAGCTACTTCTAATCTCACATCTCACACACACTTGACTTAAGCTGTTTGTTTGCCTTCTGGCATTTTCTTCCATTTTTTTTCCTTGTGCACTGAGCTAAACTGCCAATCGGAGTGGTTTCATTCACCAACTCTGCAGTCTTCTATTTCATCGGTCGGCCTGGTATGTCTGCGTGTTAGGTGAAGAGCTGCAAGTAACAGACTGCACATCTCCAACTTACCAAGGTAACCTACTCTCTCTGCAGAAACATGGCATGTGCAGTATAAATTAGATCATGGTCGCTCACAGAATAATGGAGAAAGTCCAGTTATTGCCTGATTAATTCTTCTTTATTAAAACGATAATAGTGTGTTTTGCTGCCCCCCTGAGCTCTGTGACCAGAAAACCACATTTGTTTTTACAACCAGTAACAACCAGTGTTGCCAAACCAACTAGGTTTGAAATCTTCGAGATTACCACTTTAAGTTGCGGGAAATGATAAATGATATAACCCCCTCCCCCTTATGGGCGACACAGGCGGACTGACACTTACCCCATAAACTAGTTCACCAACCATCCCGTTCCACGTCTTGGTCTCTGGATCTCTGGCTCCGTACTTCCCATCCGGCACTACTGACAGCTTATATTTTATCCCCACATGTTTTGCAATTTCAGAAGCTAAATCGACACAGTAGCCTTCATATCTGTCATTTCCATCCATCTGCATATAGTTTTTCTTGTACATCACATACGGAGCTTCCTGTTAATTAGACATAATTTTGAGTTCACTGTGAAGAAACAAACACATCCACAGTGGCCGGACCTCAAGGGTCACACAAGGCCGTGACTGGTACTGTAGCATGCACACATGCTGGGGTGACAAACACACATGTGGGGGACACCAAAAGACAAAAAGAGCAGAGGTTAAAAGGATCTATACAGTATCAGTTACAGGCATGTTACTGGGGGGCTCAACAGACTAAAAAAGCGGGCTGCTGCTGGAGTAAAGAGGCCAACGAGGCCAGTGGGAGGAGCAAAGCATCTAACACATATAAAGGAGGCAAAGCGGGATGTCAGGGCTCCCTCATGCTAACCTCATCTGCAAACTAAATCTTTGGAAATGGGTAAAAGGCAGGGGGTTGCATGTGCTTTGCATCAGCGTGGCACAAGGAGCAGGACAAGCTGAATGGAGCACTTTTCCAGTTCATGAAGTAAACGTCAGTGACAGCAGAGAGACACATCAAAAACATGGAGATTAATTCACTCATCAAACAAATATCAAGTGCAAAGAAGAGTAGCTGTATGACCACATAAAAAGTCATACTCATTCTTACAATTTATTACTATTGTGACAATAAAATAATCTGCTTGTTGCCTTGATTATATCATTTGACTGTTCCACATCACCTCTTTGCTTGGACTTCATTAAAATTAGTAACATGCTTGCCATCAAACCTCTTTTCGACAAACTAATGTCAACTTGAGTATATTCAGCAATGGCGATTTATTCTTGTCATATGGCATTAATATGTTTTTCAGAGGTTCTTTGACTATCATTAAAGGGGACCTATTAAGCTTAATTTCAGTTTTATACTTGTATATAAGGTATCTACTATGTTTACATGCTTTAATAGTCAAAAACACATCATTTACATCAAACTCACTGTGCTATAAAACTTGTATTGACCCTCTGTCTGTTTTGGGCCTGTCAATTTAAGCCTCCCTCCCAAAAAAGCCAAATCTGCTGGGATTGGATACCAGATGCAGGTCTTCCATATTTTGGCATTTATGCATGTAACTGCAGCCACGGACTGACAGTAACAGAAATTAAAGGCACGTTTTATGAAAAATCACCAACAATAGCTTCTAAAAACAACTAGACATTCTCTAGCAGGAATATAATCCAAAATCTGGGACACAATCTGTGAGACATTTATGACATCAGCAACCAAGATTACATGTTTAACTATGATAGCATGTAGCTACATGTACATTAGCAATGTCCTTGCAGCCATGGAATGGCTCTAACAGAGACTAGCAGCACTTTTTTACCATTAAAAATCACATATAAAAGCTTCTAAACAAATTCCAGCAGGAATATGATCCGCAATCATAGAGAAATGAACAACATCAGCAACCAAGATTGCATTGGCAACATGTACGTTAGCAGAATACTTGCAGCTGGGGAAATTGCTGTAATGGAGAAAGTACTACTACCCTCTACTGTTAAAAATTACCATAAATAGTTATAAACACAACCAAGCACGTTCCAGCAAGAAAACGATCCAAAATCAGGGGAGAAATTTACAACATCAGCAACAGAGATAACATGTTTCCCTAATGTTAGCATGTAGCTACATGATCGTTAGCAGTGTACTTTTACTTTACTGTGAGAAATCACAAATAAAAGCTTTTTAACACAACCAGATTTGTTCCAACAGGAACATTATCCAAAACTGGTTAGAAACATCAACAACCAAGTTTCCAAATTTCTTTGACGTTAGTGTGCAGCTACATGTAGAAGTGCAGGCTATGTGATGTAAACACTTGCAGTAGCGTGCCTTAAGCGGATGACCACATAAAGAAATCTGTTCCAAAATGACTTGACACAATGACACACTGTAGCCACAGTACAAAAAAGTAAGTATTGTATCCAGAACGGTCGGCAACTTGAGGGTTTTGCTTACAGGGATTAGGTAGTTTTACATACGTTGATCTCATTATTTGAAACTTTGTCCACGTTGATTATGGACGTGCTTCATTGAAACACTATAAATAGGACACAAAATGTGAAAAAGCATGATAGGTCCCCTTTAAAAGTCATCTTTAGAGGAGACTGTTACGTGATGCTTTCACATCAATGTTACTCCATTGTTGTTCAAACTCATCCGCCTTTACCTTCTCTCTCATTCTGCAGTTGTGTACAATGTTACAAAAAACAAAATGAAAGAGTCGCACCCCATAATAATAGGATGGCCTTTCATTAAATATGGTGTTTTACTTTAAAGTCATGGGATGTAAGAAAAGCAACATGACGTTAATGACATGACTGTGATGTATCTAAAATAATAATTGTCTCTATTCAAATCAAAGGCATGCCTGGCAGTGAGAAAATAATGCAGTGACACTACTCTTCTGTTTTCCCTTCCTCACTCACTTCCTCACTGTTGTACTTCCTGCCTGGTCATGAGGATAATGACAGATTGAAATGAGAATGTATGACTATTACATTCTGAATTTGTCTAAGATGAAAACATAATAGGCAAAGTCAGAAGGAGCGAGAGGCCGTGGTTTTAAATGTAAGATAAGGCGCACCTTATCTTACATTTAAAAATGGCTGATGATTACTAACCTGTGGTATCTGTCTGGAACTATTCTAACTAGCACTGTGTCTAACCCTGAGCCTGGTATACTGGGAGCACTGGTTGTAGAATTAATAATTTAAATTCAGTGCCAAAGAAAATTTGAACAAAGAGATAAACAGCCAAAGGTTGCCGCCTTTGGCTGTTTATGTCCTCCTTGCGCGCAGATCATTTCATGTCTCCGGCGAGACACAGCTGATTTACCCCGCCGCCACTGACGGATTACTTAATGAGAGGGAAACATGTTTACTTACGTATGCACTGAATGTGAATACGATGGTGTCTATCTTTATATCGTTATCGTTACCAAAGCCGTTATTGTGACGTCACTACTACAACAGCCCACCGTAATATAAAAAAACCAAAATGCTTTGGCACCCACACGGATACAGTTGAAACACTCTTTGTGAATCGACTGTTTCAACATGTAGTGAGTGGATGGAAAGCAACTCAAAACAAAATAATTCTACCCTCCCAGGACAGATTGCAACAATGGACACCTTGACCTTGAGTGGCAGAAATCTTAAGGTGAAACATTTAAAACCTGCTTGAGAGTGTACCATAATAGTAGTGACCACAATTGTTCGGTTTTCCACAGAAGAGGACTCGTTGGTGACCTGCTGATCCATTATATATACAAATTTTTCGTACTCATTCCAGTAGCCGATCTGAAAACAACACAGAGGTTCACATTTATTACAAGAAGCAGAAAGACATCTCACAGTAGAGCCTCCAAGTACGTGTGAGTTGGTTGGCTCTATCTGTACAGCAGTAGACATGTTGCCTGATGTAGGATTTTATAAAAAGCTTGTAGTGGTGCTTCTCACTTCACCTGGGCTACACTTCAGCAGAGTAGGCGTAATCTATTCCTGGTTCAGCAAATGCGCTCTTACATAACAAGAAAGCAGCACCAATAGAGCACTCGAAGACTGATAAAATTAATACAAACCTAATAGTCTAAATGTGCTTTTTCTAGTCAGCGCGGTAGGTTTCTCTACTGTTCTATTTATACTAACACATAGCACACACAGTATAATCTAAAACAAAAACAAACACTGGCCTGTGTCTACTGAACCTGAGATGATTCCAGTGGCTGCATTGTGTTTATTTCGGTTACACTCTGATGAATTCAGCCAAGAAGAAGTCGACGCCTCCCACTTCTGGTAGCTATGATGCACAATACTCACTCTGTTGTCACTGCAGATTGTCTGCAGATAGTTTGGATGTGCGGGCCGCTGTGATGTGTGTTGCCTTGTGAGCTGAACTGTGTAGACAGTATGGGGACACCTCCTTTCTGGTGCCAGCTTTTTGTGGGGACCTTGTCAGAGTTCAGGGTTAGGGGAGCTAGCCAAGCCGCGGCGTTGTCGGCAATGTTTTTGCCTTTGGCCTGCCCAGTTAAAGCAGGGCACTGAGGGAGCATGATACATGATGCTAAAAGTTACACTGAAAATACAAATGTTGTTCTTTTTTGCTGCCAATTTTGGTTTTTATTATTTGTTTTTATCATTAAAAGTCAGAAAAACTGTGGACAAACATATATATAAAGTTTTTAGCCCTTAAGGGGGCTGGTCGATGCACATTGTGAGCAGACTTGTTCTAGTAAGTCGAGCTTACAAACTAATCAGGCAGTAGACTGTGTTTTGTTAGCAGCATTGAAGAAAACAGCAAAATCATTTAGTGTCTAAACTAACAGGCATTGACAAGTCTTACAGCTGTCGAGCTAAACGGCTAAATGAGTTTATTGAGAGAGTGCACTTCTCCTCAGTTGGTTTGTTAGCTCATTTAGCAAACCGGGGCACAGAACAAAACAAGTGTCCACGCTTGTTGACAAAATGGACAAAGTGAATACTAATGTGTGCTGTGGCTCTTCTGTGTCCATGTCTATGGCTGGTATTTATTTAAATATAGTGTAAAATTGAGGTTACTACACATTTTTACTAATAGATTTTCTGAACTTTTCCGTAACTTTTCAAGTCACCACGCCCCTTTTTTCTATCTTATAGATAGATGTCAAGGCAACTTGACATGTATCTGGATTAAAATTTTGACTTAGTGCACATGTCTATAAATTGTTGTGAGAAACAGAGTGATTCACTGTCATGCCCCATCGTGAGGTTCCCCAATCCAAGTGGATCAGAGACCCAACACTGTATCTGGATATGGCTTATCTGAACATCTGTATGTGTATAACAATACCCAAAACAACGTTATATTCGATATTCAAAACTTTTCCAAAAAATTTCATTAATTCCAAAACATTTTCAGGCCTTGAAAACAGTTTTTCATAATTTAATAATTTCAAACTTAATTTCATGACTGTGGAAACCCTGTAAAATTAAATGGTTTTTACTGGCTACATAACCAAAATATAAATTCCATCCTTTTGGATATTGATTTCCTCAAAAGAGGACAAAGGATGTCTCTACAGATCTCTATGCCTTAGCACAAAGTAAACATGCAGTTTAAAGTCAGGTGCTCTTTAATGCTACAAAGACAGCTGCTGTTGGGATTTGTGCTGTAAAACTTCTTACAACTAAAAGAGCTGCATTATAGGGAGGTATAATGGAGAGTTTTACTGTGTTGGTGGTTTTGTGTCTTGTGGAAAACGCTGAAAATTCAACTGAAATTCAAAAAGTCACATTTAAATAAATACATTTAGATAATGTACAAAACATCAGTTAAATATAATCTTGCAAAGCAAGCCCACAAATTAGACTCAGCTTGTTTTCTGCCTACACTCAGTAGGAATGTGCTTGTTGTAATTTAAGGTGATTGACAGCTCATTCAGGCATCAGCATGAACCCCTCAGACATCTGATTGGACAGATGTACCACTCACTGGGCTGCCAGTGGTTTTCACTATCAAATTTAAAAGTTTGAAACACATGGCAGCTCTTTTAATCTTTGAGATCTTCTGAATTATCAACTTTAATCTGTTTCTAAATCAGTGTGAGGCCCTGCAGTAGAATTAATGCCTGAGTTTGTAGCCACAACATGCAATTTAAATAGCTGTTGGTGATGTTTTTGAGCCATGTCATCATCTAAACTGCCACTCCCGAAAGGTTTGTAGATTGGTTTAGCATCCATCTGCAGGGCTCGAGTGATTCTCAGTGGAAGTTTTCCAGATTAAAATCTCGGAGGGGATGTGCACTCTCATGATTTGGGCTGGCTTTGCAAGACTGGCAGCGTCTGCTCAAATCAGAACCAACCCTAAAAGTCGTGTGCTGCCTACATGCCAAGAGAAAGTAAAATCCCTTTTACAGAGCTTGTTTAAACTTGCTTTCATGTCAAATGACTCTAAAACATACAACATTAGCATCTTTATCATATGACAATACTTTTAAGAGTACTTCATTCCATATAATTTATGTAATGACAGGTGTTTCCAAGGCTGTGTGCTCACTTACCTTCCTGGGGCCTCCCGACTTCATCTCATAAACATCAATTGTGTAATTAGATCTTCGGCCAAATGTGTCAAACTGGATGTTTCCTGTCATACCTTGTACTTGGACCTGCCAGGTGACAAGAAAAAAAAAATTATAACAAGCTTCTAACATGCAGTAAGTGAGCAAACTCCTCATGAAAACAAACTGTTTCTATATATGGCTTCAAAAGTTCCCTCCAGCGCCTTTACTTGGCAATATGTTTTTATGCTCACAGTCTATTAGGAAGGCAGCTGTTTTGGCAGGCGAACTTGGAGTGACTGTGAGGTTTGTTTTTGGATGAATCAGATCAATATGGAGGGCTGACAATTCTGGACATTTGTGCTAAAAGCAGGGAAAATTACAGATTTTTAAGGCAAGGGAAACATTGGGCCTTATTCACTAACATCTTTTTTATTGTTTTTTCTTAAATTTGTTTTTAGAAAAGTCTAGGAGGCAGACACCTCTTACACATTTAAGAGCAGAATTTCCTCCCTTATAAAGATTATAGTTAGGGCTTGCTCAAGCTTGCCTCGGACCTTCTCTCCTGTTAGGGTCCCAGGACAATGCAAAATGCTGTAAAGCCCTTTAAGTCAAATTATGATTTGTAATAATGGACTTTCCAAATAAATATTGACTTGACTTGGTGGATATTATGTCAGATTCACTGCATGTTCTTAAACAACAGAATTGTTCACACCTGTCATTTATAATGATAAATCCACTTTTCTTTTCATGTTAAAAACACATCAGTTGATCCAAATTAGCATTGGTAAACACCCTGCAAAACTCCATAAAAGGGCAGGGCCGTGTGCACACACAGAAACTAAAGAAGAAGTTGAGAGAATGAAGTCAACAATGCCAAAATGAAAGTCTCAAGAGGGGTGGAACACAGGACTCAAACATAAAAAAAACCCTTCTGTTTTTAAGTGGAGGAGCTTCGGCAGAAAGTGAACGCCAAACGTGCTGTCATATTTAGTAGCTTCAGGAATGGAGATAAAATAACACAGACAAATGCATGTGATGCACAAATACACATTAATCAACCACACAAACCACAAACTCTATGCATTATCGTAGCATAATTTTGAGAGTGGGGATGTGTGGGGATAGAGACGAGCGCCATGGTGCTCTCCAAGGTTCGTATGGTATGTAAGTCTGCGTGTGTTTGAGAGAGACAGAAAGAGGGAGATAGAAGGTTTTCATCAGTGAACTATTTTAGGTTACATTTCTGTAATTAAGTTATCAAAACCAATTACTCGGAATGCTACTTTTTCAATTTATGTCCCATCTGAACCGCCTGTGATATTTTCTAATGCCATCAATCACAAATAATTAGATGGCATGGTTTCCTTTACCATAACTGATTTGAAGTGTAAGTAGCATGCTTGTTTTAAAAGGCCATTATGCTTTTTTTTTTTAAATGTAAATAATTATTTTTTTAAATCCTATAAGTTATTAAAATATTATTGCAAAATAAATCCAATATTGTTATACAATTGTGGAATTGAAGAAAACATAATATCCAATTATTCTGCACAGACATGTTAGCACAAAATGTGCGTAAGAGTGCTCTGTTGTGTGCATAGATTCTGTTCTTACCTAAGATCACAGAAAAATCAGAAAACATTGGTGATTTTCAGAATCTTGGTGAAAAATGTGTAAAATGGTTTTGAGAAGAAATTTCATCTTAAAAATGGTTGGCGAATGAGGCGCATTGCTTTCACTTTTTCCTGAGACAAAGAGATGAAATCAAAGTTGATATTTCAAAAATAATACTGTTTTCAACATGTTGTATGGAATGAAACATGGTGCTGTTACAGCTCTTGTGCCAGAGGGATAAAATCCATAACTTTTGAAGCTGAATAGAGGGAAGAGTGATATAATCTGAAGATTAAACCGTAGGGTAAATCAAATCAAAAGCAGAGCTGTTTACAGAGACAGTGAACACCCCTCGGTCTTACCATTTTGAGGGCTCTCTCTATGTCGATGCCTTGGCTCCAAGGCACAGCGGGGTTGGCGAGGCAGTCGCCCGCACTCCCCCTGCGAGACACGTCCACTCGCTGGCGTCGAAGATACCGGAAGGCCTCAGCGATCACGAGGATGGCATCGTGGGTCAGCGCTGATGTGTACTGAAATAAAGGCCAAAAGAAACCCCAGTGACGCACCACTGACATCATGCAGACTGCACTATCAAAGCAAGGTTATCCTCTCCGCAGCAGTGCTCAGTAAACACAGAGAGCAGCGCTACTGATGTAAGATGTAAAAAAAAAAAAAATCAAAGCATTGCATTATGATTGACATAAGAAATTGTGCAAGTGTGAAAGACGCTTCTGTTCAAGGGCAAGCAGGTGACAAGTTATTTAAGCAGTGAAAAGATTCAGCAGAGTTACTACCTTAAAACTTGAAGAGAGAGACAGGGAGAGAAAAAGTGTCTTTGAAGATGCTGAATTAAATGTAACTGCAGCATCGGCGGCTCTGCCTCACTGACCTTCAGTGGAGTGTTTTTGGCTTCTGGAAATTCTCTTTCATCCAGGCGCTCCCAGCGCTGGAGGAACTGCTGGACGATGGAGCTGTCTGGGTTGATGATCTGGAAGCCTGTGATGTTGGCTCCACCAGAAAAGACCCTGTCCAGGCTCATGTTGGAAAAACCCTGAGAGCAAAGAGCACAAGTAGCTGCGAGAGGGATGAGGGATCATTAGCAGCAAAGAAAAAACTTCTTTCGCTTGCCCATCATTATAGTTCTGTTTAATTACTGCAACCAATTGTTAGTCTATCGTAACTACATATTGAGAGGTTTGACTACACTACAGAGAGTGTTGCATTTCTTTGCACTGCATTGCATCACGCTGAGCGGTGTTGTTCTGGGCTTTGTTGGATTGTTTCATGTAGAGAGCTCTCACCAGGTTGGCAAGGATATAATGGTATCCTCTGCTGTTTTTTCCCGAGGTCACCACCTACAAGTCGCAGGAGGAGACACACAGTGAGTCACATCTCATAACACGGAGAACATTTGGAGGGCTGAGATTCAGAAATGACAAAGACCTTTAATTTCATAACAGAGTAGTTGGTAGAAAGAAAGTGGAGGGGGAAAAAAAAGACATTTTAGAGAGACATTTGCAGAGGGAGCGCGTGAGCACATTTGTACATTTGTGTGTGTTTGTGTGAGACACACACAGAGAGGGGAGAAACTGTGATGACAGCACTTGTTCCTTTCCATTAACTTCAACATGTAAAATAAGGTCAAGGCTCCGGCAAACCTCCCTCCCTGTCTCTCTCTCTCTCTCTCTCTCTCTCTCTCCCTCTCTGCAGCTGCCTGTGCTCTACAGTCTGCCTCTTCCTGCTCCGCCTGTCTCAGTCGCACACTAGACTTAATTAAACCCAAAACGTTGTACAGCACCTGTCTGAGCGAGCAGACAGAGAGAGCTGCACTCGCTGATTTCTTTAAACTTCCTCACCAGCCAAACCGCTCTCACTCTTTCACACGCATTTTCTTTCTCCCTCAATTCTGATTCTCCATCGCAGAAGCTTCAAAAGATACTGCGGGGGTGGATAGATGCTTTTTTTCTCCCTGTCTTTTCACTTTCTACACTCCCCCACAATTTTGATATAAGTGTATTCAGGCACTGAAATCAGCTAAATGTTAAATGTCCAGAGTGATAGTGATATCATGTTGGAGAGATTTTATAGAGGACTTGAATATAGATGAGACATTTTTACAACAGCACTGAAACAAGGACATGCATCCCCGTGGTACATTTCTAGTGCTATTTCCATATTTTTCATTTCGGCCGGGCGTACAGTGATGCAAAAATGTTCCAGTTTTTTTATTCAGTGCATGGAGTCTCACATCTGTGCACTTTCAACTCCTCTGCTTACTCCTGCCTTAATGTCTCCTAATTGTCTCTAGAGAGGGAATGTCCTTGATGCTCCAAGGTCGGCCCTCCGACCGGCTTATACACTCTGACAAATTTCTACAATAAATCCAATTACCTCTCTCGGAAGTGCAAAAATGATTTCATTGTGTTCGACATTTTGCACCTCTCACTGCTGCCCCACATTCTGCGTTTCTTACTCACAAGCAGAAATTCCTGGAATCTTTTCTACTTATTGTCTTCCAAATTGTCTTGAAAAGCTTTTCATTTGCAGTAGTGCAGCAACACAGTGAGCACTAAATGAAGCTGCAGTGCCTGCAGAGACTGGGCTACAACTCCCGTTTGTCACCAGCACACTCAGGCAGAAAGCACAAGACTTCACACTTCTATATGCGCATCCAAAACTGACACCTCAACTGCTGTTTCTGACTGAAACCGCGTTTAGCTGTTAGAAAATAAGCAATTGTAAACATTTATTGCTTACTGTAGCTGCGAGGCACATGAAAACAAATAATAACGTGGGAGTTTTTGTGTTTTATTTGGCTGTCTACTGGAGGGGTAAAAGTTATAATGAATGCCAGGAAAGTTCATAAACACATGGCAGGTTTTTTGGTTTATTAAACCACAGCTGGGAGTCAAATGCTACAAGCTTCTGCAGCCAATTTATCACAAACTACAAAGTTGATAAAAATGACAAATGACAAAAAGGTTTGTATTACAAAGTGAAAAGCATTACAAATGAATCAGCAGAGTGCTATGAGTCTTAGAAAATTAGAGCTCTGGTGTTTTGT
This sequence comes from Plectropomus leopardus, assembly GCF_026936395.1. NCBI lineage: Eukaryota > Metazoa > Chordata > Actinopteri > Perciformes > Serranidae > Plectropomus > Plectropomus leopardus. The sequence continues at coordinate 26,436,190 of NC_142190.1, read as the reverse complement.
TTTTTTTTTTAAATAAAAATCGTATCAATATTGATTGTAGTGATGGAAGTAGGTTGTTGTACTTCAGCAGCATAATAAAATTCCTGAAATTCAGTTATGGCTTTCAGTTATGCTATGCCATGCCAAGATTTTCAGTGACCCTATCTCACCAAACCTATAAAATATTTTAGAAGTGCCACTACCAAAAAATCATATTGCCTCATAGTCATTCACTGTTGATTTTCATGTGCATCTTGTTGACAGGTTGGGCTTTTGTGTCAAGTATTTCTTTTCAAGACAGCCTGAAAATGTTTTGACTTGGAGAGAAAAAAAGAAAATCCCCTGACAACTGCATTGGCACTAAGCACAGAGACTGACAACTATTTTAAAGTTGGGATATCTGGTTGCTAAAACAGGTGGCATTTGTTTGATTCTGTCTGCATTTACACAATCAATGAATGAGCCAACTCCAAACTAAAAATTGTACAACCTCTTCCTGACATACATGTATTAGCTATAAGTATAGCTACAGAACATAATGAGAACAGTTAATGATCACACAAGACTGAAATCACTAAGTTCCTTCCAGACATTGGCACCAACAAAGATTTTGGCCAGATGGGGGAAAATCATGGGATGGCACCACAAAACCAAGAGCTATAACTGAATTTCATGGATGCCTTTATGCAGTGTAAGTATGTAAGTTAGTTGAAATCTATGTTATTATGAGAGTTACAGAATAACATCCTGATATACTTTTTTTTTGTTATTAGTGTTACTAATTAGCCTATCTAATGTGCATAGATAAATAACAGCACAGTTAAAATTTTGAGTTCCACAACAATCCTGTATTAATGTATTCTGTATATACATGTGATTTAGTGTTCTTCAAATAGGCTAGTTGACTTTTCCGTAAAAATACAAATATACATTTTGAAGGAGTAAACTGATTGTATGCAACAAGCATTTACTGGGAATGAGTCTTCTCAAGCTTAAAAACAGCACACAGAGGCCTCTAATTGTTTTTGATTATTTTTACGAGGGAGGCAGGCACCGATTGCAGCGCCACTGCTTACTGTTGCAAAAGCTTTGAAAGCTTGTGCAAAATGCTCCGTTTCCACTAAATTATTATCATTATTTTCAATTTGACCCTGGTTTTACATAATTAGTCACTGTGTTTTCATTGTGAGCATCTAAAAAAATCACGCTAACACAAGAGTTTCTACAAATACACAATGGAATTACATAAGACTTATCATATTGACAACAGATTAAAGTCAGAAAACTTTGTAAATTGTGGCCATATGCAGCTTTTGTAAAATAAATAAATGAATATATGTTCACACAAATAGACTTCACAACTGATTGGCTGAGCGGTTCTTAAAAAATAGTAGGTAATGCATGTTCACCATTCTATTTAATAAATCCTCTGAAAATAAACTAAGTCTGAAAAATACCTTAAAAAACATGAACCAGTTACATACCTCAAGCGATGTTTCTGCCACTATGTGAGCAGTACACATGTTCTTGTAAAGGATTATTTCATTTGATTTGCTGTGGGATTTGCTCCATCCCTCTGTTGGCAGTGCTGTTCTGGAAAAAAGCATCTGGGCATAACAAATATTTTTAGGATCCTGATGCTCCAGTTTCATGGTCCCCTGGGATAATCGCTTTTTGTGAGTATGTGAAACCACCGGGATCCTGAGGTCAGGCACTACCGTCACTGAGAGACCGACACTTCTATTGTCACAGGACCTGTATCTTCCTCTTTGTCAAAATCCATTTCTCACAAAACAGCTTCTTCAAACAGCTCAGGGGGAAAGAAGACCCGCGGCCTGTAAGCGAGAGGGAACCTGCAGCACTGATTGTACCGACTGGCTCCTACATTTTTAATGCTCATTGAATGGAAAGGATAGTCTAAGTGCCATGCCCTGTCATCCTTTTCCTACAGTTAATGTGCTCATCTGGCAACAGTCCAAAGTGCATCTGCGATGAGTCAAACCAAGAGGGCTAAATCATATAAACAGCTCCCAAAATGCGGTTGGCTTTCATGATCGGTAATCAGTTAGCCCAAAACATGACATGTCCTTACAACTGAGAAAAGGACAACTATTATATTTTCAGCTTAAAGGTACCCTGTTGAGTTTTTGACCACTGGTCACGCTATGGTGCAATATTTTTGAAGCCCCTTTCACATATGTGCTGCAGACCTGAAATTATCTAGACATTACCCGGAGGAGCTGTGTGTGAGAATGTAAATGTCCATATCAGCTGGATTGAACATTAGACAAACGTTATCCTGCCAGCTCAAAAATTACAAAGTCCATGAAATGTCCAGTTGTGCTTATGTGTTAATAGAGCAAGAAATGGTCAGGAGAATTCACAACGAGTTGATGACGTTGCTATCACAAGATTCCAGATATTACAGTCCGTCACAACAAAAGTCCAGTGCTGGCTAAACGTAAACCTGAGCTGTACACACTCTTAGCTAACTGCAATGAAAATTCCCAAGGGGTATTAGTGTAGGTGTATTGGTGTATTGTGATATGTGTATTCTGGCATATTGTACTATATGTATTGCAATATGTGCACTGTGGTATATGTTATCATGTATGTATTTTTGTAAATGTCCTGTAGTATGTGTATTGTAGTATATGTTATCATGTATGTATTGTGGCATATGAACTATAGTATGTGTATTGTAGTATGTGTGTTGTAGTATGTGTGTTGCGGTACATGTATTTTATTGTGCTTTCCATGTTTATAGTGCATTGTGGTTTTATGATGTTTAAAATTCAATATTTTAATAACTTCATAGGTCTATATGTAAAAGCCTAACTACAGACACAGGTTCAATTAGCAATACCTATATACTTTTTATACAATATTTCAGTGTCATACTCTGTATTGGAAGTATATTAAGTTGCATCGTCTCTATCAAATTAAATAAAAATCCAATTCAATGTTCACGTGAAACCGTAAGAAAACAAAAAGTGTCATTTACATGAATACAGCTGACCACAGCTGACTGAAAATTTCTCGTTGCCAAGATGACAAGATTTGGGAACTGAAGCTTGGGAAGCTGAAATGTAAGGAACAGTGGGAAACTGTTGTTTATGACCAAAGTATGCAGTGTTCTCCATGTCATGTCCTGCATGCTCTACCCGGGCGCCATCTATCACCTGCACCACACAGAGTATTTCCAGTGAGCAAGAACACTTCTGAAACAGACACAGACCTCCTGTTGTGTGTGACGTGTGAAAGGGAAACTCCAATTTCCAATGTCTAGACCTCATTCTCCAGAGACTGTCAAAAGTTCTTATGAGAAAACAAATTAAGAGTGAGTCTCTATTTTGCTTGAGATACACTCAGGCGAATAATGCAATACACATTCCTGTATTGTTTCATGTCTTGTTACTCTTTCGACTGCAATTAGTGCCGATAACATGCCAAGAAACCCAGCAATAAGCCTGCTAAGGGGAGAAATAAAAAGACTAAACGAGAACGTAAACACAGGTTTTAAAAAATGCAACAAAAAAAATCAGCTTTGCAAATGTTTTATGGGGAAGGAAATAAAGCACATTCAACACCACTGTTAACTCTCAAAGGCATACCAAACTCCACATAGCACCTTCATGCTAAGATTAGCTAACTGGCTAATGTTGTAGCCTCATAACAAACAGATTTGAGAGTGGTATCGATTTTCTGATGTCAAATGTCAAAATATCCCTAGCCTTAGACTCCAAATCCAGTGTTGTTTTCTTATCTTTAAATCCTACACTCTGCAGTTAAAAATAAAACACAGCACATCATCCTCCAACCGCCAGAAGTGCGATACAAATAAACCCGGCACACAGACTCCTGCTCCATCTTTACCTTTGTATTCACCTCTCTGTGGACGATATAATCAGAAATATGGAGCCATCTCCTCACGCTGTGGAGCAGACAGGAGGAGGGACAGACAGAGAGCAGTTGTCTCAGGTCTCAATTATCTTTATTTGCCCGTCCTCAGGGCTCCTCCTTCCCGCCTGTCCGGACGCGCAGGTCTGTGCTGTGCCGTTTGAAGCGGGCCACAGCCGGGCCGGGCTGCAGGACGATCAGCCTAAATATTCCTGCGGGAATCGACTCTAATTAAGGAGACTGGAGCCACAGTCCTGCACAGAGCTGGATGTCTGCCCAAGTGCCTTCAAGAGGATTTGACTCTCTTCCCACTGATGGAGGCTTCTCTTTGTTACAGTGATTTGTCATCTGCCTTCTTCAGAACTGGAACGGGCATCCTAAGGTTGATGACTGTCCCTTTTCACCAGTCAACTAATTATTGTTACGCTACTCAAAACAGGGCATAATGTGAGGAGGGATTTAACTGTCAAAGAAGTGCATTAAAGACAGAAAACACAGCAGAGGAAGGACATGGCTGTGGATCAGTTAAACATGGCTCCAAATCCCCTATTGTGAGCAGACCTTAACATAAAGCTCAATCCTTAATGGAGAGTAGTTATGAAACCTCTGGCTTTCTTTCTGCCTGCACCTTATACAAAAAAATACACAATATTTTAGACAGATTTTGAAGAAAATGTTAAGAGTCCTTGCTGATTTCTAGTCTTTGTATTAATATTTAAAATGTGATTAAATATAAAACTTCCCTTCATACTTCATTGAATGGATTTGGTACACTACAAGCACTTTTTTTTGTTTTGTCCCTGGGACCGTGTGCAGTCTGACAGTTTAAGCGTCTGTTTTTTCTCTCCTTTCAGCAGCCATCAGCTCCATACTTCTGAAGTTCACACAGTCTTCTTATTGAATGCCAATATCAACAAAATAAAAAAAAGTGTATGAAGTTGTAATGTCCTTACTATCCTTGTTGCAGTTGTGCACTTGCCAACTCCCCTGCTTGCGCATGTTTGATGTTGTTTTTCATTTTTTGGTTGGTTTTTACTCAGACTTCTCTGGGGTCTCCTTTGGATGCCTGGGCTACAAAGAATACTCCACAAAAACTTCCTCTTTTACAGTCCAATGTTTTTCTTTGTTCAGAAGCCATGTTTTCTTGTTTATAATGGAAGCTAAGGAAAAGGAAAAGAAGGGCTAAGCACAGATAGTTGTCTTGTTGCTGCAGTCAGTTTACGGGGCATTGCAGTTCATGCAGTTCTTTCACATTTTTATTTGCAGTTGGAGGTGAGGTTTCATATATAATAAATTAGCAAGGACAACTTGGAAAATAAAGGACAGGAAAATACAAAGGACAAGTAAATGTAAAGTGTCCTCTCCTGAAAATATATATTAGGACCCTCATGACTAATCATTATTTTAGTATAGTCTGAGGTCAGTTGGTCAGGGTGACTATAATGTTCATGGTTTTTAGCTCCTTTTTGGTTATAACTGCACTGACAGTAATCTAGAAAGGTGCCAGAGAGTTCACTTCATGGCAGTTATGTTTTGTATACTACTACCTTTGAAATTTTTAAACATGCCGTGTGTGCAGGTTAGTGCACGTGAGTACCAGTGTGTCCCACTGGCTAGCTCATCAACACCACTTTTCACTGCGTGTATACGGGGACCATGACAGTGTTATGGCCGACATCAGAACATCGTATAATGTAGCCCCACCCTTCCATTATCCCAACAATGTTAGCTCTGTCAGCGCTGTTGCTGCTATTAGTGTTGTTTATGGAGTTAGCACCATAACACTAAATATTGCATACTTAAACAATGGCACAATCTCTTTAGAGTGTTTTGAAAATTACATTATTTACATAATTTTCCTCTTTTATTGATGCATTTTTTAATTTCTATGGCACAGTATTGACACTAAATGACTATACTCATTCCTGCTCTCTGTAGTCCAGACAAAAGTGAGCAAAAGTATATGTGTCCATGCATTCCTATGCTAATGCAGGTAAAAGATGAAATACAAACAAAACAAAGATCCTCCTCAGCTAAACACATTCCCCTACAGTACTACTAGTGACCAAAACTGCACTGGTAGGCTTCAAATATTTTTAAACTAGAAGTTGAATTTTCACAGACAGAGGTTTACACAATTTTTAAACCGCACTGCAGCAAGCAAATATTGCGCCAAAACTGTCAACTTTCTATCGCTGAACTGACTCTGTATTAGATCCTGTAATCACAGTACAGTAAACCTACTCTTTATCAACTGTGAAAGCATCATGGAGTTACCTATATATACATTTTTAGCCATGTTAGCAGCTTGGCTGTGGGGATGCCAGTGTTAGTTGGTCAGTCCAGACTACGGACTGACGGACGGACTACGGATTTCCATGAAATTTTGTAGAGACATTTATAGTTTTCATTGAATAAATCCTCATGACTTTGGTGATAGCTCCACCACAATATTCATATTTTTAATTTTCAGTGAAATGTCTCAAAAAGTATAGGATGGAGTGGCATGGCATTTTGTATAGATGTTAAAAGCTGTAAAAGACAATTTCTTATTACTTTGTTGATCCCTTTACTTTTCATATAGCACCGTCAGTAGGTCAGTTTCTAAATACTTTGATTTATGACCGCATACCTGCAAAACAAAATGACTTCCCCATCAGCCTCAGCTGTGCTTAATGTTTAGGGCTAATTATCAAATTTTAGCATGCTAACAGGCTATACTAGGAGGGTGAACATGACATATTGGAAAATATCACTAAATAACCTTAGCATGCAAGCATGGTCACCGTGATCATGTTAGCATGCTGATATTTGCATAATGCTAAAAGCACCGCTGTACTTTAGGTATATTTGCCTTTCCTAGTATAGCGAAGGCATGACCCGCCCCTACACTCTTTCTGATTGGCTAGTACTTGTTGTCTTTGTTGGTTGGACCGGTTTGATTTAGGCAATGGGATTGGTATGGGTGACATTCTTACCTTAACCCATAAGGTAAGAATGTCAGGGTTAACCAATCAGGGTGAGGCAGAGTAGGGCCTAGTAGGGTCATACCATCACTGTCCTAGAAACGCAAATATGTGTACTTTAGTAGCAGCCTAACACAGCCACTAGCACAGCTGTTTAAAAAATCTGGGACCAAACAAACATTTAAAAAAACCACCCCCTCAAGAGAAAATATTTATGCTACATAAACCATTAGTTCTGTCACGGCCTTAAAAACCAACGCCCACGCAAAACCAAACTACTATGCACATACAAGACTGAATAACATCCACACAGATGTAATCTCATCCCTAACACACCATCTTGTTTTACTATCCAACTCTCTGGGAGTGGAATTCCAGAGCACCTCTGGGCGTTCAGCACTTCTCCTATTTCCCTCCAAAGCACCAGACAGGCAGACTCACTACATGGCTCAATTCCCACAAGCTCTCTCTTTTTCTCTCCCTCGGACTCTTTCACTGTCTGTCCACTGTGCAGGAGGAGGCTGGAGGTGACTGCTCCTCTGGCAGCGATTATACATCCACTGTGCCTCTATTATTGATGAGAAGCCTTAGAGGTGTTTATCGCTCCGTCTTTACTTTAGTGAAGGGATGAGACAGACTGATACTTTTAAAGGCGGTGAGAGAGCCGGCAGGGGAGTAAAAATACCCCACAGCACACTTATCAACAAATAAAGCCCTGTAACAAGTGAAACTACTCTGACTAAAGTAATTAGCGCAAAATGAATGATGGCTATCTGCAAATGAATTCATGTGTAATACACTTGGTAAAAAATAATAGCCGCAATGCAGGTATAAAAAGAATTTCATTTTGATGATTTTAGTGTTCACGAGGTCAAATCCTAAATTCTGGTTGCAAAATAAATTCTGTCCAGAACGTTTGCTTCCTGATGCCTGAGTGATCTCAGTTGTGTTTGCTCACTCCTGCCTTTGTGAGAGATCTTCCCTCAGGCTAGGAGGGTAGGCTATTTATAGTAGGCTCATTGTTGTTGCTGTTATGGGACAGTGTGTCCTACTTACACTGGGAGCTGATATTACATTAAAGCAAGTGTTGATGTCACAGCTCGTACAAGGAATCCATCTCGGGAGACGTGGGTCCGTCCTACCGCTCTCAAGCATCTGGAGAGATGCTCGTCTGACAGATGCTGCCTTCAAGGCCACCACTCGCATTAATCCGCCACAGTAAAGAGATTATGATTGGATCGGCCTGACGTGAACCCAAATGACCTCCATTATCTGATTCCATAACTAGAATCTAATATGGGGGCAATTTGAGAACATTTGAAGAACCATTCGGTATCAACGTGAAGGGCAGAGAAAAGCAAACTTCTCTTAATAAATGAAAACGTTCTGTGCCTTCACTACGAATATTCCCTCGCGTCAGAAGAAATGAAGACAGATCTGTAGTGAAGGTCAGAGTGAAACTCGTAAGGGCAGCAATAATGAAGATCATTACGTAGAGGGCAAAAGCCTTTACACACAAATATCTCAGCAAAGAACAGAAGGTTAAGATGTGCTCGGGATTAATGGTTTAAATAAGCACACACACACACACACACGCACGCACGCACACACACGCACACACACACACACACACACACACACAGAAAACAGGCTGCGTTTGTGGGCTTAATGGTTTTTGTAACATATTAATCTGCTGAGCACCTGTGTACAGTAGCTGCAATGACCCAAACTGAAGAGAGACATTAACTTTTAGCTGTCAAACTGGTCACATTTTATTTGCCAACAAGTCCTCATAACCTAAACAACAAGATCGGTCATTTGTCAGTGACCTCAAAAACAACTTGTATAAGCATTTTTGAATGCCTTTACTGCATGTTTAAGGTTGGGTTAGAAAACTGAAACAACTCGATGGAGAAATCAGCTTCATTGTTGAAATAAACCAACACTGATTGCTAGAGACAGGGCATAAATCTCAGCTTCCAGAGTCACACGCTGTGTATGCACAACAATTCACCTCTCCCCTGACCTCTGCACACTCCCTAAGTGCTAGCTGCAAGAGCAAAACAATATCACGCGACACCCGCGTTCCTTCTAAAAGAGGACAGTAATTATTTGCATGTCTTGTCATGAAAATGTAAACAGAGGTTGGTTTAAGTTGATAGTACCCGACCTTTTCTTTGAGATATACCCCTGTGCCCCTATCAGTTATACTCAAGTACCCCATCATTAACAACACCATGTGCCAAATGTGTTTATATGATTTTACAATGAACTGGATATTATTTAACATTATTCAAAATATTTTTAATACATTTATTAAAATATTTGACAAAGCTGATGAAGTATTTTTTCCTACTTTCCTAATGTTTAGGTTAGTTTGCTAGAAGCTGCATTGTATAAGTAGTGGCAGAAGCTAAATGTTGAGCTATTTTATCCATTTTATTTTACTTTTAGCTAACTATTTCAGCTTACTCATTACTTCTAGTTAACACTCAATGCTCAGTCATTTATCCAATAGTTTTAGTTATCTAACTATGTGAAGTGTATATACATTATTTTTAGCTACTTTTTAAGCTTTTTTTTTTTTTTTTTTACTGTTTAAATGTTCTCTATTTCCTTCCTAGAGACATTGATTGGTTGTTTTTGTAAGGCCATTAAAATGCTACAAAGCAAAAGAGTAGGCAGGGTTTTTTTTCTCTCACAGATTCTCCATCTCATTAGTGCTGTGTCAAAATGACAGCTGAAGTGAATGTGAAAAAAAGTTATTTATTATTAAAGTTTCCTACTATAGCTTTAAGTGTGGCCAAGAAGCTGTCATGTTTCAGGCGACTGCAGTTTCATATTTAACTAGTGTGTATACACATTCTGACTAAAAAAACAAAACAAACTATAACATGTTGCTAAAATGGATATTTGGATCCAAATCTTACATATAATTTTGTGGTCTAAAGAAGTCATCTATATATGTTCGGTGTCATTTGAAGTTTGGGTGTATAAAGTCAGAAATATTTAGGTTAGGATTAGGTTTATTATATAGATAATGAGATTTTTGTTTGTTTAACTTTTAATGTTATGCCTTCTACCATGTACTCATTTCACAATGCCTTGATATGATAATATATACATATTACATGTAGGTGTCAGGTTAATATGGATATATTCACATACATTAAACATAAATGTACAGTCACCCTTCTAAATGTTACCACATTCATTCATCTTTCTGTCACACTTACTCACACACACCCCTCATCCCCAACCCAACAATAAGAAGTAATCAACATCCATCTCTCCAGATAAAAGCCCAGCCATTTGCTTGAAGCAAGTTTAGTATATTACTAATCAAAAGAAAAACAGATGTGAAATCTCAGCATCTATTTAACTCAATGAATCCTGAGTAACAGTGCACTTAAAAATTCATTTGCAAGGTGAAATTTGACCACATGAGCAACATAGTGAAGCTTCTAAGCCACTAAATGAACACTAACGATCTTCTAAGTAAGCAAATTTCCTGTTAACCCTCATTTAATGCGTTTTTGACAAAAAAGCATTCTCTGCGGTGCAGCCACAGTGAGCAACATGCATTTGCAAACAGTGAAATCTGAATCAAGACTCATGTGGGAAAACTGTAGCTGATGATCACCTAGGAAACAAGGATGAGGAGGCTGTTTAATTTCTCCACGTGAATTAAGCCCAGGTGACCTCAAACAACGTGCGCTCAAAAAACAACAAATAACAAGCCTTAATTGAGTGTGCCCGACTCGCCTGTTTTAACGTAGCCCTCTAAATGAGAATCCGGAGATCTGAGGCAATCATGATGCACTCACAGTGTTTAGGGTAATAACAAAAAAGAAATGAAAAGTGGCGAGCAAACAAAGGCAGGAGAGTGTGTCATTTCACTGAGTGAGTAGATGGAGATGATGTTTAAGGCAAAAAGTGAGAAAAAGACTGTTTACACCATCAGAAACACCAAAACATGCAGGGCCACAGGGCTGAAAAAAGGTACTTAAGGACAGAAATGTAATAAAACAGGCTGAACAAGGTGTGTGTTGGCTCTGTACCTGCTCCAGTATGGAGTTGATCCTGTCCACCTCACAGTCGATGAGAAAACGTTTCTCCTGCCGGCGGTCCATCTCCTCGATGATGCGCCTGTACTCTGTGGGGTCCACAATGTTCCCCACCGAGCGAGCTGTCACCTGCCAGTTATTGGCGACAGCCGACTCCATGATGGCCTGGAGGATTGCAAAACCTGGAGGAGCAGAGGGAGAAGAGCTCCATCACACAACTGTCTTTTTTTTTTTTTTTTTTAGAGCACACCGACAGGTAGATGCTGTGCTGAGAATCCAAAGTGCTGCAAAGAAGAGCTGCCAGGGTATTCTGACTTTCAAGTATGGTTAGCAACATGTTCAGTGTCTGAACAGATTGATTTGACAAGCTTTTTATTACAGCCATTAACAAACTTATGATGCAGTGATAAACTATTTATCTGAACAATAAAATCCCCTTGTAAGAAATAAAATAAATGGAGATAGACAATGTTTACAACAGGTAAACAAGGTAATGTACCACCCCAGCTGGCCACCAATGTTGTTAGATGTTATTTGGTTAAATTTAGGTTGTGACATTGGTTGACCAAAATTTTGTGTCAGAACATCTAAAGCCAATGTGAATTTGAGTATTGATGACAGATTGTGATGATGTTTTGTTGGCTTTAAGTTACATTGTTTATTGACCAAAATCTAATATCCTCTTGTCTTTTGCCAACATTATTTTGACATAGAATAACGACATTTAATTATAAAGTATGGAAAACTAGAATTACAGCCTTGTGATTATATGCCTCCGCGCACCAGTCCAGTTGCACTTATAGTTTACATTTAGGTCGGTGAAAACATGGATGCTTCACGCACATCCTCCCCCTGACAGCACAGAGGACCTATACAATCAGCCCTCTTTCGATATGAACACCCAAGATTAGTGTCACCAATTCAGTATCGGTTAGTTATGGCGTTGAGTGATGGCCAGAAAAATGTTTTTGTAGAACATTATGATGTCACAGTGAAGCTGACTTTTGACCTTTTGGATATAAAATGCAATTACTTTATCATTTTATCTCATAAGACATTTGTGTGAAATGTTCACAGTGATTCACAATGATCACAGTGGCCTTGACTTTTGACGATCAAATTCTAATCAGCATTGAGTCCAGGTGGGTGTTTGTGCCAAACTTGAGGAAACTCCCTTAAGGCGTTTTTGAGATATCCTGTTCACAAGAATGAGATGGATGCAAGGTCAAACCAACCTTGACCTTTGACCACCAATATCTAATTAGTTCATTCCTGAGTCCAAGTGAACGTTTATGCCAAATTTGAGGAAAAAGTCCCTCAAGGTGTTCTTGAAATATCACATCACAAGAATGAGAAAGATGAGGTTGCAGTGACCTTGACTTTGGCATGTGATAGGCAAAATCTAATCAGTTTCACTGTTGAGTCCAAGTGGCGTTTGTGCCAAATTTGAAAAATATCCCATAAGGTGCTACTGAGATATCACATTCACAAGAATGGGACGCATGGACAGACGGATGAATGGGCAAAACCCCAAAAACATAATCAATAAAAACTCAATGTCTGCAAAACATCAAATGTTACGTCCACAGAATATGAAATCTTAACGTCTTTAGACATTTAAAATATCATCAACTCAATTTCCATTCCAGCAAAAATTTAATGTCTGTCCGACACAGGAGTATAACGTCTTTCTGACAACTTATTGATGGCTGGTGCCAGCTGGGGAGTGATTTCAGAATAAAAACTGCTCTGATCTGTGTCCATCTGGGTGTTATTCAAACAGTCTCTAAACAGTGAAGTATGGACAGAGTAAATTAATAGGAGAAAGAATCTGACAAATCTGTTGTGTTTGTTTTATCTGAATCCAGACAAACATACTGAAAACAATGCTTCGGGACATTTTTTATTAATTAAACATGAGCCCCATGGTTTCACAATGTAGGCATTTACAGTGTATGTATATTTATACACCACTGCTGTGAGATACACATGATCAATGACTCACTTTAAACTTAATATCAGAGCAGCAAGTTTAGGAAGATGGTAGAAGAAAACTTCCACAGACAAAGAAGACTCAGGAATAAAGACGAGATGGAACAAGAGTCCACAGAGAGGTCGATATATCCACAAAAGATTAAGTTAAAGCTGTGGCACCCATGAAAAAAAGATAGAGAGGTTACAGAGCATAATTAACTAACTATTAACTGGGAACTGGCTGTGTCCCATGCTGCCTTAGCGGCGTGTCACAGGAGGTCACCTCACTTATCTCTTTCCTGCCTCACTGGGGAATTCAAACTTGCAAATTTAAGGCTAGAGTTGACACAAGTGGGGAGCAAAGACACAACAGTAAGACGTGTAGCACACACTCCAGCAAATGTAGTGAAACGGACTGCTAAAGTAGCAGTTCAGCGAGCACAATCGGTCTAACTAAATGCAGAGCTCACTGTGCCGTGGGATGAATCAGTAGATGAGCTGTATGAAAGGAAGAAGCTGAGCTGACAGTAACCTGGCCGAGCAGCAACATTGAAAGGCCTGATACAACTGCAGGAATTTGGACGGTTTCACTGATATTAAACTAAGGGGGTTACATGGTCAGCAGTCATCATGGCCACAAAGGCAGTTTCTAAATCAGCCAAAGAGAGACACCAGTGACTCTGGCTGAAAAGGAGAGAAACCAGAACGCTTTTATTATGTTTGTTTGAAATAGTAAGGTGAGAAAAGTAATTTTAGGCTTTTTACATTCTGCAGCAAACAAGAGTTTTGACAGTATGAGCAATGAAATGAAATGAACAAGATCAGCCTTTAAAGACAGCCTAAAACATACAGCTTGTTCATAAAGTTTTGTTTGTACTGAGTTTTTTATGCACTAATCCAGGCACAGACAGGCCATTGGGAAGTTCGGGAATTTTTCCAGTGGGCCACTCTTGTGGGGGTCTATTTTCCCAACCTCAGCATGACCTTTATTCACATCTTATTTTGAAAACTTTATCTAGCTTATATACTTCCGCCAAGCTGTCGATGTTAGCTTGATCTGGGCTGTTTGCATGCATTTACCATGAGAGTCTGGGTGCACTTAGCGTCGGCGTAATTGACCACGGAGATGCAAATGATGGCTGGCACTACATACCCTACAGGCGACTCAATGGCTCTCTGCAGGCGATGAAGCACTCGCGGGTGCCATATTGGCTACCCCTGAGGCATAAAATATTTGATAGCCAGCCCAGCAGTAAAAATTACTTATTTAATACTTACTCAGTGTAAATATAATATGGTTTGTGTGAATATGTAGTGTGAATATAGTGTGCTCCTAGGGACAGAGTCTGCTGGTTCAAGTTTAGTTGTGTGTTTAGACACTGTTGACTATTTTTAATAATTCTGAACAGCAGGCTGTTTAAGGGGAACTTCACCCATTTTCAAAATTTTACATGTTATTCCTATGGTCTCTCTCAAAAATATTAGTTAGCATGATCAACTCTCTCAAATCCAAAAACTAAAGAGATACAGAGAGAGTGGGGGAGGGGGGGTTTGATTATTATTAGCACAGTACGGATTTCTATTTTTGCAACATCTTGAAATCTTGAAATGCTTGTCTTTACATACCGTAAAGCTGGTATCTAACGTCAATTTCAGACCCCTTCAGTGACTCCACTTCAAATGAATGTAACTCAGTACAATCTAGTTCACTGTCTACTGGGGATGTAAGACAAAAAAGAAAAACTGGGATGAATTGCAGCCAGTAAAAAAAAGTCATCATATAGGAAAACCAATGACCCTTACAAAGGGAGCACCTTATCAAGCAGAAAAAATATTAATAACACAAAAAAAAGCTGAATAAATAAACAGCTCCCAAGACAGATAATGACAACGTACATCAGAAATTTGCATATTTCCATTATGCTCAAGAACGGTGCACGGAGTACGTTGAGTGGTGGTGACAATGCACGGCGGCAGGAGCTCATTACATGCCATACTGGGTCATAACTAACGGACAGAAAGGAAATGATTTACCACAGCCAACACACTGCAGCTGACTGGACTAAATGAGCAGAGCAAAGCAGCATCACATGCTGCGTTACCCTTTTCTCTCAGAGGGGGGATAAAACTGCTGATTCCAAAAAATAAGGGATATTATTACGGGTGCTGAATAAGCCGGTCTAAAATGTGTTTATGTAAATACAAGTCAGCCACAGAGCTTCTCTACTGGAAGCTGGCATCACTCAGGCTAAATGGAAACTGGTTCTCACTCTGTATCACAGTCATGATGTGCGTGATGCACTACCTCCCTGCAGCACACACCACACTGCTCTTAACTATCGTGGCTGCTGAAGCTGTTATATCACCTGCTGTATGGATGCTTTATTAGCTTATGCATAGAAGTCATTACTACTGTAGGAAGGGTTTGGTGGGTTACAAAGTTCTCCATGCACTATTTTAAAAGGGATGGGTATTTTAAAGCTACAGTGAACATGCTCTTTTAATATTATAGCTCCTCATTACTTGAATTATTGAATTGTTATTGCTATTAGACCTGCATTTTAAAGTCCCTCTGCACTCAAAAATGTGTTTTGCTTATTTTCGATTTTGCTTTGACCTTCACCGCGCAGTGATGCATGTCCAGAGTTTTACACTAGAAGGTTGTTTTCACACACACATCTGCTGTACAAGAAAAGTTTCTTAAATCTGATTTTACATCTTTGTACGAGCATTAATTTGAGACAACACAGCGAGTTTAGAAGCCAATCATGCATCATCGTGCATCATTATGCAACTAACACAACGGTGTTAAGTGGAACACTGAAACCTTCAGTGCACATACTCTAAGAATAGACTTTTCAGTAAAATATGAGACATCCTGTGTCCACCAGTTAAACTTTTGAAATTAATATTTGCATATTTATGGATTAGGGGCAAAGCAGTCAACACTTTTTTGTGGAAACACCACATTAGACACAAATTATTATTCAAAGCACAGTATAAACATATTGAATATGTCTGGAAGGGATCTTTTCTCTCTAAACTTTTAAATTCTTGCAGAAACTAAATTATAGACACTACATCCATTTGAATCAGTGTGTATCTCATCAGGAACAGCTGTGTGTCAAACAACACACTAAAAATGTGATGGTAAAATCCAGATGCAGAAGACTGCAGTTAAGCTGCATGCAGAGGATGTGGAGCTGCGTTTCAGTTAGTTTTCTTAAAGATTCAGAGAGAAGTGTAGCTCTGATTAGCAGATGACAATAAATCTCACAATCCAATTTTCTCTGTACTGTAACAATGAAAACTCATTTTTAAAGTTAAGCTAAAATCCTATTAAGTTTCATTAAAGCTACAGTCGGTAGCTTTTATGAAAATAATTTTGTGTCGCATTTGCTGAAACTGTCACGATATAATGAAACTAGTACATGAGACGGATAATCTGTGATTAAAATCATGTTTCTCCTTATCTTTTTACTACCTCTAAAAGCATTTGCTAAAATACGACTACAGTGCACAAAAAGTAACCAATCAGAGCCAAAGAGTCTCAAATTGTCAATATATTCACACAGCACAAAAAAAGACATAATCTGTGAAAATACTATATTCCTCTCTCATCTTGCATTTTTTATAATGACTTTACCACATATGTGCCAAAAAGAGCCAAGGAGTTCTCTAAGGTAGTTGTCAATCACTGCCCATAAACTGCGGTCAAACTGTCAAACTAGGCAGTGCTGCTCAAATGTGAATCAAGATTCTGTCGCTGGATTGTCTATTTCTCACCTCAAATGTTTTCAGAAACATATTGTAGTAGTAATGTTAAACTGTAAAATATGAAAGTTGGTCTGGCCAGTGGGCGGTGCTTGGCGCTTCGGTTGACCGTGTCCAATATGGAAATATGGAAATTAGGAAAACAATTCAGGCGAGAAATTGACAATGGAGTAACAGATTTTTGATTCATAGTTGTGCAGGGCTGCCTAGTCTCACAGTTTGACCACAGTTCACTAACAGTGACTGACATGATTAAAAGCTGCCTTAAAGACTCTTTGGCTCTGATTAGTCATTTTTGTCCATGTGAAGGGAAATCATTATAAGCAACACAAGGGAGCAGAAGAATATGATTTATTCATAAAAGTTACCAACTGTAGCTTGAAAGTTTACAAGGCTGTAGACATCTTTAAAAGAGTACTCCACTGATTTAGCACTGCACTTTTATAACATTGTCTGACTCAGACAGCTTAGAGAAAGGATAAAAATCAATGCAGCAGAACCAGAAATATCATCTTTTTATTTCAGGTATTCCTCATCCTTGACTAAACTGGCGCCAACAATTTCCGGCATGTAACTCAACCACCAAGAGTTTGCGGTGGACAATCAGGTGTGTGTGTGTGTGTGTATGCTATTAGCAGCTTATGCAGCGTCAAGCCTGAAGCAGAGATGAGAAGCAAGCTACAAATGTGTTAGAACTTCACTTCTTTCTAACCCAATTAATTTTCAAACTCTCTTTAAAGTCGTCAGCCCCAAATGACGTGGACTCAAGTGAAGGGAATTTATTAGATTTCAAACACCTCCCTCTGAAACCACACAAGGCTTTATACAACTTCTGCAGCAGTACTCTCCAACAACTTTTAATATACTTTAATGAATAAATTGGTGGATTTCTCCTTTAAAAAGGATCTCTTGTAAACACTGTCTATTTACCTAGACATAAGCTTTATTTGATTGTGGAACTGACACGTTACTTAAGGTAACACCAAAAACCTAAATTTAAAGCAAATCCTTATCATTTTGGGGGCCACCAACAGGGCTTTCAGAACTGTGTTTAGCATTTATGTGACCCTAGTTTAGGACACGTCAGGCAGCACAAACCTGTATTTCTGATTCCAATTTCCAATTCGCATCATTTAATCAGAAATTTAAAAAAAAAAAAAAAATCATCCATACACTACATAAACAACCACTGGTGACATGTGAGTCGACATGTTCCCAAATAGAACTCCTATAAGTATTCAGAGCACAGCGACTCAGCTGACATGTCCGCCCTCCATTCCCCTGCTGGTGACCTTCACAGAGAAGTGCTCTGCAGACAGCACTCAGATCAGGTATGGCCTTTAAAGACAAGTGGCTCTCGCTGGGCGCCACCACGTCAGCCACTCAGGAGTCTAAAGACGATGAGGAGATGTGTGTCCACATGTCTGACACTCAGGGAGATTATGGAATTCAGAAGGAGTGTAAGTGCAACTGTCCTGTCTAAGTGCATTGTGAGGAGTGTGATCATTATAAAAAGCTGCAGAGCTGACCTCAGACTGGATCCGGCTCTGTCATCAGCTAGACTTTATCAGGTCAGACAGGCAGAGACATGTTTTTTTTTTGTTTTTTTTTTCATATCAGCTCGAAGATATCAAAACAAGAATCCAGCACAGTGTATCTCTGGTGGCAGAGGGGAAATGAAAAGGCAGAAGCTGAGTGTCAGCTCTCCTCCCAGTCCTCTGACACATAGTACTGAACACCATAAGCTGGGATATGCATGACATTTTGAGACATGTTAGTAGCTGCTTAAGAAAAAGGATTTGGGGGGATTTACAAATGATTCCCCTGAGAGTTTTATTTTCATTCCTTCTCTGTCACTAAACTAAGCTGGATATTTTGGATTTAAACATTTGTATGAGCTTGTCGATGTTAAGCTATTCAGTGTGCTTACAATTAAAGATATGGGGAAATAAAAGCTGCAAGTTTAAAAAGTCCTGAACCAACAGAATGATCTGAGTTGTGACATTTAGTGTACTCTAACTTCAATAAGCACAAATGTGAAATCTGAATGTCAAAGGACATCTGAGGTCTCTTGATGAATATTAACGCTGGTGGGATTCATCAAGCGGTGCACAAATTACAAGTCTTTTGGTTGGAGAGTTTTGGTTGACTTTGTAAACAGATGGTACATTTTACAACAGCCAGCAGGCAGGACAACTATCAAGGGCATTTTACGGAGTCAATTATTCAGCACCGTCCCTGAACAATAATACATATTCAAAATCAGGAGCATATTGTCACAAGGCTATTTATAGTAGGGAGAAAAAAATTTCATTTCTCACACAAGTAAAATGTTACAAAGACAGCCTTCATGTCAGGCAACACATGAATCACTTAAGTGCATAGTGATGCTAGATTTTAGTTATCAGGCATGGAAGTACATTTGTCAAGTGTCCAGAAACACGACTCTGAATGAATGCTAATGCTGCTGTGTGTCTGCTGGATGTGCAAATAGGGGACTGCTTGCTTATTACATTAGCCAAATTCATGTCTGACAGTGAATCTGTCAGGTTGTTTCAAAGTTCCCCTGTGCTCAATGACATCAATTAATTCTACTTTAGAGTGGCTATAATCGACATTTTTATATTAACAATCAATCTGCCAATTTGTTTGTGTGAAATCATATGATACAATGCCAGTGAAATGTGTTCCTTCAGTTTCTGTCCATTAAGAAGGGCATAGTGATGAATATATGATTGGGCAGTCTTCCGCAGTGTCCTCATTTAGGATCCTTGTGGCCTAAGGGTACAAGCTCTTCCTAAACCTCTCAGTGCTGGCCTGGTGTATCTGGTACCATCTCCCCGACCTCAGTAGGGAGAAAACGACTGTTATCTGGGTTTTTGGGATCTTTAATGACTATCCTGGCCTTATTCCGTGAGGTTGGCTGTGGATCAGAGGTAGAGCGGGTCATCCTCTAATCACCATGTGATGCATGTGAATGTATAAAAAACTGAGTAGCAGGTGGCAACATGTACGGTAGCCTAGGCCACAAGTATAAAAATGTATGTGTGAATAGGTGACTTATACGTGACTTGTAGTGTAAAAATGCTTTCTGTGGTCAAAATGACAAGAAAAGACAAGAAAATCTCCATGCAGAATTTCTCACCACTGAGTGAGTTTGCAGCACCCAAGCCAGACCATCAGGGGTTCAGACACCAAGGTACATGAAGCTATCCACCCTCTCCACCAAGGATCCCATGATATTGTAGGGGGCATAACTCATTTCCTGATTCTTACCAAAGTTCACTATCATCTCTTTGCTGGTGTTCAGGAGTAGGATGTTGTCTTGACAACACCGAGATAGGTCCTCTACTTCCTTCAAGTAGGCCTTTTTATTGTTATCGGTCATCAGGTCCACCACACCAGCAAACTTGATGCTGGTGTGGGAGTCGAAAGTGGTAACACAGCTTTGTGTGTACAGGGAGTACAGCAGAGGGCCTAAAACGCAGCCCTGGGGTGCTCTGATGTTAAGGATGAAGGATCACTTAATCATATGATTATTTTTATGTGAAACGTGTATCATTCAACTAAATTCTAAAGAACATTTTAGCATCTTTCATCTCATTGTTTTGGTTTTCTGTCTATTTTTTTGTCTAATCTCTCAGCTTACATCAGTGTTGTTTTGTGACCACAGGCAGCTCTGAAAACCCATCTGTGCACTACCTGCTAAGCACTAAATGGTAGACAGACAAAGTTAGCAACTAGCTTGCAAACATAACAGAGCATTTAGCAGCTATAGAGTCAGATATTTACCTCAAAAGTTTGCAAAGACCAAAAAGAGAGCTACTGTAAATGAGAGTTAATATTGGACCAGAAACCACAAATGCGACAAATAAATGCTAATGTAGGATGCTGGATGTGTAAATAGGCAGCTGTTTGCTCACAAGGTTGTCTTAGTTAATGGGTATTATGTCAGTGTGAATTTACAGGTTGTTTCCACTGCTCTCAAGAAGCCAAACAACATCAGTTACTGCAGGGTTAAATAAACAAGAAGTCAGGCTGTAAATATTAAAAGTCAAGAACAGCTTTGATAAACAAAGACACATTTACATAATTTGACTTTTTGAAATCTAATGAAATGTTTCTTGACATTTGTTAAAGTGATGCAAGCACCTTGAAGTCAGAAGTACACAGAGAGAAGCACACACACGCACACACACTCTTGTCTCTCTCTCATACAGTACCTGTAGGCAAACAACAAAGGAAAAGAAAAAGCTTTTGAGTTATTGCAACATCTGTTTCCTCCATGCTTCATTCTGCACCAGTTTGCAACTGGACAGCTTGCTCTTTCATCAACACACAACTGAAACCATTTTTTAGTGGCTGCTTCTCAAAGAGAAAGAAGAGATGACACATGCTGACATGAACAGATTCTGCATATGTTTGTAGAATCTGTAAGTTCCAGTTTTTGGTCTATTTGTAGTCCAAGTAGTATTGACCAATCATGTTTTTAGTGGCCGGTAAACAGTCCATGTGGAGAGGCAGAACACATTGGCCGGGATGCAATTGTCTGATGAGGATATAGCTTTATATGAGCTTTTGATAAATGTATCTGCATTTATATGCAGATATTTGTTTATAGGGATAAGCGGAAATGAGCGGCGCACAGATCCACATATCTGCTTGCTACAAATCTCAATATATTGTCTGTTGCCCCCAGAGGCTTGCTGTCATCATACCGATAGCCTGTAGGTTCCAACATTTACACGAACCAGACCTGCAACATGGCGACAGCAGTTAAAATGTTTTTACATCACATTTGCAAGAATGAAATACAGCCAGGCAGAGGACCAATGTGTAACATGAAGTGGCCGAAATACTTTAACAGCTAGAAATCCGGTTCAGGAAAACACAAATAGATGTTTTTTCCAAAAAGTTTTTCTTTCAAGCTACCACACCATAAACACAACACTGAGATTATGTTCCATCCTGTAAACACAGTCTGCTTTGAAGTTTGTCCACAAAAAAGCTCTCAAAGAAGCGCCTAAAGATGACGGCAATTGTTAGAGCGAGCAACACAAAGCAGAGTTGTTCCACAACTAAGCTCATATATTCTCTTGAGTATGAGCTTAGTAGCCCACACAGCACTGCCCAGGAGATCAGTATGTACTCCTCTGATATGGTGTTCTCTGCAGCTCAGAGGATCGGTTTTAAAGCGCGTTTTTGGGTTCAACTGTGTGAAAAATAATACTGTAGGTTACTCACAGCCATGGACTGTAGAGCGCATCTTCTATATGGCATTTTGCATAATTTTTGTTTTTCTTTACTTGACTTAAAAATATGTTCACTAAGGCTTAGATTTTTTAATTCAGAGAAAAAGTTTTTTATCAAATTTATAATAATTCATTTTTAGAGAGATTGATTTCCTCTTTGACAGACAAAGCTGGAAGAAAAAAATGGACTCAAGGCTCTGCTGGCACCTGGCCGTGTGTTTCTTCTTGCTTGTCTTGGGCAGCAGCTCACATGATGGCCAAGCGTGGTGTGCAGCCTCAACTGTGACTCAGTCGTCCCTCCCCCACCCTGGAGAAGGTGACCTCTTTAAAATTCTCTTGCAGGCATCTGAACTGTGCCGTTGTCATGGGATGCCCGAAGCTGAGCGCGACACCAAAGGGGACTCTCAGACAAAGCCACTGAACCTACTTCAGAGAAATCTCCAAAAAATCTCAACGCTTAAATGTGACTCCACAAAGACTTGTTCTCAGTGGCTCACAGAGCAGGTTAAATAAAAAAAAAGGATTAAAGCTGCCAAATGACAGTAAAAGGACACTTTTGAGTACAATTAGCCTAACAACGCCTACTCCCAATGCAGACCAATGCAGATAACAGCTCCCTGCTCCAAATTAGCTGAACTGCGAAGAGCCCTGCACCCCCACACCATTAACTCCTGCCAAATCCCTGATCAGAGCTAATCAAACAGATTATTTCTTATCTAATGACAGCTGCAAAGAAACTAAGAGAATGTCGAGCATCTCTCCTTTATCTTTTATGCAAGTTTTATTCACATTTCTCTGAGTAAATCGTGACCTTTTGTTGCACTTAAACTCTTGAACTCCGCACTAGAAATGATCCATCTATATTTTTGCTTATTGTGATGTCATTTCTTGGAGTATTTTCAAATGCTTTATATCCCTAAAATCTTTACAACCTAAGATAAACAGTTAGGTTAAAAGGTGCAAGTTAAAAAAAACATAAAATTGATAAAAGAACCAAAAAATTCTGTCACAGATTTAAAAAAAAACAACATATCATCGCCTTTTTTTTTTGGAGATTTTCAGGAAATCAACACACAAAACACTGCAGCAAAAGATTTCTCAATGTAAAATGTAAAATGTAAAAAAAAATATATATATATATATATATATATATAGAATGTTCATTATTTATATATATATATATATATATGTATATATATATATATATATATATATATATATATATATATATATATATATATATAATTTATATATGCTTATTTTTATGAGCAGAGTGCAAAGGTATTTTGATAGTTTTAATCATTCATTCTTCGGGCCACCATGTGTTTTTGCATGGTTTTGCACCAATTGTTACGTAACATAATGACGCCATCACATGCGTGCGAAGTGACAACATGGAAAACAGAAATCTTAGCTTTCTTTAGCAAGAATGATGAATATTATAGTTTTTTTGGTTGGTTTGTTTTTTGTTTAAGAAAGCTGTATATAAGATTATGCAAAGATTCTGCCATAGCCGTTACAGCAAAAATACTGGAACGACCACATCAGCATCACCAAGTCTGCACTGCGCGTTACATGAGGTAACATAATATAATAACGATATGACGCAGAAGAAAGAAACCTTATCTTTCTGCTGCAAAAAGGAATGAATGCTGTATATATTACATTTTATTTTAGAAAGCAAACAACGATGCCTGCAGCCGGATGTCCATTTTTATGGTTCAGATTCTGAAGTCATAAAAAAATAAACACGGATAAGGGGAAAGACAAAAAAACACACATAAAGCATAGCTATTTGTATTTGAACCACATACAAAGAAATGGAGCAGGCTGGCTTGTGCCCATCAGTGAGAGCTGCACTAACTGCCTGTTCTTTTTCAGCTCCCCTATAAAGAAAAAAAACACCCTCCCATCTCTTGAGCAAATAAAAATGGCGTTTTCTCTTGGGCAAAAAGGGAAGCGCACATCACATCAATCTCTTTCATAATGCAAAAAGACTACTGTTGTAATGGCCTTGCGTTAACCTGAAAGCAAGTGTCCTGAAATAGACGGGAGATATTTGAGCAACACAGAGACAAGAGTGGAGGCATAAACCAAGCCGATAAAGCAGAGGGGCACTCTATTAGTCACCTGGTTTCTTACACGGTCATGTAAAGTGGCGAGGTTAGAGCAGATTAGATATGACAAGCTGGATCTTACAGGGAAAAAAGGAGAGGAGGGGGCTCTGAATTCAGTGAGTAAAAAGCATTGGGTGCATCTGACAGCATGTCTGACAGTGCTTGGCCCCATGTGCCATTCGCTGTTTTCTGACGTAGGAGAGGCACAAAGGCTTTGCTGACTCCTCTGTTCCTTCCCTCACTCGTCGTCTCCGTACTGCTTCATTTTCTTTTCTATTCATTTGAAGATTTCGCCATTTCTGTCTCTGTGAGCAGCTGAGACAACAGTGTGGAGCTGAGGGGAAAATCTTTACTTTAGCTAGAATAAACCTCTTGCTCCAGACATGCTCGCCCCTGATTCTCTTTCAGCCATAAGCATGGAATAGACATTTAAAATAAGAGCAGGATGACTAGAATCACTACGTACAGATTACTAATCAGATAATCAATGACTGAAATTTCCTTGTGGATTGTTTTCTATTTTTTGTTTCTAAGTGGAAGAATTATGAGTGAGAGGCAGGAGAAAGATGCTAAGCATTGATTGTATATTGTTAAAAGAGATATGGCAGATATGATTGACCAAGCTTCAGCCAGGTTATTGACAAGATTTTAAGATGTCTCAGGTCTCAAATTAATTTTAATGCCTCCATAACAAACACAAGTGAGATTACAGCAAAGAGCTGGTTGTCTCTTACAACACTCTATTTACTATTGTCACATTATAGGTAACAATCTCGCCACAGTAAGATACACCTCGGCTCGTCTTGCAAAAAGTTACTCACTCTGTTTTACACTGAAACTGAGAAGACAACTTTTTCTTTGCATGCCTCCACAGTGAAGAAAGAGTCCTTCATGTCCATAGGGGACCACATTTAATACCAGCAAAACTATATCATAACATCCATTAAAAAACTCTCACACGACTCCTGCAGTATAATTCACGTCTCATTTATCCATGTATATCATATGATTACTACTTCCAAAACATGCATTTTCACTAAAACCTTTAGATTTAAAACACATCGGTACAAACAGTTTCACACATGGACGGGTATCACGCATATGCCCTATTGGGTGTGCGCATGTGTTTGAACTTTGCTCAGGCAAAGCACAAATGCACACATGCCTAAGCATGCACAGGGTGTACTACTTGTAGGCTGAAGTGTTTTACATTATAAAATTTTAACAAAAATGCATGAAATGGCTCTCTGTTTAAATGAACAATTTCACAATCAACTTTATATCACAATATAAGCACTACTGAGACATAAAATGGCATAATAATGACATTTTATCCATATCATATCCTAGATGTTTGTTTGATTGAGAACTGGAGACTTAGACTGAGGCAATGCCACATAACACACATCATTTTCATGCTCAAACTGTGTAGTCACTGGCCTCTCTGGATGCATCTGCATTTGCTATGTTTCTACACGTTTTTATTCCTGTTTACAGTTAAATTAGTCCAAATATTTCACTACAGTATGAATAGAAGATCATATGTGGGATGGTTAAAACATAAATGAGCTTCATACAGCTTACAGTTTACAGAGGTGAAAGCACAGAAAGCTTTGAGGGATGAAGGAACTGTCCAAGGTCCTGAAACAATGATCTCTGCACTGAGATGAGTTCCCTCTCATTTACAATGTCCACTCTTGACAGTTTAGCAATGCATGCATCCTAGATTGGTGCAGTGATAACTTTGTTCACATATATTCAGCTGCTTATGTAGAACTGCCCAGAGTACATACTGTGTGTGATCAGGCCAAGCGCTGCAGCTCCCCCTTTCAAGCACAGAACAAAGATTTACAAAGTGATGCAACTGTTTTAAGTTATGTAATGTCCTTCTGAAGGTTGCTGTAGCTACAGTAGTGTGTTACATTCTCTACAATGCAAGTCTGTTGGCCAATCTGTTCAATGGAGAAGATGTGTCTTAATGTTTGAAAGCAAGAATGTCCATAACAAGTGACTGTGTTCCTTTAACTCTCTAGAATCTGTAACTAACAAATGATCCACCCTAAGAAATACAAGCACAACATTTTATAAATTCACTTCCCAGGCTGGAAAACTCCAAGAAATGTTTTTGCATTAATAATTCACATACATGATTTTGTCGATACAATAGGCTCGGCACTGCAGTGTAGAGCAGAAAGTCCGCAGCTTGCGTGTTGTTTGATGTTGTTTTCAAGCTGCACTGCCTCTGCATGCGTGGATGTGCATGGATCAATTGGTGCCATGTTGGGCGTCTGGCAGAGCGGAGTGATAACAGGGGAGGTTTGCTTCATGCAGAAACACTACAGCTAACGCCTCAGCTGTATCTTCTCACTGATTGCACACCGCTCTTTTGAGGTTTTCACTAATGACGTCACGGCACACACACACATACTCGTAGCGTCCAAACTGCCTTTCCAAACACACTCCACTCCCAGCTGTAAACTAGAGGCAATCTGATTCCCTCAGAGAATCTTAAATTAATTCGCCACTGAGTCAGAGAGGATTTTTAAAAACATGGAGCCAAATAAACATCATCTGATTAACAAAACAAGAAAAAAAAAGCACTGTTCTCTTTTAAAAGTTCAAAATTTGATCTTTTTGTCAGCCATGTGTTTTCTCATCTGCATTTCTATTACATGTGTATCCGAGAGACGCTCTCCTTTGCTCTTTCTATGTTCTCCACAAGGCATAATAGAGTCATTGAAGAGGGAGGGTAACAGCTCCCTTGAAGCAGAGGAGCCTGATTGATAAATCTCTGCCTTAGGACTAATATAAGGGCCTGTGAGGAAAACAGTGTTTACCCACAGAGAGTGGGGGGAGGGGGGTCAAAGTCTATTGATATATGTCCATCTCCAAGTGAAGGTGCAGTAAGGTGTTCACAGAGCGGAGCAGCTGCTTTGTGCCATTCGCTCTCTCTCTCACCCACTCTCTGTTAATGAGCCTGTGTGCCTGACTGCTGAGTGCAGCTCTTTAGCAGTGTGCAATTAATCAGACGTTTCCTTGCGGAGACGAAACCAACCAGACATTCAGCAGCAGGGCAGCGTGATTACACACCGAATGCAAATTCACCACCATCCCGACCATCCCCATTTGTCAGAGGGGCAGGAGAATGCAGGAAAAGCTGCAGTTAGGGTTGTTAGACTGTATTCCTTCATTTTAATGGCAACAAAAAGAAGTTTAGATCTGGTTTATGCAGAGTTCATGAATCTGTAGTACTACATTAGACAGTAAAGATTAGATTATACAGTGGTACCTCACACAAGGACATTCACTCAAGTGTTGTACTTAAATAAAATGTTAAGATATTTGTGCTTTACCTGTGTACGTACATTTCTGGCTACTAAAGAATTCTACTGTGTTACATTTCAAATGGAAATACTATTCTTTAATTGGCTACATTTACTCAAAGCTGGGGTAGGCGGTTTAATTTTGGCATCATTGGGCTAAAATCCTGTCATAAACTTTGAGCAAAATTGAAATTTAGGTGGACTGAGAGAACACTAGACTTCACCCCCTCTTGGCTCCATTTTCACGCTTTAGAAAATCTAAGCCATGACGGGAGACTCTGGCCAATCAGAGGTCATTTCAGAGAAGGAATTCCTATATATATATGTATCCTGTTTTTCTGCCTACTCCAGTTTTAACAGCTAAAATGACTTTACAAATTAAGGATTAACATGTGATAAACTCATATAATATGACTCATTAATATGTCATGCCATGTGGATTAAAGATAGACTATGTAGCTTAAGCTGTACACTGTGGGCACATGTAACAATTACTGGATAACTGAAAACTCATGTTCATCTTAAGTTAGCCAGCATTAGCCACAGTAAGCTAATGCTCATAACAGCAAAACTCCGTAGTGTGTTGAATTGAGAATGTGTTTGTTTTATAGTTTATGAAATCAACCTTTTCATATGTAAGAGGAACATTGTGTTGTTCTGTCTTTTAAAAGTTACATAGCCCCACTATAAAATATATGAAATTTGCACCACCTCAGCAAGCTACAAAATCAGGACGCTGCACACATTTATGCAGATTGCATGAATAATAGTAATAACAATCCAGTAATGTACAATAATGAAATACTAGCCATTCCTCCACTTCATTACTACTCTTGCCTTCGATACTTAAAGTACATTTGGCTATTAAGACATTTTCAATGCAGGACTATTACTTGATACAGAGTATTTTTACACTGTTATATTGGTAACGGATCTGAGTGTTTCTTCCACCACTGCCATCTCAATACATTAATTGTAAAAAATACTAATTAAAAAACTGCTGAATGATATAACGCACACATGTAATACTATAGGTATCAGACTTTAGGACTGCAGCAACATCAGCAGACTGATTAATAACTCTCCATTACTGCATTCATCAGAATACCTGCTGTAGAGGTCAACACAGAGGAGAGGACGAGGACAGCGAAGCAAAGTGTAATGCAATACACAACAGCCTTCCTGAGTATCACATGGGGAACATACTGTTCTTCTCATATTATTTTTTTAATGAAACAATGGCTCCCAAAATCACCCCCGAGACACAAATTAGGAGAAGTGATTCTGTCTGTTAAAAACAGTGGAATTTCTTTTTTAATTTTATTAATGTTTCATAACAGCACTTGGACTTTGTTTCTCTTGACATCAGTGTAATTTTTTGTCAGCATAGAGTCAGCTTGTTGAGCCCACACAGTGTGTTTTGGTATTTCTAATAGTGTGGCTGCTTTTAAGCAAGTAGAATTGGTTAAGTATTAAGATTATTTGTGAATTATCATTTTTTTTGACAAGAATTATTATACTATGATGTCTTAATAACCAGCATAGAGGGTATACTGTGGTACCACCTTGTCAATTATTTAAGAAGTATATGCAATTTGTAGTAAACTATGTAAATATGAAAGAGCCTGGTGTAGTCCTACTCCCAGTGGCCAGCTGGTAATGTCCAGATGTTCCTCAGTTCAAGACGTCTTTTCTGCCAGCAACCATTAAGTTTGTTTAATGAGCACATTTCATAGCCGGCACATCCAGGATAGGTGATGTTGCACCGTGCCAGATAAACATGTCTTTAATGACCCGTGTGTGTGAAGGCGTGAAGTCTTTGTTGTGCTTTTCTTGGATCTGAGCAGTTTCTTCAGTTTGTATCAGTTATGCTTGTCAAACAATTAATTCTTCTAATGAGACGTGGGCTGCCTGAAACAGTAACAGACTCCCATTCTGTACGAGGCAGCTGCGGGAAACAAACTCTGCTCCTCATTATTTGATCATCATTACGAATGTGTCAGTTAAAGCAGTTTAAATCATGCTGTCAGGGGAAGGCATTTTCAGCATGAAAGAGAACCCATTTGATGGCGATTTGCAATTTGAAATACACATTGAAAATGACTGAAATAATATGTGGTTCATGCATGGGTACATTAAGTGGTATCACTGGCCATTTTATTTTCTATTACAGTCAAAAACCTATCATACAGATATAGTTTTGATGGTAGTTATGCCTTCGGGCTATGATAAAAAAATCCTTCTCATGGTGTGTGATGAAAGGGAAAACAGAGTCCACTTCCCCAAGACATACAGCAGGGGTTTCTTTTTAATGATTTTTCCAATTTCAAGCTGACTTTAAGTTGCCTTTGCTTTTGTTCTGATAAAAAGCTCTGCTCAGAAGTGGCAAGTGTCTTGTTAAGGGTGAAACACCTCGACAGCCCATTACTGTCATATTGTCCCACAAACTATCAACAGTCACTCACACGAGTGTCTCTCGAGAACACCCTGCAAGTCCCTCTCCGGCCTTAAAAAGAGCCCTCTTCCTCTAATGAAGATTAAACTGACATTTGGATGAGCGCTGGCCTTGATGGGGAGGAGTGGGCTGGGACCGGCAGCCAAAATAGGACGGCTAACTAGCCTTTCAGCAAACACAAGCTGTGCAGCATGTGGGAATCCATCCTAAACTACAGTGTTTACACTGTGTCACGCTGTGGAAACGGGCACAGCATTACAGATGGTGGCCCCGTCAGCCTCCTCGCAGCAGGTGAGGGAGGCCAAAAAAGTCAAGAGCTCTAAGGGCCACATCAGGAGGCACTTTGGAGATGGTTGATTGTGCCCAAGAGAGGCTATAAACTGCTTAATCATTTTGTCTCAGCCACGCCAGCCAACCAATTATCAGCTTCTACAATCTGCCACCAAAACACAGAGACACATCAGCCAGCCAGCGAAACCAAGGTCCTCTCCCAATGTGAGAGCGCTAAAAACCTCCTTAATGAGGTCAAACACATCCCTCTGAACACATACATCACAATTATGGAAGTGTTGCTGTTGTCTTTGTTTGTTATGAAGCTCTTACTTTGTGCGAGACACAGAAAATGTGTTTAAAAAACCGCCCCACAAAGTGTTTTTGCAGATTTTTTCTTTTTAAAACACACGAAGTGGCTCTGTGAGAATAAGTCGGAGCCTTAGTTTAGACACCCACCTGAGCTGGAGATATACAGCATAAAGTGAGGCGGGGGAAGTGAAAAAGGAGTGCACTTGTCCTAGAAATGCTCTATGTCAGTTTAAAAATACTTGGAATGCACAGTTCTGAACAGTTTGGCACATTTACCAGCAGAGACTGCACCTAGAAAATCTCTCCATCTACCCAGTGATTTCAGATACAAGAAACGCGACTTTAAAAACACACATGGAATCACATCATGCAGCACATCTTTGAGGGCTGAATTTTTCTGGTCTATTGATCATTGCTTGTGTTTCTTTAATAAGGCTGTGTGTCCACCAAAGCGTGTCTCTTTAAAGCTGAAAAAACAACAGTTGTTGTTCAGCACTTGTATTTGTCCTCAGTGACAGTTAGTCTTTGTGTCATTTGTCACGCCCCTTCGCCGCTGTGATCGGATGTCTGTTGACAGTGACAAGCGCAGCAATTTACCCAAAGTTAAACATTTTTCAACTCTCATTTTTAATTGGAAGACGGATAAATAATCACAGCAGACATTCAGTACTGGATTTATCATTATGGATGTTTTTACTAAGTCTCCAAAAAGACTGGATTACAAAGCTTCTGAGAGGGATACGATCACAACAGAGCCATTTTTTGGAATGGCAGGATGGCCAACATTAGCTTCTGGGCTAAAAATATTAAGTCGATTTAAAGGGATACTGCACAAATTTTAAACAAGCTTTGTATAAAACAATGTAGGTAGTATGTGTAGATAAACTGTGGTAGACTTTCCTCCATCTAACCACTGCCTATGTATCCCTCCTTTTCCTATAATGTAATTTACGTCATTATGTGACGTTGTATGTAGGAATTTCGCTGGCTCTTGGGGCTGTTGCTTGAACTACAGATTGTACTTCCACATTTTCATATTGCCCACCAACTGCTGCCAACTCTGCTGCCGCCAACACATACTCAAGTATAAGTAAGAGTAAGAGTATAGATCTGAGCAAGAGACACACCCGCCCCTCTCTCTGTGGTCACACTCAGACCAAAATCTAAGAAATCTGTAAAACAGAGGCAATGCTTATCCAATATAAATCAAGATTGTGTTACTGAACTAGCTTTTTCTTGTTCTTTTTGGAAATGGAAGCCGAAAAACTGAGATCGAACAGTAAAACTAGACAGTGCTGATCAAATACAAACTAAGATTCTGTTACCAAGTTGCATATTTCTTGCCTCGAATGTTTTCAGAAACATGTTTTAGGTTATTGTCGAACTGTAATACACGATCTGGCTGGCCCCTATTGTTTCACAAGGACCATTCCACATTACAACACCCACTAGCAGGAGCTTCTAAGGCGCATTGCATTCTGGTAGTTGTAGTTTTTTTTACACCTCAAGCAAAAGCAACTTTTCATCTATTTTCTATGTTTTTTAAAAGTATTTGCATCTTTCTACTGCATAGACTGCCTACTTTTATGTGAGGGCCTTCTTTTAATCAATGACATACTTCTTTAACATTAGTAATATTACGTTGTATATGACATCATCAACCCCAGAGTTAACTTTTATAGTGTCCAAAATGTCAGATTTTTTACATCAGTCCTGTTCGATGCTTAGTGGTGAGGCGGACCTGTACATGCAGTTCAGGTGGAAAACCATAAAAAGGCTCCGTTTATTTTCTGATAATATTACATTGAAGATCACTCTGAAGGCATTCCAGTTGCCTGAACACAGAGTTTACTTGCCCTGGGTAAATGTTAATGTGAAGTCCTGTGACAGGAAAATAACGCTTTGGTGGACACACAACGCTACCAGGTACAGCACACTCAGTGCACTGTGGCAATTTAGTTAAGCTACAGGTAACGTGCATTTCTTTTCCCCAAAAGCCAATTGATTAGTTAAAGAGTAGGTAGAATTTAAGACCTAGATTCTCTTTGCTTGATTATAGCCCTAATATCTTTGCCGCTAAAAAACAGTCTATGCTCCCGCCTGTGCTCCAATCTACACAGACAGATTGTTGTGCTCTTTCTAAACCTCTAAGCCTCTCCAGATGCTGACCCTCAGAGGATGACAAAGACCCAAGTCTGTAAATAGTTGGCCTACATAAGGGACACAGGAGGCCGTGAAGTCACGCAAAAGTTACAGTATGTTGTGTTCTGTCTTTATATAATCCAATTACAGCTAAATGATAATCAGAGAGTGGCGAGGATTAGGAGGCTCAGGCGGCTGGAGTCGTACTACGGCGGCGGATCAGCAGCACCTGTGAATGACTCATTCCTCGGAAGCGAGCAGCTATTGACTGCCTCTGAGAGCAGCATTCAGCCACATGGTGAAGTAATTTAGGATCATTACCGACATAGATTAAAATGTATCAGACCACTTAGAATGAGGATTGGGGATGAGGGATTTACATATTAAAGACTGATCATATACACTGCGTAATAACACCTCTGCATGAGCAGAGCTTGGCGTACCAATTACTTTTTACACTTTCTCTTGCAGCGAGATGTTCTGCGCTACACATCCGTCTCCTTCTGAAAGCCTGCTATGTTGCAATGTGTGTTTTACTTTCCCCAGAGGGCCGCTCTTACCTCTGTCGGTATCGTAAAGGTAGACAAACTTCTCCCACTTGTAATGGTCCAGCAGACTGAGAACAGCACCTCGCAAACCGGGCCTCATCTGGATGACAAACTGCACGTCAGCGTCGATGGGGAAGCTGGGAGTAATGAAGGAGGTGTGCAGCGCCCCGCAGAAGGAGGTCAACGTGTTCATGGACTTCCTGTCGTAGAAGCCCAAGATGGCATAGACTCCTCGGGAGAACTGGGAGCAGACTGGTGACAGGGACAGAGAGCAGGTTCAAGTCAGGGACAGGCAGAGAGTCAAAACAGAGTCATTTGTGATCAGCCGTTCTTTCAGTCAGCAGGGACGCCAACAGCACAAACTGGCCTTTCAAATAAAGTTAAGGTCAGAATTTCATAACATATTGAAAGCAGCTGAGCGCACTAACTGTCTAATTTAGGGGTAAAAACTTTAACGCAAGGTTGAGATAAGGGGGGGTTCATGGCATTAATCTTCCCAGCAAAGCAGCGGCGATCTGAATAAATGGGTGCCATGTGGGATGTCTGCTCCCCATGGCCATGCTCTGCTGCCCGCTGCCCTTCACTTCTCCTTGGTCTAAATGCAACTGCTTGGGTAATCAACCAGAAATAATGGGGAAATCAGTGCATTGGCCACAGCTCTTAATGGACAAATACCCTGAAACATGAGCATGCAAATGTGGAAGCGGCGCGCTGTGCTGCACTATAAAAGATTTATAACAGGCTCTATCTGCTGCCATCTGCGGGCCTATGGAAATGAGCTCCGGCCATAAACGCTCAGTGCAGCAGACACTTGGTCTTACAAGACGTTAACTATTTTTATTTTATTTGTACATAATAAATGGTTTTAATAACAGCCAGCAGGACCAAATCAGAGATATGACCCTCGTCTGAATGGTAGTAATAACTGAAGCACATATTGGTCAAACCAAGAGAGCTCCTTGGATATTTCTGCTCAATACAGATTCCAACACTGCTCAATGAAGCTGCTCAGTATCTCTAATTAGTGTTTATTCATGTTATTATCTACCGGATTGGATTTTATGAGGTGTCTTTGTAAGGAATGTGCTGGTTGAAATCCAGCGTTGGAAAAAAACGACATCATATTTGTGAAATAGGCATTTGGGGAAAAAATGAATGAGTGCAAGCTTCATTTCCTGAATGATCACCATAGTAGGTACTAAAAGTTATTCTGCATAATGATTAGCCATGTGCTTCTGTTTGGGAGAGTGTGTTGCATATTTTTGGGAAAAAAATGGCCCTTCAGAGCAATGGGCATTTGTTTTCGGATAAAGGGCTGTCGCAGACATTGGCTTTGGTCAACTAGCTACATTCATATGTCTCTGTCAGCGCACTCACGGCAAATAATCAAGCCAAACCTGTCAGGAAGCGCCTGGCAGCCGGGCTCTAAAGAGTGACGACTTATGCTGGGACACACTGCCTGCGTGTGCAGCACATGAGCGTTACAGAAATGTTAACAAATTAGAGCAGCCACACTGCCGGCGTGAGCAGCGCTGGTCAGGCGCGGCACGGCTGCTGCTCAGCTGTGGCACATCTAGAGAAATTGAGCCTCGTTGATTTTTTCCACACGATTCTCACAGCTTTCAACAAAAAAAAAAGAATGAAATTGGTCTTTGAAATTTACTGTTGACATCACGACACCTTTCACAACAGTTTCAATGTCTTTAACTGTCACAGACATAAGGGAATACAAAAATATCTGTTTTACTCAAACTTTTCAGTTTCCATTTCAAAATAAAAGCTCTCTGACTACATTTCTGTCGACAGAATCCCATCAGTTGTTGACACAAGGCATTTTACTGTGATTTGCAGGCACATGTTTTTGACAATGCAGTATTAATAATGCAGCCCAGATTTGATTGAAAAAAAAATCGGATTTCTATTTTCACAGTACTCAGAAAAAATCTGACCTGTGTTACATGAGAGAGAAAAAAATGGATTTGAGCCACATTTGCTTGTAATGTGAATGCAGCCGTAGTCAATTCAATTTGTGTCTTGATAATAGGTTGCAAATAATTAATAAAATAAAATAATTCACTGAACCATGACTAAATGAAAGTATTTCTTCGTTTTGAGTTCATCATTTCTTAATTAAAGGGAAACTCCACTGGAGGACGCAAAAGTGTCGGCACAGCACGAGCAGGGAGTTCCTAGTGCTGCCACTATGGTGAGAAGCCACATCGCACACACTCAGTCCCCAGATCGCAGTGACACAATCCTGGTTGAAAACTGGCAAAGTTTCCTTTAACATTTTAAAAAATGAGTCCCTTCAAGTAAACGCACACAAAATTCTACATAAAATGATGCTCCCTTCATCAAGTCACGATTTATTTGTAATCAGTTCATTAATGTCTCTGCCCTTGAAAAGCAAAATTTTCAACAAAACAATTAAAGGTCATCCAAATGAACCTTTTAAATCAAGTAAACTGTTATAGTAAAGTGTTATGTCTGGTTGAAATGTGGGAAAACATATTTTGGAAAAACTGCATTGGCTATGTAGAACTCCACTATAAATAAAAATGGTCAAAGATGAAAAAAAATCCCACACATTTATGTCTGCGAACACAATAAAAACAATTTCACAGCTCTGTAATTTCACCATGTGTTAAGCTGACGCTTCAGTACTGTATGTTTTTCTGCAGTTGCTTCTGTTCAGCTTTCCTATAAGGCAACCCCTCATTCATCTATAGCGAGCCTTGATAGCTCAGTTCAGTCATCTTTCCCCTCAGTCATTTTATTATTCTTCCGTCCCTCCATTTTCTCAGCCTTTAACACACACATCAGGTCTGCTGATGAAAGACCGGGGTGACACAGGCATGCACAGGAATAAAAAAACCTGAACCTGCTCGGTGTTACCGGTAAAAAGATGATGCTGTAATCTTCCAGGAGTGGATGCACCACTGTTAAAATCTGACGGACAGTTTTTCTGCTTCATTTCAAGGACTCGATGGGCCTTTCGTAAACAGTTAAATAAACCTCCCCCCTCATAAACAGAAAAATGTCAAAGCGGATGATCCTCTATTCAGTTCTGGATTCAGCATGCTGCTTCACAGCGGCTCTTTCAGCAGATAACGTTATTCAACACAACACAGATCCTCCTCAAATTACAGATTCGCAAAATTCCTTCTGCAGCACACAATATTCAGCTCATGCAATCCAACAAGAATAGAGAGCAGCAATAAAATTAACACTCCTCGGCTCCTCTAATATCAGCCAATTCTCTCCTTACAATGGGAACAATAGCATTGTGTTTGTCAAGGTTAAATAGACAGCCTGTTCTGCTGAAGGATAATGAAATCATATATTTGGGCTCATGAAGCAGTAAACACTCGTCAGCTACGGTGAATTCCCCTGATCATGGTCAGCAATGAAGATACGCATCATTTACTTTATTACAGAGGGGAAGTGGAGCCATGTTTATGCACTGCAGGTTGTGTGCATTTCTGTTCTGAATACTAACACATGCTTTATATGCATGATTAATATCCAACTGGGGGAAAAAAATCCACATCTTTTCACTTTTCAGTGCACTTCCATTTTATTTTCTCCATCACCTAAAAAACACCCACATCTGCCTGTCATTACTGTCGCTTCTTTTTTTCTCCCTCATCTGTTTCTCTGCTTCTCTTCGCCATCTCCTCAAACTGAAACAGGTAGATGCAGCAGAAGCACCAACGCTGTTATACGTCTTCCAGAAACTCACGGCTTTTGCAGCTTTGAGGGTCTCTCCTGCAGACAGCTGTGGATTTTTTTTTCTTGAGTCTATCATAAAACTCGCTGATGTAGGGATGAACCCGCGGTGTATGTGCACAGCAGAGCCAAGTCTACAAAGTGAATTCCTAAAGCTCTATTGCTGAGGGGGAATACAGGGGAGCTGCTATCCTCGCCTGAAAAGGGGAACACCGCACGCAGAGAGAAAATTGAACTTTATGCATATAAGAAAGTGAAAATGAGGGAAGGAATGGAGGACTCACACTGAGATGAGGAGGTGAGTTTTTTTTTGGACTGGTGAGAGCCTTGAGGTTTGAGGGAATTGGATGCTGCACTTGGACAAAGCAGGGACAACAACTTTACTTTTTGTGACGATAACAAATAACCTGTTTATACTGCAGGCCGGGTGGGAAGTTATTTTTCTGCTGCTGTCTGAGAGCAGCGCCTGCAGCGACACTAGAGGAGACGAGAGCAGCAGTCTGTTTTCCTAAGGGAGAGGGAGAACGTGTTGGTCTCAGCCACATGGGAATACCTGTCTTGTCTCAGGGTCACATGTTCTGTATGAGAAGAAGGCAGAGGACGCGGCACAAACATGCAGCTGCTATCCCAAAATTACCAGCTCATAAAAGATGGGGTCAAAGAGAAACACTGGATTTACTCAGCAACTATAGAAGGTACAGAATGTGTGATGATCTGCAGACAGTTGAAAAAGCTACTGTGAGGCCTGTTTCTTTAAAGATAATTCTGCCTTTAAGCATGACGGCTGTTCACATCTATTCAGAGCCTTACGCAGTAAAATGCCCAATATATGCACTACACTAACTTTATTATGGAATGCCTCTTTAGTGCCCTTGGGGTCCCAAAAATATGAATTACTTGCACCTTTCAACATATAATAGCATGAACAAGACAAAGGAGGCTTTCAAAATAGTGACGCAGGGCCGGATACCAGTACGCTTGACCCCGAAGTCCTGATTTTTTTACTTTACTTTACCTTAACATGGAAATGGACTGCTATTTAATGTGAGTAATAGTCTGCGAGTTGAGTTGCAAAAGCGTTTCTCAACATTGCCAGTCTGTCCGGAAATCGGCATATGCGTGCAAAATGCTCCAATTTCAAGATTCAAGATTCAGCTTGGGTTTTTTTTGGTCATTCTTCTTATGTATCTGCATACATAAAGAAAGATGAAATGCTGTTAACGCAGCCCACAGCAGTGCAACAGAATATAAGATATCTACGTATATATATCTAAAAACTTCCTGTTAAAAACAATCCTATTAAACTAGATCTAAAAGCCTTAGGTAATCCCAAGAAATAAAATCTAAATAAAAAACAAACATTAGCTTTTTACTTTGGGCAAAAACTTGGACAAGATCAAGCTGATAAGCCTATGAGCAAGTAGAAAAGTACACCCATTTAGATATCAATTAGCCCTTCAGTGCGTGAAAGTAAAAGACAGATCCCAAACACTGTGGTTGTAACACAAGTTAAAGTCTCAATTTAATCTTCATTCAGGTCTGTGCTGACTTTCTTGTCAACCTAAGCTGATTATTGTTCCTTATGGTAAATTAATCATTATGCCAAATTTCCAAGGTAATAATTTATGTCATGTCACATCCATGTTATTATAACAAGTTTTGTGTAAGACCATTAACCCCTGATGTCACATGTGGGGTTATGTAACCTCTGCATGATTTATCACTGTGGAAAGAACTATGAGCAATAAATCAACGTGATTCATTTCCCCATTGTGACACACAGATTGTCTCTAACTTAAGCCAGTTCACCCCTTATGGCTTATTCCTGCCAAACCAATAACTCTGACATGCTCTATTAATAGCTGCAGGTTTTATCAAAAAGGATAGAAAATGTTAAGTCAGAGATTTAAAAAAAAAAAAAGCAAAGAAAATAAGTGCTGTGAATAACTGGAAGTCAAAAACTAAAAGTAATCAGGATCTGTTTCCACTTTTGTTTTAAAGGGGATCTTCAAATGAGACAGCATTACTAGGCCGGACGGAGGATGCCAACAAATCTTGCAAATGTGCTGACTGACAGACACTCAGCAGATTCAGTGTTTCCTCGTGAAAACGAGCTGGGCGGCTAAGCTGTGCCGTCTCCTGAATGATGATTTGCAGGGTCAGGACACACAGCCAGCATCTCTCCCCTGTTATTCCAGCTAACATGCCTCCTTTGCATTCTGGCGGCAGCTGTTTAGTGTGTCAGCTGGACAGGGTGAAGCGGGATGTTTTGGGGATATCTCAGGGCTCTGTCTGTGTCTGACACCTGAGCGAGGATATATTCCGAGTGGGTGTATTCGAACATTATCACAGCTGTAGTCATGTTACCATCAGAAATCTCAAAATTCACTAAAAAAAAAAAAGTCACCCTTGATAATTCAATTTCTTTTAACAGCCCATAATGCAGGAAAACCTATGTAAGTGACAACCACGATAAGTATGTACCATATTTACATAAAATGAATGCCCTAGAGTAACATTCCAATGCAATTGTCGTGCACTTGCATTAAAAAAATTCAAGTGCCCTCTATTTATAGGCAATGTCTCAGCAGAATAAAAAAGTGAAAAGTCCATAATTTAATTTTTCTCAGTACTAATGGAAAGAATAAAGCATCCCAGGTTTTGAATCAGCATGAATGGACAGGTCAAAGAAAAGGCCCAAACTGAAAACATTCATATTTGAGGTCACTAAAGACCTAAACTCGCTCTGTAAACAGGTCATTAACTGTGCACCTCCCTACAGTAACCATGGTTAATGTTTGTTTCCAAAGCATAAAATTAGATTTCTGTCCTGCGTCAATCCTTAAAATCCTCCTTTAACTTCCACATGAATCCATTACAGTGTTTGACCTTTAACAACGCTCTAATTTAAAAGATTTGTTCCATTACATTCAGGCATCTCAATCCTTCAAGCCTTTTTAAGCTAATTAGAACATTTAAGTTATGATGTAGGACAAACCTGAAAGTCAATTTCAGAAATCCTGTTGTGCATGTTTGAAAATGCAGCTCAATTGTCAAAATTAAAATGGAAACTCACTGACAGTGTAAATCATACAATACTCTGAAGCACCGCTGTCCTACGTAATCATGCACATTGAAGCTGGACTGTTTTTACTGTATTTACCATCTCGTCTTAGCATGTTAGCATGCAGTCATATAGACTAGGTTTACATGCATATTCATTTTTTTTGCTCTTATTCCAAAAAGGAAAATATTCCTACCAAGCTGTTTACACAGCTAATAAAAATGAAAAAAATCTCACTGATATTCCTGTGTACATGAAGCTGTGCAAGCCGTGGCCTGTTGTACAAACACAGCCACCCTCTTTCCCTCGCTCCTTCCTTGTAAATGTCTGTGTTGCTACATTTGCACAATTCCAGAAACCTGTCAATATCAAAGTCTTTCATAATGTTAAAAAGCGTGTGTGTTTTTCTTCTAACCAGAAATTTGAGCTTTTCCTCTGGGCATGCATTTCTACGCCAACCTTGCAAACTGTTGGCTAGTTGGTGTACAACGTATCCATGACAACACACAGAGCCGACTGTACAAAAGCAAGAGGCTGTGTGTCGCAAACTGCAGTAAAAACTCCAATTTAAAAACATATTCCGTATGCGTTGTATACATGTCCAAAGAATGTGCAAATAATATCAACATATTCCACATGTCTTAATCAGAAAATGCTTAATTTGGAAAAAGACCTCATATGGAATATCCAAATGGGACATTGTCCTATTCTGAATAATACTGGAATATAAGCGTGCATGTAAACATAGCCACTGTCCAAATTGCACTGAACACAGAGTGCAGCTGAAGCTGATGGGGATATAATTAGCTCTGCAATCACATTTTAAGCAATCCATCCAGTAGTTGTTGAGCTACTTCTGTCAAAACCACAAATTTAAACCTGCAGCTGGCACAAGAGGAAACATTATGCAACACAGATTCATTAGGATTCATCCTCTGAATGTCTGTACAAAATGTCATGGCAATTCATCCAATAGTTATTAAGGAATTTCAGTCTAGAAGAAAGTGGTGTCGACTGACAAGACTGACGTTGCCGTTCATAGGGGCTCGCTGCTAACATGGCTAACAAGAAATGACATCAAATACATTATGCATGTTTACTAAATTGCACATGAGCTTTTGAGCTTTTAATCTTCACAGTATCTCATATAGTTTGAGTTTAATAAGATGTACTCATTCTACTGAGAGGGTTGTCAGGATATGCTGGTTCAATTTCGCCACAAAATCCCAGTAAATGTTTGTTTCGAGTTGAAAATCTGACTCAAGGCAAAGAGCACTAGGTTTAAATGATCTCTGTGTTATGACATTTAAGCGTTTTATATTTGTATCCGCATTACATTCTGCATTGTTGTGCAATTCATCCCAGATGACCAACCACAGAGAAAGCAGAGGGCATATAGGGACTGAAGCTTGAGTAGGTGTTTCTCCTCAGGCAGTGCAGTTGCATGTTGGCTGGAATTCCCTCTTCTCTACAGATTACAGCTTTGTTTAAAGCACACGTTTTCTTCCGGCGGGTTACCCCCAGCAGATGCTCATTAAACGCAAAGAGCGGGGCAACACTGCTTGGATTAGCTCTAATCTGAGGAATACAACTGGATTCAGCCCACATGCTAAAAGAACATGACAGAAGGAAATCTACAGCAGCGATACACAGACAGGGCCCCTGGCTATTGGAGTCCTGTATGAAAGAATGCACTTTAATATCTCACTGCAGCGCAGTGAAAGCGCTGCTAACACTCCACCTACACATGCTTTGCATATACTGAAAAAAAACATCATCCAAGGACGACTATTACAGGGGACAGATGAATACAACACATTCAATTTAAAAAGGTAATGCTGTAATACTGCAGAAGATACTGGGACACGGATTCACATCAAAAACGCACCAAGAAAAAAAGTAAGCGGGAGATGAAATGACTGTGTGCAAAGTCATTTCAATTAACTTACAACAACATCAAAATTCTTCATTCAAGTGTATGAAATTAATTTATTTTATGGATTAAAATTAATTATAAAATATAACTCTCAGCCTTTTCATAACTCATTATCTCTAATCATTTGCTCTGGTGCTTGATGTTGTAAAATAACACAACATAAATATATCTCACCATGAACTGTATCAATATTGAATAATGAACATTTTCTTGTCTCAAGAAAATTGAAATCACTGCTGCTTTACATTCAACAGCTGAGCTCATGCAACTTCTCCAAATCTATGAAAGCAGCCGCCTCTAAATAATTCACTGCCCCGCCGGCATCTTTGGTTTTTCTTTGGCGTTATTCGGTGTAGTTCACAGCTTGTTGTCCTTGGATAATCTCAGGTAACATTTAGTGAATAACAGCAGAGCTTTTCAGAGGCAGCCTCCCTGAAGGACGTTGTGTAAGACTGCAACAAACTGCTGCAGCATCACTGTAGCTTGTCAGTAGTGATCACCGTCGCTCCGTTACAGCGCTGACATGTACGCACATTCTGATGCACAGGATGAAAGACTAACTGCACATCTCCAGTGGCTTGCCCTCGAACCTATTCAGTACTATTCCGCCATTTTGCAGCATTACGACCAGCCAGGGCTAAGTGACTCAGCTTGAGAAAAACAAAAAATAAGATCTTACAATGAGCTTTTAGCACTCGACTGACAGTGATGCCTTCTGTCAACTGATATTTAAAAGCCTCTATTATAGTTCTGGTCATTTTTTAGCATCAGCACTCCCTTGTTCAAAAAAAGCTAATGCATTTATGCTGCATGATGACCCATGAGTGTCACCCCGCAGCAATACACCCTAAAAGCACTTATTAAACTAAGGGTCAAACCATGCATTTACGTCAGTGCAAGTATCGGTTAGTAAAAGGCACTGCCTGCGAGTGAAATGACGCTTTAGTTAGATAAAATTATTCTACAGACGCTCTGAAAGCTTTTATGTTTTTGTTATGCTCCCCAATGAGAACGGCATGACAAATCTGAGGATGAGTACTTGTCAACTTGGGGCAGGTCATCCAAACTGACAGGACTCTGGCTGCAGTAGCAGTAACTCAGATATTTTTATCAGTGCATCGTGATAAAAGGACACGCTTTTGGGTAAGTGTCTCTTTCAGTTCAAGGGCTCCCAAATCGAGAGGATCCATTTAAAGCTTCCACATGAAACACAAACATACAAGATGTCTGGTTGCAGCAGAGGTGGGGAATATGGTTTTCATGCTGAACAAGTTTTTATAATTGAGTGTTTTTCTCCCTCTGATTAGGATGACATCACTGACTCTGATGCTGCGGTATAAAAAAAAAACCTCAACATTTTCAATAATAATTTATTGTGTGTATACACATTCATTACTCTGGCCACAGAGTGAGGATTAAGATAGAGACTATCATGCAGAATTCTCTCCCTTAGGCCAAACAATTTGACAACCTTGTCTCTAGTGCTCATGCATCATTCATGACTTGTCGGTTTAAATGAGTTCTCAGTGTCATGATGGATCCAAGGTTGTTACGTATTGTTTGGTTATGCTCCAGCATGTTTATTTTAATACAGTAACTACAGCAAAAACTGTGTAAAGCATTTCCAAATTGACATTTACCTTTAGATATTAAAACATTTTCAAAACCTCTAATGATCCAATATGAAAAGATCCTCTGATTACGTTTTTCTTTCTTCTTGAAACCTCGCAGTTCTTGTAATGATGGCTCGGCGGGAGTTACTGCATCCGTGAATACGTATAACACTAAACACTGACACTAAAGAAATAGCAGTAAATATGAAGCGACCACCAGGAGCTGTTCGGCTTAGCTTAGCACAACGACTGGACACAAGATGAAACAGCTAATTTGGTTCTGTCTAAAGGTAACAAAATCCAGCACCTCTAACTTTCAGTTATTTAGTTTAAGATTTAGATTAAGTTTTTGTTTCTGATTGCCTGGCAACCTAACAGAGACAATAAAACACTGGGAAGTTTTGTACCCAGCCAAAAAAAAATAATTCCCAATATCACAATGTGTTGTTTTTGCATTCTGATTCATGTATGAATTTAACAAACAAGATACAACATGTTCTTTAGAAGTGTCAACTGCAGATGTGCTTGTAGGCTTTCAGTCTGAATGGTGGATGTAGCTTCATTTTTAGTGTACAGACACGAAACTGGTATCAATCGACTCACCTAACTCGAGGCAAAATAGCAAACCTGCATATTTCATATAATGTCTATACTATTCCCTTAACGGTTCTACATATATCACTCAGAGCAATAATATACAGCAAACCATTTTTTGCTATGTAAAGATTTAATGAGGTAATGACGTCCACAGCAGAGAATTAAGTCACACTACCTCTGTGTGTTGTAATCAAGCTTCTCTGTTCTTTGTTTTGGTAGCAGGGACAGCTTCATGTGCGTGTTAATGCATGGGCGTCCCTCCCTACATTTCCGATTGTCTAGCCATAGGCGCCGATCTGCACTTCACTCATATGGTGTTTACAGCTGATAACGTCTTCTCAATCCAAGGTGGAGGGACAACGTTGTCATGGAAGCAAAATGCACACCCTCTGGTTTCACTCCAGGTTAACACTGTTAGCACTGTCAGCACTGCTGCCTTTGTTTTCACTGTTAGCCACAGCCAAACAGTTCAGAAACAAGACCGTGCACTTTAGAGTGATTTCCTGTATCCCTGTCATGTGGGTTTCGCCACTGCTCTGCCCTTTAAGCGACTAGCAGAACGTGAGCACCAAGTACGACCGATTCTTTCGCCCACTAATCACCATAAGTAAATATTAGACCCATTTTTCACCAGCCACATATCTGTGAACCTGTCTCTGCCTCAGCAACACACTGTGACGCACATCTGGCAACAACTGATATCATTTTCCACTTGATATCGGACATTAAGATAGCAAATAAAAACAAGGGGGAATATAAGGAGCAAAAACACCATTTTTTTTAAAAATTTCAAATATATTCTTCAAATATATAGTGATGTATTGTACTGAATCAGCT
The DNA here is from genome assembly GCF_026936395.1 of Plectropomus leopardus. Lineage (NCBI taxonomy): Eukaryota > Metazoa > Chordata > Actinopteri > Perciformes > Serranidae > Plectropomus > Plectropomus leopardus. Next base: position 26,391,335 of record NC_142190.1, on the reverse strand, counting down.
TTCGTCCACACAAAGTTCACAACACTTCAAAATGAGGTGTGGGGATGCAGGGGAGAGAAGACTGCCCACTCAGGAGATTTGGAATGTACACCATTTCATACCATTGGCACAGCCTTTAATATGTCATCTTTTGTTATAGACCATCTTTGCTGCTGCCACTTCAGCTAAGTCACCTCCACATTTACTTGTGACATCAAAGGTGAGAGCCATGTGCAGGCAATTCTGGCCCAGACTCTGAATGTCAGATAGCTCCTTTAAATAATGTATTGAATATTACACCATTAGATCTTATAATCCAGGATACACAGCCAACTATGAACAATGTGACTTTCACACCAGGTGAAGGTGATCCTTTCCCTTTCTGCATTACTGAAAATACATCTTATCTTGAGGTTGTTTGGATAACACATTAGAAATTTTAATGTGCCAGTGTGTGCTGCCGCTCCTCTATCCTCCCTGCTTTTACTGTCTCTATGCAGATCACAAGGCAAAAAGTAATGGGATAGTTTTAGCTCATATTGTAAGTGTTATGAGCATACTTTTTCCACATACTCAATTTGCATACAAGAACTGCAAAAACTAAAATGTCCATATTTGGACACAGCTTATGAGTCAATGTATTCACCACGGTCTTAATAATGCAAAAGAATAAGAAGTAGAAGAAGTAGAGGAGGAGGAGGAGGAGGAGATCTGGCTCCTTAAACTGGTCTATGCTGCATTAGTAGGACTGTCCATTGCCTACACAGTGAAGTGCTCTAACATTAGCCTCTGTCTGAGCAGCATCACACTGGTTGAGTCACCGCAGAGGGAGGATAGGTGGCTATAATAAACGCTCTTATAAGAAACACACTGTCATATTGACGTTTGATTAAATTAAAAGTTCATCTCTGGGAAAATTCTGTTATGAGTAGATTCATCCTGCTGCCACTTTAGACGGAAGAAGTGAAGTCTTAAAAAATGCATGATGTGGCTTTTTAGGATGTTTGTTTTTTACTTCAGCATCCACTGTAACTAAGTATGTGCTCAGACATCCCAAGTCTCAGCAGAGTCAGGAAACCTGATGCGGCCCAACTTATTTCTTCTGGTGCGCCGTGTGTGGGCCGATGCTGGGCCTGCTCATTTTTATAATGGCCCTCTGATGACACCGATGGCAGCCGGAAATTAAGTAGTTTATTTGGCCCAGTGCTGGGGCGTCATTCCTCCCGAGTCTCAGCCAAGTTGGGCACCCATAAGCAGCTGGACTTTTTTCTTCTGGCATGCCGAGTTTGGGCCACTGCTGGGCCATGTAATTTTTAATAACTCCCAGTGATGGCAGTGTCTGCAGCCCGAATCGGGGCAGTTCATCCAGACTCTCAACCAAGTCAGGCAACTGGACACGGCATGCTGAGGTGGGGACAATGCTGGGCCAGGTCATTTTGGCTTCTTCAGAAGGACGTGAAATGATCTGTCCTCACTGTCATCATATTCAGAAAAGTACTGTATAATCCCACATGAACTTGGTTGAACTCCACTCTGATTGTCCAGCCGGAACCAGCGGCTCTGTCTCCGCTGTCTCTTCTTGCCCTGACCTCAGTCTCTAATGGATGTAACCTTCCCATTCCTGCATTTATGCACACAATCTGACCTGGCCCGGGGCAAGGTGTCACATCAATACATCCTGCAGCTTCACTCCAGCCAGCCACAAATTGGTGCGGTAATAAACACAATGGCACAGTGAAGTTCTCTTTGTCGGGATCAATTCAATCAAGCTGCAATGGCTGAATATACAGTTTGCTGCGATGTGTCATTTGCTGTTTACGGGTTTGTTTGTTTTTTTTTCAACTTTCATGGCTGCTATGCAAGCATCAAACTGAAGATTCAGCGTCTCTGGCCAGGAGAAGTTTGGAGAACAGCCATATATTAGCAGAGAGGGACCGAGGAAGAGAAAATGAAAGCTTGGTGAGGATTGATTTTTCCATACTAGAGAACAAACTGGAGCCACACACATACACACTCCTGTTGGACTATCCCTCCACCTATTGATCCGCACTGCCAATAACACAGTCATTTGCCATCAGGGATTTGTAACAATCATTATATACTGACCCAGCTGGAGGACAGCAGTGTTGTCCTGCTTTATTCCATTCAGGATATGCACAACAAAGGCAAAAAGTCATTCGTCTAATGCACACACCTTATTACTCTATTCATTTGTTTCATACAAAAGTTTTGCAGACAATCCCAAAGATCACAAGCAATAAGCAGATTTAAAATCTCTGTCATCTCAACACATGCTAATCTTATCAAAACTAACGATGCGAGCTGTGGGAAAGCACAGCGATGACTAACCTGTCATCCTTGCCAGAATAGAAATGTGTCAAATCATAATCATCACATTCATTTGCTACATCAACACCTGCCAGGCGAGCAGGGCATTATGCAATCCAGACTACTAAAAATAAGAATCATGGAGTTTGGTGCATTTTCAAGCAATGTCTTAGTCACAAGCTGGCCTTGCTGGGCCGCATAATGAGCTGCTCACTAGTCTTTTTCAACTGGGAAGCATTTAGCTTAGCTTGCATCAGCTTATCTCACTGAAATTAATCCTCCTGATTATCTTGTTTTTCTTCTTATACTTTGGGAGGAAAAACTTTAAGCTTCTTTCAAAGACAATGGATTCAGGTTTACTCATAAAGAAGCCCGGCTATGGTCTGAATCTTTAATAGGAGCACCATCCAAAAATATACAGTAATTCAACATGCCTTCATTTTTAAACTCTACAGGGCTCCACATGTGGCACATTAGTTCGATACAATAACTTGCTGGAGGATAATATAACAATAAATTCCAAAATGTTACATTTGAGCATTATTCTGTAGAATAAATGAATATGACCAAAGACAACCCGACTGGTGGAAAAACAGCTCATTGACACTGTCACAAGAAATGTTTCTGCTCGATGAGTAATTGGACATAAAGGCCTCCTTGAAATGAAAAACAAGCCCAAGCAGCAGAGTTTGTGCTTTACACCTGATCCTGACAAGCCAAGCATGTAATATTCATCTCTTCCTCCGTGGCAACTGCTGAAGTGCCCTTGAGCTAAGCACTGACCCCTCAGCCGTCTTGGTGTAATCACTCAGCAGCCGCCAGAGCAAGGCTGTGGTCGAACTGCGTCAAGGTGTGAGTGTTTAACACTGCGTCTCCCTGCAACTTCACCCCAAGGCTGCTGCTTCCACTCACCGACGACTACATCACCTCAGCAGCATTTTAGATTTTTCTCATAGCCGAGCCGTAGATATACCTGGCACAATTGTGTTCAATTTTCCATTCTTTTTGGGCCCTTTTCTCACTTCATTAGGTTACACAGCCGACTCTACGGCAGCTGACAGAGTTTGGAGAGCTGCAGCTGATCCTTAAGCGTGAAGTGTGAAGTGCAGTTGGTGGGAAGAAGGATAACAAATTAATTCTCCAGGCAGAGCTTGGTGCCCTACATGGCAGAGGAGTGACTGGTAGACCAATTATGAAGCCATCTCACACTCCACAGCCCTTCCTACCAAATCCATCATGTTTGTGGAGATGACTACATGGATTACAGCATGTTACAGCTGATACAGTAGACTATTTATACATCAAAGGTGTAGTAAGACAAATGTATGCCACTGTGTTGCTGTTGTTACAAGAGAATGGGATGTTTTAAATCATTATCAGAGAGACTGACAATTTAACCCGTTGAAACTTGGGCAAACTGCCTTGATTTCTTTCAAATGCACAGGAAGAAGTTGCAGGTTGCGAGTTACAAGAAAATTACCTCAAATTTAGCCCCAAAAAAGAAAAGAAAAAAGGTTAACTTTTTTTTAAAAAAAGACAACAAAATAACATATAGATAAAACAGCCAATAATAACAAATAAATATTATAAAATAATTATATATATAATAATAATATTATATATTTAAATAAAAAAATATATACATGAACAAATATAAATACATTTGCTGACATTTCCCTGTTTTTATTATTATTAACCGTTTTTTTTTTTTTGTTTTTCAAGTTTATTTTTTGGGGCTTTTATGCCTTTAATTAACAGGAAAGCTGATGTGTGAAAGGGGGAGAGAGAGGGGACGACATGATACATGGAGTGCCTGCTCTATCCACTGAGTCAGGCGCCCCATTACTATTAATTTCAAATAAGTTTCCTCTCTCTCCTTCTTAAAACTAATTTTCAAGTCACTTTCTTGCAATTTGTGAGGCATCAATCAAACCAATTTGCATAGTTTTCAAAGGTTGAACTGCATTAAAAAGGAATCAGAATGCAGCACAAGAAAACTGATGTTTTTCCAGGCTTCAAAGGATTAATAGCCTGGATTGGACCCAAAGTAGCCCAAAGATGGCTACTAATTTGCACTATATTTGACTAGTTGTGAAAAATAACATTTAGGGAGTTTATTATTTACCTTCCAAAACCTCAACATAAGCCTATTTATCAAGGTTCAGAGGTGAAGTTTACTTTGGAATATCTCAAAAGTTATGTCTTGTATTCATTTGGAGGTGAAGGGGTGGGACATTCAAGACGAAAGACATGCTCAAATGCAACAATTCACACAACACAGCCAACATAACACATAACAAGTAGCCACCACCACAATGCAAGTTGTCACTGACATCCATCACCTACAGCCTTTATCTGATACCACAGCCCGGCTGTGGTATCAGCCAGAATAGCACTGTTTGTTTTACCCTACTTTCAACTACAGTCATCTAAGTGCTGCTCATCAGCATCTCTGGCATTACTGAATTACTCAGTTTACAAAATCACTGTGTTTGTCCAATTACAGGCCATCATGCTCCATCATCCAGCTGGTGACTTGTGTATTAGTTTTGTGTATTAGTCCAGACACTTGGCAGGTGTGTTTAAAGTATGAGCCCAATCCATTATATCCCAACACCAATTTCAGCTCCTAAACATCTGTGTAATTTTCATATTGGCCTGCCAAAGAGACAATTATAGTAAAGCATCTCACATACTGTGTGTGTGAATGTTAGACTGGAGCCAGCATCATTACTTCGGGGTAGAATTTGAAAAACAAAATAATTGCATCTTTTGTTTTTTTTACCAAAACACAATGGAAGCATAACATTCTCTGCTGTTTTTATGCTAAGAAAAATTCTTATTAAGCAGTTTATACAGCTACTCACAGGCGTGTGTGACAGAGAAGCTGTTGGAGGACTCCAGGTTGTCAACATTGTAATTGAGGTGGAAGGGTTTCTCCGTCACATTCTGGTTGGTGTTATACAGCTGGACAGCGAACCTGAAGGCGCTGTGCTCCTGCACTGTAGAGCGCATGAACAGTCCACCTACAGGAAAGAAAATGTCACACAGAACAGCGCTCTTAATTCCCAACATACATGAAGAATGCACTTTTCACTCCTGCGATCAGGAGAGGACTTTTTGTGCAGAGCGAGGGCAGTGCCGCACAATTACGCATTATTGGACACATGATCTGTTCATTTAAAGAAAGGCAGACGAGAAATAACTAAACAATGCTCTACAGAAAGCAAAATTTCGATCAACTCTATTTTTACCAAACCGCCTACGAAGACGCGCAGGATGCCACAACCTCCTGGCTTTATGAGAAGTGAACTTGGGAATGAATTATGCAAATAACCTCATCAGTGCCACTTGCGGAGACGTGTCCTATATAGACTACGCGAACAAAGAAATGTAAATGTAGTCAGAGCATCCCATTGAACTTACCAATGTTGATTTGATTTGGAAAGCCTGCCAACGAGTCCCCCCAAAAATACAATAAAACAAGGACTGTCGCGATTGCGCGATGCCACATTTTTCTCCGAGAAGTGAAATCAACTCCTGGTCTGGATGTGACAGAGGGAGAACAGGGAGAACCATGTACACGGAGCGGGTACGCAAAGAAATCCACAAGATGCGGCGTCTCTATCTCGCGCTCTCTCTCTCTCTCTCTCTCTCTTTTCCTCACTCACTGTGTGCACCCACGTTGAATGTGTGCCAGCGCAACTGCAGAGCCAGCCCTCTGCTGCTGGAAAGCCAGTGTTTTATCTCAAAGATGGTGGTGGTGGTGGCGGAGGAGGAGGAGAGGAAAAGCGGATCTCCTTACTGTGGATAAGGACCTCTGAAATGGGCCAGAGAGAGAGAGAGAGAGAAAGAGAAAGAGAGGGAGAAGGAGGAAGGAGAGGGAGAAAGAGGAGGGAGGGGAGAGGCGGGGGGGCGTTTATCAAACTTGGTCTGACGTTGAATTATAATAAGAGCAGCCTCCCGTCTTCCTCCTCACGTCACTGCAGAGTTGGTGTGTGAGGTGGTGTATAGCCTCTGCTGGGTTTTGGTGTGTGTGGTGCAAATGCAGAGCAGCACAGACCAGTTTCTATAGTCATAGTGGACCAACAGTATACTGCTGACTTGTGAGTGCGTGCATGCAATGTGTGCACACAGGCCATGTTTGTCTGTCTGTCTGTGTCCTTTTTCTCAAATGCATCTTGTCTGCATCCCTGTTGTGATCAGATTTGTAGCTGCACTCATGCAGCAGCAGTGCTGCATACTATAGCAGCAGAATCTTAGGCTGTCCTGTCCCCTGCAGGTGTTTGAGTGCAGAGACTGTATGTGGGAGCTAATGCACTGATTTATCACTGTTTAATCACTGATTGCCAAGTGGCCTCACTAATGCTGTACATTAGAATCCTAATTGACTTACTTTTGTTGCGCCGGCATGAGGAGCATATTGCTGCAGTCCTCAGCTGGAAGACTCATACAGTGGCATAAAGTCCTTTTCTCTGCTGTTGACTTAATAATCTACACAGCCTTCTTGCTTCGTCAGTGGGCTATGGGAACAGATTCATTTTTCCACTGAAAAGACATTTTCAGCACATTTGTGTAATTGAACAGAGATGTTTTGGTGAAGGGTAAATCATTTTTACTGTTTGCATCATTATATTCGTTCAAGCACCATGTTATATTATCATAAGCATGGATGGATGGAGTGCTGCAGGAAGGAAGGACAAAGCCCGACGCTGAAGTTAGCTTTGCCCTGGTTCCCTCAACAAAAAGCCAATGGAATTTTTCCATCAGATTTTAAGTTATTGCATAAAATAAGCTCTGTGACAAATGTGTAGGATACTAAGATGTTTTGTTTAGCGAGATAAAATTCACAGATGAAAACCACTTTAATGACTTTTGAAGCCAAAAGTAAAAAAAGCAAATTTGAAGCTATAAACAAATTACACTATGGTGGAATAATTTAACTTCAGCACCACAGCGAGGCTTTAAAGTCGTGTTCAGCTTGATGACATTCTTCAGTCTCATTTAGCTGCTCGTTAGCAACTGCCGTTTTTTAGGACACATAAAAGCTTCGAAATTCACAAGTGATATAATTAGATGGTCAACAAAATGCCAAGGTCTATTAAGCTTTTGTTAACCACAGACCTTATTTGAGGCATCTAACCAAACACCCAGTAAAAAAAAAAAACATTGACTTTCAGACAAGGAAACCAGGAGTGCAAATTGGCAGTTTTTGGACTTATTCCTGTGGCTCTCTTTTATGAGAAAATGGGCCCCTAGGCTCATATGTGCAAAAGGCCCCACCACCTCTCCTACATAAAAGATAGAAAAAAGAGACTCTGTGGTGGTTTTGCTTTTTTATTTGTTGTTTTGCATGTCTTTGTAGACATAATGCATCTTTTTGTGATACTGTGTCTCTGTAGTATTTTGTGTTTCCTTGTCGTAGCTTTGCATCTCTTTGTAGTCATTTGTGTCTTTTTGAGGTCATTTTGTGTGTCTGTTTTGGTCATTTTGTGTCTCTGTGGTTTTGCCCCCCCCCCCCTGTAAATACTGTATTTTGTGTGTCTTTGCAGTTCCTTTGCATCTCACTTTCATTTTTTCCCCGATCATGTTTATGTTCATTTCAATGACATTTTGCAGGTAAAGGCCATGGGGGCCCCCACACACTTTGGGCCCCTGGGCTCCATCTGTTCAGTAATCCATCTATGGTTACCAGTCTAAACAAAAGATTTGCATTCGCCAGCAATCTTAAGACAGAGAGACAGCAGAGGGTCTACAAGGGAGGAATCATCACAGACATATGCTTGAGCGTGTAGAGACTTAAACTGTTTGTGGTTTAACATGGTCCATCCAATTATTACGCCATCAACATGACAGGGAAGTTGCGCTCCGCTTGGCAATCAGACTCGCATGGCAGGAATGGGAATCGCAGACAACATCGCTGCACCAGTGGCACAGCCTAAAGAGTTGATTGCCAGGTAATCTGTTGCCTTAAAACTTAACAATGCCAGCAAATCTCTAACTCCAGCAATGAAGAGGTGGATAAAACTCTTTCAAAGCAGTTGTGCCTGATTTGGTGTAAAATCCACAAACTTATAGCTAGCTTCTTTTTTTTTTTTTTGTACCGTTTCTAATTTAGCACACTGCAACTCTATTTACCTTTGTCTAAATCAATAGTGTGTAATGTCTGCAGCCTGTGCTAAATGCAACATCTACCAAATCACACCAGCGGAGTGAGTTTACAGCTGATTTTCAGAGTGCTTTTTATGATACTGTGGTATATCATTTAAAGCACTTTCTGTACTGCAGTACTGTACAGGAATGTGATTTAAATAGTTATTGAAGTCTATTTCCTAAGGACGACCACTCCTCTGCCTGAAGTTCATTCTCTTTAATCATTTATCTGTTTCAAGACATTAAAGTTAAATAGCTTTATTCACTGCAGTATTGCTTACTCACTATGCAGCACGACTCTTACATTCCATTAGAGTAACTGAGCAATGCAATATCAATTATGCTCACCAAGTGTGATTTGTTGGGACGGGTGTATGTGTGTATTATATATATATACAATATATGTGTGCTGGAGTGGTAGAAATCATTACAGCTTCCTATTTAGGCTGCTGCAAAACCGGCACAGCAGAACAGCTACAGAGCCTGTGCTTATTGATCTGGATGTGATTTAATGCTTGGCATACAGCTCTGATCTTTCACAGGACAGAGCAAGTAGAACAACCGCTCTATAATTAAGTTCAATTCCATGAACGAAAACAATGTCTGGATGGTATGACCTTTTCGCAGACATACACCACCGTTAGTATGTCGTTGGGAGATATGAGTTTCCTGCCACTTGAAGAATGATCCAATTAGTTTCAGTCTACTTCAACATAAACTCAAATTGTTTAAATTAAATTCTTGCAAAACGCAAGAGGTGCCTGTATTTCAACAACTGGTGAATACAAAAGGATAGCAGAAAGTGCAGCGTGCAATAAACTACAAGCAACTCAGTTCTCCATGTTATTAAAACAGAAAGGCATTGTATGAAAATTACTGGTGTGGTGAGCAGGGCTGAACTTTGTGTCTCACGTGTAAAGTGAGATATTAATGCCCACCTCTTGACTTTAAAAAAGCAACCTCACTATAACACGTCAAACAAAATGCAACAGTGTTAAAATGGGGAGAACTGATAAATCATATACTTCTAATGTGCACTCAAGGTCTTTACGGGTCTACCCAGAACCTATAACCCAAGCTCCAACCCAGGACCCATATGGGTTCAAGTCCAGTAATAGTTTTTTTATTATGGGTCTTCATTGGATCCAGGGTCTGTTTTAGCATTATGTGTAATATCCAAGTGGATCCCTGGAAGACCCGTGATCTGTGCTGATAGTGAGAGAAATGCATAAGCATTGTGTGTTTAACTTGCTTGATAATTAGGCTGACTTAGGATCAGATTATGAGAGCAAAAGTTAAGTAAAAAAAAAAAGGTGGCAGAGGCACCAGCGAGTTAGAGACAGAGCAAAGGAAAGATGGATTGTGAGCCCCGTATATTAATTACAGCAGCTTACATCACAATGACAACAACAACAACAACAACAACAACAGCAACCACAACAACAACCACCACCACAACAACAATAACCCCAACAAAACAGGTGAAAATAGCATAAAATAAAATAAAAATATAGTGTGTCTTAAACATTATTTTCCATTAGAAACAGTAAGATAGGTAAGACCAGTATGTTATATTTGCATTTTTACAGCAATTTAAACTATTATCTTCCATAAAAAAGTCCTTGTGGACATGCACCAGGACGGGTCTTTAATACCAGTCAAGTCTGCAATATCATTGGCCAAAAACAGATCAGGTATCTCCAGTAGGGTTTGGGTCTGCCATTTTGGACCGTGAAGACCTCTGACATGCTTCACTGGTGTACACATTAATAAAACCCTTATACAGAGACAGAACTGTCATCCTATGGGGAGCACTTTTATGAAACATATCGCATCTTACAATTGTCTTTTTGATGTAACTATTTATGTTACGAGTAGTTATATTACGCCTCGTGCCAAGCAGTGCAGAACTCTGGGGCCAGCTGGCAATCTGCAGCTATAGTTTTGGCATCTGATATATTTTTTCCACAAGCTGCAAGTGAATTTAACAAGAAAACACACAAATAATCTATTATAAACAATATAAAGCATCTACAATATATGAATAAATGATATGATTATGATATATGATAAAACACGCATCCCATGCTTCCACATATTTGTGAGTTTTTTTTATAAACAGAGAGCTAAAGAGATGAGGAGACACACACACATAGACACATAAGCAAACAGAGACAGAGCTCTGCATGGAGCATGGATGAAAACAGAGCAGAGAAACAGAATCATTTGATGATCGACAGAGAGAAATGTGCTTCTGGAGTCAAAGGCCAGACAACTGCTGATGGGTGGCTGTGTAACATTTGATATATTAGGGTGCTTATGCGTCCAGTGTGAAAATGGCACAACAAAGAAGGGCTGAAAATTAGGCCAAAAAAAAAAAGTAGTAAATCTCCCAAAAAAGTCAGACTATTCTACCTTAAGCCAAAAGAAAATTAATACTCTCCCCCTTTCTGACCCTGTGTGACACAAGAACATTTCTCAGCAGAGAAAAGTGACACGAAGAGAGAAACTTTGCTGCAGTGAATTCATCACTGAACGTGTTAAGAATAAAGATGATATGTTTGCCATTTTTATGATTCCCTCCACTCTGCCTCTTAACGAGTCAGTCTGATGGTACAATTTATGCCAGTGTGGCTCTGCGGCCTCTGATTCTCTGGGATCAATAGAAGACAGTGACTTTCAGGATTTCACAGTTTCCCTCGATGAGAAGCTCCTGCACAGATATCTGACAGCATTCATACTTCTAGTATTAGAAGTCCTCTAGTAGAACATTCAGGTCTCCTCAGCACACCTTGGGCATGTTTCCCACTTTCCACCACAGCAAATGAGATCTGCTCAGGGAGTCTCGCTCTCTGTCTGATACACAACCTCTTTAACAAGATTCAATTGAGTGTAAATGTCAGCAGGTCTTTGCAGAACTTCCTATGGAGTTTAAGTAAAAATGGCATTTATGAGGTGTCGACCATATGGCGGACACAATTAATAGCACGGTGTTGTACTGGCACTGGTCCAAGAGGCTAAGCATGAGCAACGTGATGATAGACTGCAAATCGCTCCACTGTATTAACTGATTGTAGGTCAGTTTAAAAATAGAATAATGCGTAACGTACAACCAACCACAGAACAAACATGTTCAATCACCTGTCAATACCAGTCTATCAATTCCTGTGAACTTGACCTTGTTTTTCTATATATAGCAATTGCTTGTTATAACCCACAGAATTATGCACACAAGTTGTAAGCCTGAGGGAGCAGAGTGGCCTAAATACACATATCCAGTGTTACCCGTAGCACTGTTAACACAGAGCACACAGTTACAAACAGACACATCCACAGTGATTAAGTCATCAAAAAGGCGACGGATTTTGACTCACTCGTGATCATTCTCTAAAATTCCACGTGGACATTTGTCAAACAGATGCTGACATAACGATGTAAATTTAGAGCTCTCAGATTTGCATGGTGTAAGTCAGTGATAAAAAGCATTTATCAAGTAAAAAGCAGAGTTATGCATGATGAATGTTTTTTTCCTTTTGTTTTTTGTTTCCTACACTTACTCAAGTTAAGACTTTTTAAGATTTCTTTTTTTATGCTAACCAGAATGAAATTTAAGGCAAACTTTATATTAAAAACTGAAAAAAACCCAACAAAATTGACATAAATTACTTAGGGACATTTTGCACAAATTTTGCTTGGCAGAGACGGGGCAGAACCATAGACTGTATAAATAATGTGTGTAGCTACAGTGATGTCACCCATTTGTTGTACAGCGACTTTGGCATTTCGGCCAGTACCATCTTGTTTTTTTTTTCATAAGTGACCATATTTGGATGAGAGGCTGGAGCTGCGGAGTAGCGAGGGGTGGATCTGACTCAAAGACTGTAGCACCAACTCACAGACAGCTTGTCACTCAAGTGGCTTCACCCCTAATTATGCATAACTTTTGGGCCTCAACAAAATTTAAGTAAGTTGTAAAAAAAAAAATTACACCCCAGTTTTCATTAGAGTTGAAATTAGCTATAGAGACCAAAACTGCTTTTTGTCCCAGGCTGTAAACATGTTCTGCATTTCACATTTACTGTAAGATGACATTAGGGCCAAAGCCTGCTGGGAGAATTGAAAAGTGCACAGCAGAAGTGCTTTGATGCATGAGCAGCCTCATTTTCCTCAGGCCAGATAACGTAAATGAGGGCTGGCACGGGATAATTAAAGATGAGAAATGCAGTTGTAAACAATGTCTTCAATACCAAACTGTGAACTGTGTAACTAGAGTCATTATTTATTCTCAATCAGGGATCAAGAGGTAGCAAATAGAATCTAATAAAGTGCGATAACGTGTTTCTCTCCTGGATGCTCTGCAGATCAGACTCTGCTTTAATGTCACAACTATCATTCAACCAACATCATACGCAGAGAGAAGACCTGAGGGAATAGCGTACAGTGTGATAAATAATACATGAGCCAAAACCATGGACGGTATGTTACATGCCTGCCTGTCTGGTAAAGTGGCTCCCAAGGGAGGTTTCACCTGTAACTAAACAATAAAAGTAACACCCGTAAAATTCCTCAGATGAAATCATGATATTGTACTTTGTGTTATGGTGCCCAAGGTCAGGGCTGCAATAAGTGGTGTGAAGCTTCCCAGAAAGGTCAGGAGATAAAGGGAGAGCGCTGAGTGCTGTAAAACTTCACGATAAAACCTTTCATGTTTCATTTTCTGAAGGCTTCCTGTAAATTGCCTGTATTTATGGCTCAACATAGTTTCAGCAGCAGTGAGTGCTCGGAGCCTCTCAACATGCCTTGTCTTACAATACAGACCGGCAATTTATTGCTCCTCACTTGGACAGTGTCTCTCTGGTCTTCACCATTTAAATCCTATTTAATTTGTTTTACTTCTCATAATTACATGGCAATATTTCAGCCCCAAACAAATAAACAGAAGAATTACCACTCAGGAATTTCAGCAGACAATTTAGGTAGGGTAATAATTTGGGTTCAGAGCCAGGGAGTTCATCAGTATATGAACGGGTTACAGTATTGAGTACAAAGGCTGCTGCGGGCAGACAAAAGTCAACATAAAAGGATTTCTTTGGAGCAGCTGAGTGAACAACCGCAGGGTGCAGATGTGTTCACCACGACACCAGCTAAAGCTGACAGCTCTGAGTAATCAATCCATTACAGCGTTTCCATAGCAGATGATGTCTCTGTGTTCGACCGACACGTGAGAACTACTGAACCAAGATGGACACTCAAATAAAAATTAATGTACAAATTATCGTACTGTCTATGGCATTTTTTTCTTTTTTTGCAGTTCTCTTCTATAACCCTGATTCCAAAAAAAAAGCTGTGATGCTTTTTCGACCTATATTCAATTAAATCAGTACAAAGTCAAGATATTGAGTATTAAGTATTAAGTATACTTAATCTGAATTTGACACCTGCAAAAACTCTAGTTGTGATGGAAAGTAGACATCACTTTATTTTATGGGATCTTTTAACACAAGTTTACAAAAAAATCATTTGAGGTCATTTTTTATGTCTCATCCATTTTTTGTCGGTTTAGAATATCCGACTTTGGCAAGGATTGCACAAGTTATAATGCAATTTTAATCAAGAAACAAATTAGTGACTGATACAGTATCATTACTTATTCATGTATCACTGCGTGTCTAAGAGCATGTTCATCATCTTAATTTTGCATGTTTAAATGCTGACTAGAATTTATCATGGAGAACAGCTGAGGGTGATGGAAATGTCCAGATGACACCGAGAGCATCCATGTCAAACGTTCTGAGAATACGGGAACATTTTCTGTGTCAAGACTAACAACATTACAAGAGAGTAAAGCTCATTTGGGTATTAAAAAAAGGAACATTCTGAGGGTCCACATGATCAGGCTCTTATTGACGGTCTTTGGAGCAGCTCCAGACTTTACACACGGTGACATCACAGGTTTGAGACATACTACTCTGGTTTCTGGCTTTGAGAGAGAGAGTAGCTCCTGTACATAAATATTGATTAAACTTCCCTCGGCCATGAAAATAACATACTGGAATTCTGAATTTAGGGAGTGATCCCCTTTAAGTCATAAAGTACTGAAATTATGGCGCTAGAGGAAAAGTCAAGGAATGACTAATAGACAGACCTACATCGGCAATTAAAAATACATGCAGCCAGCGTGACTACAAGTAAAGCCGCCAAGACAAAGAGAGACTTTTTGGGAAACACACTGACTGGATTCACTCATCCAATGAACACAATCAGTACAGTCGAATGAAATGTGTTCATCTTTTACTCAGTTCACATTAGTGCATTTTAATCCTGCAGCAGATAGGTGATTTAGTGATTTTTAGCCATTAAAACCTAAATTCAAATTGTGAATCTATAATGTACAGTATATATATATATATATATATATATATATATATGTGTGTGTGTGTGTGTGTGTGTGTATATATATATATATACATATATATATACTGCGCATTTAGGAGAATACAGGCTGGTGGTTTGCCACTTATAAGTAGTTAAAATCAATTGAAAATGTCCTGGGAGACAACGTTAAGAGGTGTTAACAGCACAAATGTATATGTGTTATTCACCCGTTATTTAGCCAGAAAGGCCTCATTGAGATACAACATAACTTCTGCCAGGGAGTCCTAGTCAAGATGGGCAGCAAAAACAAAAGGTTTTATATACAATTACAAATAGAGACAGATAGCATTACAAAAAAAGCTAAAACTAAAACACAACAACTTACACAAAACAGACAGAAAAAGACTAATGGCACTTATTTAAAGCAATAATATTACTCTGTAAAAGCTAATTTTAAAGCCTTTTTGATGGTAAGAGAGGCTAAAGATTCCAAGTTTAGTATGGCTTGCAGCTCAAAACAAGCTTGCAGGGTGTGGAGGGTAAAGGCAGATTTACTCAACTCTGTACAGGTGGTTGGAAGCAGGAGGAGTTTTTTTATCTGATGATCTAGTGTTATAGCTACTGGAGTAATGTGCCAGTAAACTGGATATGCACAGCGGTAATTTGCAATAAAAAATTAGCTTTAACACAGTGAAGTTCATTGAACATTTTTTATGACTGACTATAATGCTAAAAAAATACTGAAAAAAAATGTTTTTGTCTTTTTATGCAGTAAAAGAAAAACAAAAATAAGAACCTAACTTTGGTCTGAGTTTTTTTAAGAGCTTATCAATATGGACACCAAAGGTCAACTTGTCAGACTTAGTGAGGAGACTTTGCTCAGAGCCTGGCGGCAGAATTTCGAACAAACTGAACATGATTCAAGGGTGACGTGTTATGTAAGTAGAAAGTGCATCACAATAATCTAAACAGGTTGTGACAAAGGCATGAGCAGCAATGTGAAAATCCTTGAATAACCCAGCTGAAGCTCTGATAAGACGCTCACTGAATACCCGGGATGACTTCAGAGATTCTGTAGCTGATCTCAGTCACTTCCCACACATCCACACTAAGCTGGAGCAAATCTGCAACAAATCATGGGGAAAAATCCCAAACTTCTAATGCACCAAGCTGACATAGACTGAACACTGTACACACAGCTCATGCTGCATAAGGAAGGCATTCAGAACCGAACGTGCATTGCAATAAGATACTGCTCTTCTGTATTACTTTTTAATAAAAGGATAATACTGTGATGAGCCAGGAAGGGCCCATTAGCTGGTGCATTTATTCCAGCTCCCTGTCAGATGCTGATGTTGGATGTCGGGCATTCTCTCTAATTCAGTACGGATATATAATTGAGGCTGCAACTTACAATTATTTTCAATAGCGATTAATCTGCTGATTATTTTCTTGAATTATCTTTCAATTGTTTTGTCTATAAAATGTAAGAAAATTGCCCATTACAATATCCCACAGCCCGAGAAGATTTGTCTTATTCTGTCCAACTAACAATTGTAACTAAGTATCCAGTTTAATTATGTAAAATCATCTAATCCTCACAACTGAGAAGCTGCAAACAGTAATTATTTGTTTTTTGCTTTTAAAAAAAATGGATAAAAATGACTAATGACTAATTCTTTCTTCAGCTCTAACTGTAATAACAACTTGCTAGCTGCTCTCACAAACTACTGGCAATCACATTGGTTCTTGGAGAGCACGGCGTCCTAGATTTTGTTTCTGTTCTATAATAAATTTGCTGCAAACTTTTAATCTCCAGTCATGTAAAGAACCACAAAGTTTGTATATCAATTACCCGCTGCATTACCTGAAATTTGTAAAGAAAACATTTTTTAATCACATGCCATGTGAAGATGAAGTCATAGGGATCCACATTTCACAGCAGTTTGACAAACACTCACATGATTCGTGCAGTATAACACAAGTCTCATTTACCAAACCGGCTGTCTGTGACTTCTGTTAGCTGTGCATAAATGAAACTGTAAGTGTTACCTTATTTATACTACAGGTCCGTCATAACTGAATCATGAAAACATTGCTTGACGACATGGTGGTGTAGAGGTTAGTGCTGTGGACTAACAGCAGAAGGGTTGGGGCAAGGTTCAGACCTTAGAGAAGGGGGACCCATGTGTGCAGACTTAGCATGTTCTCCAGGTTCTCCGACTCCCTCCCACAATCCAAAGACATGCAGGTCAGGTTAACTGGTGACTCTAAATTGGCCCTAGATGTGAATTTGAGTGTGAATGGTTGTCTGTCTCTATGTGTCAGTCCTGCAATAGTCTGGCAACCCTGACTTTCACCCAATATCAAATGGAATAGGCTCCAGCCCCCCCACAACCCTTAAGAGAATAAGCGGTTATAGCTAATCAATAAATGAATGAATAAAATGTTGCAATTTAAAGCAATACCACCTGCAAGTAGTGCGACCTGAGCATTACTGAGCATGCACATGCATATGAGGTCAAACTCACACACCTGCCCAGGCACGCTTCTCTGCTTTTAATGAGACTGTTTGTGCTGACATGTTATAAATCACAATGTTAAAACCAAAATGCATGTTTGGTAACTATAGTGAGCATACAATTGGATAAATCAGAGTTGCCTGAGAGTTTGTAAACAGATGTTATGATACACATGGACCCCATTTACTTCAATTCATGAAGGCTGTTTGCCTCTTTTTTTGAATTCTCCTTTCACCGTGGAGGTATGTGTGTAAAAAAAAAAACAAAAAAAAAAAAAAAACACATAAAACACACTAAGAAATCATATGAAAAATTGTCATTTTGTGGGTGGAGTATTCCTTTAAGATCACTCACCAAGTATACTGATACTGAATAAGACAACATGATTTGTTACATGGTAGGAAGTTTATGCTTCCTTCCAGAAAAGATCCTCCTGCCTCATTATGCAATATACAGTTTAATGTTATCTGTTATGACCTTTATGAGTAGATCTCTGAGAATTTCTGCTAAGCCTTTTACACCAAAACCTATATATGCTATTAACAGTTTTGCAATGATTTAACCTCATTGTTTGCAAAATCTGTTTAGTTGACTTTATCCTACACCTTATAATACCTAACAGCTAATATTAGCATATCTGTTGAAAGAAGGGAAGTTCAATGCAATGTTCATTTAGAGGAATTAATTATGATGCTATGTTATCATTAGGCTCATTACTTCAAGTCAAAAACTGAAATGTATTTATTTTTGCATGCAGATGGCAGAACTGCTTTGGCGCACCACTATGTCTTTTCCTCTTGACATGATAAAAGACTGCGATAATACATAACTGAAAAGAGTATATTCCACTGGGGGTGGGGGGGGTCCACTTGTCCATTACTATATTGAGTGCGTAATTAAACTGTTACACGGCGATCCTCTCTAACAGAGCCTCAACTGATTCAAATTATATTTTGCAGAACAGATTGCTTGCAAATGGAGAAAAGGATGAAACGAAAGTCTAAAAATCTGGTAATTAGGAAGTCTCTTTTGAACAGCATGTTGGTAACCAGAGGGAGTGAAGGTGCAGCAGCACAGAATATTAATGGAAATTTGATTAAACATTCCCACGTCTTTAACCGAATATCCCACAGGCAAAGCGCTTACAGAACAAAACAAATTAGCCTGGCAGTTTTAATTATCAATGTTCTTTTTTCTCTGTTTCTGCCTGATGAGATCTCAACAACAGATGTTTTAAAGGACAGAGCTAACGTTAGACTTTCTGCCCTTTGGCTGACTTTCCATTGATATTCTCCGTAGTTCTCATTACCTCTAAAACTACGGAGTAAAGTTAAGTCCGCACACACTCTGCGGGATATTTCATGTGGTAATCTCATGTTTTAGTGTTATGTCAAATATTCAATCATAATATTCCGAAAACAAACTGTGAGCATGGCTGGAGAGTGCTGCAGTTATTTCCATTCTGCCTAAGCAGAGTGATGCCAGTGGAGGCTGATCCCAGTCTAAATTGCTTGTAATCTCATCCAACAGCAAAGCACTTTCTGAATGCATTGTTTACTGCCAACATTTCCCAATGATACAAACACAAAGAAAGTGGGGACTCCTGATGGTTTTTTAAATGTGTATTTTCGATGCTCAGCAGGGATTGCATATCTGCATGAGCACATTAAACGCTTAAACTGAGATGGTGAACAGGAGGCATCTGTGATGCTGATGGAAGTATTAAGATGATGAATTAAGGGCAAAACATAATGCTAGGTGCAACCTACACAAGTACAAGAAAGTTTTATTTTCAAAATGAGTCATTCATACTATTTTTCTTATAGAAGATCATCTAAGGTCTCTAAAACAGGTGGGCTACAAGTCTGCAAGAACAGGCAGGTACAAACTTTGAAAGGTTTTACGTGTGATGCAGAGGCGTGCTCTTATGCTTTATTCCAAAAAATGCACTATTAGTTTAAAAAAAGCATTTCAGATGTTTTCAAATATCAATACATATGTCAAGCCTATACACCAGTGATACTCAATTAAAGGCCCATGGCCAAACCTGACCTGCCAAGGGGTGCTGGGTGCCAACCACTTTCTTATTCACAGTGACAATAAATTGATTACTTTAAAGTTGAGTACTTGAAATGTAAATAAGGTGTCAGAGTGCATAAAAGCATCAGTACAGAGCATGTTCATCAAAACAGGTGCTAGGGGAGGATTCACAGGATCCCTGTACAAATCCAGGCTAACCCTCAAATGTCCTCAAACCCTAGAAATGTCCCTGCATGCACTTGACCTGTGCAAGGTTGCTGCAAATGGCTGCACGGGGCTGCTGGGACTTGATTTGCCTCTTGGCAAAGACGAGTGGGGACAGTAAACGTTGACAGGTTGGAAACAGGCAATGCATTTATTATGGCCCTTTATACTGGCAAATATTATTAATTTTTGTTTATGAACTGTCATTTTATTAAGGTGGACCCCAGGCAAAGCCAGTCGAGTTGTTAAAATTTTGGCAGCTAGTAGTATGGTATGTACAGGATGTACATACAGGATTTTCCTAAAAAAAATATGTAAATACTCATACACAAGTAATCCCTTTCAATCAAATTCACTCATGACCCAATAGAAGTGTGTGGCGACGCATTTTTCTGCCTGTATCGTCTTTATTTTCTATGCTAAGGATATTTATGGGCATGTGCCCCTAAAGCGCTCAGGTGGGATGAGAGCTTTAGATGCATCCAAGAGACACAGCACCAAAAAAATGCAAATATAGTGAGGCAGAACAACAAATAAGAGTGAATCTAGGGTTGGCTTTTACTTTCACTTTTGCTGGCAAAAGTGTTAGAAAACAGTAGAAAACAACTGCATTACTTGAAGAAATCTTGCGGATTGAAGTTTCTATGCAGGTGTTACTCTTGACATACTTTGATTTCAATAGCTTAGTTTGCACCCACAATAACGTGCATATAACCACACAGCTTCTTCCAAATGACTCATCAATTATGATAAAGTGATTCCACGTCAGCAAAAATGTCACTAATCACAACTTTAATCAGGACTTTGCCTGATTAACATTTCCATGTATTAGTTTTTAGAGCAGGTAAAACAGGGCCAAGGGCCTTTTTGTTTGTCGCAGTGTGGTTATAAAAGGTGAGACATTTCCTTCATGACATTTGTTCAATCATTCTTGCGTCTGGTAAACAACACCAGCACTGCACCACTGCATTTCAAATTGCACTGATCATCCCAAAGGGAAACTGCAATTACAGCCGCAAACAAGGTGACTGATTGGCACAGGTGGAGACCTCATCAGGCACGGATGACGACATGTTTACTGAAACCATGTTGAAACCATGTTTTCTGCAGACGTCTGGCTTCAAGCTCTTTTTTATTGATCTGAAATGTGTGTAAAAACTCATAACATACTGTGCTGTAATTTTCTTCCCTGATAAATGTTTTTAATTCCCGATGCTCTTGGTCAGAAAACTGAGTAAAAGAGTATTTTTATCATCTACTTTAGTCAGTGTTTTGAGGTCACTCTAGTTTATCAATGATATTCCACAAAAAAAAAATTATAAGAATAGTTTTGCTTCATTTCCACCAACTACAGGGAAATATTTACTGTTGCTGTAGTTTGAAGAATGGACACTTCAGTATACTGCGACCGTACAAACAATGCCCCACATTGCCTACATCTATAAATAGGGATACTTGGCTTCCTTTCCTCGCCCTGCTCCTCCGTGGCTGCTGCTCTACCCTGTAGCATGGCCTGCCACAGCAGTGCACAACAATCCACCACGCTCTGATGCAGCGTGCAGCACTGGTGGTCAACCCCCCTGACTTACTGGATTACATCAACCTCACGCACTGCTTCAAGTTTGCTCTGACCTCCGGCCTGCAAGAACTTTGCAAAGATGCAAACTAAAGAAGTAATGGGGTGGGGGGGGGGTTATAGCTTGTAATCCTCTAATCTTACAACTGCACAGGATTTAGCATTCCAGAGTGCACATTTCTAAATTAAATTATTAAATATTAGTGGTGGCAAAGAACAAGGCAGATTACTGTTATCTTCTATAAAAGATGTTTGAGGAGCAACACTAATGTCCTTGAGAGAATAAACAGTGGTAAAAATTAACCAGTTTTATGGATTTTTTTGTCACATATTCCAGTCACTGGCTGTAGCTAACTTGAATGAGGACTGATCCCAAGAGGACTTGACTTTGGGGACATTTGGCAAAGTGTGACAGAACGTTTTTACAGTCAGATGATTAAGTTTCCACAGCACTTCAGACACGTGAAGTTTAACTTTGGCTATGACAGAAGTTTATCAAGCGAGGGAATCAGACAGAAAACTTGACAGCAAAGAGTTAAGCAATAAGCTGTGCATTTATGCCTTAAATAAAGCATCAAGCTAATCTTGCAATAGAAAGCTGATCATCTGTTAAAATGAGATCAACCATTATCAAACCCAAGCAGGGGAGTTTGGTTGTTGCAGCAGCCAAAAGACAGTAAGAGTACTAGAGAAAGTAAATCAATAGGTAGAGGTGAGAGGTGAGGAGCCATGGAAAAGTTTTGCTGAGAGCACCTGACCTTTAGCAGATATTCCTCAACAGGACAACACAGCACTCTTTTTCCATTCCCAACCTATTTGTAAGAACTGATTTCTACATGTTGTCTCATAAATATTTGATGCAAGGTTCAGCAATAATAAGGCCATTAATCATTTAGTGAAAATAAACCGATAACATTAAGCGAAAGGGCAAAATTCTTTCTACAACATCCCAACAGTGGAAAGAACCTGCAGGTCAGCTTATACCAGAAAAGAAGTGTATAGGACTGAACCTTGATGCAGACACTTGATGACAGGCAGGGCCGATGACAGCAGATGTTCGGATTTGACACGCTGCACTCTGACAGCACAGTATCAGCCTCAGAACCAGAGGAAGGAGGGTTCATACACCAACACACAGCGGTCACAGAACTGGTTTAAGGTCAGTTGTCACATTTCAGCAAAACAAAAAGATGCAAAGAGTAACTGTATACGTCTAAGAAAGTCTGTTTCTGATCTGTTCATAAATTTTATGATTATTCAAGTACAACACACGTTTTAACATAGCATGTTAGTACTGCTTGGAGTCAGATATGTAAAAAACACAGTTGCTTGGCACGTTAGTTTGCTTGAACCGCTCATTTTACATTCCATTAATTCTGAATTGTGAATAAAAATCCTTTGGGAGCTTATTGATTGGTTTTTATTACCTCATTTGCTTCATGTCTTGTCTGGATTGCAATGCTCTACTAAATTATTCATCAGGTTAACCATGGTATTCACTTGCCACTATGCAATTCTCTGCACATTTCTGAGGCGGTCAAGATGGATAAATGCATTTCTTCAGGCTGTATGCTGTAATGCATATTTTTGCAACACGTGGGACAGAGCAAAAATATTTGCATTGTGCTTCAAGTTTCTCACAAGAATTGTGTTTGTTTTTCTATTGTGGAGAAACAGCATTAAGTGGTTTTGGACATGTTATCTGTTTAGATTGATTCAAGAAGTAATTACAGATAATACAGATGGTAGGTTTCTTTTCATTATATGGGCATATAGGCACTCTCACTCATTCTTGGCCTGTTTGAAACTGCAGGTAAGAATCACATGTATATCCTTAAGAAATCATCCACTGTCTTCTATAATACTCCAATGAAGAAACTGCACTTTACAAAGTATAGCTCAAAACAATGCTGGAAATCACTGTATGAGTTGCTCTCGCCTTTGACAACATCGCCCTCTGCTGGTTTTAAACTGCCATGGTGACTTATGATTTATTTTACGTAATTCTTTTTTTTTATCCCAGCAGTAGGCTTAAAATTTGCAGTCATGACTCACAATCATTTATATAACAGTGGCATTGATATGACACTGCTTCTGCATAAATGTATGATGTTAATGCATGATGGGATCCAAAGTACTTCTCACAAAAACACAAATGTTCAAAGATTAGATATTAGATTGCGTGTAACATCTCTTTAAAATTACCCACCATTATACAAGCAAGTTTGGACCGTTCATTATTCCTTCACTGTGTCATCGGTGACATTATTGATTTTTGGATCAGTGGCTTAATATACAGCACAATACAAATTGTATAGTGCTGTTTTGCAAACTCTTAAGCAGCAGATGTAAGCAAGAGTGCACTGCTGAAATCCAATAATATTCTTTTAAAAAATCTAATTTGATGCATTCATCCTGCGCTTGCTGTGATGAATTACCTCTCCAGAAATGAGTGTGTCTCTGCAAATTATATTTGATGCTCTTTGAAAACACTAATAAAGTCTCGACTTTCCTTCTCTATTTTCGCTCAGCTCTCCCTCCGTGAGATGTTTTCACCCAGAGGCTCCAAACTTTGAACTACTGCAAAATGTATTAGCACTCATGACAACATGACAAATAGCACAATTATCTGGTTCATCATGATGTTTATCATCATCCATCCTGTGATTGCAGAGTCATTTTAAAATTGACCTCTATTAAGGGACTTCAAATAGAAAATATTGATTTCTTCAACACGAAATCATACAGGTCTTCCCATTGTCCCTATGTAATATATATAGTGACAGGGCAGATGCACCAATCACATTAAAAGCTGCTTTTTCATATCAAAGCCCAAGCCCTCAGCTAACTATAAACCTGAGAAATACCAGTGCATTTTAAAGTCAAACTTTAAATGCAAAAATGTCATTTTATTTAAAGATTTCACCTATTAAAAACTCTGCTATATTTGTTGCTCATCTTTATATGGGTTTTGACTTTGCTAATGGAAATTAGCAGTGGTAATAAATTGAGAATTTTATCAAATCATGGATTGCTTCATCAATATTTTGCAAAACACGCCAGAAAATTGCAACATGAAAGACTTTATTAACTCATACCAATAAAGACTTGGACCATCACATAAACTTCCACCATCAAAGTCAACAGATGAGACTTCCATTCACATCAGCAGAACGAGAACTCTATCAACCGAGTTATTTTTTCTTTGATATCCGATACAATCAAACGGCAACCTGAAAAATGAAGCCAAAGCCGAAGGGCTAAAAACGGCAGTTGAATCGAATGGCCACTTGAGGCTGGCTACAAAACAGAGTCAATCTTCACAGACCCCCATGTTGAAATGCCTAACTTTACACAAATAAACATATTTACAGCCTGGTACTAAATATATGCTTTTGGTCTCTACAGCTAATATCAACATCAGGGATAAGTATGCGGAGGGTGAATTTTTATATAACTCACCCGTTTACATTTTATTAAGGTCCAAAGTTATGCATAACCAAGTCAGATTAAGTCAGATCCACCCCTCACTCCTCCACAGCGCCACCATATAATCCAAATATGGTCGCTTCTGGCTCCAAAAATCCAAGATGGCGGCAGCCGAAATGCCAAACTTGAGGCTCAGCAGCAGCAGTCTTCAAACCAATGGGTGATGTCATGGTAGCTATGTCCATTATTTTATAGATGGATGTGGATTTTTATCTTGTGCTAACATTGACAAATCTAGTCTCATCTTTGCATTTATTTAAGTCATCACAAACTCTCCAATTATTTGTCAAAAACATAAATTATTTCATTCTATATGTAGTATAAATATATATTTTAAGCATTTCATCGATTTGATTAGAATAATTCAAACTCTTTTGGGGCCAGTTTTGAGGGGAAATATAATTTAAAATGAGTAAAAGAAATTTAAGTGCAGAATACAGCCTTACTGGTGAGGCGATTTAGTCCAAGCAAGAGAATGAAAAAAAAACAGGTTATTCTGCAACTGAAACTCTAGCTTTTCGCATAAACATCTAAACCTTTCATTCCTTTAGGTTAAAGACTCGCCAATGTCTGTCCAGTATTATCTGTAAAAAAAACAGTCCCCCTGGGGACATACGTAGAAAAAGTACGGAAGAATTTTATAAACTTGAATTTATGTTTGTATTAAATTAAAGCCGTCTGTACTAGATAGCTATAATTCCTCTCAGACACCCCGTAGCAATGACATGCTTGGTTTTCTGATATTTGGCTCAAACAAATTGTTTCCACTGACTGTATTTTTTTCCGACACTGCCCACCTTTTTGT
Organism: Plectropomus leopardus; assembly: GCF_026936395.1. Classification (NCBI taxonomy): domain Eukaryota; kingdom Metazoa; phylum Chordata; class Actinopteri; order Perciformes; family Serranidae; genus Plectropomus; species Plectropomus leopardus. The sequence goes on along the minus strand of NC_142190.1, from coordinate 26,365,864 downwards.
ACAAATGAAAGGTGCGTTCACTGGCTCCAGTGAGTCATCATCAGGTATCAGCTGTGCAGGCTGCCTGTGGATGGTCCCACGCTGTCACTCTGTCCCTCCTCCTCCGCAGAGTCTTCAGAGCTGTTTACCACTGCAGCACTGAGAGAATGGAGCTCCTCCAGAACAGACAGAAGTCTCTCTGACAGGATACAGACAGGCCATCGGTCAGATCAATCATGTCTGTGTAAATGTTAGGACGTGTCTGACGCATGATGAGTTAGGACACTGCTCACCGTCTGCAGGTACTTTTGTTCCCACGGAGCGACTATTCTCTGACGGTTTTTCTCTATGTTCTGCGGAAGCAGCAGAGCTTTGTAGAGCTGTTGTGTGAGCTCTTGTATATTCACTTGTCAGCCCTCTCTCTGCAACATTGGCCTGGAACAGATACAGGTCACAGGAGGTCAGACAGAAACATTTTCACAACCGTCTTTTGCTTTTAAAATTCTTACCAGCAGTAGTTTTTTGTCTCTTTCTGTCTCCTTGAGTTGTTTATTCTGGACTTCCCTCTTTGGGTGTTGTCGGGTTTCTCTCATCTCGTTGTGTTTCCTTGCTGCCTCTCTCTCAAACTGCCGCAAAGTCATAACTGCAAGAGACAACACAGACAGATCAAAAGCCACAGGGAAATGCTGCTATATACTCTGTAAACAATAGCAATCATATTAGATCACTGTCTGCATTACAGAATGACTTCAGCCCCCCCTACGATAAGCTGCTGTGGGCTGAGATAGCATGGTGCTAATCCTGCTACCTGCTTTGGTGTGTTCTCTCCTGGCAGTATTGACTTGAACCTCCATCTCTCTCAGCTTCTCAGCACAGCAGTCCTCAATCTCAGACACTCTCTCCTGCAGGGCTAAAGGGGAACAAAACAAATGCACCACTCCTCAATACAGTATCTCACACACACACTGGAAAACAGAGTTTAATGTATTTTTATGTACTTTTGGCGATAAACTGGATTTTATTGCATCTGTTTGTAAATTTTCATAGACTGCAAGACCTCCACAACCAAGGAGTTGATCAAATAAATTCCAGTTTCATCAGTTTTTTACAATCCAACTCCTGCAGCACATAAAGGACTACAACACAGCAGAAGCCTAACAATCAGAAAAAGCACCTCTTGGTTTTTTTTTTGGGGGGGGGGGTGTTAATCAAAGCTACAGTCTAACATTACTTCACCTTTTCTTTAAATAAGAACAGAGGAATACACAGCAAAGCTAATTATGACCTAGAAATTAAAGCTGGAGTGCAGGATTTTTACATCTAAATGAACATCGGTTACATTCAAGTCCTCGCCAAACACATACACACAATGCTGATCAAACTGATCCCCACCTGGAAAAACTGTGTATATTTCACTGGAGTCCTGGTGTATGTGGCAACTTTCAAAGAGATGCATTTTTATGTCAACCAGCCAAAGCAAAACAGGGCAAGAAGGGGGAGAGATGATAGTGACAGAGCACGAGTTTGGTGACAGCTATGGAGGCAAATTCTGAGGAACAGAAAGAAGTTTCTGGAGTGGATGCTCCAGAAAAAAAAAAAACAGCGTTCAGAGGACGGATAAAAATCTAAGAAGAATGGTGCTCTCCTAGGGGCGGGGGACATGCGGCAGGCTCACCTACAGGCATGTTATAGGCATGTACTAGTGGTTGAAAAATTATCGGCCTGACCGACATTTTTGGGTATCTGTATTTTTTTTTTAAATGATCGATGATAAAAATTAATTAATTAATTAATTAAAAAGTGCAAAGAAAGCGAGAGTGTGCATGGGAGGAACTTTATATTTATTCATTTTCTATTTAAATTTTCACTTGACTTTATAAAAAAAGGTGCTGAGATCTTGCTGTATATGATGTTGAACATTTCAGTTTTAATGAAACATTTGCTAAAAGCATTTAAACTAAGTTTTGTGTAGGAGTTTGTTATATTCCAAATTCCAAATGTTAACAGAAAGATTTTCATTTTTATTGTAAATTTATATGAGTTGCAAATATTAGTTATCGGTCTCATTACCTAATGAAAATCTGTATCAGTACTGGCCCTGAAAAACCCCTAGCATGCACGACAGTGGTCTTTACCCTCTGGCAGTGAGAGTAATTACACAAACAAAGTCCCACACTCTCACTTTAACAGAAATTAAATTCAGCAGTCTGAAACTGATATCTGCGTCATTAAAGCAGCTATACTCAATACTTTTATGTTACCAATGGATACCATGATGCCATGTATATGAATGGAGTAAATCACAACAACAAACCCACAGAGAAAATGATTACTTTACGCTTCCCCTCAACTTTCATGCCATTGTTTGTTTGTTTTTATTAGCCCACAACTTTACTGTTTTGGTTCACCCACTGCACACTACATCTCCAACACCAAACAGACCCAGGTAGCAACTTACTGGTAAAAATAGCAGAGCATTTAGCAGCTAAAGAGCCAGATATTTCCCTCAGGAGTAGGTGTAAAGCAAAACACAGTTAAGAGGAGAGTGGATATTGAACTTGCGTTCATCAGGTGGGCACAAATAAGACTACAAATCAATGCTAATGATGCTCTCTGACTAGTGGATGTGTGTGTACACAGGCAACTGATGCCAACAAATTCGGCATATTTACTTAAAAAGTGGCAACATGCTTTTTTGAACATACAGGGGCCACCTGACGACATACGACAGAAAAATTGTGACCATATCCTAACGCTGGTTTAAAGCCAAGAAGCACCCAGGCTGAATCTTTGAACCAACTGGAAAAAGAGGTATTAGGGAAACTCAGTAACTCTCCCTGATCAGCTACTGTCAAGGTGCTCTTGAGCATGTCCTTTAATCCCTAAGTGCTCCAGTGGAGCTACCGAGGAGACCGCAGTGGCCAGGTGTGACTATGTGGACACTGTGACGAAGGGCATTTCTGAAATAGAGCAGGAGTGCTTAGTATGCTTTCCTTGGATAAGTCAAGGCTGAAAAAACAGTCATGCGGCTTAAGGTAGCTGCTGCCTCACCACGTTCGCTGTGCTCCTGCTGGTTGAGCAGCTCAGAGCGGAGTTTCTCCAGGTTGACCTTGCTCTCCTGCAGCTGGGTCTGGATCTGCTGCAGGCTCTCTTCGGCCTCCTCTCTGCCAGTCACAGCCTGCCGGAACTCCACCGAGCTCTGCTCCAGCGCCTGCTGCTGCCGGCTCAGTTTGCTTTCATCTGCGGAGGATGTACAAAAGGTAAACTGAGACACATACATTGCCAAAACATAGATACCAAACAGATAAACAGATAATGTGTTATAATAAGGTGTTGGGAGTTGTAAGGGTGCTCACACTGTTCTTTGAGATCAGCCAGAGCTTTCTCGATGAGCTCGGGGGTTCTTTTGAGCTCCTGTGTGAGCTTGTCTCTCTCTTCACACACCAAACTAAGCTCTGTCTGAAGGTTTGTGATGCTGCAGGGCAACACAGACAAGATGGCAGAGCAAATAAAGGAGCAGAAAGTCAAGCAGAGAGGCGGAGAAGCAACTGCATGGTGTATAACAGAGGAAGGCAAACTCTAAACTATTTTTACATGTAGACTAATAACCCAACAAACAACAAAACTGAATTTGCAAACCACCGTTGAATTGTTATGTTGTTACAGTGCATCTGCAAAATATTTGTACTAATAAAGCAGTATTGAAATCAGCCATATTCCCCTGCCATGTTTACACCCTAACAAAGCTGAAACAGATCATGTCATGTCAGTTTGCGTCTTGTTTTTATGCCTAGTTATTTGGACAGTGCAAACATTAAGCTTATAATAAGAATTCTTACTAATTCCCCAAATTAGTGCTGAAAGGGTTCTTGGATTAAATGAATTCTCTCATAATTAATGCACTCCAAGTCTGACCAGTAGTCATTCATTTTCATCATTTAGGAAGTAAAAGTACTGACACATCTGCTGTTTACAGCTTACAAAGTGCAAAGAGGTGCTCAGCTTTCTTCATTTCACATTTTAATTTGAGCGCTTTGGGTTTTGGGGCTGTTGATCAGAATAGGTAAGCATTTTTAAGACCTAACTCTGGGCTCAATATTATGCACATTTTGCATTTTGAATGACTTTTGCCATTATAGAGTAAATTATGTGATCAATTAATGTTAAAAAATGCAGTTAGTTGCAATGAAACACATCATTGCAAAACCTCTCAAAAAGCACATATTCACAAATATTTGTGAAAAGAAACATACACTACTGCAGCAATTTATAAATTCTTTGCACAAAGACTCATGTCAGTACTTAAATAAGAAAGCTGTTTTTCTAATGTAGTGGTTGGCTAACTTTATTGTACAGCCAGACACAAAAAGATATTCTTGCATTGGGTAAAGACTGTTTAGGTGCATTCATCATGTAAAAACGGCTGGTGAAGCATCATACCTGTCAGCAGCTTGTTCTGCCTGTTTACTGGCCTGCTGAACTTTCTGCAGAGCCGCCCTCCTCATGATCAAACCTGAAAAACAAAAACATTGTGACACACTTTCTTTACCATAAATATGCAATTCAAACTGAAGCACTGCAACCACACCATCAACCTCCAGTGTGACCGCACCTTGGATTGTCTCCACTCGTCCTTTTGCAAAGGTTAGCCTCTGGGTGAAGGCGTTGAGCCTTGATTGAGCTGCATCCACTTCTGCCGCCTTGCTTTCAAATGCCAGACTGAACCTGTAAGGCACAGCCAGGATGTGTGACAATAAAGCATTAACTTTAATGAATCTTTCAACAATGAGAAGAACAATTACCTTTTTTTCTTTTATGACTCTAATTTACCACCTAATCCTCTCATTGTTTAATCCAGATAAATGTGTTTTACCTTCGCACTGCCTCTGTCAGGATTTTTAGCTCAGCCTCTTCTTTCTGTCTCTGTGTCTGGAGCTGTGAATTTTCCTTTCGCTCCTGGGCCAAGTCCTGTTTCAAAGTCTGGGAAGAAAACCACATACATTTAATAGTGTATCGTATACCAGTTTACTGTGATGCTCAGTTTTGAGTATGTCGTCGTGCCCAGCTGCTGTTCTTAAAACCTCAACTGCTGTTGGAACCAAGCAAAGTTTTCATATCGTCAGCATCCTCTGCTGTGGTAAAAATGCAAGAGTGTTTATCACTTTCCTAAGGAGCCACAAATTTATTGTGCATCATCAAAATTTCAGACAGCCACGTAAATCACATCACTTGTTCTGGTACTAACCTCCTTTTCCACTCTCTCCAGGTCCAGCTCAGCTATCCTGTCATCAAGACTGTGCTGGAGTACACTAGCTCGGTGCTGCTCCTGCTGGAGCTGCTGCTCCATGAATCTGACCTAAACACACACAGAACCACATTTTAAACATAGTGGACATTATTTTCTATGTCTGTCCTGGTTGCCATTTTAGGGGCTTCGTAGCTTCAGTGATAATTACCTGTGAATATTTAAAGCTACAACAGGACGTGACGGGACCTTGGGGAGGCAGGGGGCTAATAGCAATCAATCATTTTCATATACTCTAATCAACCACCCACATCCGAACCGACTGTAATAGGAATTAGCAGCACTGAGAGTGTGTGTGTGTGTGTGTGTGTGTGTGTGTGAGTGAGCGAGAGAGAGAGAGAGAGAGAGAGAGAGAGAGAGAGAGAGAGAGAGAGAGAGAGAGAGAGAGAGACAGATAGAGAGAGGTAAGAGAAGGTCAAAGGTGGACTGCTATTTTTCTGTATATTATTATTAACTCAGAACACCACAGGTCAGGCCACATCACTACATGCAAAAGCAAGTGCTTCACTACTGATGGCAGCCAGATAACTGTCAGAAATTCATGCCACCTAGTCCTTTTTTTCGCCATGCTGCCAATTTAATGCTTGAATTTGATAACTGCGCTCAGGACACTGGCGTAGTTTGTCTTAAATTTGCCACCTCCTTTCAATTTCCTCCACCATTTTGGTGGCAAAAAAACAATACAAAAATCAAAGCGTAACAGAAGACCATTTTCTTACCTTTGAAAGAAGTTCATCCTTCTCTCCTCTCAATTCAATGTCCTTTGAGCGAAGTTGGACACACAACTTGAACACTTTGTTTCTCCAGAGCTGCAGTACTTGAAGGTCATCAGATCCATTCTTCACAAAAGAGCCTGTCAAAGTCTTTTACAACACAAGCGTGTGGTAAAAATACACAATACTTCAGAAAATACATCATAGCATGAGTACCTGTTGCTCACAAATTAGTCTTGCTGTTTTCCATATCATACTTGAGCTTTTTCTTTTTTGAATGAAAGAATCATTTTTCCTTTCTACCCACAGCTACATCTACAAACTATCAGAGAAGAGTTTTCAACCAAAAGTGAAAAAATAAGCTTATATGTCACCTGCAGAGTCATACTATATATATACACACAACATTTGAATAGTGTTCAGCCAACTGAATTACTCCTGCGGGGCTTTGCCATCCTGTCAGGAGCTGCTTCATCATCAATCTTAAACCCTGTGGTCTGCTTTTCAAAATGGTCTGCAGGAGATCCATAAAGTGCATCCACACTTACTTACAAACTTTTAACATAAGACTAAAATGAAAACTTTACAGCCTAAAGTCAAGTGCACACAATGATGGGTAGCTGATCGGTCTGCATAGGGAGCCTGTAAGCAGCAGTGCTACTGCACACCATGTGTTATCAGCATACACCGGGCTTGTACCCTGGATTGCTATGTGACACTCACCTTATTCACTATTTTTTCTTCTTGGAGGGCGAGTATCTCATTCAAAGAGTTTAGCCTGACGGTCAAAAGCTCTGTGGTCATCTGAAGCGCAGCTTTCTCTTTGTTCAGCCTCTACAAAACAGATGATATGAGAAAGAAAGTCAACATTCTAGGATGAATTGTTATAACATTCACGTTAACTCATAAATGTAACACTTATTTTCTCCACAATGCTTTTTTTAACCTGCTGGGAAAAGAAAGAAATGAAGGGAGTTTTTTTCACTGTGCAATTAATTTACAGTAGGCTGATTGCAATCAATGCAGTTTATGTTGTCTTCACCTCGACAGCTTTATTTAATTGTTCCTTCTCTCCATTCTCTGGGGCGAGCTGGCCGATGTAATTTCTGAGGCTGTGTAGTGTTGCCGACTGTGTCTCAAAAGCTTGTCCCATTTGGCTGAAAAATAAACAACATCCCCTTCAAAAAATCAGTGAATCTGACTACAAAGTGCTACAAATGTTAAGTTCTCTTTGGTTTTATATTGAATGTGGCACCTTAAATGTTCTTTCAGCCCATCTCTCTCAGTAGATACCTCCATCAGAGTGCTTTTTAGCTGCAGCACTTTGGAGGTCATCGATTGAAGTCTGTCCTGTAGTTCACTGATTGTATTTCTTTCTGCACCCACCTCTGCACAGTGGGAAGCATTCAGCCGTTGCAGCTAAAAGTGAAGAGAGCCAAACAATGGAAATTTCAAGACATACAGATAATAAGGCGGTATTTTATTGACATGGGTTCTTGAATGCAGGGCCTTGAGCTGAAATCACTCAAATCAGTTGTCAAAAGTTTATAATTGTTTAAATTTCCTTGGAGATATTTGCCACACACCTCCACCTCCTGCTTCTTTTGCATTTCCTCCAGCTGTTCTGACAGTCGGAGAGTCTGCTGTTTGGCCTCCTCCGCAGCCTGTAACCTAGCCATCTCAGCCCTCAGAGCGAGCTCTTGGGCATCCTCTTTACTCCTCGCTAAATCTCTCCTCAGCTTTGTAATTTCATGACCAGATTCTCTCTTTACTCTTTCAAGCTGCAAAAAATAAAAATGTTCAATTGATTAAATCAAATCTTCATACATATTAAACTAATCATAGTAATACCTGCTAGATCAAAAACTGTGAAGTGACTGTAAAACTTTAAGAACACAAGACTACTAAAACAGCAGACTACAAACTGTAAAAAGTACAAGACACTAGTAACTCTCAGGTGATCTTCGTCAACATCAGTGTCAAAATGAAATGTTTTGTTGGTAAAAATATTACCTGAGAGCTCATTTTCTCCTTCTGTGCATTGCTGTGAGTGAGCTCTGTTCTGAGTTGGCTGAGATCAGTCTTTGCTTTACATAGCTCTTCACGCATTGCTTCCAACTCATGACTCTGTCTGTCGAAGACAGTATGCCATGTTAAGCATCTTCTAAATGACTCATCATTCATTCAGTGTTTATGTTCATAGACGTTTATCGTTACAACATGTGAAATACGTCGACTGCTTTACATAAGCATATCTCATACCTGTTCAGGGTGCTGTCTCTGTCTCTCATCTCTTCCCTGTGTCTCTCTGCAGACTCCTTTAGAGCCTCCACCTGGCCCTTCAGCCTCTCAGCATCAGCCTTGTGCTTTTCTGCCTCCTGACGCCACTCTGACTCCCATCTGGACCACTGCTCACTTCTCTCTGAACTTCTGTGTTTGAGGAAGAGAAGCTATTCATGTGCCCAATATACCACCTATTATTGACAGACAATAATAATACTTCTGACTATATAAAACATATTATGAAGAACACCTTGCCCTACGGTCTGTCAGGTGATCCACAGGGATTCCTCCCCTTATGCTCTCCCCTTGTAATATCATGAGCCTCTGATTTTCTTTCCTCAGTTCAAAGATTTCCTGTTGTGACTGAGTGATGGCAAGCCATGGGTTGGCAGATCTGGGATCTCCTGATGGTACGGATGTCACACCTGGATTTATGCAGATGTGTGGTGGTGTCCCTGCAATTTCAACACCTTTGTGTGCTCCAGCAGAGTGGACACTTGATGTGAAGTGCGATGGGGGCACTAGGTCCTCCTGCGTATTCCCTAAATAGCAAAGTAAATTATGTTTATGGGCGTGCATGCCTTAACAAGGCTAGTATTGTATAACTGTTAGTGGTCCAATGCCAATGGAATATTTCTGAAGTTTCCTAAAAAAAAACTGTCTTTAACACTGGACAGAAAGTTTCCAAGTTAGATATGACAACTGTATTCCCCTACTTCTTGTTAACACCGTAAAACTTCAAATGTAAACCCAACGCCCAGTCACTTTTATTAGCCCGGTGTGGCTACATCGCATTTCACTATATTTCTAACTTTGCTGGGCAACAGTTTTGTGTGAAAGGAAACAAAAGCCCGTACCATATAGACGCCTGTCCCACATAGAAGCCAGTTAATTTCAGTGGTTAAATACGCAACAGGTTATTAATTTAATTATTATGTTTTACGGTAATAAGTTAACGCTGAAGTTGACAATTGCAGACAAACTTAGCAAAATAAGCTATGTCACGTTGTAGGCTAACGTTAGCTATAACTCAACATTTTGCGTTACGAGCAAGTGTAGACCAAAAATGCGTCTAAAACAACAAACTTACTGGAAACCGCTGGTGTGGTAAAGTCAGTAGGTACTATGAGCCTTTCTCTTCCCACGTTATGTCTCTCCATGTTCAGCACAAACGCTATTACTGACAGGAAGACGCGAACTAAACAGAGAAACAGTCCCGGAGTGTTTGGGTGCTCTTTTCGAGTTTATTCTCCCGCGGTCACGTCACTAGTGGTTGCCTTAGTTACGGTGTGCAACGGTAACCTCTTGAGTACTTTCCTTGTTCAATTTCTGCTGGTCAACTTTTCACGTTAAATTTACACGTCAGTTAAATCTCAAATACTCGAAGTAACCCGTCAAATATGTCTGTTTATTAATTTATTATAATGAAATGACTTCAACAGTCAAACACAACTGCCAAATGTTACACTCGCGCTGTGCATCACGGGAAAGTGAAAGAAACTTCACCGGAATTTGTTATCCTTTTCCCTGAGTTTTGTCTTGCAGGATGTCATTTCTCTCAGGCTGCCTTCAGATCTTACCCCCACCACGAAAACCCCGCATCAGCTATACTGGCTGGTGCTGAGTTAATCAGAGGCGCATCAAGTCAAGCACACAACCTCGGTATCGGCTTACCTGATAGCCGAAATTCAGGACAACGTAAACACACAGTTTCTTTGCACACGGGAGGAGCGTGCGAGTTTGACTGGCACACAGAAATGTCTGATAGAATGTCTGCGATAATTGCACATTTATTTGTGCGTTAAATTAATTATGGGGAATGTACCACTTTACTCTTCTGAATGTGGTTCCATTGGGCATGTCGACTACAATATCAAGGCGATTTTAAGAGATATTAATGTGATGATCAATGTAATCTAATGAAAACCTATGATGAAGTTTTAATCTGAAACTGCTTTTTCTTGGACTCCTTCACCTGAAGAACACCCAGGGATATCTGATAACCAGACAATTTCTCCATGGTATTTCCAGTCCTGCAGAAAAAGCACCACTGAGCATGCTTTCGGGGCAACAAATACATGCAGCTGTGAATGGTTATTGGTTTAATGAGGTTTTGAAACTGAATTTTTGGTTTGAGGTGCATCTGTAAATATGTTACCTCCGACTGTAAAATGATCAGTATATGAATAATTTGCTTTAATTATGCATTTGTATATTTTGACAGATTGACACAGTCTGCAGTGATGCTTATTTTTGTGCTGTAAACCTTTAAAATGCAAACATGAGCTCACTTTCAAATAAAGGTCTGTATCTATTGCTTGTTAGATGACTCAAGGTATATTCTCTCTTTAGAAGGCTATAATAAGCACTATAGCAACTATATTTTCATAGATCTTCTTGTGTTATTTTCTTCTGGTATCTTCAGCAGCAGTTTCTGTTTGCTCTTACCTTAAGTATATCCTCTTCTCTACAGCTGCCTTGACCCACTTTCCCCCTGGGGTTCATTAAAGTTTCATATAATCTAATCTAATCTATTTATGGTGTGTTCAAGGAACAAAGAGGCATTTTAGGCTGATTCGTTTACATATAATGATACAATTGCAATACAATAGCACCAAAGAAAATAAAGTATAGAGGGTTCTACTTCAACAAATAATGTCAAAAAAAACAAAACATGTAAAAATACAAGTACACTGCCCACTGATGACAGAATAAAAAACTCTGGACCTTGTAAAATATCCATAACATATTGAAGTGGTTGTCGTAGGAGAGCAGTGGGAGTGCTGTGCATTATTTGGGCACGTTGTACCCTCCCAGCACTCAACAAACACTGCAGCAAGTACCAAAGAACAAAGCAGAGAAAAGGAGGGATCAGAGCCACCGGGAATCCAGAAATCAAAGACAACACTGACCCTTTTCAGAAAGAGGGCAGAATTAAGATGCAGCTCTGTTTCTTTGAAGGATACTTAAGAGCTAATCAAGGTGGACCTTTGCTGCCTATAGTGCATATGACAGGGAGGAGGAGCATTTTAAAGAAGGCAGACAGCAGGTTGAGACAGGATTTTAAATTGTCGACAAAAATGCGTAATATGGCAAATAACATCCTCCTCCTCAGTCACATCCTCCAGCTCATCCTGGGTGATCCCTCAAGGAATTCCCAGGTCACATGGGATATGTAATCCCTTTTTTTTTGTCCCCGGTCTGCCGGAGGGTCTTCTCCCAGTTGGATGCACCTTGGAGGCATCCTTATCAGATGCCGAAACCACCTCAACTGGTTCCTCTCCATTTTAGGGAGAAGTAGTTTTATTTTCGGCCCTTTTTGAATGTGTCCTTACCTGGATCAGGTGAGCCTCGACATGCTGAGACAGAAGCTCATTTTGGCCACTTGTAGCAGCAGTCTTGTTGTTTCGGTCACTATCCAGTGTTTTTAACCCCAGAGGCTGTGTCAGGTGGATTAGGACTTAGAATAAGATCTATAGGGTTTCATTTACAAGGAATTGTCTTGGTCTTTGTTTAATACAATACATATAAACATATTAAACCCGTTCAGATCCCTCCTCCATTCCAAGAAGCATCACTTTTCTGGGATGATTACTGATTACTCTCGTCTGACTTCACCCAAATGCACAAATGTATTTGGATTCTGTAAACCAATCGCAGTGTTCCACGACATCTAGAGTGGACTGCAGTAGAGACATGTGTTTAAACAGAGAACGATGCATTATAAGTTGATTGTATTAGTATTTCCATATATATATATATATAAAACACATAAAATATCATAATAAAAACAGCTAATGATTCACGAGTGTATTACAGTAGAAATCTTCTCTGTAAAACAATTGGATTATGAATGGGTGAAGGGGAAATAAAAATGTAGGCAAAGTACTCAAGTCATGAGTTTCTCACCTCCTGCTTCCTTCCCCCATCTAGCCATTTCTGGGACCTTTTCAGGACAGCTGAAAGTCTTTTAAACTCCTCCCACACCTGAGGCGTGAATCTTTTCATCATAACAGAGAATGAAAATATTTCTCTTAATCTCACTTAAGGACAAAGGATATCCAGACACACCCATGGCCACGGATACTGCTTTATCTCCGTCCCTAATCAAGCTGACTCAGCCCACACTTACTGTAGGGGTTCATGGGAGAAACTGTCCATGACTGCAAATATACGGACTGGAACTTGAGCCTTTAATTAAAATGTCTTCCTTTCAAAATGTGCTTGTTGAACTCTTCACACGCCACATGGGTAATCCTGGTATGGGTCCAGTGCATAGACAGAAACATGCCCTCATTAAAAACATAATAGTGGATCCATAAGGCCTTGCTTAAAGTAGACACTGTATGCATCATAGACTGACATTCTTAAAGGAAGATAATGATCTCCATGCCTTCACATTGGATCTATATATTATATAAGTTTCGAGAACCCACTATGTGTATCAAACAGATTGTTCCCTGCATGAGCATCAACGGAAGATAAATGCAGGCCTTTTTTTTCTCAGTAAAAGCTTTCCTTGCTTTGGTAACCCTGCTTAAAACAGACATCACTCTGCAGCATCTCTCCCATGGACTATAAAGACGATCCCTCAGCTGTGCACATGCACAAATCACAGCACAGCCATCGCCACTGGGCATTATACCGGGCAAAAAGCATATGTGAGAGAAATACTTGCTCTGTCAGCAACTGTCTGGACTTCACCTCATACTGTATATGTTAGTAGATTTCTTGTGTAGTGACTCACATTTTGATATCAGGTTCAATTTAAAAAGGCAACAGAAGAATGAGCTCAAATCCCCAGATAAAGAAATACTTTACATAAGCAGCCTGGAAGCTACAGGAAGGAATGTAAAAAGCAACAACACAATCTTTCCAGTGATTCTCACTTTACAGGATAAGTGTGTCATAAAAAGAGAAGCAACTTTCACTTTACTGCACTGGACCAATATGCTGCCACTTGCGGTCATTTTTGCCTCAAAGCAGTTCACTGTTGTGGCTTAATAGGGGAGGATTTTCAAAGGCATAGAGGTTTCATTTCAACATTTAGGGTAGACGAATATGAAAGAGGGGTTTGGGTGTCCTCTGCCAAAACAACACTTTACTTAACGCATTCTGGTGATTTATTATGCACCAATTTGTGCCTTTTCTGCCTCAGTTTATGGTGTAAATGTCTTTAATTTTGTCAAAATAAAAGTCCTCTGACATTTTCATGTATTTACCATAAATAAGATAACGGCAGAATTAACTCAGATACCATCCACTGGTTTGTGAACTCCCATTTTGAAGCCTTAAGCATCAACATTTTGGTCGTTGCCATCTTTTTTTTTTTTTTTTTTTGGAGCCAGAAGTGATCTCATGTAGGTATATATGTATGAAGGTATAGCTGTGGAGGAGCGACGGGTGGATCTAACTCATAGACTGTAGTGACACCTTGCAGACATCCTGTCACTCAAGAGGCTCCACCCTTAAATATGCGTACCTGTGAGCCTTCATAAAATGTAAACAGATATCATGAATCTTGAATGTAGCTACTGAGACCAAATCCATTTTTGTACCAACCTGTAATCATGCTTATTTTTCAGTCCCTCCAGGATTTCGTGGGTTGTTTTGTGATTGTTCCACCTAAAATGTCTGATTTAACAGCAGCTTTTCACGAATAAAATTGACGTATGTTTTGATGTTTATAGGAGGGTTTTTTGCAATGAAATCATGGGGTACGTGAAAACTGCACAAGTAATTGCAATGCTGTTTGAGATTTGTATCCTATTATAGGCATTCAGTGTTTCCCACATAATTATAATCTGTTTGTGGGGGGGGGGTACAACAGCTGATCATGCAACTCTACAATTAAATATAATTTCCCCCTTTCTGCATGGGAAAACTTGCAGTAAAGTTGCAGTGAACGGTCAAAATTTCCGGGCCGTGCAGAATTCACGGGGACTGACTGAATTTGCATTACAGTTATTGTTGCAATTGCTACCTCCCAACAGGTTTGCGTCCAAAGTCGTCACGTATTGCAGCTTTGTCATGGATTTCCATGTCTACATGTTATGTATCCCTCTGCATTAGCTATTTATGTTCCAAGATGCCACTACCAAGATGTCAACACAAACATGCCGCATATGTATACGTTAAAGCAACACAAGCACACAGCAAACAACGATGGGACATCAACAAATGCACATGCATGGATGGTTAGGCTTTGGCAAAGGATGAGCATGGTAAGTTGTGGAAAAAAAACATCATATTAAGACAGGAAGTGAACACCGGACTCCGGCATGAAAGTCTGGGGTTTGTTGCGATTTAAAATATGCAATGTAATCACAATATAAAGTCTATGAGGTGTGCTCCAATTCGTGACTGAGGCCAGCAGGAGAAACATGACTGCGCATATGAGCCGCTCACCGCGGCAGTAAACCCGGAAGCTAGAAAACTTTGTTGAAGTATGGCAATAACTCCATTAGAATGACGAGATGCCATTTTGGCATCCGGAACCTAGGTATTATAATAAATCTATAGTTTTAACGTAGGTGTTTATGACGGTCGACTCCCTTTTGGAGCCACACTCAAGTGGCCATTTAGGGAATGGCAGTTTTAGGCATTTCCGCAATAGATTCATTTCTTATGCACTGGAGGTTACCACCTGGTTTTAATTATGTGGGGAAAAAAACATAAAACATGCCAAAATCTGTATCCTTGTCTTTCCATACATTGCTCATCTAATCTGAAAAACAAGTGGCCTGATACTTCAGAACTGTCATCGCAAGGCTCTTCATTGTTGCTTTTTTAATGTATTATTATTATTTTAGATAAAATTCCCACAGTGCTGAGAGAACAGACGTTTCATTAGTAGGATCATATTGTTTAGACTTTGTTACAAGGAGATGAGTTGATTAGGAATCTAATTTAAAATATATTACAAGGCCAGTGGGGAAAACACAGTGGAGGACGGTTTGCAATTTTCTTATCCTATCCCTATTTCTGCCTTGGTTGTCACAATTTGCTAAAAGGCATATGCCAATGGAGTGTAATGTATTCCACATCTCTCCATGCAGGCCTGCACGCGCCTTCAATAGCCTCACGTGTTTATCTGGTCAAAGGTAGACGGGGAGCACAAAGCGTGTGGGTACGTGAGTGCTGTCCGGGGTTACGGTGGTTACTTAATGGTTTCTAAATTGGGATTTTGTCGGTTGTTGGAGGGTGAATTTAATGCACTGGCGTATCCCGGTGGTTGCCTAGTAACGCGCTGGCAGTGGGCGCCGTAGAGAGATCTCTATGGTGGGCGCTCCATTAAAACCGTTGGCGCTCCTGACCTTGGCGTCGTATATGCGCAAAGCACACAGACTGTGCAAAGCAGGAGATAAGAGTAAAGATCCGTGCGTGTGATACTGAAACCGGGGAGATATTTCACACATTGTCTTGTGGCGGAACAGACGGGCATGGTATGGAGGAAATCTCGAGATGGAGCGCGCATCAGCTTCAGTAAAAGCAGGTGAGTTAACCTAATGAATCTGTTTTTTTTCCGTGGGACGCATCTTTGTTCAGATTGATCACTGAAATCTAAGCTGATTGTTGCATTTAAAGCTATTGCTCAGCGGTAGACCACAGTGGAGCATGTGTTTGCTCGCTATATTTTCCCCCATTTTATCCAGTATTACACCGTCCTAGATTAAATAAGCTTCCCAGTCACAACGTGAGGCAGCACACACACACACACACACACACACACACACACACACACACACACTACAGCAGTTTGTCGATGCTATCTGGGCTGTGGCTTTTCTCTGTGGCTCTGGATTCCTCGCATTAATTTCTGATCATTATGTTGAGTGCTACCTGCACGATCTCTATAAGGTCTCTGCGTCAATCCCCGCTCCTCTTTATTGCACTGTAAAATTAGGGGGGATTTGGGGAATCCACTAAAACGCTTTTGATCCACACCAGTCGAATTACAAGGGCATTGGGAGCCCAGCATTGTCTGACATACTAGGCTCCTTCTCAAATGCTCTCATGTCGAGAGCCCCCAGGCTCTACCTCAACCTAATCGATAAGCTGTTGTCCTAGAGATTTTTATTAGTGGTGAATTGGTGTTGAATTGTGTGCCTGTCGATGATGTAGGTGTAGAGATAGTAATGGTGGGAGAGAAACATGATTATAGCAATCATTCTAATGGCTCTGTAACTGGGATCAAGTCAGTCAAATTAAAGTGTTTGAGTCCTTGAAAAAAAACCCTCTGTGGTGCATAAACATGTGACTGGTGCAAAATAACATGTTGTGATTTTTGAACTTATCACTTTAGTTATTGCAAGCATTGCATCGGCAAGACATATTTCCCCCTCATGTTTCTTTCCCTTTCCTGTGGCTGGGCGTGATGCCAGTCCAAATTGCCCCAAAACTTGCAGTGTATCAAACTTCACTGAGTGATGGCTCATTTTTACTACATGGCCCATTTGGTGTAAGCTATAAAGCCTTTATCCACATCTGTCCCATCGCAGACCTCAAGTTGGAAACTCTGCAGCCCAGCTGTATTCAGAGAGTCTGCAGTGCATTCAGCAAAACAAAATGAAAGTGCTGTCTATTATGCACACCTTAGCTTTGTTGCAAAGGTTTCACTCAGAACTTTGATTTGATGTAAGATAGATGGGAAAAAAGCACATCTATTGATACAAATATAATGAATGCATGTGGAATTTAAAGGGAAATTTTAAGAATTCATCGTGTCTCTTTGATGTACAGCAGCCCCAGCAGTGTCTTCTTTTTTTCCTAGGGCTGCTTCGTATACAGACAACTAACCCCATCTGATTGGTGACACCCACCGTACAGCCTGCTAATTTGACCATTGACAGCGATTTTGCAGCAGGTTTTGTGAACAGAGAGGATTCTTACCTCCAAATGATTTATTATCAGTGTCACTTCCAAACCAGGATATGTGCCCCAATCTACAAGAAAAAAAAAAAAATCAGGTTCTCTATCTTTTCCATTTTAATGTCTCGGGAGCCGTACATCATTGTCACATAACAGATAGGGGACTGAACAAGTCTTGTCCTTTCTGGCTGTGGGGAACATTCATAATTGTTAATTAATACAGACAAAGCCGGCCCAGGGCAGAGACGAACAATATTTCTCAAATCAACCAGTGTGATAGAACTATGATGTGTCTTATTCTTTTAAAAAGCTGGCAATGGCGTTCAGGTAATGTGCTCCACCTGTGAAAGAGAGCAGCCTTTAATTTGTGTGTTCCTGCTAGTGTAAACACAATGTTGCAGGGGGAAGAGAAAAGCCAATGCACCACATCTATGCTTAATTAGCTTCCCATATTGGGAGGAAGAAATTGTCCCCCTCGTCTTAATAGATAGGTTCATCAGACTGACAGAGAGCTGTTAGCTGCAGTCTCTCACAATGCTCGAGGCAGTACTCGTCAATAGATTTGATTAGGTTAACAAGCTTGTTTTTGCTTTGCCATTGATGAGACAGTGAGAACCCGATGTCAAGCATATTATCCTTACTGCTATCCGACACCATGAGGGCTAAGACGGAATGCATTTTGGATAACAAAGTAGTTAATTGGAACACAATTTGCTCTCTGGAGTTCTCCATGGGTGAGCTTACATTTGATACCTTATTTGAATATGCACATGTGATTAGGGGGGGTGGATGTGTGTTCCCCCTGTTCACTGAAGCGTGCACACTGGTGAACTGCTAACTAGAGAAACTATCCCCTCACAGACGATCTGATGGTGACTGCAGTTGGTTTAGAAAACAGATTATGCAAAGCAAATGTTTGCATCTTTGCATTAAGGAGTCTAATATTATCGGAACAACAAGATCAAGGATTTTTTTTTTAGAATAAAGAGAAAAGCAGAATCAACAGGGTATCATTCGTGGCTTCAAGCTGAAAAACAACCTTTTTTTCTGAAATCTAACCATTACTGTTTGTCAATAGAAGTAAAAACATTTTTAAAAAGATGGGGAAATGGATTGCAGCAGATGAAGACCAATCAAATTCTCAGAAAGAGGTGTCTAAGGATCCTTTTTCTGTGATATCGAACTCAAATGGTCTTTCGCCGCCTATAAGCGTTCCTCAAGTCTTTCAATTAACCTGCAATTACTCAGCTTTATGAGGACGGATTGGTGCTTGTGTGGTCCCATCAGACATGTTTGTTCTGGGACACTTCCATTATGCATCTTCAAGGTAGTGGCAGACAGTGTTGCTTAGATGTAAGACACTAAAAAGACCATTCATAACGTGAGATATTTTTTGAAATATATTAAACACGAAAACTTCACAAGTCAGATCATTCTTTTTGCAGTAATGTCCTTCTAAGCTCTCTTCAATGCATATTAAAGACGTGTCTTTCTTTTCTCTTCTTTTTTCTCTTTTTTTGCTTTTACATAAGAAAAAGGGTGCTTAACACCTTTTATCTCGAGATGTTTTTCGCAGCATCACTCCAACATCACAGCAGACGGATTTTTCAGATTCCTCCTGTCTCCTCCCCCACTGATACACAGAGATCAGTATTCAGTGATTAGTACATGTCAAAGCATAAATTTGCTCTTTTAAGACAGCAATTTGTCCCAAATGGTTATTAGCATTGATGAGTTACAGTGGCTGTGGCATACAGATATAAAGCTCATATAAAAGTATGCATTTAGAGCCCCAAGATAATTACATTTTTACACAGTTAATTACACAGATATTAAGGAGGGTTTTTTTCCCACAGTTTCAATGTTTTCTCATTTTTATGATCGTCTTGTTTTCAGATTCGTTTGCACTGCAATGAAAAGCGGAAGTTGGGGCAGTCCATACCTGGCTGAGGTGTATTTGGATTTGATAACAGCCAAAGGCGCAGTGAGTGATGTCTGTTTGACAGGGTCTGTGCAGAGGGACTGAGTGGACACTACACTGTGCATTAGTGCTGTGCGAGGGCACTGTCCTGCCCAGACCATGTGGCTGGCTACATTTAGAGACCATCTGTTGCCTGCACACCTGCTACACCATCAAGGGACTGTAACCATCACCCACTGTGCTCTTCTTTGGTGGATATTATGTTCCTGCTGGTCATTCACCAAGGCCACAAGCCAGAAGTTCTACCCGACAGTGACCACCCAGTTCGGGAAACTGCGAGGCCTCCGGGTTCCTGTGCCCAGCGAGGTGCTCCGGCCCGTTGATCAGTATTTGGGGGTCCCCTATGCTGCTCCGCCCATTGGCGAGAAGCGCTTCATGCCCCCCGATCAGCCCTCCTCTTGGTCAGGTATCAAGAATGCTACCCACTTCATGCCTGTGTGCCCTCAGAACATCCACAACACGGTGCCAGAGATCATGATGCCCATATGGTTCACCTATAACCTGGACACAGTAGCCACGTACATTCAGGATCAGAGCGAGGACTGTTTATATCTAAACATCTACGCTCCGACGGAGGATGGTGAGTCGGTGTGGTAAAACGGACAGCAATATCTATCTATATCTATTGATCATTATTATCGATGTCCTGTTATCATCATAAAGCATGTGTGCAACCACTGCTCATGTCATTGCTGCCACCAAGGGTTGAATTACCATCCAAAGCAATGTCATTATTGTTTCATTTGTTGCAATCATACTCAGTTGAAATAACAATCATGTTCTCAGCAGGACTGTATCCATATATTGGTAGTTGGTTGTGATTAAATAGATGCTGATGCTACTGGCAAGGTTTCCCATGCATTCACATTCAGTCATGGGAGCCCGCAACGATTTAAACATCAGCCGCCACAATTTCATATTTTTTTTTTATTTTTTATGTACTATTCAGTTATTGTTAGCACCACACTTGGAGCGCGGAGCATATTCTGGGCACAGACGGAGCAGTAGAATGTCACATGTAGTGAAAGTTCAACTTAACCGTTCTTTGTGCTGGGTCTAAAGGTTTGTTTTCAATCGCCTGCAGCTGCTGCTCCTCTCATCCATTGATCTGATCAGCTCTGACAGGAACAACAGCTCAATTATCCACCCAGCGACCTAAACTCCTCAAACTGCTGCTGAGGGGAAAAAAAGAACTCATGACAACTTTCGCCTGTGCTGCATTCACAGACCCGCAAAAGCATCCAAATTTGGGGCACGCACTAGCTCGCCTCGTAGAGTGTGCACCCCATCTACAAAAGGCTCAGTCCTTGCCGCAGCGGACGCAGGTTTGATTCCAACCTTGGCCCTTTGCTGCATCTCATCCTCTCTTTCTACCCCTTTCAAGCTGAAGCTGTCCTGTCAAATAAAGGCCAAAAAGCCCCATCAAAAACAAAAGTCCAATTTAGAAAATTTAGAGAGGAGACAAAGAATGATTAAAAAAAAGGAAAACATACACACAAGATAAAACAGGAAGACAGCTTAAGACAGATTGTAAAAAATACTGTGGTGAATGTGTATAGATACTAGAGCTGAACTTCAGTGATAATTACCGGCAAATATTTGAAGCTTCGGTACGACATGACCCAGACGGGTTCATATTCATATACGCCAATCAACCACCCAAACCATAACTGACTGCAAAGATTTAGCACTGCTGTATGTGTGAAAGAGACATTGATAAAAGCAGGAAGAGAAGGTGCTGTAAGTTATTACTCGAATGCCACATCACTGCAAGCACTTCACTTCAGTTTCCAGCCACAGATAACTGTCCACAATTTGTCTTACCTGTTCCTTTTCCTTATTGGACAGCCAATTTATATGTCTGAGGACATGGGCCCCATTTGGGTCTGACACTGGTCACCTCCATTAAATTTTCTCCATCAGTTTAATGGTAAAAAAATACAAAAAACAAAGCACTGGAATACTGATTTAGACATTGATTATCATGGCAAGGATTGAAGGTATGAAGCATTGAGGTCAGCCCGAATAGATACTCACAGAGAAGCACAGCTAAACATAAATGTACCAGAATATGTGCTTGTTTTCCCACTTATAGACATCCAGTGAAATATTGCTGAGGTAAGGTGTTTTTCAGGCTGTGCTCCACCTTAACTAAGCAATAATTTCCAGCATTTAAAACGATGAGCGTAGCACATTTGGCTGTCACCACTGAGCATCAGAAGTAATCCTGAAGAATTACTTTGGCGATCTGGTAAAGCTAGCAGTGCCAGCTTTCCATGTTTGCTAAAAATTACAGTTTCTTCATATTTTACTAAATCGCTGTTTTGTTCAGACAATGTGTCTGTTGGGGGCCAATTAGTGAGGTACAGGAGTCAACCTCTGCCTGTCAGTTGCTGAATGCTTCCTGGTTTTGTATCTAATAGAACGGTGAAATGAACCAGCAAGGGAACATTTTGTGTGTCTGCAGTGAATCTGGAGATTAGCAGAACAATGTAACCCCACAGTAAAGCTGTATCTTCACTAAATCTAGTGTTGACAAACAGATTCCTCTAATTACTTCAATACACCCATTGAATATGGTTTCCATCTGAGGCTGCCTCCCTCACAAGCATTCAGTGCAGCACAGAACATTCAGCATTCAAAGTTGGACCGCGTTCAGCTTTTGTATGTAACATGCCACTCTTTGACTGACTTTTCCTGCAGTAGCGTAGCAACAGATAAACAGCCCGCTTGAGAGGTCCAAAATGGTGCAGCCCACGTTTTATAAAGCTCCTGGTCTGCCTAAAGGCCTTCTCGCCTGGCATGCAAACAGGTTAATTAAATATCACACTTGCATTCACATCTCAGGAAATAACACAACCCATCGTTTCTATACATTATTTATTTCTTTAGAGTATGTCATTGTTTATTTAAAATGCACCTTGGGCATTTTGTTACTTTAGAATTTGTTTCACTGATGTGAAACCTTTGCTGTTTTCATTTTTATCTCCAGTAGTTTTCCCAACTAAAAACTCAGAGTTTATTAATCATTCATCAATAAAGCCTATATCTTCAGGAGCTTTCCTGTAGTGGTTTACCTGAAGAATCGACATGACACTTTGTGTTAAAATATAATTGTACAGAGAGATAGAAATGAACCAAGAAAGATGTATTACTCCAGTCAAAGCAGAGGCAGCTGGATCAATATAACGACAAGATAATAAACCATTCAAAGGTAACACAGTGGGTGTATGTGCACACAAGCACATACACCCACTGTGCCATTTCCTACAAGTATCTAACAAGGAACAGGAATATGCTTACTTAATAAAAACAGACTTACAAACAGATTGTTTTGTAACACTGCTCTAACTCATAATGTAATTGTGTCGTACAAGATTTCGCATAAAGTCATTTACA